>NW_008237919.1:11624007-11670775 GCF_000691975.1 Corvus brachyrhynchos | reverse complement strand
TCTAAGGCAACATCTCACCACTGGCTTGGAGTTAAATCCTGGAGAGCCTGTGTAAAGTCCTCTTTAGAACCCCCAGGCATCAAAGTCTGCAAGGTCTCTATGTATAGAGGAGGAAACTGATCTGAAATTAAAGAAATTAAATCTTCAAGTGAGAAGGCAGCTTCTATTTTCACCTTATTAATTGAGAAGGGACATAATGGGGATTGGCTAAATATTAACCTTTTTGGGGTGCAGGGTTAAGTGCTCTGGCCAGCCCCAAATCCAGCATCTGCAGAGCAGGGACAGAGATAACAGATAAGGAAGATGATAGCCATCACACACAGGAATTGTTTTGAACAGGAAGATATTGACCTTTGAAGGTTCACCCTAGGAAGTGCTCTCTTCCAAGCAGCTGCAAGAAAAGCAGCTGATTCAACAAAATACATTTATTTGGCAAATAAAGTTTGGTTATTACCCAGCATTTCCCACTGTGGCAACACAGCAAGCTCTTCGGTGCCAAAGTACCATAAGCAATACTTAGATTTGTATTCTGTAGTCCTTATCACAGGCAATTAGGTAGAACAAAACCTGAGCCTCAGAGCTGGTAGCTGAACTTGATGACACAGCAGACAAGAAAGTATAGAAACACAGAAGTTTGGGAAATAGCACTTTGCTGTTTCAATCACTTTCCCACTGCAGAGTGCAACACTGAACATTTATAAATGAAGCTGATCCATGGTTCTCCAAATGAACTATTGAGCAAGGTTTGGCAGGAAGGCTATTAGGAGTCCACCCTGTGCCATGAATATAGATGGATGTAAATACTGTCCTTGTCTGTACCAGTGCACCACCACACCGCTCTCAGGCCAGCAGCTTTGCAGTAGCCTGCCCTGATATCAAGGGTTCTCTGAAAAAGTGTGTCAGCTCTGAGCCTGGACTATGTTTTTTTTACTTAAACCTGTCATAGATGTTTACACTGGAAACTGAACTCATCTTGGTTACTCCTTGGCTCTGTTCATCCATTCCGATCATCAGGCTTTACTGCCAGCATTTGTGGTGACAGCACTCCAATGGTGGGGGCTTGTTGCATACAGCTTTCGTAACATAAAAAATAAAATTACAATCAGGTTGATTGGTCACTTACCACCTGAAGGGAAGCTCCAGCTCTGCTTTCTCGGTGTAGATGGGCTGTGACTTCTTTCTGTCTTACCTCCTGAACAGCTGGCCTTCCATACTTGGTTCAACTGCCTGCAATCCTTTGTACATAAAGTGCTGTCAGATGAAAATTAAGGCAACAGCTCACTGGGTGACAGAGCATCCTTGAGTTAGTCCTCCTGTGTGCATCCAACCCCTACATCATCCACAGCTGAAGGAGATGCTGAAGCTGTATTTTAACTGGGAATGGCCCTTAGCGTTCACCAGGTGACCTCATTGATTTTGAACATCTGCACAAATGACTCAGTCAAGATTCAAAGTCTATTTGGGTCAATCGGAAGTGAAAAATGATAATCAATGCCTGATCAATGTAGCAGAGTAAAGCTAAGTTCCGTGGGCCTGTTGTGAAGATTTTAGCTCTGCTGTCACCTGCTGAGGGCAGGAGTCGGGATGCTGGCTCCAGGACCACGGGCTGCAGCACGAACCACCAGGGCTGAGAAAGCCGGCATACATTCAATGTCTGTATGAAAATCTCAACAGCAGGACAACTGGTTGCTGCCGGCTCTTCTGGGCCTGTCCTTGCCCCACAACCAAGGGACAGC
This sequence comes from Corvus brachyrhynchos, assembly GCF_000691975.1. Taxonomy (NCBI): domain Eukaryota; kingdom Metazoa; phylum Chordata; class Aves; order Passeriformes; family Corvidae; genus Corvus; species Corvus brachyrhynchos. The sequence goes on along the minus strand of NW_008237919.1, from coordinate 11,669,039 downwards.
CTTACCTGTGACCAACTGCAGGTGACCCACCTGGTACAGCCAGGGCTGAGAACACCTCTGCCTTGGTCAGGCACCCGGAGGCTGGGCTGCCCATGGTGTGGCTCCGACACCACATGACCCAGGCCGCTCCTCCGGACTGGGCTCACACCTGTTTCCTGGCACAAGCCTAGTGGTGGTCCTTGGGATTCTGACTGCAGCTCTTCCAGGAAAGTGTCAGTAATGACCTGCCTTTTCCAAAAGCAAATGACTATACAAACAACAGAATGCCTTTTTAAAATCAATCCTGTGATGCCCATCAGGAAGTGAACCGGCCTTCCAAGGGAAGATCCCTAGGGAACAACCAAACCAGCCCTTTAGTCAAGAATAAGAGCTTAGAGAACACTGAAGGGTTTCCACAGAGGTTCATTAATGTCTGCACCAGAGCAGCTTTGGGACATCTGGCTTCCTTTCACTCCTCATCAGGACTGTTTACAGCCGATGCAGGAGGGTCTAATCATGAAAACTGGCTACTTCACTGGATTGTTTGCTAAACCAAAGGGAGTTTAAACAAGTCATTTTACAGAAAATTATTCTTGGTCGTTTCTGAAGGAAAAACTTGACATACACTCACATAGTATCAAGAAAATAATATGAAATGCAAATGATAAATTGAAGCCTAGGAAAATAATACACAAACTGGGTTAGCACTGCTAATCCAGAAGTGAGTTGAACCAGTAACAGTGAAAACTATTGTTCAATGTGCTTTAACATTACTTTAAAAAAAATAAAGTTTACCTCTAACAGTAAAGCAGTTTTAAGTGATAAAGCTACTGAAACAATTAAAGCCAAAATTTCAAAGTAATCAATCCAGCTGCATTTCCTCAGGTCTTTTTAATCTACTGAAAGCTTTCAGATTTATGGAAATGAGAGCATGCATGCTTATCATAGAGAAACAAAAACTTTTTAATTCGCATACTATATATGAAAATAAAAGCATAAGTTGTCAATCCAGACTAACTGCTTAGTCCAAATTAATGCATTACCAGAATTCAACTTCTACTACCATAAATTTTGGGCAGTGGCAAATTTTGAGGAACACAATGAAAAGGCTCTTGAAAACTAAGCACATTCAGAATTTTTGCTTTCATAGAAGCAATTGTTATATTTAGGATCTTAAACCAAAGCACTGTCTAGCTACCCCATGCTTAAGATGGAAGCTGTGCATTTAGAAGCTTGAGTGTGACAGGTAGCAATCAAATTTTCCTTTTTGTTTCATTCAATATCCAGTCATGGAAATTTTCAATTGGAAGTTACCAGGAACTGGGGGGGGGAGAAGGGGGGAAAAAAGTTTCTTTTAGGTGTCTAGTAACTTTAAACAGTGTTACTAAGAAGACAGACAGCTTTCCTCCAGAGCCCTGGCCACCTATGAGCCACTCAGGACCAAGCTGATGGCCCCACAGACCTCTGTTTCCCAGCACTGCCTACATCATGCCAAAGACTGTTTCTGGTCTCTTCATGGTCAACAGAAAGAGTCTCTCAAGACTCTGCAAAAAATCTTGCACCTGACTACAATACACAAGTTCTTACTTGGGTATATTCTCCCTATTTTTTTCATGGAAACTGTGAAATGGAAACAGACAAGTACAAGAAGTACTGGCTTGGGGACAGCGAGGATTTCAGACATGACATGTGACCAAGTGATATGATTATAAACATCACACCCATGAGGGAGTGGTGTGGTCAGTCATGAATCCCAACACAGGTGCAGTTGACACTTCATTGAAGGTCACAGACACGTGAAAAATATTTTTACCCATGTATTTGCATGCTTCCCTGGATTACTTGGGTCTTCAATTAATCAAACCCATGAAGGTTCTCATGTACTTATGTAGTTGTGGCACCAGACACTAAGGTGGAGGAGATTGAGTGCTGGGTGGTTTTTTTGTTTGTTCATGTTTAAACACCCCAGTGGAGCATCCTCAACCCCTTCCGCCATGACTCTCTGCTACACCCTTGATTTTTCCACAAGCAGCATGGTTTGAATAACAACTGTTAAAATAGGAAGTGTTTTCTGCAATACCATGTATAATCAAATCAGTGAAACTCATGTTAACCCTGGAAGTAGGAAGCAGTGGATTAGCAGAGAAAGTGGAGCTAACTACTCAATAAAGATTTGTAAACAATACACAATAGGACTATGAGAGCATGGTGGACAGGCCAGAAATAGGAATACTTCTTTCCAAGAACATTGGGTTTTCTACTCAGAACTTACCTTGCACACTGTTGTACAGAACTACATTTATGGGGAAAAACACCCACCTCAAATAAAGGTATTTTAAAAACAGTATTCTAGTATCTCCCTATTCATAGAGTTAGTGGAATGTGAAAACATATTAAATAAGCCTCAGACCTTAACTGTTGGTCTGAAAATCTCCAGGTCAATTCAGCCACCTACCTGCCACATGAGCATGTAAATGAGGGCTGAGGTTTTCTTCCTTTGAGTAAAAAAAGCAGTACCTTTTTTTCAATTTTTTAAATTAATAAGGTATCAGTTAAGAAGTGGTTTCACTCTTACACCTTGTCTTCTGTTTTCTTGCTTCAACCCAGAGTGTAATATGAAATTAAGTCACAGATTCTGAAGTCTCCATATACACTTATTTAATTGATAAATGAGAGCCAGACTCTTCTTCCACCTGGAAGGAGCAAAGCACCAGTTCCATGCTCACAGGTGAGAAGTTTCCCAAAATCAGGCATCTCACATTTCTGAAAGACTGGGCAGTTGAATACAACTGCATCATCAAGTATTTTTTGGGAGAACTTAGGTTTCCCAATTTCAGCTTAATTGTTTCTAAAGTGTCACAGGTATTTAGTATTTTAATGTAACTGATCTTGCTCCCTCTACCATATGTAGTTAATTTCCACAAATACAGTAAGAAATAATTACATTTGATTTGAAGATGGAAATACTACTTCAGGAATCCTTACCAAATAAAAAAAAAAAAAGAGCAAAGGTCATAGTGAGCCTCTGACAGTAAAAAAAATGTAACATTAATTGTGGAGGGAACAAGATGCTTTTGGAAAATTATTGTTCTGAAAATTTATAAATTTATGTTTGGATAACCAAACAAGTGTTTGAATCTGCTTCGGTTTGAGAAAAAGGGAAAGCCACCATTTTTTTCAGCTGTATTAGCTATCATATGGATATCGTATGGATTATAACCATCCCCTTCTTTCAAGCTGGAAAAACTTTGTTTTAATCATAGAAAAAAATATCAACAAGCTTATATTTTTATATTTACTATCCTAAAATAGATATTAAAAAAAGTTCAGAATTTAAAATTTGCCATACACCTGATACAGAACCACAGCAAGGCCACTAACGGTCCAATTTCCGAGCATAATTCAATACATGCAAACAAGCTGCTTTTGCACTACACAGAAAAATGGGTCAAAACATAAAAACAAAATCCCAGGATTCACTGACACATCTTTTCTTGCTTTGGCAATTTCAGGTATTTTTCAATGATCTGCATCACCAGAGGCAACTCAATGAGAAGTGGCAACCGTATCTAGAAAAAGAAAACCATCCCAACAGCTCAGGTTTTTCTTCCTCCGCTCAGAACAGTTACAGTTTTCAGAACCAGTCTATATTCAGTTTATTTGCATCTGGAAGTTCAAGTAGAAGCGATCACCAAATGAAATGTATTTCTGTTTTAAGTGGGAAGACATCAACATGGAACTAAGCTGTGATCAGTTCTAACCCAAGTTTCTCCCAAGCGTTGAATTCTTGACGCATCTATCATTTGACACGTTACCCACCCATTCTTCTAAAAATTATTTGCTATTAAAGAGAGGGGATCTGAAACCAAGGTTAACCAAACTTTTTGGCCATGGAAACTTTACTGTGGAAAAGAATATGAAACTCTCATAAATTTACTTGTCAGCAGCAAAAAGACTCTTCAAGTGTCTTAACCACTGTACAGCTCAATAGTTTTAATACTTCAATTTTTTTTCCATTTTTCATTGTTGAAGAAATAATTTCACAATCTCAAATCAAAGTCAACACTGCAGTGAGGAGAGCTTTTCTACTTTATTACAAAGAGAAGAAGCCTTTATGTGGTCAGAAAATACAAGATTGATCTTTTTTTTTCTCTTCCTATGAAACGCTGCTGTTCAAACAGCCAGAGTGAATTGTCTCAGTTCACTTCTTTAAGTCCCATCACATTCACTTGGGTATGGATGTCCTTGGCTGCTGAAAATCTGGCCCTTTAGTGCACAGGGCGACAAAGTAGTCCCCTGACCAGCAGTTCCAGAATGTCCCGTTTTCATATATTGCATCCATGCACACCTCCTAAAAATGAGGTACAGCAGGGCAAACATTTTCCAAAATAGATGTCATATATATAATATATACACATTCGTACATACATACCTTTATTCATGTGATGTCCAAAAATTTAAAAAAAATGTACACATTTATTACAAAATCGTAACAAAGACTGGACAGTGTTTTGCTCATTCTGGAAAGATGAAGCTCAGTAATACACAACTCTGGAAACTAACCAGAGACTGTGGCAATATCTTTCTTCTAAACAGTCAGATATTCTTGCATTAAGCTTGGCGAAAACTGCCTTTCAAAAACAGAAGGGGAAGTAAAATGAAGGAAGCAAACCTTGCTCATCTTTCCAAATGAAATACGAGAAGGATCTTCACATAAAAATGCACAAACATTTTTTATTACCAATAGTGCTACAATGAACAATGCAAATTTTGTTGTCTAATTTTTTGTCTTTTTTCTTTTTTTTTGTTTTTACATTTTGGAAAACTAAGTGGTAAACTTTTGTCAGTGTACTCGCTTGTCTTTACAGACCCAAGCTTGTCTGCTGGCAAAAAAGAAAACAGAAACAAAAATTCAGACCCTGCTCAAACTAAAGAAAAACAATTACAAATTTAGTTGTTGGGCAGCACATAATTAGTAAGGCAGGACCTCAAATGGTGACCCTTCACATGAGCCAATTGCCAGATCCTCAAGGAATTAAAACCAGGATGCCTGAGCCACATCAGTTCTGCAGTTATGTTGAGTATTGTGCTGAGACAGCCATACCCCAAGAAAAGGGAAGTCTTTAGAAGGCTTGCTGAGCAGGGTTGTAGTTGAAGGTTGATGGCAGATGAGGCCTTTCTTCTAATTTGTCATATTCCAGGTGGAACTCCTACAGTTAAAAAAAAAAAGACAAAACCAAATAAAACAATGTATCATTAACCTGTCAATACCTGGTCTACCAGCCATACTGGAAAAGCACAAATACAGAGGAGATCAAGTACTAACTTATCCTAAGGCAAAACCACATGACTTTGCTATCTTGGATTCCATATTTTAAGGAGAAAAAAGGAGTAAATTAAAACAATCCTAAGCCATTACACCCACGACACGTAGGCTCTCCTATTCTTTTCAATGTTACACGACCCTCAGAACCCTTGTTATAATCTCAAACAATTTGATATATGCACGTACACAAAAAACACAATCACAGCATGAGCTGAACTATAAACAAAACATGTCTTTCAACATGTCAGGAGAGGCTTATTTTGGATGAACTAAAGTTTGGGAATATTTTTGTGTCATACTACCAGACCAAATAGCTTCAAGATGCACCAGGGGAGGCTCAGGTTGGACATCAGGGAGGTGTTCAAGAAACAACTGGACTTAGCACTAAGGTCTATTTGACATGGTGGTGACCAATCAAAGGCTGGATTTGATCTTAGAGGTCTTTTCTAAACTAAATGATTCTGTGAAAATGTCCCGGTTTCACCTTTGGAAACATTACCTAAAATGCTAGAGACAAAATACTGAGGCCCACTTAAGCCAAAATTTATCAAAATATTCCACCACATTTCATACTCATATTTAAGTCCCTGACCCACCAAACCTGAAAGTTGGTATTTTTCAGACCCTTTCAGTAGTCTTTAACTGTGTCTCATCCCTATTTTATCTTCATTCAAGGAACGGGGTAAGCAGAAGTTTCAGAACTGTTTTTTAAGTGTGGTTCTTGGTAATTCAACAACAACAACCTTGGACATACACAGATAATTTATTTTGCCTAACTTGGTGAACCTCAGCAGAACATCATCTGTGTCTGCAAAGCAAACTTACCCCACTATTTTCACACAGACATGAAAACATAGAGTAATGAAGAGACTATTTTAGAACACTCTCTGAAATGATTAAATAGTGTAAAATTCAGTACACGTAAATCTGTACTAAATTAAAGACTAAATCCATGCAAGAACAGAAATAAAATCTAGGGAATCCAACTCTCAGAACTCTCTTCTTTCAAGGCAAAACAAAGTCCATTTAGCACAGAAAGAACATTCAGCATAGTAAGGAAACAAAGTAGTGGCAAATGTGAAGCATTCTGTATTCCTCTAAGAATATTGTCCCTAAAACTGGAAAACCCTAGCAAAACCGATGTGGGGTTATAGCCATCTGCACTGAAACATTGCACATCTGCTCCATTTCTAGTTCCCGGCTCTCTACTCCAACCAAAGACTTTTCTAGGTTTTTTTTTTTTTGTCTGGTTGGTTGTTGGGGGTTGTTTATTTATTTAGGTTTAGGTCATATATACACAAGTGAATTGCTTCTGGCATTCCTACTAAAAACTGCATGCCAGTTGGTCTACGTTCTCTTTTTGTGCAGATGCTGAGACTGAAGAAATACTGCTCCCTCCTTGGGTAAGAAGTAAGATCAAGGGCTGCAAGTCCATGCACGTACTTTGGTGTCAAAGGCTGGATTAGGTTGGGTGGATCTTAGAGGACCTATGGCAAGGGTAGAGAGGGACTTTTTGCAAGGGCATGTAGTATGACAAAGGGAAGTGGCTTTAAGCTGAAGAACAGTAAGATTTAGATTGGATATTAGAAATAAATTCTTTACAGTGAGGGTGGTGAGGCACTGGAACACGCTACCCAGAGAAGTTGTGGATGCCCCATCCCTGGAAGTGTTCAAGACCAGGTTGGATGGGGCTTTGAGCAAACTGGTCTAGTGGAAGGTGTTCTTGCCCATGGCATGGTGGTTGAACTAGATGGTCTTTATGGTCTCTTCCCACTTGAACCATTCTATGATTCCATGATCTCCAGTAATTCTGCAGTCATTTTATAATAAAAAGATACCACTCAAGCTTTCTCTGCCTTTCATGGCTGTCAAGGTTTCTATCTTGCACATAACCATGGAAGGACCTGCAGATACTATCTAATCTATGGTCAGCTTCAATCAGTTAAGTGAACTTCCACAAGCTCTGAAATGCCTTCAAAATTACCCATGGAAAACTGCTAAATAAACTGGTAAGATACAGTTAAGTATCAGAAACCAGACAGTATCAGTATCCTAAAAAAGGGTTTTCCAAACTTACGGTTGTTGCAAGCCTCTACTGGCAGTGGTAGCTGTAAACAAAGTGTCTGGAATAAATGCTCAAGAGGCTGATAAATCCTTTGTGTCCCACATTATTTGATTTTTCTTGAAAGAAGTTATTCAGCCTTCTTTACTTTTGTTAAAACTGATCTAGAACACTAATCTACTAAATCACAACTGGTTTATGTTTTTACAAACGTAAGTCTTACAACTTAGTTATCTAAAGTAAACTGCTGTATTTCACTGCAGCAGTACTTCACACTGCAGTGTAATTTAAAATAGGGACAATAAATATGTAAGCTTATAATGCAAAACACACATCTGCAAAGCACAACACATTTAGAGTATGCACTGCCCTATACTTGAGCATCTACACTAGAACAAGAACCAAATTTATAAAGCACCTTGAAAAATAATTGAATATACACATATAAGAGACAGCAATTTACAAGCAAGTATTCCTGTCTGACTGCTTCAAAAAGGACTAGTGAAACTGTTAAGCAGCAATTATTATTGTGGCCTTCTAAGGAACTGATATTCCCAACATCCACTAATAATGTAGCAGTTATAATAAGAGACTGAAATTTATCAGAATTCCTTTTTTTTTCAGCTCCTTATAGGTCTAATTTCCTGAAGTATTTATTAATTACTTCTGCATTTGTTAGAAAAAAATTACTTGGCCATACTTTTCCTTGCATTCAAAGCAACACAGATTTATCAAATACTGCTGCTTCTTGTTTGGGTGAGTATGTATTAGTCTTCCTCAGAGGAAACCTCAACTCCAGAAATTAATACCAGAGGTAACAACATTACCACAGAATGCTAAGATCACACATGACATACATCTAAGTTCTTATTTATCAAAGGTGCAAATGTCAAAGAATTATTTCTAGTATGCAATTCCTTTTCCACGCAACAAAAATCTCAGTTTTCCCCAAAATCTTTCTCTAGCTTCCTGTGATCAATGCTCAATTTGCCTGCTCAAAGTTAAATAAAAATTTCAAAATAACAGTCCAGTTCAATTTTTTACATTAAGGAATACACAAGCCTAGAATAAAAGATATTATTGCTTCTTATGGACATTGGGGGGGAATAAATAAAATAATCACATTCCTGGTGAAAATACCACTGGCAAGTGAAAAACTTTAGAAAATACTATCCCTCTCCTTACTAGCTATCAATTGCTTCTTAATGTTGGGGGAATTATTTTCAGCATGCAAATAAAAAGAAGCGAATCTATGTAGATCTTGGGAAAAACCATACAGAGGACAGTAGTGACTCCTATCTTTCCAGCACCTCAGGAGTGCCTAACAGGAGGATGTAGTGTGCATCACTCAAGCACTGGATGCTGAGCTTCAGAATAGCACTCAGGATTCCAAATAGAGACAATATTATCTTAAGAAGTAATGCTAAAGCATCAAATAGCAGCTGCATACATTTACTACAGGTAGAAAAAAGAGACATTGAAGAGGTTACTCTCCTTATACAATGGGCACCACTTCCTCCTAGTAAAAGGAAATGCTGTGTGTCCACACAAGCTAAAACCACAATTCCATTGATATATGAAACTACATGAGGCTCTTATTACTCATAAATAAATGGAACACATTCAGTTGACTCCAGAAAAGAAATCTATCCTTTCAAAAGGTAATTACTTCCCCTCTGATGACCTTCGGCAATAATAAAATAGCTTTAAACAGCACCCTGGGGGAATGTAAGGAAGCATACTACGCAAACGAATAACTCAAGTAGAAACAAAAACTTTCCTTTTATTTGGGTTTTCTTTTTGAGGAGTGATACTTTTGTTTAGAAGTTTTGGCATCACCTTGCACTTAGGAAAAACCATACAAGCAGGGCTCGCCATTGAAACCGTCAGTTACAGACCCTTGCATTTTCCTGCGGCAGGAGAGTCAAGGAGTCACACATGCTATTGGACTAAAGAACCTCCCATATCCTTTGGGGCAACTGGAATGTTAATTTCTGACGGGAGCTTGCAGAAGCTATGCAAAATTACTGGGTGGAGGGAGTGGGGGAGGAAATAAAAATAGCCTGTATCTAGTTAATGTCTAGATGGCAAAACTTCAATATAGACAGAGGAGGACACTGAACTTTATTGTCTTTAAAGCTGATGTTTAAAAACACAACAGACGTAACTATTTAATGCAATGTCTCAATCTCCAAGTATATAGATACAACTCGCCCACAGAAATGAAATGCCTTTTCAGCAAATAATTCATAAATTGGGCTGCAGGTGAAAAGAATTTTCTATGAAATACCTAAGCATGTAGAATCACAAAATATAGTTCCAACATGCTGGAATCACATTTGTTGAGTTCAAGGTTAATCTGATTTGATCTGCTAAGTGTTTTTTAGAGAAAAGGAAGAGTGTGATACTGTATCTACAGATGGTCAGACATAGAACATTGACAGTATTAATGGACAGAATGAGACAGAGATTATGACAGCTGGGAAGGGAAAAAGCTATAGCTTTCTGATTTTTTAATGCCTCTTGGTCTACAATACAGAAACAAGCATCATGGAAATATGCCTCCTGCTCAGAAGAAGTTATTCATTTCAAAGAACACTGACTTTCAAACAACAGAGCATGGAATTCCTAAGTATGGGTAAGGAGAGCCTGTACCCAAAAACCAAAAAAGCATTCCCTGCACCCATCCCACAACCATTTTAAATTCCAAAGTGAGGTGTGGTAGCATCCTATTTAGTTTTCTAAAGCAAAGTAATAAAAGGTTTGGAAGTAAAACTTCTAAAATGCCAAATAATGTCTTCCGTTCCGTAACTGTATACTGTGGGAAGAGCTTTCACTTTTAACAAAACTCCTAAAAGAAGTTTTATGTCCTTCTATCTGCCAAAGAAAACCGGAAATAAGAGAGACAGCTCCTTATTTTCCGCAAGCAAGCCAGTGTTTCAGACCACCTTTATTCTCTCAGACATCAGAAATTAAGGTAATGAACCGAAATAGCAGGAGGTTAAGTTTGAGATTTTTGTGAAGAAGATTTTTGTGTTTTACTTTTGTCTTTGTAAAAATACATGGCTGACGAACTTAAAACAGCTACACAAGGGAAAAGAGATACCTTAGCTACTTTCCTCCAGTTAAGACAGTCAAAGAAGTAGTATGTTCCCCTCTCGTACGTATTGGTTTTCATTGTTGGCTCCATGCCGGGTGCCCTGGTGATCCATACTCGTTCCTCTTTGTGGTATCTCCAATCCCGGTTAAATCTTCCATTTATAATAGAAATGAAAAATAATTCTTAGTGTTAGTTATCTGAAATTGACTCAATAAACTAACTTTAAAGGTTTCAATCAGAACGGTACAATGCATTCAAATCCCAAACAAAATTTCTATGACATTGTTAAACCTGTGATTTCATACCTCTTCCACACAGTTACTACACCTCAAACTAAAACACATGAGAATCTTCAAGTCTGGTATGTTCAAACAATAAACTCTTTTAATGACTATTTACTGGTTCTTGTTTTGTTGATGATAGGTAAGTTACACATTCAATAATGACTGGCACCTGCCATGTTTTCCACAGTGCTTCATAATGAAAAATATGTGAGACGGGCTTTTGACTTCCACTATATGAATGTAAAAAAACTCTGTACAAAATGACACCAAGGTTGGAGGAGGTATTTAAAACAAAGATTTACAGTTCAAGATTGACTAAGCTTCTTGCTTTCAATGTCTAACTTGTTGGGGTATTCTGCTGTTTGGTTTCTTTTTTAACATCTGCTGTTTTATTGTTGCAATAGATTAACTCATATAAGACTGACAAAATAGTTTGAACGTACAGCTCTACTGCTGCTAATAGCTGTAATACATCTCCTCCATTCATGTAATAGAGATAAAACAGGAGATCTTCTCCATATCGGCCAAGTTTTATTGCAGCCAGCTGCAAAAGATTGAAGAAAATGAGGATGAAAAATCACAACAGATAAATGTTTTAAAACACACTACCCCACTTAAATAACACAAGGATACATTCAGAACTTCCATCCTTCCATTTTAAGTGTGTTGAAAATGATATTCTAATACAACAAGAGTAATAGTTATTAAAACAATCATTTTTTCTTCACTTTTAGTTAACCTTTCCAAGTTAAAGCATACAATGGAAAAATACAGATGTAACAAATCAGCAAGACAGAATTTTCTCCCTGTATCTGTGTATCCTCATCAACTTATTTGATTTGAAAAAACCCAACAAAACTTCTGCATGTATTTGCTCCCTTCACACCCTATTAAGTAACATTACTAAAATTTCTTATGCTATTTTTCAATGATGCCTACAAACAGTTGAAAGAAAATATATCTCAAAAAAATCCCCTTTCATGTAGATATGGAATACAACAGATAAATGAGAACACAATTCTGAGCTTATCTTAAGAAGAAATACCTCCATTCAATTTGGCATTTGAATTGCATCACAAAAAACTTCATGTTCACGTGAAGGGCAAACTCTTAAAAACATACTGTGCTTTTTAGCTAGTCTTTTGCATGCCCATTCTCTTTTTGTAAGACATAATGGGTGCTTGATGCGTCCAATCAGCCTGTTAACACACCAGTGTTTCTATAAAGACTGAGGACATGCACAAAATGCACTGATTTTGAACCTTACCTATCTGAAAGAAAATTTCAAAAATTACTGATAATAAATTAACAAAAAATGCACACACACACACACGTACTCACCTTATCCCTAATGTGAATGTTAGTTAAGTATTCAGATGGAACATGGAAGTCTAAAAAAGAATCGGAATTGATGCAACTATTAAGACATGTAAATGAATATAATTTGCAAATATTGATATTGAATTTAATAGTTACTTCTCTCTTACCTATGTCTTGAGGTCGACAAGGTGATGATGCCCACGGGGATGCAAATTTGGGATAAAGATTTCTGAAGAAAAGAGAAAAGCATAAATTTATAAAAATTAACCCCCAAACCAACCAACCAACCAACAATCGTTCTCCACCACCAATGTCGCAAACTTAAAAGCTGTATCTCACAACTAAATCCTTAGCTGGGGTGAGAAGAAAGAAGGAAACCTTCCTAAAGCAGCTACATTTATTAATTTTCTTTTTAATATGCACAGCAAGGTTGCATTTAAACTGCCATGGGAAACAACAGGGTCAAGATTTCCTTTTAAATCTTTCCTTCAACTTAGGTGCCAGAGGTCCCAACCTTTTCCAGGTATCCAATGTTATCCAGGGTTTCAATTTAACTAGGATTAATTGTCACAAGCCTGGTGGGTTCTGATTTATTAGCCTATGATTTAAAAGGGAAAGAAAAATTTATAGTGGTAGGTTGCTTTTTAAAACTAACCAGTAAAGATTTTACACTTCTTCAAAACAGGAGTTAGAAGGGTTAATTTAAACCACTAGCGATATATATAGAATTCTACAATTTTGTTTCTAAAGAACATTTATTGTGCTCATTTTTTATGTCAGACAGGTATTTTTACCAACCAAACTACCACAGAGTGCAGAAAAATTTGCCTTTTCATATGTGACGTAGTTTTAGTTTTTCAAACAACAATTCAGAGGGCAAGCAAAGAACATTTAACACAAGGAAAGATCGCAGGCCAGACACTGAGGTCTGCATGGGCTGTTTTGTTTGCAAAGCTTTTCTGCAGCATAAAGTAAAGCCAGCATTATAATATAGGAACTGTCTGAATTAAATGTTAACCCTATCCTCTCCATCCAAGAATCTAAATACACTATATATAGTAATAAAATACTAAAAATACAGTTATTTACAGCATAGCTGCTAAGAAAAAGCAGAATAATAAGGAACCATTTTTCCTGTGCTTGATATCCATATTCATCAAGCTTCCCTGATTACATGCAACTCCACGTAAATTTATGAAAGATGGAAACTATATGTGTATGCTGTCTGGTCTTTGTTTTTTTAATCAGTAAGTGCAAACTTTGCAATACATATACTACTCTGTCTATAATGCTAACACTATATAAATGTGTGCTGAAACAAAATGGTGTGAGATTCTCAGCCAAAAATCAGAGCACCAGAAATTAATTTTTTCTTACAGTTACAGTCACTTAAAATATACCAGTTTTGTCCATACTGATCCGAGTTCCTTCTGTAACTAGTGGAAAAAGAGAGGCAGCACCCTGTATTGGTTGGTTATTCATCTCACCTGTTGGAAGCACTTCTCCTACCATTAGTGCAGTCACTAACTACTTTTCTCCCCATTGCCTCTACAGCAAACTTGGATGACTAAACTAGTTCACTTAGGTGAACTGAATCACTGGAAGTTAACTATAAAACTACACTTTCATTTAAACTGATCCAGTGCAGCCTAACACTGCAGGTGTTCCGTTCATCATTACACTAATATAAATTGAATTATCCCCAAATTGCCCAGAGTTAAGTGTAGATATCCCCAAGAAATATTACTATTTGAAAAGGAATGTACACATTACACTTATAAACAATATACTATCAATTCCTTGAAGAAAGTCCTAAAGAAGCTAGGAGAATAAGCAAAGCCACTAGGTTTACTGAAAGCTTGCCATGAAGCTTCATTATGAAAATTTTATTTTCCTGTCATTACGTTTTCAAATTTTATTTGGCAAAATAGCTTGTGGGTTTGACAGTCAAGTGAGCTAAGTGAACGTACTACGAATGACGGCATAATAAAACCAAAACTGAAGACAAGATTAAAACACAGAAACTTACTCAGGAGAGTTGAGATTGAGACCTAGTGTTGTTAAATCACTTCCTAGTGCAAGGTGTACCATTCCTGGATCTGTCTCTGCTGCCCTGATGAATGTTAACAAGCCAATCATTCCAAACTGGTCCGTCACCATCCCTTGAGGAATGTTGGTAACCCGACCTAGGCAAGAAGAACAAATTAATTTTCTCCTTTTAAGTAGTGGAGCAATCAACAAGGCGATCTAAATAACTGTCAAAACTTTTAAAACAGAAAAAGTGGAATGACACATACCATCAGGTAACACCTGGATCCCTTTTTTCTGCTGGTTGTTGTTTTGCGTAGTTGAACTTTTATCTCCAGGAAACTTGGGCCCATCTGTGCTGGATGATGTTTTGCCTGATGTACTCAAATTCTATTAAAAATAATTTGCAGAGTTGGTATTGATGAAAACAAACCAAAATGAAAATACTTTTGACCATATATTTTCATTCAAGCACTCTAAGCCAGTACATCAAGTTACTCCAATAAATGGCATCAAGCTGAAGCTCCTGAATTCTGTTGACAAACCTTATGTACTATTTAACATTTTCCAAAGTATACCTGTCATACAGTAATTACTATTAATAGGCTAAAGGTTTCCAGTCTAAAAGAATAACTTATTTTACACTTGAGTTGGAATACACAGTGGATATCCCAAGTGCCTGTGACTAGCGGTTCTTTTGGACTCACCACATAATGGATGTTCCGCATAGTCTTGCTCCTGTATAACACTCCATGACACAGTAACACGTAATACTCAAGCCAATTTCAGGTGCAAGCAATATACAATTGGCCCATTTGAAGCTACCAGGAAAGACATGTAAACACTATGTCTGATATAAAAACTATGCTGCACTATGTCTGGCAATAGACTATGTAAACAGACTATGCTCCAGGAACCTGTATACTGACAAAATATATTTGCCATATGTATAATTTCTTACTCTTCATTATTATTTACAACTCTACAGTAATACAATTAATCATATTTACTATCTCTCTCTCCTTACTATACTCAGTACTAACTGTATCAGAACATTTTCCTCATGATAAAACTGCCCACAACATTTGGGGCTAGACTTCCTAATCTCCCTTTCTTTGAACAGTTCATTTTTTAGTTCTTACATGAGTGTTGTCATGTCTACTACTTATTCCCCAGTATTTATGCCACTGTCATTAACATACTTTTTGCAATTAGGAGTAATAAAGCAATCAGAAACTAGAATATTTTGTCAAATCCTGCAGGAAACTGTCCTCTGTCAACTACATTTTATTCACCTTTCATTTGCATAAAATAGCATTTTTTATTACAAATCTTTCAGAGTAAACAATGAAGAAAAGCCCATAATCTTATAATCTAAGATATATATCTAATGCACAATAATTATACCAATACTTAAGATATAATGTATCTCACTAGTCTACAATATAGCTGTCAATGCTCTCAATTAAAAGAGCTTGTTCCCTCTGATTCCACATCTCCCTTAAGAATTTTACCTTAAAGTAATATTTTACCACCTAACTTTTAAAGGATCTGACAACTTTGAAGAAAAATTACAATGTATAAATTATTACTACTGATGAGAGGCATTAGTAGCAAAAAATGAGCTGTAATTGAGAGAAAAAAAATACAAATCGCGAACTTAAAAAATATTATCAGTTCTCAAAAATAAGTTTTGACATCTCCAAGAAGAGTGACTGTTTGGACCGAAAAACTTCCTGAGAAATTCCATTTACACAGTTACATTTCAAATGCTGCTTTTACAAAATCTCTCATTAATTTAGAGGGGCAAATTTGAAAATCTCTTACTAAAAATATCATCACTGACCATTTTAAAATATAATCATTAAAAGAAATATGAACACTGAAAATAAGAGAGGATTTAAGGTTTGCTTACGGATTTATTGTCATCATTACTCGATGTTGGATCTTTGTAGCTGGAGCCCGGTAATGCTGGAAAATCTTCATTGTGTATTGAAAAGTCCTGGGACTGCTCACTTGCTGGTTTTGTTACCATTCCAACTACCATCAAAATGAAAGCAGGAATAACATTAAATGACTGCTAAGTAAAAAATTTCTCTTCTGCTGATCTTGCTTAATGTCCATTTTCATTACGTGCAAGCTGTACAGCAATGACTTAAAAAACCAGGTAAAGCAAAATAAAGCTATTCATTCAAAACATCCACACATATTAGACTAAAGCCTCTTATTTATGCGTGAGCTGAGAAACACTCCGGGTTAAATTCATCGACACATCCACTGCACCTGTTTCACACATCTAAATAATCAAATAATCTTTTCAGGCATTATTAAAGCTGTATTTAGGTAAATCCACTGATCAAGGATGCACTGCTTTTAAAAGTATGATACGTTTTTTCTCTGTCCCCTAATTGCATGAAGAATTTTTTTGCATAATCTCTTCAGAAGCACGTATTCTCAAAGGACAACCAGCTAACTTGCAGCAGAACATGTCAACAATGAAATACTTGCCTATGACATAAAAATGACTCCTACTTTCAGTATGAAAACTGAAAGCATTTAGCCTGCAACTCTTAGTGCTCTGACCCTAATTTAAAAAAAAGCAGGCCAGTCACATTGGAACATGGACAACTGAACAGGAATTATTTTTTTTTTAAATGCCAGTTCAAACCAAACCAAACCAAACAAGCCACACCACACACCCAAGAGTGACTAGACTTTGCTGAGACACAGAGAAATAATACAGTGATTTGGTTGCAAAGAACACTGCACTAGAGGAACACAAGACAGAAGGAAGTCTAGGTCCTAATCTTCAAAGACTCTTAATAAATGGATAGGAGTAAAACGGTTCAGTATGACAACATACGACTTTCTTTAGTATTCTGGAATTAGAGATCTAAGTTCCTTTATTTAAGAAAAAAGAACAACACTGAGTTAATCTTGTTTCTGCTGTTCAGCCTTTTCATCCAGAGTTATTACAATTTCTTCCACTGGATGAATAAAACTGATAATGAATTAACTTTAATGCATATTCTTATTCCATCTAAAAGTTATTTGAAGTATAATTTTCCTGAATAACTAAGCATGAGGAAAGTAGGTCTCTGCTCTGTTTCAAATCTTCTCTTTCTTGTCCACAACCAAAAGTGCTCTCCACGTTTTGTGCTGGAAGACAGTATCCTGTGTATCTTACATTTTCATTTTTTGATTGTTTATACCTCCATACTCATCTGCTGCACTAAGCAGATGCTCAGGGTAACTCTTCAGAGAACTTTGTTTCGTGGTTCACCATGCAGTCATGCAAACTGCTATGCTAGCACCAAAATGGGGAAATGGTGTAAAAGCACAAGAGCAATTACAGATTTTTTTTATGCTGCAGTGCTGTTTAATATTGAACTCAAGCTTCACGCTGAAGTACATCTGTGTGGATCTCCCTCCTATCTTCTAATAATTTTTCCACATACTGTCTTCTTTTTCAGAGTTGGAACTAGATGGTCTTTAAGGTTCCTTCCAACCCAATCCATTCTATGATGGACAAAATCTTACATAAGCCTCTTGCTGTATTAAGTCTCCACTCATGCTTGATGTGAGTTTTGAGTGTCTTCATCTGGGGAAGTCACTTTTTTCCTGTGTTTAACATTTCAGTTCAACTTGTTTAGTTTTTTCTCACAGCTATCTTATGCAGAGGGCCCTGGTTATGCCAAATCCATGAGGCTACTTGCTCTTGATAATGTGGTATCTATAATGTCCAATTAAAGTTGGAGTTATCTCTGAAAAACACTAGCTTTTTATAGTTAGAAAACACTAGGTTATTTTTGGTTCAAAATTGACAAGTGTCACAAAAATAACTTACGGTTATAAAAGCAACTTTTGACAGTAGCTGATGCAACATGCGTGACAAAATCTACTAAAGCAGTAACAAAAAGAAAGTTTTGTGCCTCACACTAGCTTACCTGAATTTTTTCAAGACCCAAATAACAAGATTTGTATCCACCTAAAGGCTTTTCCTTTTATTATTTTTTAACCTGTACAGCAAGAATTATATGACACATGCTTGGAATCTGACTGATAATAATTGATGCTTACAGGTTATTTTTTTGAAATCTGATGTTCATCATAAGGGTGACAGTGAACAGTACAGCAGCCAATACTATCAATAAACAGCAAAAGTTTACAATATGTTTACAGCTTATGACTTTTTACACAGTAACACCTCTACTAATCTAATACTAATCCTGTAATTTGCTACTCAGACAGCGACAGCTCTTGTATACACGCAATTTGAATAAAACCTATCACCTAAGAAATTTCAAGAGTGAGCAGCCTCAGAGCAATCATACCATACATACCAAAAATCCCCAACAATCCCTACTGGCAGTGAAACTAAAGCAGATTAGTTCTAATACTTACGAAAGGGAGTCTCCAACCACAGATACTGATTACTCATTTTTTAAAATGAGTCTTAGCAGTTTACGTGTCTGGCATTTTTGAAAAGACTGTCTACTGTCTTATGAACAGAAAGAGGTGAATCAAGCAAATTTCATTTCACTCAAAGAGCTTTCAGAAGTATGGTCTTACCATAGGGTGCCCTTCCAGCTAAAGGGTTTATTAATGGAGTTGGATTGCCACTTCCTTCCCTTCTGTTTCTGTCTGCTAGTGCTGGAAAATCTGAGAGGTCCAGTCCTGTCACATTTTCACTTCCATCTACAATAAAAACAGGTATTTTTAAATCCCTTATGTATTTTTTTCGAAGACTTAATTATGAGCAAGATAAATGTAGGACATATTTTCTTTCAAGTTGATCTTTTTTCTCATTCTATAATTATTACAAGTAACTACAGCTTTTGTGTTACAAGACTAGCCTAAAGAGCATCAGGATGTTTGAAGTTCGCCTTCAAACAATAGCTAGTCAATAGACTAGCCTAAAGAGCATCAGGATGTTTGAAGTTCTGCCTTCATTTAGTAAGGTCACCTCCTCTTGAATTAAAGACTGTACACATAAAATACAAGCAAACTATCAAAATTTAAGTTCTAGAAAAGGTATTTAAATTTCTTTTAAATATGCTTTAAATTTGAAGAGCTATCAAGAAGAAATTTGAGAGAATAACCCATATTAGCAGCAGCATCAAACAGCTCTATTGTCCTTAGATAAGGTAAGATAAAGCTTAAGCAGCTGAAAAGCCAATGCAGTGCAAGTTACATGGCAACACTTTTTGATTTGCAGCAGAAAATGCTACATAGGTGAGGCCAGAGCTGCAGCTCATAAAAATGTCACAATGTCCTAGGGAATGCCCAAGCCCTTCTACTCTTGTGATGTCACCAGCACCTCAGGTTGCTTCATATATGCAGCCACATAGAGACGCATCAGCACAAATGAACCTAAATCATTTATGGAAAAAGATATTTTCCCCTCTCTAGTTCACTAAATTCAGGTGAAGAAGTAATTCCCAGAGAAAAATCACAACTTAAATAACTGACTGAAAGGATCATATGATAAAGCAGCTGTTCAAAAGGAGTTTGAGATTTAAAAAAAAAAAATAAAATGCTTTCTGACTGCTTTCACATACCTAATGCTTTCATAGGAAATGGATAAATCTTTTCTTCTCCGATATCCTTTTCAGGTTCAAGAGCTATTTCGTATTTCTAACCGAACAGGTATAATCTACAGCCATGTGACGTACAGCAAATATACTACAGAACTACTTTCACTTTGTCTTCAGAACTAGTAAAATCCACTGCTAATGAAGTACTACCCAGTTATCTAGCATTGCTCTTGGAGCACCATTTTTATGGAACAACTGAAAATGATCAGAAAGTTGCATTCCAACAGAACCAAGTATTTTTAATTAGACTTAAAAAAAATCTCTACTGTAGTTTAAGATCAGTATTACATAGAGTAAACTCACCCGTTCCATTAAAAATGTTACTTGATAAGGAGTTATTCATTCCAAATGCCTGATTTCTGTTCATCCCAAATCCAGACATACTGTGAAAAAAATCCAGGAAGTCAGATAAAAGGACATACATACTCTGTATTTCCAGTGGTAGATATTATGGGGGGAAAAAACCCTGAAATTATTTCAAGCCTAAGCAACCCATATTAACCTAAACTCAGTTTTCAATTATTTTCTGAAAACACTGAGCAGCAGCAACAGGCACTGCTCAATCAGGTCAACTGGAATGACTTCAAAATATCTTAGTTTTTTAATAGCCATTGTGTATTAAGACATCTGTCAACAAACAAGTTATGACAAACATGATCGTTACTCAATATTTCATATACAAAAATGAAGCAGCAGTAAATGCAGTAGTTAAAAATCAGGCTGTAATCCATCATTTGGCAGGTGGGAAGCTCGATCATGAAAATGACCAAGCTTGTCATGACTCATTTATAAGCTAAACAGTTATGATGTGCAATCACGACCATGTACACATGGCATTACTGTGAGCAGAGGGATGGTCTCTGTCAAGAGATGAGCTACAAGTTCCATACAGTCAGGCAAAAACATTTAAAAACATCTAAATATCACATTGGACTACTGTGGTTGCACAGACACCTTCACAAACAATCCGTTTCATCCCGCAAGAGCTGGAGATTTCAAGAAGCCCAAAGGTAGGGCCCCAGCTGAGTGAAATTTTGAATGTCTGCCCTGTGGAAATCACAACATCCAGTTTTCCCCTGTAAGAGGATAGAAGCTGATACTTTGGAAATTTCCATAAATAAAAATATGAAATGCTTCCCTAGTGGAAATTTTACCAATTCAAACTTTTTACACAGTTACAAATCCGAAGCATTTAACTCTTAATTTGAAATACCTTCAAATGCTTCATGTTCAAAAATTTAACCTAAAAACTTTCATTGCTCCAAGGAAGCAACTATTCAGAAAATGCTTCTTGAAAGTCACATAATGCATGCACCTTACAAGCCAATGACATAAATTCTTTTTCCCAAAATATGTTTAACAAAATTTTGAAACTATCAATTATCCATTGGATATGTACTACTATACTTCCATAGGCTAATAAGCTGTGGAATAAGAGCCAGTCATTGTTTCAGAGATATTTCCTTCTCCATTTTTAAGACTCGTAGCTTATTGAACATGAGAAATGCTAACAGCGAAGGATAAGCATTTTAATTCAAATATTCCTACACACAGGGATTTCATTATCCACCCTACAGCTGAATGATATTTAAACAAGAACTTTGTACACATGTATCAATATCCAGTATCATTGTCCTTTACACACAGAGTTTTTAAGTATATTACTATTTCATCCTTTTGTGATCTCACATTTCAAAAATACTTTAAAATATACTATCTTTTAAAATGATACCTCTACTTGCCACTATACAGGACGGAAAAGACAAACTCTGCTTAAACAGAGGGAAGAGACAAAGTCTTTTCACGCTCCAAGACCACAAACTGCTAGTACCGGATCACTATTTGCTGTGATTGAGAACAGCATCTGTATGCCTGTTTCATTGTGAAACTACAAAACTAAACAACCTGATTAAAATTCAGATTAACTGTGACATTAGTTTTTACATTCCTTTATCTATTTTGTAAAATACTAGACTGGATTAGAGGTGGCACCTGACTGCGATGAGCTTGTTTGTGCTCTGTATAAGAGGCACTCCTCTAAGGAACAGCCTGAAGGGAGAAAAAGAACTTAACTGGGAGCACAGGGATCATGAAGTAATGGAACCAAGCCTCAAAAGCAGTCAGCCATGCTAAGCTGTGACTACACACACTTAATTATTAGAACTAAGAGACTACGTACTACAAGTTTATCAGTATGAATGAAGTATAAACACAGCACTGTAACAGTTAAAGCATAATGATTTATGATGTTAGTATCCTGCCCAGAATTAGAAAAGGAAAAGAAGAAACTGAGAAACCTTTGGCATCCAAATGAGCACTAAATCCCTAAATGAATGGCAAGCCACTCTTCTCTGTATCATTCCAGAATTTAAAGAAGTAAAATACTAGATCCTTACTGTGTCTGAATCAGTTTACTACTCTTGCAGAATAACTACTGTGTTTTTAAATTTTGCCTTCCTTCTTCCCAAAGTCATAGACGAACAGTTTTAAAACAGATGCACATGCTGAAAATTCAAGGTATGTTTCAAAAATAAACTTGGGAATATCTGAGAAACATCACATACTTTAGAACAGATGCAGTAGAAATTCAGTAGTCAGAAAAAGAACTTAGCTTAAAGGCCTCAAAGACCTTACGAGAATACTACAAGGAGCTTCAAAGTTTATTGCCCAGACATGAATACAGGAAGCAGGTTTAAAGATTTATTCTAATGGATAAAAATTACATTTCCAGAGCAGCATGTCTATGGCTGTACAGGGATGGTCCAATTAAAGAGCCTTACCTGTTCACAGTAAAAGGTTGTCGAGAGGGTTGCTGCTTTGGCATACATATTATGCTTGGAGAGCTTCTGTTGGGGCTGCCTAACCCTGAACTGCTCATGCTGTTTGTCCTGCTGGGAATTCCAATGCCCTGACCAACCTGGGAGTGGTTCATCATATTCCTAGGATTCATAGGCAATATCCCCCTGAAAGAGAAAAACCATCCACAGGGATGAATCTGTACAACAGTATTTGGCTACTCATTTAGATTACTAATGCAGGACAGACTCCGAGCTGTTGCAACTTAATTTGTGCTTAGCGACCAAACACTGTGTTTGGATTACTCTATAATTAATGCAGTTCTGTATTTCTTCAGAAATACCAAATGACCCAGTACATAGTAATCAAGTCCTTCATCAGGTTTAGATAAATACTTAAGTATTATGCATATGAAAAGGCATTACAGCTCTTTTCTAATGAGCACTTCAGACCTACTATCTTTGTATTCTTACACGGTGTATGACACCACACCAAAATTTTAACTGTACAATCAAATAACAACCTCTTACATTCTGAAGCAGAATTTGCCAGCAATTTGTCCTTTACATACAAAAATAAAATACTGTCTTACAGTAAATCCTTACTTTTTTATGGTATTATTTCCCTAACACAGGCAGAGGGCCATAGAAACTTAGAAACTACTTCTCTTCTTTGTTAATTTATCAAACTGCAAAGTATGAGACAAAATATGCAGAACATTTAACAAGAGCTCTGCAGAAAGACACGCAGAAATATCGGCTATCAATAAATACCTGCTCGGAGATGGAGGCGTGTGAAGTGACATTGTTGGTACCCCTGTTGTTGGCGTTACGTGGCTCGGTAACTGAGTGCCTTGTGATAAGCTGCGATTTAACTGAGGGGTATTGTTGCTCATTCCCCTCATTGGAAGGCCTAGTGCACCTATTGAAAAAAAATTCAGAGGGGTGGAGATACAGAGCAATCAGGAACAAGGTCTTCTTCCATCAGGTGTAGATGGAAACAATTTATGGTGACAACGTACAAAAAAAAAGTGTAAAGACTGAAGGAAAGTACAGTAAAAACTAAGTCCTCGTTTGGATAGTAGAAACCCAATTATCAAATCTATCCCCATTCTGTTTAACTTTGGAAAGGCTCTTTAAGGAATTTCTATTTGAAGCCGCTAACAAAATTTTGTTTCCTCTGAGACGTATACTGTAAAGGGCTGAATTTTGAGGTTTTTGATCAGGACATGGAAATCTACAAATTATTTCAAAAGAAGACAGCATTTTAGGAAAATCGGTAACTTCACTCAGAAAAATGCTAATTACTTTTGAATAAATAAGTATGTATTTGACGAGTACTTAGAACACTGATTTGTCTTGCTAAAAATTAAGCAAATCTTTGATAAAAAAAAGCAAGTGATAGATATTTAATTAACAATAACGTTGTTTTTAGGACAGCGAAAACAACATTTGAGGCCAATTCTCTCTTTACAGTTTAAGTAGCTTCTTTATGGCAACAGTACTTCAGTGTCTGTGATCAAGTTTGGCCTTTTAAGAACAGAAAGCAAGCAAAATTTTAATGGCCCTCTATTAGCATTTAAAAGCATACAGAAGAGTTTTAACAATGTGATCAAAAGTATTTTCTACACAAACAATTGTGTGTGACAGAATAAAGCAAGCACTTCAGAGAGGTAAAAAATTCAATTACTTTCATTGAGAACAGCAGAAAATAGCCAGTTACTGCTCTGTGTTTCAAAATGTCCAAAAACTTTATGAAGTTTTTCATCATTCTCACATCACTTTTCTGTGTTTAAGAAGTTCCAGAATTATGTTCAAAGACAAGAAAAAGTTATTTAGTGCAACACGGCAATAATAACAAATTTAGCATATAAAAAACAATGGCTGTGACAGCTCCTATTGCTTTGGCATAAGGCTACTGAGGCAGACTGACAGAACTCAAAACCTTATCTTGCAGACCAAACAAAAGAAAATTCTGATGGATCAGCACTCTCCCATGGTAGAACACCCCTGCAGAAGAGCTGAATATGCCAGTGTATAACATGGTTAAATACTAAGAATGCAAAGAACAGACATGGCATATGCTCAAATTATTATCATGGACAAAGCCTGAAGAAATCTCCCAGTCATCCAGCTTTTACACTTTAAGAACTGCAGTCTGTGTCATACCCTAAAATTTGCAATCCAGGGAGTTTGCAATAAAACTCAAGTGTTTAAAACATTCAGATTTATCTCTATACGTTCAGATTAAGAGGTAGTGTGACTTGCTATAACAAGCATCCTAACATTTCATTAAAAGTTGATTACATTAAAGTGTTCACTGTAAATATTTTGGCAATTTGCTGCATCAGAATAATTTCAATGAGCATAAATATATATTATAAATAGTATTTCCCCTTGATTAACAATTACATGGGATTTTAAAAATAAAATGGTACAAAAAAAATTACATACACTTTTGAACTAGATACAGCACACCAAAAAACCCGATTAGGATATTCAACTTAATTTTGCGCAAGCATTTGTTTTAGCAAAGCCAGTTTTAGATGGTTATTTCTTCTTGTTGGCTTTCTTTAAACTTGAAGTTTTAACTATTAAAGTTGTCACAGTGAAGTAGAACCATATTCCTGGCAAGGAGGGGCAGTTGAAATATTCACCATATGAAGAAAAAAAAATCCCAAACCCTTTTTTCTTACACTTTCCACTTTTCTAATGGACACAAGAGATCTACATAGACTGTGTTGGAGGCAGACCAATGAAATGGCTGATTTCCTCCCTACTTGTCGAGTTTAAGTTACATTAATGCTGTAACATGACACCTTGCTTAATGACTGACAGCTACCAATCATTAAAAGTGCATAGGTGCTATCAGCTTTGTTTTTCCTAAAGTATATTTTAATCATAACCATGACTTTAACACAAAAGTTTCTTGCCCCTTTTTCTCAAGATCAGGTAGAAACTGAAACCTGATAATATTTATTTTCAAGGTTTTAGGCATACATTTCTCCATGTTACAGCGATTACATCCTAGGCACAGGAACGAACTGAATGAACAACCAAGTTGATAAAAAAAGTTTACCTTAAAAAATAAACAACAAATAACTGTGATAAACAGAATGAATAAACTATTTCAGTATCTGTATACAGTTAAGTCTGAAAGGTTCAACAGTGCCAGAATGAGCACCTTGAAGACAAGAGCCAAACGTGACTCTCACACTGGCGAGAAGCTGCTCATATAAATCTCAGTAGCATTAAAATGGCAGTTTATATTACAGGGTCACTCATCAACAGCCACTGAGATAGGAAAAAAACTTCCAAAAAACCACTGCCACCAAAAAACAAACAAAAAAAAAAACCCAAAACCCCACTGTATTTTTAAAACTATTTCAAGAAAGCTGAAAGAAGTCGGGAAGGCCATGCATCTAGCAAATAAAGCTTTTAGTTTGTCCAGATAAAAAAGTCCAGACTCTCTAAAGTTCTCTGAAGACACTTCTTCTTGGAATCTGAGTCAAATGCACTTAGCGAGACAGCAGAAAACATTTAAAAGCATACAGTGACAAAGGAGAGATGATATTCACAACCAGTTTTACTTGTGGAACTGTATCTAACTCAGATATTCTGAGCCACTGCCTGAGTGCACCTCTCGGTTACCAGAAGGTTTAGTTCACGGTGCTGGCCCTAAGTTAGGTGGTCCTTAAGTCAGCATTACACTGAGACTGTTGCTCTATAGGTCTTCTATTGCAACAGTGTCCATATGACTGGCAGATACATGAAATCTTCAAGGTACCGGAAAGAAAAAAAAACAGCGATGCAGAAAGCAATAATCCTAATCCTAAAGGCATATCTCTTTGTCAAATCCAAGTTGCCAAGCATGTACACAAGATTTATTGTGCTCCTGTAGAGCATGAAATACCAGTTATATTTAAGGTATATGTTCCTTCTATTCCTTACATAGTTTTCTGAACTAGGCTCATTTTGGCCCAGCTTTCTTTCTTTAGGTTTTTCCTTCAGAGAGTCTGTTAAATCACAGGTAATTAAATCACAGATAATAGTACGGTTATATTTGGACATTTAGCAGTTATAAAGCGACATATATGACATTTTGCACACTAAACACTGCAAAAATGCGTATTAAGCAAAGCAAAAATGTATCTTAAAATAACTGTATATAGAGACACACTCTCATTTTTACAATCACCAGAAAACAAAGCCATCTGCATGTTCCAGAGTGTCAAACTGTAATATATTTAGCATAAAATAAAAATATTATTGATAAAAAGAATTCTTACTTTGTTGCCCGTATAAACTTGCCCCAAACTGAGACAGCTGACCTGATGTTGATGGTGATGCCAGCATCTAAAATGTAAGAAGATTAAGAGGTTACTAAAGACATAAAGATATTGTGCTATCTTGATCTGGAAGTTTACAATACTATGTTATGCCAAGAAAACCAAACCAACTGAAAACTCATTCAAAGTCATGAAAAATTTCAGAAACTCCCCAAAATATCTGTACAGTAACACATGTTGCAGTGTATTACACATCAATAAAAATTTATGACTTCACCTGTATAAACATAGACTTTTACTTGCAACAAAGAGCACGAAGATCTACAAGCTTTCAGGTTTCCTTACAGCTAGAAGACCCATCATTACAGAAAAAGAAATACTGCTTTACTTAAATCAGAGATCATCTTCCTCTGCAAACCATGTCTCATACAACCAGATCACTTCCTGCTCAACAAGTGAAAATTTTGTATTATCCTTTACAATATAAGTGGATAGGTAGCAGCAGGTCTATATGAACAGATATGAACTTCAGATAAGATTCCATTGTTAAAATTATAATACACTGCCCTAAGAGCTAGCTTCATGCTTGTACACAGATATGAACAGGACCCACAAATGTCAGAAGCAGTATTTCTTGCTCTACCATGCCCACTTTAGAGAAATCATGTATTACTAAATATTTCCATTAAACCCTTTATCAACTTTCAGACACCACACCAGAAATGTGACAAACTCTAGAGACTCTTGGGAAGAGTAAGATCTAACTAAAAATCACCAGCACCATCTATGAAGAAAGATGGAGATTTGGGTTTGCATACCCCAGAAAGAAGGCAACTAATGTAGGCACATGACACCAGATTTCCAACCTCTGTTGTAAGGGGAAAAGAAAAAACTGTTCTCCATGCTACTGAAGAAATGTAGAGTATGAACTAATTTGAGAAACAGTATTAATAACTTTTTAGACAACAGTCTAAATACTTGGAAAAAACCCCTTTGCAATCTTGAGGGAAGTTAAATATTGGAACATCCATCCCCATATGCTTTTTTTCTTGATTAGCTGTTCACCAACACTAGGTATAGCTGATTGTCCCCCTGGAGCAAGAAGAGTTATTAGCTGACCTAATCCCTCCATCCACAACAGCACATGCTACTTCTGCTTAGTAACACATGGGCAAATAGCTGCTTGTTTAGTGAATTAGTCTGGACTTGGACTGAATTTTAGGATGGTTTCATGGAAAGGAATGTCTGGATTCTTAGACATAAGGCAATTTCAACCTTTTTTGACTTGAGAGTAAAGAATTCAAATCAAAATAACTTTACTGTGATAAATGGCAAATTGCTTTGTTGATATCATCTAGACAGATGAAAAATTCAAACAAACCTTATAAACTGAATCTGCTAGTTGTCTATACTGGGGCCAAATCCAGATGGTAGAAATGAGAAAGAAGACATGCAGGGTAAGTCACTAAGTACCAAAAGTAGCATTCACATCTGTAAGTCACAAAGTATTTATGATTTTTTGAATATATACAGAAGGCACGAAAAAAATTACAGCAGGCAATTACTGCAGACCATCAGAAAATAAATCAGTAATATTATCTCAACATACATTATACTCACACATATTAAGAACAAAGTGCACATATTTGATAGTAAGCAACTACAGGAACAAACATCCATACTAGTGTACATAGGCGATTTGAAACAGCAAGACAAGATCTTCTTTCTTAGTGAAGAACTCACTGTGAACAAAAACCCACTTCAAGTAACAACCAATGGCTTCAGCTCAGCATTCGTATAACCAAGTTCACAGGCCATAGCTGCATCAGCAAGTGATGCAGCCAGAGGGAAGAATATTTGTAAAAAAAAAAAAGTTGGCTCTGGGGGCCTAACAGCTACTGTATGGTTTCCTAACTAAAACACTTGATGCCATGGACGAGTGGACTAGCCAATTAGTGAGTAGTACATGTCTGGTGCACTGCTGAAACATCACTTCCAACCTGTTTTTATTCAGAAGGAATAAAATTCACTCACACTAATGTTGCTCTGCAATACGAACCAATGCATGATGAAGTGGGGACACTTGGGAGACAAGACTTCCAAAGCATACTTCCCCCCCAAACCAATCAACTGATGTTCATTAAACACTAATAAAACAAGCTGACACAGTAGTTTTTAAGAAAGGAAAGACAAAGTAAAATGGTGAAGTTAAAAAAACGGCATTCAAATTTGATATATTGGAAAATCCTAGAACATGTTGCAAGGTGTGAAAAATTGTAATTCTATGGGGAAAAAATGAGAGGCAGAAAGTTATAAGACAATGATAAAGGCACAGACAATGATAAAGGCACACAAGTTCAAAAATAAAAACCAACAAACCAGACACTGAGATAGAAACATCAGTCAGAAAGTACTACCAGCTTTGGGACAGATAAGCAAAGCAGTTAAGCCAAAAAAGAACATCCCAGAAGCACAGCTGCTCGGGGAATTCAAAAATTGCTGTGATGGCATGTGATGTAATAAGCAGAAGATGGTACAGGCCTCAGCATAAAAATCTTTTATTTATAATGTTAATTTGGAGTAAAAAGCTCCATAATTAAACCCCCAAGAGGCACTAGATTACTTTAAAGAGAGGAAAAAAAAGAATCCCACCTCTTGTACAATGAATACTACTTGATTTTTAAAATTCATTTAAAAGCAGTAGCAAATAATATTTATTGAACACTGCTTATTTTGAAACATTGCAAAGTAGGTCACATCTATTGTGCCACTTAATTTTACATGAAAAGTTAATTGCAAAATGACTTGTAGAGAAACCTTTATAGAAAACCATAATAAAGGCCAAGCGTTGAATTCAGTAAGTCTGATAACTTCATGTCATAACATGCTTAGAACACCAAAGACAACAAGCATCAAGAAGAAATCAATAAAAAATCCTGTGGATCTGTTACAGGAAGATTAAATGCAGCGTTTCTCAAATCTCATAGAGAACAAATACAGTCTTATGGGTATCTCACTTATTCCATCTCTACTTTATTAAACACCTTTTTCTGTCATATCTAAGTAAGGAACAATTTAAAATTGTCTTGTTTTTCTATTATTTCCATACAGTTTAGACCAAGAAAAAAAAATTAAATTCAGCAAAACCTTAACCTATTCTACCAAAATTTCTTGATTTGCATTCAAACCCTCCGCACCACTATGATAGTCTACTCAAACTTGGTCTACCAAAGATAATGAAGATTCAAGATGAATGGCATTAGTATTACTAAAAACATTCCTTCTGGCATTTTGCAATCATTATTTCATCTGACTGGGCTACTTGCTACATGACACAGAAAATAAAACAGCTCTCCATGAGCATGCTTGCAACTGTGACTGGAAGTCACTTGAATTTTTTTTAGTCTATAACAGCCAAAGGTCATAACCTTAATAAAAACCAAAGCAGGCTAAGACTTAAGGTGACTAAAGCATCTTCCAGTTGTTAAGACCTACTAAGTTTTACACAATTATGTCAGAATCTTAGGGAAAAAATGCTCAGAATTATAGTTGCAACAACCTAAATCAATTTGCTAGTGGTTAACAACCACAAAACCCAGCATGGGATTTCTTCTTTTCCAACCTTGTATCACCAAACTAGGCAGATTTTTTTTAAATTAGCTTTCCCTATGTTGTTATTAGGAGACAGAGGAGGCCTAAGACTTGCCTCTCCCATGGGACAAGGTGACAAGTGAGCAAAAACGGCGTTGTGTAACATGAAGGGTGCACTCTGCCAGCATACTGGAAAGACCAACACTCAGTACTGGCAGGCTGAAAGACTAAGTTGATGACGGTCAACTTAAGACATGGATATCATTTTACTCACGAGCCTCAAACAGTGACAGGGCAATTTTGATCATGGAAGATTATGCATCTAAACTCAAACCAACTGATGATCCAAGTAGATGGCCCAATTTTTCTGGACTGGTCCACACCAAGAATCAATAAGCTGTAAGGGGCTATCAGACAATTTCCTATCCCTAGTGCTGAACAAGATTTTACTTTAACTGCTTTCATTACTCTTGATCAGTTTACTGCAATAAGTTCATTTGAGAGTGTCAACAGATCTCGAAAAACCAGCACCAGGAAATGCTTACATTTGCCAGAACTGCGAAAAAACTGCTGCACTTTGCAACCCTCTCAGCAGAGTGGAGAACATAGGCTGCAGCCCTCCTGAAAGCAGAGGGAGGTGGTAGGAGGGAGGTCCAGTGGCAGAGCTGGCTGAACAGGCTCCTGCCTCCCCGTGCACTGCAGCATCCTGCCTCTTCCAAGCAAAGCCCCAACTCAGTGTGGGGACAGCTGCCTGTCACCATCACTGCCGTGGTAGCACACACTGGCAGGGTGGCACCAAGAAAACTCAGTAAAGCAATTCTGTGAAGGCCGCTACATTATGTAGTTATAGCCCAAAGCTACTTTCTTAAACATGAGGCAAGCTGTAGCTAAAATACATTGATCTAGCACTACAAAGTCAACCCCTAAAAGCAAAATATGTTAGAATAAGCAAGTTTGTGAGTAATATCAGGCCTGATAAATGATGGGTTTCTCACAGATGCAAACATCAGCATAATTTTGTATTTACACTACTTTATTTCTGGTATCTACCATCTGTGCTGCACTACTTAATAACAACGTCTGACCCACAGCCTCAAAAGAAGAAAGCGTTATACTGACGTAAAAAACAGTAGTAAAACTAGTCAACAAATAACAGATAAAAATACGTATTTTTCTAGACTGACAGTTTTTAGTAGTGTTATTAGTCTTCCTCTTTAAACCATCTTTTAATACAGCACTCACAAAATTCCCATTTTACATTAAAGTATTTCCAAATCTCAGTATCATAAATCAATGAAAACCTTGTATACATATATAAATACAGGTTATTATCTGCCAGTGAAAATTACTACTGATGTAAATGATTTGTGAAATATAAATCCAAGTACAATACTGGAAAATAAATGAAATTTTATTCTATCTTTCATATTTCATCACTTCTGGTTGGTTGTGATCTGCCTCTAGCAGCACTTGGGAAGTACAAGGAGGTAGGACCACACTGTTGATGCCAGCAATATCTCAAGATCTTAGAGACAAGATGCTGCTTTTGAATGACAGTGACATTATTTATGTGAGGTTAAGATGGCTACCGAAGTAAAGCTCTAAAAACAAGTTCTCCCTGTGTAGAGACATTGTTTGATAGTACAGTTTATCAATGAGCCAAATGACTACTGAAAGCTCATTGACAAATGCTATAAAAACTGCCAAAGCAATTAAGAACTAGGACAACAAAGCAAGTATTTTATACCAACTAAATAACTAGCTGCATACAAAAAAACCCAAACAAAATGCCCACCACTGAGCTCATAAACCATCAATATTACAAACCAGCATGTTCAATGAACTGAGTTATTGGGTAAGAAACCATAACCTTCCCATTCTAGAAAATGCACATGATTTTATGCATGGAATTAAGCTAGGTCAAGGCACCACTTCAAAAGCTAAAGCTGACATATAAAAATTACTATACATTGTGAAGTGGAGATGCAGCAAAATAAAGCTTCTAGATGAAGATGGAGCACAGAAAAGTATAGAACACCTACCATAGTAATTTAATTATTCTATTAAAAGCCTAAATACAAACTCAGTCATAGTGAAAGTTATACTACAGTCATCAATAGTAAAATTAATGTCCTTGTGACATAATTCCAAATTGTAAAGGGATGTGAACTAACTTACATTCAAATATTTATTTGTCAGATACATACCTGCATACTGTGTGAAATGGTATAAAAAACCACTTTTGACCCTAAGAAAAATGACTTTATGATGTATTGTTTCATTCGATAAATCCATTTAGGTAAACTTACAGGTGACACAGTAAAGGGCACATTTTATATTTGAAACTTTTTTGTTCTTTCAGCATACTGTATAACTTTCTTACGAAAATCCACACTATAGGCAGAAAGACGATAGGCTCTGAAAGGGAACTGCAATGAAACACAAAGTTCCTTGAATTTTTACCAATCTCATTTCCTGCAAGTCCTTCCAACTATTTTCATCAATGGCATTGCAATTTTCATACTCCTAAAGTTTGTTTGTTTCCATCAGGGTTTTTGCTTTGTGGTTTTTTGGGTTTTTTTTTTCTTTTGTTGGTTGAGTTTCTTAAAAAAAAAAAAACCCTTTTGTGTACTCAGAAATACATGCAAGGAATGTTTAATCACTCTTCTGGAAGGTGAAAAGTAACTGTTGCTTTGTAACTCACACTTCAAAGAGTGAAGCCTAAACCATGTGTTTCACAAAGAAAGCAGGGCAAACCAACTCACTACTCAGTCAAATCTACAAGAATGTTTACGTGCAAAGTAATGCATGTGAAAATATTAATTTGCCATTTACAATTAAAGACATTAATCTATTTATTTCTCAAAATAAACTTCAGGGGTTTTTCTCCCTCCACAAATGGATCAAAACTATTCAGACAATTACAAGTTAGGTTAATGTACAGTATCTCCATTCAGCCAACCAGCACTGGTGCGAATGCTACAACTGCTCCTGACACAAGGCGGTTTCATGGGAATTCTTAAATACATACAACTCCATATGAAGCATCTGAAGTAAAATTATGACTAAGGCAAGAAAGATACCTTAGGAAACAAGATATCAGACTTCCTCAGAATCCTAAAATAATAGCATTAGAAAGTCAGCAATTCATCTGAAACAATGAGATTCAGCAACCTTAAAGCCAAAGTTGTCTCCAGAAGACTGACTAAACTCTTAAACATTTAGTTTCCAAAACTTAGCAAGATTCTGGATCTCAATCACAATGGCAAGCTAAGCCTTCAGGTTTTTCTCTCTTGTAGAAGTACCAACTCCTTATAAGGCCAAGCATTTCAAAACACAGTAAAAGTAAAGGTTCTATAAATCAGTTTAATAGAATCACAGTAAAAGGCCTTTGACCACCTTTCATTGTACCAGCACCACTGACATCTGCCTTCGTGCAACTGTCTCATGACAGAGGAACTCCTGAATTTCATCCACCACAGACATGCTTCAGCTCAGGATGGAAGAAACTTCGGGAAAGCAGGCTCCCAGAATCAACAACCCATTTTTCTGTACTCAGTATCCAAATCTGAGAACTTCCTAGTGCCAGGGAGCTAGATAAACAATTGCAATGAGACAAATCTAATCTTCAAGCTAGATCTCACCTGCCACAATTAAAGGTAAAAATCAGAAGTATTACTACTACCTTACAGCAAGCATTTTACTAACTGTTGAGCAACTGGGAAAGAAAATGAACAGCAAAGCATTGGGCCAAGATTTGAAAAAAACATTAACTGAAAAAATCTCCTAACTTTCCTGATTGGGCAGACCTTCATTAAAATGCATGTCTGTCTACTGTCAGATTTATGACGACAGTTCAGAGCAACAGAAGATGCTCTGGTCTTACACTCTCATGTACACATTTTCAGTAGATTGGGCTAGATTGGTCAAACCTTGTGGAGCCCTTCTTACATTCTCATACATCAGAAATCAGAGAAGTTCAGACTGAATAGCTCCAATCTTTTCTCAAAGCTCATCTGCATTTTTGTTTTGTTCATTTAAAAACTGTAGTTTCAAAAGTACAGGAAGGGCCTTGAGTTACTAATTTCTACCACTGTCACTCTATCCAAATAAAAATACATGTATTCATGTCCTGAAAATTATTTTGCTGAGTGCACAGACAGCTTAATTAAGTTGGTGAAATTAGCCACAAGTAAGCCCTGCAATTATTTTGTGGGCACACAGTGCATCATCTTGTCAATTTATGTTACAAGGACCCCACTTGTTTCCAGCCAAAAGGTAAACTATTTTCTTAACCTGTTCTGTGTTCTGAAAGTACTATAAAACACCTAATTTCTTTGTTAAAGGATTACTATGACCTGGTTATCATGCACTGACCAAGTGCAGAAAAATTCACAAACAGAGCATTCATGTATATACTCTGTTCCACTTCCCTACTTAGCTCAGCAAGCGTGTAATGACTCAAGGCAAAGCAACTTACTTAGTAAAAAAGAAGCATAAAATGGCTTGAGCAAAATGTAATCTCATTTAAGGAACCATAATTGCGGGCCTAAAATAACTTATCCAATCAGCATCCGTATGATCTTGGAAGCACTTGTGCATGTGAGTAACATGCAACTTTTCCATTTCTATTACCATATTAGTCCTGTTTATCTAGAACTCCTTTCTCTAACGAAAAAACAGGTAATTTAAAAGAAAACTTCTAGCTCTTAGCTACACTTGAGGCTGAAACAAAAGTAACATGTCCAAAATTATTTGCTGCTAGTTCTCTCCCCACGTCAAAAGCCTTTGAAGTTTAAGACAGGACTTGGCTTGACTTTACTGTAAAAATAAGTTTTGTAAAAGTAAGTTCTGAAGTTTATACAAATATGTCCTTACTCCAAATCTCAGGAGGATTTCACCATTCCCTATGTTCCTCCATTTGGAGTATACATACACACACGAGCAGCAACAGTTCCTTGGAAAGTAGTAACATTCAAGATCAGACTAAGTACAACTTCAACAAAGTGAAAACCAGAAACATCTAGTTATATCCAGTATAAGGGTAAATACTAAACAAGCTTTAATCTTTCCTGAAGAACAAAATTTAAGGAGGCCATTCACAGAGGCCTCCACCAAAACCATTTTATTTCAGTTTGAAGAACTCTAGAAGATAAATGAAGCATAAATGAAGGACTCTGCATTCACATGTACATATCATACACTGGAGAGAAAAAAATTAACATTTAAGTAATTTTTTTACAGGTCAGTTGCAAAACCCTGCAACATTAATTTTATCTGCTTTCAGTAAAGACATAAATGAAGCTGAAAATGAAAAAAGAGGAGTAATTTAAATTGCAGTAAAACTGCACCTTGTTTAGATAATATAAGAGTGATTTACTTCTTTCCCCAATATTTCTTCTACTTTTATTTTATTCACACAGTAGATGTGAAGACAGAAGGATTCAAAGTGCTTCAAGATCTAGAGTGCTGGAATTTTTCCCCCAGGTGTTCATAAAATTCGATCTAGCTTTCAAAGATTAGTCTTTATTAGCTTACTAGGAGAAAACTGAGCAATTTTACTTTAGCCTGTCAATACTGTTATCGAAACAACAGAGTCAATATATTTATTTTCATATACAACATTTTTAGCAGAATTCTAGATTAAAGACTATTTGAAAACATGGTTATTTTCAACAGGAAAAGGTTTTCAAAGCCACAAAAGAAGTTGGAAACTAAGAGAATGTCTACCTTCTTATCTATGGTGAGCCAAATGAAACAGCAAATGGAACATGTAATACACTATATACGTTTAGCTACACGAGTGATCAAAGGTGTACAGTCAGTATTATCACTGAAAATTTATTTTGATAAAAACTTATTAAGATAATAATAAGAATAGCATGTAACAGTTTAAAATTTCATAAGCATAAACTCAGAAAGTTGTAATGGTCAATAGTGAAGCTACAGGAGCTCAGGGAACCTTAAAAATGATTTGGAAATAAAATTTTTAAAAGCTTTTGCAAATCCACTCTTCTATTTCTTGTTGGAATGACATCACTCTTCTGCCAACTACAGTAGGCTTCTATGCCCCATTTTGGCCACTTCTCCCACAAGCTTTCATGATTTCTCATTTGTCATTCCTGGTGTCTGGAACACCCACCTTCCTTGTCTTGAAGTTCCATTCTAAGATCCACTTCTGCAACTGTGCCTACAGAAAAAGTAGGCAACTAAAACATTCACTGTGTCAACAATGTGCCAAGCCATCAGCTTTCACTGTGTACACTGTGCAGCATAACATTTATCTCACTTTACCTTTCTTACTACACCATAGTGATTTTTCCTTCAGTGCATGAAGTCTAAAAGTGGGGATTTAATGTACAAAAATCACTTTGGAGAAATACTGTCTATTGGTTTTAAGAGTGCTAGCTGCACCTCATGGTGAAAGGATGTATATTCGACATCATAAATACTCCATTGTGCCTATGTGCATCTGTGGTACATGCACACATGTAATCAATATAAAGAGAAAAGAACAGCCCATTTAGTTTTCTTTACACTGTACTACACTTTAATCCTTTGCTAGTTCACCTGAAATTTCTTATCAATTTATGGAACTGAATTGGAAAGCCGCATTCATGCTTTTTTGTTCCATTTTGTCTGAAAAGGCCTTCTACTCTCTAAACCTATTTTCTTCTCTTTGAAAATCTAAATTAAAATTCAGCTAAGAGTCTGTAGGAAGTGCTTATGTTGATACAGGTCAAGGTCTATCAAGACTGTGTTCACAACTGCTATTAACTTTATTTCTAGACAGTCTTGGAGGCATACCTGAAGAATTTGCACCTTTGCAAAAATTGGAACAGATATATTTTTTTTTTTAAATTAAAAAGAATATGTTGCCTACACATATTAAATGCAAGCCTGCCATGAGATGGTATTACTGAGCTGCAAGTGACATGAACTTCAAGCCACACTTTCAAGTCCTCCATGTAGTTCTACACGCCACTCCATATAAAAGTGAAATACTTTACTGCCTAATTTATTTAGCTTTGGTAAGAAGCAGCAGAGCTTCAGTAATGCCAATGCAGTTCAAACACACAATTTGTCATTACAAAGAGGAAAAAATGTTTAGGAATTACTAGTTTCGTAACTTTGTGGCTCTACAAATAGGAGAAATACCTAACTTAGACTAGCAAACAAATTGCATAAGGCGTTTTCAGAAACTAAAAATGGCTGAAGATGTAAAACGCAAAACCACAACAAAAAAAACTTTGTAGACACAGCATGTAAGCACAAGATATAATCAATAACTCAATTTAAATTACAAATACAATTCTTCAAGATGAAAAAAAAACCAGCCACTGGCAAGCATACGGCTGAAGTTCACATGAATAAATTCACTAAAATTAAAGCACTTGCCACTGGAAACAGCCATGTACAGCTTAAAGCTAAATGAAGCCTCTCCTCACGTACATTTCACGTACTTGATACCACCCCAGTACTGAAAGAAGAAAAAATAAGTTTATTCAACTTACATCTTTTTCTGACCGATGTGGGAACATCGATGATTGGCTGTAGTACATGTTCTCATCATGGTAGTCACCATCAACTCCCTCTACAAACTTCTTCCTTGAAGCACCAAACATGCTGTTTGTCACCTAAATAAGAAGAAAACTTATTATATACCATACATGATTTGGTTTGCTACATCCTTGGTATATATTTTAAATATATATATGTAAGGATTGTTAAAAACCCCTGTCCCTAAATATCTGGAAATTCCGCTTAAAAATACTTTCCCATATATTGCCAATGTAATGGTTCTTTCAAGAGGGATTTTCATCTGACATAAACTCATATTCCAGAAACAACTGGGGTGGGGAGAGGGGACACGTTTCATTTTCTGGAAGAGTGATGTTACGTTTATTGTTTTTTGAGTTCCATGACCTTACACCCAAGCTTATTTAAAACTACAATGTGTCAGAAAACAAAAGAGCAAACTTCCCTAGTTTTCCTCTCCTCAGGTACACATTTTCAACCTAAAAGGAAATAATTAAGGAATATTCTTTAGAGCTCAGCCACCTTAAAAGAAATAACAAAAATAAAAGAGAGGGGAAAAAAAAATCCGTGAAATCTTCCATGTCTCATCACCTGAACTTGGAACACCAGCTTTCTACTTAACCCCACTCAGATCCATGATTAAGTAAGGGAAGGTTGAGCTTAACCACACTCAACAACCTCATCACAGACTGGCAAAGTTACGGCAGACAGC
Organism: Corvus brachyrhynchos; assembly: GCF_000691975.1. NCBI lineage: Eukaryota > Metazoa > Chordata > Aves > Passeriformes > Corvidae > Corvus > Corvus brachyrhynchos. The sequence continues at coordinate 11,630,417 of NW_008237919.1, read as the reverse complement.
CCATAAAAGCCCACTAGATTTTATTTTATCCTTACTCCCAGGAGCACACACGCACACAGAGCTGCTAAGTCAGGAAATGGAAACTAAAGAAACAGCAGCCACACAGCTGGTCACAGAACCTTAATTCATTAGCAAATTTAATCCTGCAGCAAGGTCATACAATGTCACTAAAGCATCTACTGCACACAGTGCATACTTATATACCTGACTCTCATTTAATCATCTGACTATGAAGCTACAGCCCAGCACAGTGTGCACTAACCAAGCACTGTTTTAACCAAACAGGTTAACATTCAAACCAGTGAAGCAGCACATGCAGGTCAGCACAGAGCAACCTGCCCAGTTTCTTGTACCATATGGGGAGACTGGAGAGAGTGCAACCAACAGGATGACAATCAACCCTGAGCTATTGCCCTACGTAATTTATCTTCACAAGGATCCTTATCATCTTCAAAGTTAGGAAGCTAAGGTACAGTTAACTTATGAAATGTTCTGAACCTTAAGATTTACTATCTTCACTACAGCATTAGATAAATTTAAAAAAACATGATTTTAAACATTTTTTTTTTAAGTCAGTTTGCACTACCTTAGGCTCATGCTTGAAACTGAAATTTCAAGATATTTCTTTTGGTTGGCTGCAAGAAGAGTTACTTTCAGCCAGAAATCCTCTTGACAGAAATCCCTGCTGACACAAAAGTACTGTGATATTCCTCACCATGTGGCTTATTCAAATTTCACCTTTACTGATGACGATTTCTAGGCAGTGTTTAAATAACACGGTTGTTCCTATACTGGTAAGAACTAAACCCCATGATTTCAAAGTCATAGTACTTTTTAGTAAAAGCAGTCAACACCTGGGATGCATTTAATACAGCTATACTCACTGAATAGTCTCAAAACATTTGGCTAAACACAAGTCTATTGCACTACTCCTACAAGAGGATTTCAGATATTCAGTCTACTGATATTCCAGAACAAATGTAAAATCTGTTACAAATAGGTGAAGGATGGCATGTAAAGGTACTGTATACCCTCCCCAGATGGAACTTGTATTTTATGTTTTTTACAAAAGATGTGCAAATATAAGGTCCCACAGTGCTAGAATGTGATCAGCTGACTTTCACACTTACAGTGAAGCTTTCATTACACTGTAAGCATATCCCACTGTGTCAATCCCCTTACAATGCAATTATCACCTACCAGATGGGATGGAGCATTTAACAGGCTAAGGGATTATCTTGTCCTTTGCTCTGCCTGAGTAAAGCGCAGAGAGATGAGCAGTTGCCTTTAACTGCAGTAAAAAGGATAGTGAAATGCCTTGGCAAAGCTATCTTCAGCAATGAAGAGAAGGTGGAGTCTCATCCAACTACTGCTCCTGAGAAGCAGAAAAGCAGCTTCTCACAAGTCCCAAAGAATTCTTTGGTGCTCCTTTAACAATACCTGGGATAAGAAAAGGATTATTCTTTTGCCACATAACCTTTTCTTGTGATACGTCATCAGAGTAACAACTGATTCGTGATAGAAAGCAAGTCAGTGACACTGACACACACGGTACTGTACTAATGTAATACCTAACCCTGAGCTACAATACAGGAGCTATATAAGGGGAAAAAACTATTCTGTCTTTGACCCTGCAGATTTTGATCTTATTTCTGCAAAGGTCTACACGTGGCTGGCTACATATGTACTGTAAAGACTTCTGAGTCAGCAGGTCAGAGCTCTCAAAATATATGTCGATAGCTGCTGCAAGAAAGTTCATATGTCCAAATATAAAGTCTTTCTACTGAAAAGCTGACAGGTATTTTAAATTCTCTACTAAATTCAAACTTTCCAAAAGATTATTTTCTATACTGATAATCATATATGACAGTGGCCTAAAAAACTAATCAAGGCTATACCCTGAAGACAGGTGAAGTACAATGGTATTAATATGGAGTCTGACAAGAGCATGGTTATTAAGAAAGAAATGAAGAAAACTTAATAATTAGATAAATATTGATATTTTTATTGGAAATCCATATTTCTACAAGACACCTAACAGAACTGTGCTGATGAACTCCAGAGAACAGAGCAGGCTGCAGCTGTAGGGGAAGAGAGGAAGGCTGAGGAGCCTGCAGTGCTCTTGTCTACTACCCAGCTGCATCACTGCACCCAACTACCCTGAAGACTGCCAAAAACTTTTTGCCAAGACTGACACTTCCTCACAGCAGCATTATTGTAAGTGATTTTGTGTTGTTCAACTCTGCCAAGTGAAGCAGTCGCATGCAATGTTCAAGCTATCCAAACTCCCACTGAGGGAAGTGGTACAGGCACTGGAAGGCATTCTGGCAACTGCCTACACCCCTAACAGGATTCCACTCCACTAGAAAGAGTTGTCACCTGTTCTTAGGGTGAACCACAGCACAGATCACAACAGAGAAATGCGGTGGCACAATTCACACTGCTATCCAGCCCTGTCACAAAACTAACAGCAGAATAACATGAGGTGAGCTGCTAAAAACCAGTAACAGGAAGAGGAGGAACTGGGATTAGAGACTTCAGCTGCAGCTGCTGTAGCCAGGTTGCTTACTTTGTGCTCATTCTGAAGCTGAAACCAGCAGACAATTTATCTACTTCCCAATAGTCACTGGTGACAGTAAATGGCTGGCAGACTTCTGAATCAGAGCACTTATCCCCATGCAGACTTTTATATTACAGCAGGTTTATGCAATGACAGTGTCATATTGATGCCAGGTTAGCAGCAGGCACCTTCCAATCCATGTCAACTTGTTCCGGTATTCATGAACATACTCATTAGTCATTCATGCTACAAGCATATGCACAGATATTGGAAAAACACTGCTGTGGTACTCTCTGTAAGAAGGTGTGAGAATAACTGGGTCAGCACCAAATGCAGGCAGATCTGCAGATGGAACTTAGCTGCTTATTTCCTAGGACAAGAATGCACCAGGAAACCTCACACAGTTCCCTTTTCACAGACTGATAGATCACTGCCCAATCAGCTATGAAAGTAAATACAGCAAAGTTCATGAAGCACTTACAAATAAATTTTAAACCCTTTGGAAAGTAACAGTGACCTGACGTTTTGGACCTTCAGGTACAGGGTCTATACTGGTGAGGTGAAGAAAGGTAGAAATCAGCTCTTATATAAGTTCCTCATTCATACATATACACGCACACACACACAGAGGCCAACACAATCTGACAGAAATGGTATAGTAACTGCGTGGCAATTTTATTAAGCGAAGAATTCTTGCCTCTCAGACTAATGTCACACAGATCTCTCTCCTAATCCTCTAACTACTCTTCCTATTCTACTGTGGGAACTCAGCTCTCTGTTGCACAAGACACACTGGCAGTGTAACCATTCATTAAAAATGTAAAAACGGTGCATTTAGGTCAGTTCATCCTTTAGCATAATATTGCGTAAGTACTTGCAACTCCCACTGGTAGACCCATGCAAAATATTATTAGAAAATATTCATGGTGACACAGGAAAGAAAGGGAAGGAACTAGATGTTAAGAGAACTAACCAGCCACGTGGCCACAAACCACATCCACTTCTGATCAAGTGTGCTTCTTTCAAAGCATGAGCTGCACCTGGGTCAGGGCAAGCCTTGGTATCAACACAAGCTGGGAGGTGAACAGCTCGAGAGCAGCCCTGCTGAGAAGGACTTGGGTGTGTTGATGAATGAGAGGCTGGACACCTGCCAGCAATGTGCACTCATAGACCAGAGAGCCAACTGGATCTTGGGCATCCAAAGCAGCGTGGCCAGGAGGGAGGGGATTCTGCCCCTCTGCTCTGGTGAGACCCCACCTGGAGAGCTGCACCCAGCTCTGGGGTCCCCAGCATGGGAAGGACATTGCCTTAATGGAATGAATCCACAGGAGGCCACCAAGATGATTACAGGGATGGAACACCTCTCCTATGAGGAAAGGCTGAGAGAAATGGGATTATTCAGCCTGGAAAAGGTTTGGGGGTGATTTAATTGTGGCCTTCCAGTACCTGAAGGGAACCTAGACAAAATATGGATCATATATAGACAAAATATGGATCATATAGTGACAGGACAAGAGGGAACAGCTTTACACTGACAGCGAGTAGGTTTAAATTAATGTTAGGAAGAAATTCCTTATTGTGAGGGTGATGAGGCACTGGCATAGGCTGCCCAGAGAAGTTGTGGATGCCCCATCCCCAGTTTTTTCAGGTTGGATGGGGCTGTGAGCAACCTGGTCTAGTGGAAGGTATCTCTGCCATGGCAGGGGTTTGGAACTAGATAATCTTTAAGGTCCCTTCCAGTCCAGACCACTCTATGATTCTATGTTTAAAACTCACAATTTCAAGCTAACATTAATTAAGCAAAATGCAGTCAGAAACCTGATAAGACCTTTAAATTCTTCTGTCGAACATTTCCTAACAACCACTACAGGAGAACTAGAAGAGCTGTACAAATGTTACGAACTTTAAGGATCTAATAACCAGTTTGCTGTGGTCATTGACCTTTATCCTTCAGCTGACAACATAACACAAAACAATAAACAACACTTATTTTAAAAAGATTTAAAGAGAAATATTTTTATTTGTGAGGAACACTGCAGTATACTGTATTTCAGCACAAAAAAGTCTGTCACCAATAACTGAAAATATCTTTGTGAAACTGAATTTGTATGGAAAAACTATTAAAAATTTTGTCTTAAGCTGCAAGAAAATCTTCAAAATTTACTTATAAAGTGGTACTATGATTGTATATTAATATGTTAGTTTAACAGCCTGAAGCAAATTATACTATTAAAAAATGAAAACTGATTATATTTTTTGTTTTGCCATATTACTATAGGCAGTGCCCAAAGAGAGCTCACTCACACCACTAACACAGCCAAATCTAAACTAAGATGATAAATCTCACAGAATGAACACTTTCAAATTTCCATAGAGAAAAAAAAAAGAAAAAGCAACGTTGAACTACAACTGAACTCATCTTCATGAGAGCTGAAAACTATATATAGTAATACAAGTTAAAAAAAAAAACCAAACCATTTCAGGAATTCCAGCAATATCTTCCCTTTCCGGCCTCTCCAGTGACTAGGGTGTTTGTCAACATGCATGCTTTCATTACATGGAAGCAATTAAAAGTTGTAATCTCAGTCTGATGTTACAGAGCTTCTACCCATTTATATACTATTGCTTCTGATCTTGCTGCCTAGGTCTTAATAAGCAAAGGCAATAATTTACTCTATTTCTTTTCTGTCACAAATCACTGTTTTCACGTAAGATAATATACTTGCACATCTGAAGTATCAGCAAAAGTGACCCTTAAAGAGCCTTTCAGTGAGAAATAAGTGTCTCTCAAAATGCCTGTCAAAAATCATGTGAACCACCAAATCAGCCTGCAATTTAAGTCAAAATACAGAATTTGGAATTCCATCAGTTGGTTAGCTAGCATAAATTCAATTAATAGTAAAAAGTACTACTGTTTATGGTCCTATTTCTCAGCATCAAAGATAATTCCTATTTAGCCCAAAGTGAAACTGATATACAATAGAATACATATATTACCAAGTTGCTAAATGCAAAAAATATTTCAAATCCCAAACCCTCACTGATAAATTAAAGCTATTAAAAAAAAAAAAAGTACACTGGTACGAATAGATACATTTAATTTTCTACACGAAAGACAAAACAAAACTAGAAGTTGAGATCCTTTGTTCTCCCATTTCACTTCACAATCACAGTCTGTCCACTTCTCCAAGGTGAATGATAACCTCCACTAGCACTGTATGATTATGCTACAATAGTCCCTCAAACAACAACTTTGTAGTACCAAAAGAACATCATCACAGCAAATGGAATCTTTCACTATATTTCTCTTTTTGTTAAAAGGTTTTTGTCCTTGATTAGCTTAATACTGGCACAGTTTTGCACCCATTGTAAGAATACAATAGTATAATAGGTATTTTGTTCATCTTTTGTTTCTGTGTGACCTGCTCTAGGTGACCCTGCCTTGGCAGGGGGTTGGACTAGATGATTTCCAGAAGTTCCTTCCAACCCTAATGATTCTGTGATCTTTAACAACTGGCTTCATATTCTTTTAAGTTACATAAGTCTTTAAGTTTCAATCTCAGAAACATGGAAGACTAAAACACCACCAAACCATGAGAGACAAATCTGTCAAAAAATTTTTAAGTTGGATAGCCTTTAGAATAAACTCCAGTACTTGTGTTTTATGATACATAAATTGATTATTTTCCAAATTCACACAGCATTGTAGAAAATAACAGCAATTACAAAAAAAAAATCAAGTCTCCGAGTAGTTGAAGATGCAGCTGATCTCCTTGAAACACTGCATAGTCTTTCCTTTCAAAAAGTAACTATGACAAACAAGATGTACTGCAACCTACATGCAGGAATG
>NW_008237919.1:11598247-11623984 GCF_000691975.1 Corvus brachyrhynchos | reverse complement strand
AATGCCACACAAAAATTTTGAGCAAAAAGGAAATAAAGGACATATAGTTATGATTTTAGACTACCCTCCACTCCTATTCTCAAGAACAATCATCTACAGGGTAAAGTTTTACAAGTATTCTATGAAGTATAATAATGCCTTCAAAAGCTACACTAAAACCATGAATGTATGCCATATGCAAACTATATCCAAGCAATGCAGTCCCTAACATCAAAGAAGCCACAGGAATTCTCCTGAACAAGATCGACATGCTGTTTTTAACCATCTTTAACTCTTACAAAATAAACATTATAAAGCACTCCTGAAACAGAGCACCATAGCAGGAGCAGGAAAAACTATCCTACATTAAAATAATAAAACCAACATTGAAATTGCTAAAGCTGAACTTGAAATTGTGATTACAAGACACTCCATTTGGTCTCATAACATGGTTGACACTATGCCCATCCTGGGGCAGAGTCCTGCAGGTTCTCCTCCTATTAATCACAGGCAGAACACTTGGAATATATTAGAAACCAACAGTAGTTGCGGACTTGACTTTTCGTTAAGCTGGATGCCTTTTATGGGTCTGATCAATGAGTTATACTCATTAGGAAAATAATCTTCTGACAGACCATTCAACGAAATCTGAACACCTGTGAGGAAGACTTTTCAAATACAAGAAAGACAGCAAGAGATTTGCAGAAGTGACAAGGGCAAACTAACTTGTGCTCTATCTAGAGCAGCTTGGGGAGAAATCAAGATGATGAGACATGCACTCCACCTTAGTCACTGAATGACCTGACAAAGAGAAGTGTGTCTCCTTTGTAGATGTGGCAAAGAAGTCACGAGTCCTGACTACTGCACACATCTGCACACCCACACACAGTGTAAAACACACAGCTGTATTTTCTGTCAAGGACGTGGTTTAGGAATTTTGTCCACTGGGAACAAAGACTACTTGTCTGATGTTATTATAAAAATAAACTTTCCCTATAAAAACTGGTACTTGGTTAATGTAGGAATGAGTCAGTCTTAGAGAAGAGAAATTCAGCTGTAAAGTTTGTAAATAAATAAACAAAAACACTCAAAATTCCATTCCAGAAAGATAATGAAATGTCTTCAAATACTCTCATAATAAACTTATTAGTACAGTGTCACTTCTCCTGGCTCCTCAAAAATTTATTTTGCGAGTTTCTCTCAACCAGTATTTTACACCTCAGCCATAATAAAAAACTGCCATTGGAACGTATCAGAATGGCAACTTCCTACCTTCTTTTGCTTAATAACCTTTGACTCATCCCATTATGTAATTCAGACCATACTGGTTGAAAACTACTTGCAGTTTAAACTAAAAATTGATTTTGTAATTGAAAAACATTGCAGTTTGCCATATGAACTGCATTACTACTTTTGAGTATTTCACTGTTGACACAACAAGTTTCACTGTTTTTCAGAAATTACCCTTCTATAACAAATTAGAATAAGATAACCTCTTATTCAGCAACTTCATCTACTTGAATTTTATTTCCAGTTTCATGCCTCTTCTGTTGGTTTGTGGCATGTTCTTTTAATAAAATAAATAAAAATACACTTTAACCAATTGGAAATTCTAGATCTAATCAGATGCCCTCTGGAGAATTCCTTAATAGAGCATATACAATTGTAAAGCCCAGCTTTAAAAGATCAGAAAATCCCTGTTACACTAAGTTCTTCAGAAATAACAAAATCCTACCATTCCCTCCAAGCCCCAGAGAAAGAAGTCGGAACTTGACATTTTCTTAAACATTGCAATCCTCAGAGCAAATTGATAAAAATGGAACTTCCATGTTCAGCAAAATTCTGGTGTAGCAAACTGTGCATATGGCCAAATTCACATGATGTGCAGTCTGAAAGCTGGATCAGGTAACTGGAGAAATGAACCCATAAAGTAAAATCACATTAAGCACGTGCACATTGTTCTGAAGTTCTCAGAAATGTGACAGATTCTATAAATTTCTCATGGAAGCAAAAAAGGAAATGGTGACCAAAAAAAGCCAACAGTTCAAAGAAGTTTGCACTTCCTACACTAAAAACTAATTTCTGCACGAAATAAGTCATAGAACTGGTTATAAGTAAAATCAGCTGAAAACTCAAAAGAAGGGTGCCAAGACAAGGCAAAGCAGATACAGGGAATAAGAAGCTTGAGTCTGAAAAAATTTGTTGTCATTTGTACTGGCAACAGAAAATGGGATTTTAACAGGGACATACCATTCTGACCTCAGAGTACTGGTCCCTTCTTCAGGTAGTACTGCCCCTCTGCCAGAATGCACCAGAACAGGGCAGCTGTTTAATATATGTTTCGCAACACGTGTATGAGCATGCAGCAGAGAAAAGATTCTTAAGGGACATAAATGTACTCCTATGAAGAGAGCTAAGCAGGTTAAGCGATAATCAGACAGGCCATAAGCCAGGTTTGGAATTCTAGCATCTTAACTCTTTGAAACCCCAGACAGGTTAAATATGTTAAAAAATATAAATAAATACAGCATGACTTTTGCTAAAAAGCTTAGAACAGTTCTGGGAGAAGAAAAACGCTTCTAAGACTTTTCACTCATCACTGGTATTTAACAATCATCACATATTCAAAAAAAGACATTTTTAATAGCAATTATAACAGAAGTTAACTAAGTAAGATTAAGTAATTTGGACTCCAGCTTCACAATTAAGAGCGCTGCAGTGCTAAATTATTTCTTCTCTATCAGTTTCGATATCAGCATGACATACTTTGCCACCTCTGATGTTTGGTATCGCTCCCAGCTGCTCAACAATTTTTTCCACAAACAACAGACAACTCAGATGATGTACAAATGGACCAACACAGCTTAAACTGAAAAACAAACCTGGGCCTCGTCTAGTCCAAGTCAGCACTACAGTCTGACTTCTGAAGCAGAGATAACTGCTCCCAGTATCAAAGAAATGATACAAAGGTTTCATTATAAGGAGCATCTCAAAAACCTTTATGTTGATGAGTCCTCTAAGAAGCTATCAAACAGAAGAAAACCCCTGGAGTAACATGCAAACATTTACACTGAAATCAGAATCTGCCAAATCAGAAATTTTCACAAGAATAAGCTGGTGGTGAGGAAAGAGGAAACAACGCTCTCAGATTTTAGGGAGGCTGTATCCCTCCAGGGGGTGCGAAAGTGAAAATGGCCTGCACCAAGGACACTGTCAGGGCAGAAGCTAGTAGCACAGGGATGGAAGCAGATGACTTGGAAACATGAAGGTCAGCTGGGCCTCACAGGCAAGGAAAGATGGTTGCAAGGACAGTGTTGATATGCTTGTCAGTAAGCAAATAAGATGACCACAGGCCTGCTCTACTGCTGGGAGTGGTTTTTTCCCCATTTCGCTTAATCTTATTGTGGTCCCTTACATCACACCTATGCCAAGCTGACACAGTTTCATCTGTTAAGTGCCTCCAGCTATCTCTGTAGAGTCATTACCTTACATACTGTTCAAGCAATATTTAATACTTCCAACACACCCAAATCAGTTGAAACCAAAAATGCCGATTGATAAGCTTTTAAGATCTGTATTTCTGTAAAATATTAAGTCTTATTAGATGATGTATGTCACCATATCTATTAGGTAGTCTGCATCTGTTCACTGGACACAGTCCTGGTTGGTTCATTTACCGTTTAAAGTCTTTCGCACTATGTATCAGACAGGCAGATAAAAGCTTGCAAACCAAATGGAAAAAACAAATTCTGAAGCGTGAATTCAATTTTGGTTCATAATCACACGATTTAGGTGTTTCCATCATGTCAAATCTCTTATTGTATGAGAAGAATAAAAGATTAAAAATTAAAGAATAGGGCTCCTTTGACTTTTTATTTGCCTACAGCTGAGACTCTCAGCCAGGAAGCTAGATTTCTGCATCTGTGCTTCAGCTAAAACAGCAACCATTGCTCCAGCAGGGACATTTCCATGATGATTTTGAACAGGTTCTTCTTTCCAGGAATACTGCAGGTTGGTTTTTGTTTGTTTGTTTGTTTGGGTTTGTTTGGTTTTTTGGTTGGTTGGTTTTTTTTGTTTTGGTTTGGTTTTTTGTAAGCACAGCACCAATTCCACTGACTTTTTAAGATAGCTGCATTGCCTACCTATTTCTTACTGGATAGAGTCAAAACTTTCATGTTTGGTTAATCTAAAATACTGTATTTTAAATAAGCTCTGGTTTCCCGAGCATTTCCTGCAGCTAAGCACTGTACGGTCAGATACACAGCATGACTGATAGTGTAACAACAGAATATTTTTTTCTTTCATTACTGTGATGATAAATATTTTACCTGAGTAAGACAGCAGCTACTTTTTATCTTCTATCAGTACATTCACACATACAGTATTTAATGTAAGCTGCTAACCATTTGTTTGAAGCACCTCACGAAAGAGGTAGTAACAGTATTTTTAATTTAAGTTGAATTTTAAGAAATACAGGCTTCCCTTTGGTTTGGGCTTTTTTTTTTCTCCCAGAGGTATTCTAAAAATAGAAACAGCTGAGACTATTCTGGCCAAAAAATTTATTCTGCACACACAGCACATCAAACATCTTGTCTTACCTTAAAATACAACGGGAAAATTCAAAACATTAAGTATGTTTAATATATTGAATCCTTTGAGGAAAAGAAATAGTTACGAGCAGCCACAACCTCCTGGCAGCATACCTGCCTCTCAGTGACTCTCCTTTTCCAGACTAAGTGTGCAAAAGCAGAAACATTTCCCAGGAGCACAGACAGGTTAAATTCACTTATGGCTTTTTAGAGTGTCCTCCTAAAATATACATATGAGTCTGTGACTCTTTGGGGCAAATACAAAGCTCCAAGTCAAAATTATAGACTTTTACCCTTTAGTTATTTATTTACTGGGTTTTTTTTAAAATGAAACTCTTAAGATGTTTCTTAAATATTGCAGGGCCTGTTTCTTGTAACCTTCTGATTACACAGCCAGGCTACATTATGATTACAGCTGTACCAGGCTCAGACATAAAATAAAGTTTGACAAAACAACTTTGAATGTTTTTACATCGTATCTGAAGTACAAGGCCAAACCAGTCTCAAAAAAAAAATTTGCTGATTTTTTTAAAAAAAGATAATGGAAAAGTACCAGAATTATTTAAGACTTTAAATTTCTGAACCCCAATTCCTCATTATTTTTCATTATTTAAGTGTTAAATGATACTACTCCACACTGGAAAATGATAAATTATAGACTGAGCTCTCTACTACACTATCACAAATGCAATCAACAAGTAAAATTAAGGAAGTGGTAAATGCACCTATCATGCCCTTCTACTGTACTAATCTTCCACACGTTTATTTTAAACCTCTCCAATCACTCTGTTGTCCATTAAAGTTGTCAAAAAATGAATTAGACTAGCTATGCACCCTCTCATTTATGCACATGGACTTTACTCAGACTCCCATATTGTAAAAACTTCGGCTTTACAATGTAAACTTTGCCCAAATATCAGAAACTGAAATAATACAGCAGTTTTAAATTAAAAGCAACTCTTCTTGGAAGGGACAGACTTTACGCCACAACATTTTAAAACAGAGCTACCTCAAACTGGCAGTCTAAGCTCAGACTGCAAATGTTGCCGAGACCTGGCCCAAGCCCCAAACATGGGCTGGTCCTCTCCATCTCATACCTTCCTCACAGTTTCTCAGAAAACAGTTGCATTTAGAGTTCCAAAACAGCATAGCAATGTTTAATGTCTCAACAGCCTGGTAAAACAAGCAACAGAGCATTGCTTCCTGTTATTCTGGTCTCATATTAAAAAAAAAAAAAAAAAAAAAAAAAAAAAAAAAAGAGTACTTTTACTGAAATTGGGACTACTTAATCTTTAGCTAATGTACACACTTTGCTCACAGTTCCTGCTTCTGATTTCACAAGATTCAGAGATCATCCTGACCAGCAGCATTACTTCGCTTTCATCTAAACTTGCAATAGCAAAACACTAAAATGAATTTTAGTTTCAATTCATTTTACCAGTATTCTTTGAAGTATTCTCAGGGTCAGCCAAGTCCAGAAAGAAGTTCTTGCTTCTTGAGTGATAAAATCCTTTTCCTGCCCACCCCTGGCCTGCACAATTTTGAAGCAGAATCTTAAAAGTTTTGCTTTTAAAAAGAAACATCGTTCCAGAATTAAATCTTGTTCAAGAAAGATAAAGACTAATTTCTTTACCATATTTTCAAAATCTAAATGAATATTCTGAAGTCACGAATATGTCTTTCTCTTAGCATCAGGCTGGCAAGAATATGGAGGGTGATACATTTAATCATGGACCTATATACTGGATAACTGGAGGCAGCTACATGTTGCATAAATTTATAGTTATTCTTAAACAAAATACTGCTCAGATACTGCAGCTCTCTTTAAGTGACTGAAGTGTACAGTAACTAGCTCTCAAAAACTGCAAATGTCAAAAGCGTTTACAAATATTGAAGTATTCTTTGTGTTTGATCTTCACTACTGTCATTTTTTAAAATATCGTTTATGTATCTCTGTGGTGCCATAAGCTTTTTCTGGTAAACAAATATTTCCCTTGCAGCTTTTTTTAACCCTTTCCCCCTTTTTAGAAGGGAACTTACCCAAATGCTTATTGCTGTGAAGAATAATGTTCCCGGAGGCAGCATACATGAACAGCCTACAGAGCAAGCATGGTGCACAATTTCTAACTCCCAAAACCTAGCCACCCACAAAAAAAAGATGTTTTCCTAGCTCTGACCAGCATTTATCTTCACACTAGTTCAGAAACAGTAATACTATTAATGTATACAGGTAAGTATAAAAGAGCCAAAAATATATATTTCATATAGTGACTGGATATATACTACACATCAAAAGCTTTTTGCTTATTAACAGAAAAAAAACCTTGACAAGACTATATCACCCACATTTAAGTGAAATGCAGGGGAAAAAAAAGTCACAATCACATGATTTTTTAAAAATAATTTGAACTTAAATAGTTATCAAACAAATTCTATTGCACACAAACCATTTGCCTCTAATACTGGAGATTCCTGGAAAGGAGGATCCACTACTTCTGAAGTATTGACCTGAATTTTTTTTAAACAACTTTTAAAGAAAGGCCCAGATGATTCAATAAATTAAACACCTAACAAAAGCTTTGAAAGCAGAACAAGGAAAACCATATATACAACAGATAGCTGGTAGAATGCAGTTTACTTAAGTCTCAAAGCATTCTTTGACAATAAGGTTGTTTAGGATACTTTAAAATTATTTTTAAAATGACAGTAAATCAGTTACAGGGAAGGTGGAATACAAACACATAACCATGATCCACTACAGGCTGCAGCTAGAAAATTTTAATGGTAAGCAAGCTTTCTGGATTTTGAAGTGACAGAGAGAAACCTTGTACACGTTCAGTAGACAATTCTTACATTAAGAATATAATTCATGTACTAAGGGTTTGAATAGGAAGATTTTTTTAATTTTTTTTTTATCATGGAAGAGTCACTACAGTGTGCATCATCACTGAGCAGGATTTTCACAAGGCATAATGTTTCACAGCAGTGAAGTCTACTGTCACAGTCCTGCTCCTGGCTGGCTCCTTAAGTTTTCAGCCAGCTGGGTTCTTGGTCCAGCTGTGCTGCGTGGTTACAGCTGTGGTTACACTGTGCCATAGCAGGTGGGACAATGTAATAGCCACAGCCCCATTTTACAGTATCTTAACAGCCAAGAAACTGTAACTGAAGATCAAGGCAAGCACCCTACTGTCCATATTCACTTTATCAAAAGGATGGATTCTTGTATGATGGAAAACACTGTTAAGCAAGTATAGTAAGTAACTGATCACCTGTGGTGGTAAAATTGAACTGGGGTGACCAGTGAAGTTGCCATCCTAGGTTTTTCCATCATGCCTGTTCACAGGGGCTGCTGACAAGCTGCAAACACAAGCAGCAACTGAGGTACCACCAATTTACTTCTGATAGGTTATATTGAAGTTCATACAGGATTTGCTACAGTACCTTGTCCAACCATCCCTACAGCAAGTACAGACACCTCTGGGACAGGAGCAAGAGCACAGCCAAGGAGAGCAACCACATGCACCACCCCACTTCCCTTGCGCAGATGCCAGTCATACGGTTTTCTTAATTTGCTCAACTGTCTTTTCACTGGCGAAGATTGACAACAAAACCCTAATAAACCCACAGGGACTAAAAGATCTTAATCATTGTTAGCTTCATGCTTCTCATGTAATGTCAAATATTAACCCCCCCGTCTAAAATTTCAATTGAAAAGAACAAAATATTGACCGATGCCTGTTAATTAATGATTCAAAAACACTACAGAAAAATAATCTGTCAGCAAGCCATGAAGAACATACAGAGAAAAGAAGCACCTTTTTTGTTAATAAATTTGCTAAACTTTAGATTAAATGCTTAGATAGCTAGTTTGGGAATGCATAGCCCTAATTAAGCAGATAAAATTAAGGGGCTGTAAATTTTCTTTTAAAAAGGACTTACAAGTTTCTACATTTCAGGTTATTTACAGAAGAATTAATTCTATGAAGACTTTCAGTATACCATGGCTCCAATTTAACAGCCTTCTTTCTCAAAATGCTGATAAATTTCAGAGGAAAAATTATTTCAAATATCAATTATATACAGTGATCCAACAAACAAGGAAGAAAGCTGTGACTTAGCTTAGTTAGGAGAAGGACAGGAACTCCTCTGGGAACTTTGTGACTTCCAATACTTACCTGATCTTCTACTCCGGATTGATGTTTCTGAATGTCTTCTCATCAAGAGCAAAGTATGCATGCAGTTCTCTATAGCAATTTTCCAGTCCCCTTCCGTAAAGATCACTAAATTCTGTAATTGGCCTTGCACTTTAATATAAAGTGGAACTTTATCATTTGCTTCCTCTTCCCATATATGTTCGTAGGGACAGATGTATCTTCTGAATCAGGGGCTCTGAAATACAACTTTCTCATTCTTGTTCAAATCAACAAATCTGTTTGCAAGGATTTAATACAAACAAAAATCTGCATCTGAAGACATTCTTACAAAAGCCTCCCTCAGTTCTAAGTCCTGTTCTAAAATACCTACTTTTAAAGGAAGCAAAACATACAGTCTTGCATGAAAGGCTTCTGTAAAATTTCTTGCTACAAAAAGTGCTAAACTGGAAATGAGAGACAACATAGATATAGAAGTGCACAACCAAAGAAGGTTTCTTTTACAAGGCAAACCTATTTTAATACTTCAAAAAGAACAAAGCTGAAGATTACTCTCAATAAATGAATGACTTTTCATGTGTGGATCCCGTTTTTCAAAACAGGTCTGTCTGGTACTGCTTTATGAAGTATCAGATCTAGTCCAAATTTAAATTAGCTGAATCACATCCCATGGGGTTCTCAAGCTCTACCAGTCCTTATTCCTCCTACCCTGGTACCTGCACATGTCTCAAGCATTACTGGTTTTAAAAAGGGATCCTATTGCCTGGTTTAGAATACATAAATTCATGAATGAGAACACTCATCTGCCTTCCTGATCACTGCAATTAAATCAGGACAACTTTTGTTGTCCTGATACCAAGGGTATCTGGAACTACAACTTCTCAAAATCCTGGTTACCAGTCTGCATGCTCCACTGCTGTACTTTAAACACTGGCTCTCACCTGCACAGGAAACTGCAATTCCATACCACAGGCTTCTCCAGTCTCAGCTTCTTTTAAGCACTACATGGGAGATTGAAGAGAAACACACTTTGCCACAAAAGTAATTTTCAGAAACTACTGGTGAAAGCCACAGTCTCTAGTGGCAAACTACCTACCCAGCCTTGCTCTAGGAAAGCCAAAACAATCTGGAGACTATCTGGGATGCAAAAGCAACACAGATAAATTACCCTGAGGAACAAGAAACCAAACTGTGCCAAGCGTAACTTTTACCCAGTCATTTGGGATTCTGGGACATGAGCTAGGAGCCCATAGGAGAAAGTTCACATTCGCATTTAAATCCTCAAACTGAATTCTAACTGAGCATAACAAACAATACATGACAACAGAAAGGAAAAACTCTTCAAAATTACTTCTGGGACTTTCCACAGTGTATCATTAAATTCAAACACATATTGCCAAAACGTAAAACAGAGTAATCACAAAAGCAAGCTATTCTTGAGGTTTACTGACTCTTCTGCTCATCTTAACTTAATGAATCCTAAGCATGTCAAGACATGTTCCTGGGAACGTGACCATGCTACTTTCAAATCCAGTATTTTGGGGTTTGGCAAAACCCCAAAGCTAATTCATCTGTTTTTAACTTCATGCTTTATCATATTCACTTTTTTTCCCAATAATTTGTTGGCTTTTCCTAACCCACAAACTGCAGTCCACTCAAATTCCTCCCTAATTCACAAGTACGTAACAAATTTTACATTTGAAGTGCCATAATACCCATTTAGAAGTGTCACCTCCTTTCTACTCTATGTTCAGGCCATAAATACGAAAACTGGCTACACTGCATAGCACCGCAGTTTGAGACTTGCAATAAAAAACAAAGCCACGGAATTTCTACTTATTGATGTTAAAATAAAAACCAAAACAGTCCTGAAATTGAAACTTTCATCTTCAAAGATGATTTTATTGAATTAAATGCAATGCTATCCCAAAGTATTTCATATAATTATTAACAACACACATATCTGTACGAGAAAAACCAAGGGGTTTTTTTGTGGATCTTTTTAGCCTTTGTCATTTCAGCCGAAGGAACACTAGGGATTCCAAAGAATGTTTATGTATAAAGCAGACTGTTAATACGAAGTATTTATTTCTTTTTTTAAGGGGATAAACAAAACATGTTTCTTATCCATATTCCAAAATGCAGAACTCATCCACTCACTGTATGATACAGCTGCTGCAAATTTACAATCACAGAACCTTGACTAACTTTCGTTATGATTACAGACTGCAGTAAATGATACTGAAGTGTAACAATTATTGCACCATGTTTCAATGCACTGAATGCAGTAAAACACAGATAAAGATGCCTGTGCCAAACCACTTTATATAGTTATGCTCAAATTTGGGAAGACTACCACTTTTGGGAACGCTGTGTTTACAAATCTTAAAGAAAAGTATTTGCAAAGAAATTTAAAGCACATGTAAAAATAAACAGACTTGTTTTAATTTCTCTCGACCACTCAAATGCACGTATGCATCATTCCACGCCACTTTTTTAATAAAAAGTCAAAAAGGTAGGGGGCACATTAATATACTTCAAAGCCAGTTCCTTCAACACCTCATTGTGGAATATACTACCTAAATATTTTAAAGAACAAAATCTTAACATTCTGAGAGCTAATCCCCCTCCCTTAGAATAAGGTTGTCCTCAAAGAACCTTAAGCTCACTGAAAATCACAACCTACCTACACACTGTACTTTTGTTCATTAATTTTTTGTCTCTGCTCAGGTAAGCAAATTTTGACTGATGACCACTTCCCGTAAATGAAGTGGATCGATAAACCATTATTAGTAAAATATATTGTTATCTTCCAACCTTCTTACAATTCCTACTGTTCCATAAACAGGAAAAAATCCATACTGAAAATAAAATGAAAACAAACTTATAATAAAAAGGTTCTGAGTAGTTTTAAAGCAAAACCTAAATGCAGTAAAAAACAATTATCACACTCAAACTAAAGCAGGAGTCATTTACTAGAGAAATTTCATTTTAAAAGCAAAATTATTACTTGCTTGAAGATTTAGGAAAAAGATGGATCAGCAAGTTAAGTGCTGGGGTCTTTTTTTCCAGAAAAAAAAATTAAAGGCTGTAGAGATCTAGATCTACAGCATCTAGAGATCCTTTCTCCAAACAGAAAGCCATAGATGCCTTGATCCTGTAAAGACAAGTTATTCTAGTAATACAGATTTGCCTCATAAGAAAACCACATAAGAAATCACAAATGCCCCCAAAGTTATTTTTAACTGTGTATAATTTATTCTCTGCTAACCCCAACAGAACTTGAATACTGACAACTCTTTCTGTTACCCACCTTATAGGGAACTTTTCCACCTTACAAAGAAGACAGAAATGCTTCCAAACCCAGTGCTTGGGACAACAAAAGAATAACTTCAAATTCATGAACCAACAGTTTTCAGAGATGACTGGAAGGACAAAACCAGAAGCTGAAAGCACAGAATCCCTATTTCCAAATACAAAGGAGAAGAGGGAAAAGATAAACCACCCCCAACAGAAAACTTAGTTTACTGAGAAAATAATGGAACAAAAAATAAAAAAATAATTAAAAACAAACAAAAAAAACCCAAAACAAAAAGAACACCAAAAAGCAATTGGGAAAGCAGATGGTGACCTTTCAGAGTCTCGAAAAGGAACCTGCTGTTGCACACAATCACGAAGTTGTAATTTTTTTTTCACCAAAAAGCCAAAGAGCACATCCACATTGTAAGAGTGATGCCCAGAAGAGGCATCGTACAACCAGCTGTGGGGTCCTGCAGTTGCATGGTTGAACTACACCAAGCGTTTTGCATCAGCCCTTCTCACAATGCTTTCCTAGGGTTCCTTACCTCAGAAAAGTGGCAACATTTCAAAGTAGATTTGCTAACTAATTTGGATATGCTTATTCCGTAAAAAAATTTTAAGCCATTCAACCGAAACACTTTAGTGAAATTATTCCTGAAGCACTGACACTTTAGAGGACCTATTCAAGGAGGCTACCACCAAACACAGCCTAAAAGAAAGCCTGAAGAAAGCAACCAAGTTGCCCAAGTCCACAGCAGTTAGTCCTATGGTCCCTGAGCAATTCAAGTGCAGCCTCAGGTTCAGTGTACCATGCAACACAACCCAGTCTGGCAATGGTGAGGCAATGGGAGGAAGAAAAGCAGGACAGGCTGCTGTCTCCAATGCTGCTACACAACTGTACAGCACACCCAGCCCCATCACATCCAGCAAAGAAACAGTAGGACAGCAGGCAAATGTCTTCCTCCTTCCACTTACAAAGTCAACATACACCACCAAAAAGCCAACAGGAAGTTTCAGATGTCCCTGGTTCTGTCAACAAACCTGGCCTCTCAAGTTAGGTAACCAGATAATCCAGACACTCTTCCTTCACCAGCACAGAGCAGTACTGCTGCCCAAAGCAAGCAGGACTTGGCACTGTTGGATACAAGGATGTGTCTGACAGCTGGCTCTCCATCTGACAAAAGGAAGGTGGTATCAAATACTGCGGCAAACCCATAGGTTTCTTTTTTTGAGGAAGAGATTTCTATAATGACTTCATAACCTGTAGAAAAATACGAATCATACCACCTAAGTCTTACAGGAACAATCCTTCTGTCTGGAAAGGGACTGGATCCTTCAGGAGCTACAACATGTAGGACATAAAACTTTTCAGCTTCCACAACTCCCTTCTGGATAGATTCTGAATTCACCTCACACTCACTAATGCTGCTTTCTTTACTTGCCTTAAAATGTTACGATTTCAATTCTAGCATCCCTATACTTGACAATATTAAGTATTTCTTCTAACACTGTAATCATTAAAACTGTATTAGATTTATTTTATTATGTAAGTTCAAACTTGCTACACACGGAATGGCTCTTGTCAACGAGTCATATACCTATTGATGGAAGCATGCATCATAGCTGGCATGCAAATAATAATAAAGTCATAAGAGAAATTGGAGAGAAAGGGTTATATGCTTTACCTGAACAAACTTAATCACAGCATAAGCAACTGGTATTAGGGTATAATGACTAAAGTTTCACAATTTCAACACAGAGCACAGACTGCTCCTTTGCCTTGCAGGAAGGGAAAGGGCTTGGGTTGCAAAGCCTCTCTAGGCAGTGTTGCAGAAAGAGCTGGGTTTCACTCAGCTCCTCCCTCTCCTCTCTTTACAGCATCAACCAACTACACCAAAGCAGCCTTTTGTTCAGTTCCAATGGAAGAAAGGCATCTCACACCATTACAATGCGAACTTCACCAGACCAATTAAAACACTATTGCTGAAATTCCACAACACTCCAGTCCCATAATCCCTAGGGCAGCAATTGATAAAACATGAGTGGGACCCTACTCAAGTACAAAATATTTAAGACTTGAGAAGACTATAGCCAAACCAAATAGTAAATAAATACATTTTGAATGAGAAAACGCCAATCTTCATTATTTTGTTACATATGTATATAACGTTATATTAAGATAACATGCTAATCCAAATATTAGTCTAGTTCACCCATACAAACACAAACGCTATTCTCATAAAAATCACTTTATTATTACAGGGCTCATTTTCCATGTTTTATGGGAAATTAGAATTCTTCAGCCAAAAGGCTGTGCACCAAACTGTGTTCTTTTTTTCCCAATCAGATGTTAACTTATTAAAAATTTTGCAGGAAACATCAGATTCTCCCTAGCAAACAGATACCTCATACTCAAGAGGAGCAGTTGCTATCATATTCTGCATGGTAGTTTCTGGCTCCTGAGCTTTCAGTTCTCCAGAAGCCAGTATCTACTGGGCAACACCGTTAAATGGCTCATGAACCCATGAGAGCCCTTATACAATCTCCCTGAGGAACCTATCCCCAGCATCTGATCACACTTAACCCAAATTCTCTCCAACCTCCTGAAAACCCTTTCATACAAAGCATCATAACAATCTTGTCCCTTCCCTTTTCCTCTCACTTTCCTTTTGCACTTGTGAGGCTAAGTATTGTACTTGTTCCCAGCAGAGAACAGCTCCAGTTCTTCCCCTCTGCTTTTCTGGTCCAAATTGCTAGAACCATTCCTTTTCAGTCCTCATAACAGTTAATAGACTTCTGTAAGTACAGTGTTCCAGGTGAGGTCCTAACATCGTTGAACGCAGCCACTGTATTTCCCTAGTGTTTGGACACATGCAGTCCTATGAATATACAACAACATACTGCAGGTTTGAACATCTTACTGTTCACTACAAGGACTACCTCCTTCCCTGCTAATTGAGCAGTACTCCTCATCACAGATTTGTACTGTTTGGCATTTCTGTACTTGCTTTTTTATGCAAAGTGCATATATTTACTTTCTGTTCTCTCAGCCAATAATTCAGGAAAGTATTGACAAGTACTAGGCTCAAGAAAATGCATATGAAACCTGTAATTTCCCCTACAACTTCACAGTGAAATACACATACTAGTTTTCCAGACAACTTAGAGAAACTTTAGCCTACGACACACCTCCTTAACTAAGTTATATAGACCACACCAGTGTGTGCCAAAAGCTCTTGTTGAAATATACAGGATCTACTCCTCCTTCTCTACTCAAACATTCTGCTTCACCACTGGAGAACACAATTGTTTCAGCACAGTTTGGTTTTGCATAAAACCTTTCAAAATAAGCTTGAAGAATAACACCCAATCAGACTCCATCTGCAACCTAAGTTTAGGCTTCAGCTTTACAAGTCCTAACCAAGAGACTCACCCTCCGTTCTAAGGAACTGAGAAAACACATTGCTAGGTGTTTAAAAATCTTAACAATAACATTATAAGAAGAAACAAAGAAACAAAAAAAAAAAACCAACAAAAAAAGCACAACATACACTAAGAACTATCTTATTTTAGAAGAAAGTAAGAGCAGAGGTCACAGAAAAATAATTTTTTTTAAAAAAAAGGGCTATTAATATTAGTTTTGACAGAATAAAAATATCTATATTTTCTCAAACAACAGCTTCTTTTCCTCCCTCCTCCCTCTGATTTTCAGAAAAACTATGCAGTATTCACACTGACAAGTCCCACTTTGAATTTCAGACCATACAGCTTGGACAACTGTCTCCATACAAAGAAATCCTAGTTAAAAAAACCCCAAAAGATACATTATAAGGGCCAGAAAAACTGAAAAATATTTCTTCAAGAATTCCAATCTTTAATACAGATTAATGCAAGGCTAAAACAAAGATGCTTCTGACATTGAAACCTCAGGCCACATAGAGCAAACACAACAGGAAGTATTTTACTATTGGAAAGATTTCATTATTTAATTTTCAAATTCCAGTAAAAGTTACAGTCAAAACTGTTTATACTGAAGCACATTAAAATATGCATGTAATTTTGCAAAATTTCCTTGACGCTAAACTCAGATACAGCTTTTTATAGTCTGCTTCTATTTGTGATATATTAGTTTAATATTTGCATTTTGAATACTGCCTGCATTTTTCCCTGTAGAAGAATTACTTTGAAAGACCTTTTTTCTGTAGCCTCAGACTCTATAGTCTTGACTGATGGACAATTTCATTATTTTTAATTTTGATTTGCATTTGTCATAGTTGAGTATTAATTTTATTCCAGCATTGTTCTTTAAATTCAAATATTCTAATACTGCTTTGATTTCACACACCTGAAAAACTTCCATCTGATCAGTGATCCTAATCCAAATCACCTCAGGTCATTTTCAGGAACAAACTGTCCAGACAACTTTTTTTTCCCCTTACAGAGAAATAGCACTGTTCTCCTGTGCGCACTAATGCATAAATTGAAAAAAAAAAAAAAAGTTTCTCTAGGTAATAAGGCCCTTTTGTATGCTCCACCAAACCAACCAATTCTGCAGTACAGGTTTTTTGCCAGTAATTGAAGAATTCAGAAACAGCTGCATTAAGAATCCTGTTTTCAAAAGCAACACTTAGGCTTGCCTTACCAACAGGCAAGAGAAGTGTCAGGGAAGGAATCGCTTCTGGAGTGATCTCAACCAACTGCCTATAAAAGAGATGTCTGAAGAGGCAGGTGAATCAGATTTCAAACTGTTAGTAGTACTTAAATATAAGTGAGGCAGACCAAGTCACTGCATCTAACTGAGCATACTTCACATTTCCTCTGATCTTGGAACAAAGCCAATAATCCTAAATTTGTCACACCAGAATTCTAATGGCTCATGCTAAAGAGAATATGATCATTTTATTTGTCACACAGATATGCAACCAGCATCTAAAATTAATAACTAAACAACCACAAACTAAAACAAAGTTTACCACTTACTGTATTTATCTGCAGCTCATTTACTCATTCTCTCACATATTCTATTTCAACTGCATCTTACACTAGCCTAAGACAGCTCTACATTGACATTAGTATCTCAGGACACAGCACTTAAAGCCTAAAGTAGAACAGGCACCAATGAACCGCACTTAGGAGAATCAAAATTATTTATAAACTGCCCAAACATGCAGAGCTTTGGCAAGAGCACAGAACAACTACACAAAAGACAGTTAACAGAAAACAAACATTATGCACAAAAGACCAGTAATCTTGAATCATCTTTTACTACAGATACTACCACTATTAACTTGAGCGGGAGACAGCTCTCAAAGCAGAATCACCACTGCTTTGCAGACAAGCTCACCTTCAAGACTTGAGTGTCACATTTAGTGAGTACAGATGCACAGAAATATCAAAGTTAATCTTCTAACTATCCAGGTAAAATTAAGTAGGGAAAAAGGAATACTTGGAGCTTGTTTTAGTGTAAGTTTCCCCTTTAACCACTTCATGAAAT
This sequence comes from Corvus brachyrhynchos, assembly GCF_000691975.1. Taxonomy (NCBI): domain Eukaryota; kingdom Metazoa; phylum Chordata; class Aves; order Passeriformes; family Corvidae; genus Corvus; species Corvus brachyrhynchos. The sequence goes on along the minus strand of NW_008237919.1, from coordinate 11,606,471 downwards.
AAAATCACCATCGTCTTTTTTTGCATACATAAATCCAAATTAAAATAACAGTTTCCATTCAGAAAGAGTCACCATCTGATAATTATGAAGAAAAATAATGCAGGATTATGAACTACTAGCTTTAATAAATTAACAGAGAGATAATCCTAAAACTCACATTTCTGTATACTTTTCTGTCAAGTATACTTGTAAACAAAAATAAACCTATCTACGCCAGGCACCAGCCTTACAACCACATTCTTGTTCACACAGACAACCTAAACAATCCCAGCAGAACAAAGATTCTCATTTCACCAAACTTAGGGGACAGGGGTATAACAATCCACAGATCAAGATATAAAGATATAAACCATACACACAAACACATGAATGTGTGTTCATGCAGATCTCAATAAAAAGGTCTCCCTACAGACTACAGATTTCAAAAGCTTTACCAACTGGTAGGACTTTTTTTTTTTTAATTTGTTAATACGAAACCCTTATAATGCAAGCTTTCTTTTATCCCTCCTGCCCTGAAAGGATCACAAAGAGCAATGGAAGAGTATTCAAACCCCTAAAACCTAAGACAATATTCAGTTTCTGGCTAACCATATTCACATTCAACTGCATTTCTCAACTGCTTCTTTCAAAATTCTTCATTAGCCTGTATAACTTGACAACTCTTTCTCATCTTTCACTTTTAATTCCTCCACATATTGCACCTCTGACAAGATAAGAGATGTTGATTTCAGTTATCTGTGCACAAACTCATGTCTTTCTCAGTATCTGGGAGAGCATATACACCGAAGACTTCATCTGGGGACTGAATTTCCAATGGAAAGACTACTTATTTTTAATAAAGATAACTAAAAATTACAAAACGTTCATTTAATTAGATGTCAGATTGCTAAATGGATAAAAAGGGGCAAGTAAATGTCACCACAAAAACACATAAAAATACAGAATTCCAAAGACACTGACTTGGTCCACATTGCACAGATGTAACAGAGGTTCCCTACAAGGAGGGATGGTAAGAATGAATACCAGTAGTCTTTTTAGACAAGAAGCTAGCAAAAAAATCTTAACATGCTAAACAGGGAAAAGTGTGAAAAGTGGCTAAATTGACATCACTGTAATATTGAGTCATTTCCAGTGCTGAAATAACCCAAAATGAGAATAAACATGCAGATGAAAGCAACTTCACATGTGTATATGGTCCAAAAAAAAGTAGTAACTGGTTTGGTAGCAGTAATCTGATTTGGGCCAGTGTAAGTAACTGTTTACAATGTCAGTGAAACTACACAATTTCATGTTGATACTACCTGCTTTTATCGTCTCATATCTCTTCTGTTACTTGGAAATTACAGCTACCCAAACCATTAAGCTGTTTTACAATGTTTTTCTTCTCAATAAGGATATTCCAAAATATCTATTGTAGGTGATCACTATTTTAATTCAAGAAATATTGGATTAATATTATCCTAAAAACTGGAAGACATTACTGCTGGAAAAAGGAAAATGGAAAGTATCTTCAGGCTTCCAACAATAAGCAGAAGCAAGTCTAAACAAGGAGCATGGATATTACAAGAGCAACAAACTTTCTCATTGGTCTGAGGGAAATTTTGAACCTGGTGTGCTAAGGTGTTCAAATCACAACATACACCACTTCAACACAATCATAAACCAAACTGCTACTTCAAGAATTATTCTCTGAATGCATAATAGAGATGACATATCTATCTGTAGATGTCTACCTCACAGGTCCAAATCTCCCACTCAGGATCCAAGGCATGAAGTGACTGAGACTTTTGCTAAGGTGCTCACAACACCCAGAGAACAACTAAAAGGCAAACTCAATCCCTAATATCTTAAATTATTTTGTCTTGGTGAACATCATGTGACTTTACAGCATTTTCTTCAATATTGCTATACTGTAGTGATATACACAATCATTGTCACGCAAAGACAGCGACCTCTCAGTCCCTTCACTTCACTGACCAGCTACACAAAGACGATGTGACATTTCATTTTCTCTGGGATGAACAACTCTAAAGTGTATGACCTGTGCATCCCATCCTGGATTAAGTAAAACTAATCCTAATTAAACTTTACATTGTAAGGAGAAAGCCATTATGAAAACAAACCTAAGGGCCTTACTAACACCTGGGGATAGTGCTCTCTCTGATGGACAAAGATGGCTCCAGACCTGTATTGTTTATGAAGTTACTTCATTCCCAAATGATGTGAAGAAGACAGAGACTCATTAACGTACCCCACAAATCCGTAGCCTGAAGCACATGCCTGCACAGGTTAAATAAACAAACATCAATCTCATATGCTGTTTTGCACCTAGCCACCATCTTTTGGCCCTGCCCTACGATACACACACCTTGAAGAGACCACAAAGCCACTATCGCAGATGCCAATGACAAGTAGGGCAAGTAGATTTAAAGGCCAGAAACTCCAAGTCAAAAACTGCACAGCTCGGGAAAAACCAAAAATAGCCAAGTGTTGTCAGCAAACAGGGGAGGGCACCAAGAATACTCCAGCTAAATACCACTTACAAATAGAAGAGGTCTCTAATTGAAACAGCTGTGAGCATACACGGATCTCTGTGTGAACACCTATGTAACTCATGCCTCAAAGGTAAAGCAACCTTCACATCTGTTAAAAACCTGAAAAAATAATGGCTTTGTTTGTTTGTTTAGTATAGTTAAAGGAGTATTACATTCAATTAGATTGAGCAAATAAGTGAACAGGTTAACTAAGTATTTGTCCAACTGTTCTATGCAGGATTCAAGGTCCAGCTGTAGAGCACATGCAGACAGTCCCAATAGCAACAACCCAGCCTTTGGACAATGGCAGTTCAGCACGCATCAACGCCACTCATCTGAGCACATCTGCAATATTCCTGCTTTTTTGTTTAAAGTTGATCAGTATACACCATTGCAGCTAAATGAATACACACACTGAATTTTGTTCCATTACATCTAATAGACTCTGACTTCTCCAAGTTTTCTTCAGCTTAATTCTTCAAGCATTATTTATATTTCATATATTTATGTAGAGCTATAAGCACACACCTGTGCTAGTCTAGCACAATCAGGCACTGATGCAGATCTGTTTTGTTTAAGTTATTCAAACAACACAGCCCAGACATGGACGTATTTTTTTTTTTTTCCTCCAATCACTCCATTTAACTCAACACCACAGTACGTTATCCCATGCATGTTTCAGGAATTTTATTTACTGATGTTTAAGTGTATATTAGATAACTCCAAAATGCCTTTATTTGTCAGCAGAGCAATTTTACAGTAATGCAGCAACAATAACAGAGCAAAATAAAAGTGCAATTCATTATAAACAGCTACATAACTAGGACTCTGTAATACAAAGGTAAAGAGAGATGCCTTCACCCTTAATATACACATACTCTGTAGAGAATCAAAAGCACACTGACTTCACTAAACACCTCTTGTGGACTTAATTAAACCATGAAACAGTGGTTTATGCTCTCGTCAGCTCTGCTAGCAAACAAATGCCAAATCATTGAGGAAACTTAATTCAAAATATCATTACTCTCTTTGCTTGTTTGGTTCGAGAGCACTTTGCAGATCACCGGTTTCACTCTTACAGGCCCTTCGTGGCACTCCCACCTGCCCAGACCAACCAGTGTACAAGAGCAACAAACAACTCATTTAATAAGAAGGAGCAAGGTAGTACTGACAATTAATCAAACTGCACTTCTGTTCCAGCTGATCAGTGTCCAGGTTATTTTGCCTTTGATTAGGAAACACCTTTTTATTCCTGACTGGCAAATCCAAAGTACCTAGAAACAACATGAAGTTTATTCACTTCATCTCTCAAACCTTCTCAAGTCAGTGAACCATTCAGCCTTTTGCTCTTTAAATTGGAATAGCTAAATGGCAAACTTTTCTTTTGATGTATTGCAGGTGACAATACAAGAACTCTTTGGGTCAAATTATTGCTTCAGTATTGTCTATGCTATCCCACACTCAAATTCTTGATGGATCAGAACAGTAATTCCACTCACCAGTTCATAAGGTACTAGTAATCAGATGGCAGCTAAAGAGAAAAAAACTTTCTAATGTAAGCACATCTGAAAGCACAATGACCTTGTAATTAAAACTGTGTCATTACACAGGCACTCTACTGAGCACTGCTTTGATTATTTTACAATATATTAAGAACCATTCTTTTAACGGAAGATACACTAGAACACTTAAGACTAAGTCAAATTTCTTTATTACAAGTGTTACTATGTATGCTAAATCCTTCTCCTGCAATATTTAATTAAGCACTAGAAATGAGCACCCAGAGATTATCCTGACTGACTATATGTAATTAAGATTAAAAGATATTTATCATCCAAAAGCATTCAAAAAATGCTCCAAAGACAAGGCTACAGATCATGATATTTATGTAGATTTAAACATAAAATATATAGTATTTTTATTAAGTTTTCCCAACAGTTTCATCACCGGCTACCTTGTATTCCAATACTTCTTGCTACCTGTCAGCCTTTTGTCCCTTAAAAATAGCTCCTGTAACAATACAATAACAAAACAAGTACTCAAAAACCTTCCATGGCAAATCAGTTAAAACATAATGCTGTTATAATCTCTGTTCTTATACATATCTGGACTCTGAGTATGTTTTAAATTACAATATCAATACGCAAAACGTTTTTTGAAAGTTCAACACACTCTTAAAACAAAAAAGCATAACAGAACAAATCAAAAGATTTGAAAAACGTTTAACATAACAGTTCATGTTTAGTTAAGAATATGATTAAATAATAGGTCTCTTTTAGAGTTTGCTTTTAGCTGAATTGAACATGCCTATATTCATCTTTGCTCATTTCTGGCAAGAGCATAAAAAGCAACTGAGACCAGGGAAAAAACCCCGAAGGCCTCAGATGGTACCATTTAAACACCAAAAGCAGCAGATTGGTAATACTGAGAGCCCCAATGTCCCTAACACTGGCAATGAGAATTAACATGATAGGAGTTATTTTTTCTTCCTTTGTATGTTATCAAAGAGTTTCTAAACCTGAAATCTTGCACTGATTTTTTTTTTAGTACTGGACAGATCTTAAACAGCTGAGAGTCGTAGCACAAACAAAAGTTACATAGTTGCATATTTTGCAACTATGCAGAAGAGCAAACCCCAGGTTTATACCCTTTACTGAAAGGCATGAGTTCCCTCCTTCATTTCCTCACTATGGATAGCATGCAAAGAATGCAGCTTCTGTCTCCATTTAAAGTTTGAGAAGTGAGACAAACAGAACTTACTATAAAATCTGCTACTCTTAGCAAAATAAATTCTGTAAGTCTATTATGATGGATACTCAGCCTACAGCAGCCAAGTGCTAGACTTAGGATTTGCCACTACAGACAAGGGTGGGTCTGGCTCCTGGAAACAGACACACTTAAAAATGAATCTGACTGTTAGGATAACTATCAGAAAATCACCTTTGGATAAGACATGCATACATGAACTGAACAAACCAAACCGAAAAAACTACTGAGAGGCATGTAAGATGGCAGATTTGAAGATTTTCCACCATAAAGCCTAATTTTACCATAACTCATTTTGCAAATTCATCCCAACTGAACTGTTCTATTTTGGGTTAGTAGCTTACTAAGTGATGTTTGTAAAAAGCTGAACTTATTCTGGAAATGTTGTATAAAAGAAGTATACCTGCTACAGACAGTTACAGAAAAAGGCATCCTATATAGAATCTTGGACTTCACCTCGACTCAGCCAATTTCCATTGGATACTCTGAAATATCACATCAGTGACACCACGAACAGACCAAAAACATCTCAGTTCAATGACACGTTTAAATTAATTGCCAAGCCAAGATCTTGCTCCATCTATGAAATACTCCCACCTATGATCTCCAAAACCTAATCCAAAACCAAGAACAGCAATAGCCTCCTAGATCATGCTTAAACTGGAGAAAAACACAGCAAACTACCTGAAATATCTCTTTAGAAACTTGTTCCTCTTTTCCTGATGTAGCAGTTCTCTTTAATTCAGCTGCCTTGCCGGAAATCAGAGATAATTGTTAGAGCCTTAGGCAGGGCTTGCAAGCCTGTCTAGCAAGGAACAGTTTTAAAAATTACTTTCCTCATTTATCAGAGCAGACTCTGCCAACCAACTTCTCCATTGGTTCTCACAGCAACTTTCCAGCCAGTTTTTTGTCTGGCAGGATCTCCTGGGTTTGTTTAGTTGCTCACTTCCCTGTCACACAGGTACCTGTGCTGGCAGACCATTGTTTGCCAGGAAGCATTTATGAAGGCAGGGAAAAAAGGAAGCACAAATCTTTTTGTGGTGGTAATAATCATAAATAGCTTGCTCAGACATGGCACCTTGCATAGATGGTTTCTGTGTCTTGCTTCCAAAAGACAAAAACATGACACTGTTCTGAACAGTCCACACTGTTCAAAACCTTAATTCCCACAATTTTTCTAAAATCTCTTCATCTAATGCTTGTCACTTCTGTGATGGTTTGACCTTGGCTGCACACCAGGTGCCCACCAAGCTGCTCTATCACTCTCCCTTCCCACGTGCACAGAGGAGAGAAAATAAAAGGGAAAATGACTCTAGAGTTAGGTCAGTTTATTAAAGCAAAACCAAAAGTCAGCATGTGCAGAAGTAAACAGGGAAAAAAAAGTTTATTCTCCACTTCCCATCAGCAAGCCACTTCCCAGGAAGCAGGCTTCAGCATGTGTAACAATTGCTGCAGAAGGCAAACTCTGTAAAATAACAAATGACCCCCCCCTTCCTCCTCTTTGTCTTAGCTTTTACATCTGAGCTGACTTCATATGAAGAATATCCCTTTGGTTATTTTGGGTCAGCTGGCCTAGTTGTGTCCCCTTCCAGGATTTGGCCCACCCCCAGCCTACTGACGTGGGGGAAATGTCAGGAGATACAGCGCTGATGCTGTGCCAGTGCTGCTCAGCTATAGCCAAAACACTGTTGTGTTATCAATCCTTTTCTGGCCACTGATGCAAAGCACAGCACTGCGAGGGCTGCTGTGGGAAAATGAATTCATCTCAGCCAAACCCACTGCAACGTCCTATAGAAAACACCTTTGCAGGCTGTAAACGGTAACACCAGCATTCTCAAGAAATGACAGGTAAGTAAAAATAATTCTAAGAGACAGAGCTTATTCCTTTCTGCCCTTGGAATGGTGAGCTACAAGACCAGCTGCAAGGAATCAGAGAAATCACATAAATGAAGAACAGCTTAATAATAATAACTTCCACTTTATAAACCCTTAAACAGCTTTCAGGGGACACCCTCCTTCCAGTCTTTAATCTGTTTATCAACTACTAGTACCTTCCAGGACACTGAAAGCCAAAACAGGAGATGCAGAATCTGTTCTCCCACTCCTAATTTAGCTGCAGCAGTGGAATCCCTGGATCTGGACATTTACTTTTCACAACAACCCTATGGCAAGTTCCTTGGAGTTAACTGAGGAAAGCTAGACTTTATGCCTAAGTAATGTGTGTGTTAACCCCTTAACAGAGACCTTATTTACTTAAAGGGTTAATAGAGACATCAAAGACAAGACCTTACTTAGAAAGTCCATCAGGTTATTTTAAGCATCCCAATAATCCAAAGTGTTCGCTTAACAAAGGTGTTCTCTGAAACAAATAGAAGACAGTACTCTCTGTCTCCTATCTGGACACAAGCTAACAATATTTTTAAATGGATATCATGCTTTTCATTTTGGTGTATTTCCCATAGGAAGGCTCTATAAGGAAGACATTCACTTGAGAATTGCTTACTTAATTCTGGAAAAAAGAAAAATGTGCCATATCCACAATCTCAAGTTATATCATCCCTCAAAACAAATCTATAGGTAAAAAAATCCAACTGTCCAATTCTAGAATATATACCTGATGGCATATCAGTTTGAAGATTGCAACTCATGTTTGCAAATTAAGAGTAAACACATACTCTTCACTAAAGAATTAGCAAAAATAAAAAAAAATAAATCCAGAAATCTCAACACTTCTCTGTAAGAGGATGAAGACACATACACACACACACAAAAGGAACCTTCACCATTAAATTTATTAATTGCAATATTGAGAAACTATTGGTTTCTGAAAAAATAAACTAAGTCCAGCAAAGCTGACAAGTAATACAACAGAAATTTCACCTTTTAAAAGAATTGATCCTTCAAGAATCTTCAAAACACTTGAA
>NW_008237919.1:11591350-11598215 GCF_000691975.1 Corvus brachyrhynchos | reverse complement strand
AGTGTCACCATCATTTCTAATTGGCTTAGTTAGATAAAGGCCTACTAAATGAAAGAAATTGTTTCAGTAGTTTACTCTTTTGAAGCACACCATGATTAACGTGTCAGTTACGTGATGTATATGGGAGTAATGTATGTCTGCTGCCCTCTTTTCAGAAAATCTGATTTCTTTCCATTACATTTCTTAATTATCCAGAACTCTTTCTTTTTTTAAAGAAAAATTCAAGTAACTGTTTATAAGCAAGTCCACCAGTTTACATAAGCCCATCAGCATCAAGCACATTTCTACAGTTACAAAGCCTAATAGACATTTTAAACAACAAAAACACCAGAAAGACAAATTTTAACACTGGTAAAACTCAGAGATTCTTGAGTATGTTACATACTTGAAAAAAAAAAAATTCAATTAAAAAAATTGAAAAAACTGGAAAGAAATGTAGCCTGATTTTGAACTTTGTTAGGACACAAACTGGTGACAGGAACTACGGCTCATATTTTAAGGAGGTTTTTGCAAGCCAAGTCTGTACCTTGGGTTAACTTCATACTGTCAGCTTACTGGCCCAGTAGGAACTTTCTCACAATAGATCTCAAGAGACATGCACAACTAGAGAGGACACTGAGTCATTGACTGAGTAAAAATTACAGTTTGCAAACTTTTTATTCTGAATGTTCTACTCCTAATCCAATTTATACTGTTCTGATTCACTGAAAAAAAAAAAAGGAAAAAAAAAAAAACCAAGGCATGAAACTAACTTAAACACATTTTTTAGTCAGAACTGGTAACTATGCATCTGAAAGGGGAAGCACGCATTGAGACTGCAAAAGCAACACTACACATCCTTGTAAAATTATACATTAAAAAATTATCACATCTCTCAATCGAAAGAATCAAAGTAAGTTTTATGAACTACAAATTCTGGCTTTGCCAGACAAAGAAGGTTGAAGAGGAAAGATCCCAGAGGCACTGTGCCTAAAAAGCAGGCAGTAAGCAGCCCGTGAAGAGCCAGTAAACAAACCATAATTCGATACAGGCCCTTCACCAAGAAGGGCAAGCACCATAACACAGGGAGGACAGAGTGAGGGAGAAGAAAATATGAGTCCAGAACTGATCCCTAACAGGAAAATATGCTAACCATATTCCCATTTGAGATCTCAATAATCACTACTCACACAGGCACATAGAGGCAGTCTTCAAAAAAATGCACAATCCCACAGGGATCCTACTGACTATAGATCGCACGGGGTTTGGTTTTGGGTTTTTGTGGGGGATTTTTAAGATTATTCAAAGGTTTCTCAATCATTATTATACTGTAATTGCCATAATGATAACAGGTTTATTAAGGTTCTTATGTTTTAACACAGGTCTAGCAGCTCTACTGCCTACTTACATTGGAAAATTTTTACCAAAACCTCAGGTTACACACAGAAAAAAAGACCTGCATAATAAGAAAAAATATCCCTATCTGAAAATCAAAGCATAAAGAGGGGAAGTTTTAGTTCAGCAACTGACAATGTCAGCAATTCCCACATTTAAGTCCATCCTAGTGAAAACCCCTGATTATTACTTGCAGTATATCTGCACAACATAAAGACTGGCTATACGTGTTTTGCCATAAGCCCAGTCTGAAAAGGAGGACATGGGTACAGCAACATTTACAATGTCTCTGTGACCTGTTATACACATTGCCATAACACACGTACTCTCTCAGTTACGCTTGTTCATTCAGAGAGCTAACGCTCATTTCTGCTGTATGCATGCGTTTTCAGGGACACCTAAGTTCTTACCTTTCTTTACCTGGACTTCCAGAGGCCTACATGCCTACCTCTTAGCCAGCTGAAGTCAGAAAACAGCCATTTCATCTCAAGCAATAAAACTAAGTTGAGAAAGATATGTGGGATAAATCTGGATCTTACAGCTGACACCCAAAGACTTACAGCTGAGCCTGGGTATTAAGCCTCACTTGTAAAACACAAAGAAGTGGAGAAAATGAGTCATTTATTCTTTAAATAAACATCTTTACTATTTTCACAGTAGTTTTAATGCAGGTGAACACAGCAAATAAAACTAAAACCTTCATCTCACCTGAGAACATTCACTCCTCTTGTAACACTTTCACTTTTAATTGGTTCACCCTTTTTCTCATGACAATCCTCCTATACCCTTACTTGTAAAGTATCTTCATTAACAACACAAACAATGGTAGTCATTCTTTAACAATGAAGTTACAGCTAGCCACTTTCCAATCCATTTCTAAAAACATCAATAATCTTCCTATGGATACAACTTATCTCTTTAAGTGACACTCCCATTCAGAAATAAAATTAAAAACAAGAGCACAAAAATACTTTTTCTAAGCATGTAATTCCAGAGCCATTTTCAAAAGAAATCTTGGGCAGATAGCTCCCTTTGAAAACTGTATTGTATTTTAAAGTTGGGAATTCTGAATAAAATCCTGTAATTTGAATTTTATCCAACACTTCTAAACTAAGGATTTTCAAGAAATTTTCTACAGCTCTTCTTATACTTTATGTTCAGAACAGCACAATAAATTGCATGCACATGCAGTGCACTTTAATCTGGGCCTTGCTTAAAACTGCCTTCAAATGCACTACTTTGGAAGAAGAAAAAGCTATGAAAACATACTGATTCAGTTTTACTAAATTAAGACCAACTTAAATTGTTACAGAAAGCACAGGCAAGTAATACTGTGTTGTATCATTTTAGTCATTAAGACCCCATATTCATTCACTTGGCCAAATTACAGAATGCACAAGCCTATTAGGACCAAACACAACCCTTAACCATCTTTCAGGCCAAACTGATCAAATTTATTCTTTTTTAGACCAGCTAAGACAGTTTGATGTTTTTCAACAGAAAAATACCCTCCCCCAGCTGAACACATTTTAAAATCTAGTCTGTTGGGATGCTCTAGTACTTGAATGCTGTGCAACAGTGACAAGTACAGTATGTTCTTGTCTTAGGAAGCCACTGTGTACCATCACAATGAAGACCCGCTCAAATCTGCTTCAGCTGAAAGGCTCTGCACCACCCTGCTCACATGCTATGCTGGCATCGTGCAAGCTCTCTGCTGATCTACAACATGTTTCATCTTCTTGTACACGAGCACTGTGCAATGCCATGGATGTAAGCTTAGCCATGAGATAGCTAAGGACCCATCATCCTAGGACTGAGAAATACTTGTCTTTGTCTTAAATACCAGTTGGGTACTATCAGGAGAATAGCTAGAACACAAGGGAGGAGGAAACCAGAAGAGGAATTAAGAGTTCAGAACAGGAACAGAAAAAGAAATTGCAGAAAGAAAGAGACAGATGAGTAAGATACTGATGGGAAAGCAGAGTCCCAAATACCCCAACACTACAGAATGCAGAGCTTCAGATCCTGGACCCACCCTTTCTGGATTTTCTCATTCTTTTGGCCAATGGACTAGGGACCACTGTCAAGATGTACTTCTATCCTCTTCTAATTAACGACACAGAGACTATAGAAAGAAAATGTGTCTAGCTAAGATATTTAAATGCTACATACCTAAACTGATTTTAGGCCTGTCTATTAAGGTGTGGTTTTTTGTTTTTTTTTTTTTTTAGTAATGCTGAGGGAGCCACACAAAGATTTTCACAAGTGCCTTCTGCTTGAAATATTTCATTAGTTTATGGAGAAGCATTAACTATTCACAGCTGCAAATTAAATGAAGGTATTTCTGTTATGAAATACTAAGCCAGTGTCTCAGTTTCTGTATTTGTAATGCATGGCTGTCACTTCAGTGAGGCAATATAAAAATATAACTTTTCAAAAACATATTATAAAGCATTTCCATGAATCTGTAATGAAGAAATTGGAGAGAAAACATTAACCCTGTATTTACCTATACTTTTGGATAGCATGATCTGAACAACGGGATTAAAAAAGAAAAACCTCAGTATGAGAACACCATGAGTCCTCTCTAACCAATGAGACCAGAGTGCTCTGGGGAAAACACTATTTGATCAAAAAAAAACCCTGTGTAACAGTGACATGCAGATGGAACCTGACTTAAGATGGGAAAGAAAACCTTCATTCCAGCATTCCTTGAGTTCAGATTCCCCTGACTTTGCAATTTTAATAGCCACTGAAGCAGGGTTTTATGTACTGATGGAGGGGTTTGTTTGCAAGAAAACTTCAAACACTCATTTAAACAGTGACCTAAATGCCTCTTGGTTTATGAACTGAAAATGAGAGAAGTCTGACACTGCAAAGCATCAGGAAGAACAATGAGGTGATCCAAAACTTCACTTTTCATTCTTAAATTGTTGGGGAAGAAATGAACCTCAGTGAAAAGAAGTGATGAAAGAGTTAGAAAAGCACAAAAAAACCCCAAAACAAACCAACAAATCATAAGAATATGTAAGGTAGAAAAAGACAGGCTTCTGGCTCTGAATGAAGACCTCTGTCTTCAGACAAAGCTTTCGTTCTCAGCATCATGTGCCTATATTAACACTGAAAAGCCTTCATCACTTGATGGAACACAGCTGCTCCTCCCCAGGTTTATGTACTAACCCAACTCAAAGCTTCTCACACTAAGTGGAAAAAAAAATTTAACTTCTAATAGCTAAGATTTTAAAGCATATTTGATATTAAAGTACAAATACGTGAAGAATATGACCATTTCAGCAGTGTGGCACAGATTTCTATCACTTCAAACATCAACCTCAAATTTAGATTAGATACTCATAACAGATGTGTAATTACAAGTTACCACCAGGAGTCCCATTCTTACTCAAGGGACACGTTTTCATTACTAATCTTGCAATTCATAATTCTGATTTTTTGCCGATTTTACTTTGCCAGTTTGGCAGTTTCCACAGAAGTCAGACAGCTGACAGGAGCAGGACCCGGTGACATTTCCCACAAATAACAAGGCCTTGCTGTGGAACCCATTCTATTAGCAGCTGTCTGTCTTGTTCCAAGATAGCACCCTTACCCTCACCACCACCGGACTCTCACGTCTGAGAGGAAAATAAAGAGGAGAGAGGGAAAAAAAAAGAAAAGAAAGAAGTATAATCAGCACCCTTACCCTCACCACCACCGGACTCTCACCTCTGAGAGGAAAATAAAGAGGAGAGAGGGGAAAAAAAAAGAAAAGAAAGAAGTATAATGTGGGCAGAACCATGGCAGTTGCAGTCATACGGAAGAAACACACCACCAAAGGGAACTTTCTTTTGCAAATGAAGCAAAATTTGGTATGTCTTCCGGGTTTGACACTACAAAGCATGAGGGCAAGTGATTAAGCAAGACCATTTCCACTTTTTTTCCTGTTTCAGTGTTAGTTTAACACTGACAACTGGATTATTTTGAATAACATCATGCATAACTATTTCAGAAACTTACCTTCTAAGCAAAATCTGTCATTCTCTTGTAGTCTTACGCACTTTTTGCTTTTCCAGTAAAAACAGTAACAGATACTTTAGAGTGTCACTACAATTATTAGTGACTAGAAGTTTTCACAGAAAACATGTTGGCCTCCAAAATGTCCATATCTCAGAAGGATTAAAACATATCCACACAATTTTATAGCATGCCATGGCAAGGGCAACATTAGAGGGATGTGATCTCATTCTGACCCTGTGTTAATCAATAACATAGACTACTACCCATTCATTCTATAAGCTGCAAGTCAAAAAGGTAGACATTGAATAAACCTCACATAAAACTTCAAAGTTTTGCTTAATTAGACAGGAAAAGGAGGTTGTGCCATCTTCCACAAAACTCTAAAGCTTTTCATAAATAGCAAGTTATATGACGAGTGAGGGATAAACACACTAACTTCATAAAGATGAATTGTATTAACAGGACAATTAAGTGTTTAAAGTAAGAAGTGTCTACCGATTCTCCACACAAAAATAAAAGGTACATTATTTTCACTAAATTCCCCTCATCTAACAATCCCCCATGAACCTGGTGATACCAACATTTTCCTGACACAGCCCTGCTCAAACCAGGCCAAGAAGGTGATAAAATACCAACTGCAGGACCTACTTCACATTAGCAGTCTTCTCTTACCAGTGAACGAACACATGACAGACAGCTAAAGTGAGCAAACTCTGGGATACGCTCTTAAAAAAAAAGGACTGGGCACAAAAATGCTGAAATACACAAGCAATGCATTATTCTTGCATTTCGCTCCCTGGACTCTTACTCAAGAAAAAGAGGAAATAATAGCAGACAGAACAGAAGAACATATTTGCTATAAGAATATTGCATTTCTTCTCTACGAGCACAGTATTAAGTGACAGGCTAGGTCTGGACTGACACACGAGGATCAGAACAACATGGCATAGTCTGCACAGGCTCTTGCCCTCTGGGATGCTTCTCCCCCCTTGCCCACCTTCTCCGTGCCTTGCCTATCAGAGATGCATGCCTGCGCCACCAGGGCTAGGGCACAGTCTCGAGACTCTCTATGCAAAGAACAAAACCTATACATGTAGAAATGGCACGTATCTAACTACCCAAACATGTATATGTGCTGTTTGGCCCCAGGAAGGACAAAGGTAACCCATACTTTGCCAAGGGTAACCCTAACACTGAAGCTTGGGCTTCTGGTGCCATAATACCAAGCTTTACATTTTCAATCTTTCCAGATTACCTCCACAGCTGACAAGAAAGTCTGAGGGCTGACAGTGCTTCCCCTGCCACAAAGTTATGGATACCTGACCTAGACATTGCTAGAAAATTAAATAATTTGAATTGTTCAAATAAAACAATCATTAAAAGCATCTACAAAAATCTCACTTATTGTTAAAGATGCAACCTAATCAAGAGACAACCTGTTTGTTTAGTTTTACAAGTATCTATTTCTTCAGATCCCTTT
>NW_008237919.1:11572976-11591308 GCF_000691975.1 Corvus brachyrhynchos | reverse complement strand
AAATTGAAGCATTTGGGGTGTCAGTAAACAACACTATAGAAAATCCACTTTTAGAATGCCACCAATAGAATAAAGAATGCTTGCCTCTGTTTTGGCCTCAGACTTCGAGATGAACTTCCAATCCTCTACTCTGAAATTCCAGCTGTGCCCCTAACATAAAAGTATAGCACCTACTTCAAGAAGTGGTGAAAAATGAGAACCAAGTTACTCAGATAAAGCTGTAATTCTTGATAAATTTGATTTCTGTCCCTTAAATTATTTACATATGACAAGTTTGTTCTGTACAGGTGTCATCCTATCAGCAAGACATGATGCATTTTATCATCTAATTTGACATGTTATTTGCAGCCTGAATTCAACAAGCACAAGAAAAGCCACATTAAAGAGATCAAAACATTATTAAGACTAAAGCAAGAAGTGTACAAGAACTAACAGAAAAGTGTAATTTGATCATAAATGTCACCCTTCTTTTCAAGAAGATTTTGAGTTTGCCCTCAAAGCTGCATTAATATGATTAACATCTTGTTTTCATGTCTGAAGCATCCACAGACTTTTAGAAATCTTACAGTTGCAGTGCAGAGCCAAATTAAGGGAGAGCTCTCTTAGAAAGTGCACATACCTGTGAGCAGGAATCCACGAAGCTTCTTCAGGGAAACAAATGTCTACTGAACTATATAGTACCTTTCCAGCTGCTGTTTTGCTCAGATATGCAGAGGATTAACATACTTCACCATGCAAATGAGACACCTGATATTCCTAAAACTACTACTCATTCCTAAAACACAGCTACTCTTTGCCCATAGACACTGACAGAGAAAATATTTCAGATGTAAATACCCACAATCAAAAATTATGTAGGATGTGTTCCACTTCATACCAGTGGAGATGAAGCCTCTAGGTGTTAACAATACAAGATGTGTTACATAAGACTATGCACTTATTTTTAGAAGCACATTACAAAATTAAGTACTGCACTGGAATCTGTTGCAGAGCCATGGACAGTTACATCAATATGCACAAAGAACAATTGCTCAGTTGGAGCAGAATATTAGATTCGATTCAGACTGAAGTTCTCTCCTGACAGTCCCAAAAAATACTGAACCATCTGAGACTATAAAATTTAATTTACATTCAGCAGATAAAGAAAAAACAAACCAAACCACAAAAAACCTACTAATCATAAAGACCTTTGTCATGAGCAGCAGAATTAATAAAAAATTAGTTTCTTAGATTTGTTATGTTTCTTAACACTTAAACCATGATAACCCTCAACCTCCTTTTCCACATCTCTTTGTGACTTTCCCCCCCACTTCAGGGAAAAGTGTTGTGGTGCACACACTCTGAAAGTCTGCATGTGCTTACAGGATGCCTGACCAGCTGCCATCCTACCGAATACATACCAGATCACATCTGACTATTTCTTTTCCAAGAGGGTGCACTAATTTGAAATTCCTTCTTTCACCTGATGCAATTTTATGAGGTCTGTAGGACCATAATTCCAAACTTAACTTCTCCTTCTGATTTAGGTTTCCATGTAGAAGCATATTTATATAAAATATAAATTCAGTTAAATACTTAACTTTTGAGTTAACTCACAAATTGGGTTACCTATATATACTTGATATATTTTAAATGCTCATGTTTCTTGCAGTTATAAACCTAAAATAATCCATGAAGTACATTCTACTATCAACAGATTTTACTACCACCATTTATTCATTTGCAGCCTCTGTTACTCCTCTCCAGGCTCTCTCTTAAGTACATCAACACCAGGACCTGTGAAGCACCTTTAGTCTACTAAGTTTTAAAATACACTGCTCAAAATGGTTTTGTTTTAATGATTGGACTTGGCAGATGCAGGTATTCATTAGTATAGAAAAGGCCAGCAGCTGTACACTGGAATACTTTGTTAAGTGGGAGTTAAAGATGCCTGCTCTTAGTGAGTCACCCCTGGTTACCAACCAGACCTACACTTGGCCATCCCAGTTTTCAAGACTTGCTGAACTCTTGCTATAAAACCTAATTCAGACTAGTGTGAAACTGAATCTACCCTGTGGACCTTGAAAGAACTGCCAGCTGCATTAAAAAAAAAAAATCATTTAAACTAGTTACGTATCTTTCAGAGACAATAAAAGATTAGGATCACAGCTAATATTAAGAGTTCGCAAAACACTAATTAAAATGCTAATGCCATTGAAAATACTACTTGCCATCAACCATATACTGCTGCTATTCACACATACACTGACCTAAGGCAAGCTCAGAAGAGCACCGAACTCCTGAAAACTAAATTTTATCCCTGCAAGAAATTTGGATATTCCCTGTCCCAACACAGATGTCTCACAATATTTATGTTCTTGCCTAACTAAACTTCTGGGAAACTGGGGGAAACAACACATGGATTTATTGTCCAAAACATATCATCCTGAAAATGTCAAAGTTTCCTAAAAAAAACCCCAAAAAATTTAAAAAAAAAATTAAATCCATACCACAGTAGCAAAGGGACCTGAATTTACTTCAACTTCCACCACAAAATAAAAAGTGATACTGACTTACTCTCATGTGTAATGCTGAACTTAATCAATATGATCTTGATCAACTTACTAGAAATGTGCATCCACATCTAGAAAATAAGCCAACAAATTAAGATTTCAACATAAGGTACCTTTCTACTTTACAATGGTGCTTTTGACATGTTAGAAAAGGTACATCATGCAGCAAAGTATCAAGACCAGTACCAACATTGCAATAAATAATCAAACATGCCATTGAAAATATTTTTTGCATCCAGCAGTTTTACAGGTGGACACGGTATCGCAAGGCACTTTAACATTCAGAATTGCTCATTATCTTGTCAGTCTTCAAAAGCTGACATAGCTTACAGCTGATTTCTTTGAAAACCTTTCAGATTTCCACTTCTCCACATCACATGTTACAAACATTCAAGAGATGACCTTCTTCTATACATTTTTTTAGCCTACTTGGTCATTACATAAAATACCTGCTTCACAGCTATTTTCCTGTATTTTAACTTTTTCAAAAAGTAAGTATTTATATGCAACAAGTACTTTCTCACAAACCTCATCACTACTGAATGGTAAAAGACTTGAAGCACATACCCAAACAAGTCCCCTACACAGCAGAGCAACAGAAGCAAGGTTGGCAGACATTTTTTCCATCATCATAATTCTCTGGCAACATTTCCTTTGCAAGAATAGTTTTCATAATTCGAATAAAAAATGCATTAAGAATCCTTACAAGGAATAGTCATTCTGCCCCAAACAATGCAAGGTTTTTGTAAGTTGGAAGGGGAAAAATACTATTCCATTGAAGCTCAAAGCAAAAACTCACACAGTCATACAGACTGCAAGACAAACACACAGTCCACTGACACAAGCATTAGCTGCTCACTTTACACCAAGACAGGCATCTTCCTACAACCCTTTGACAGAAAAGATAAGATATGACATTACATTATCATTGTCTGTGTTACAAAGACAGCCTTAGAAGAACTTGTTTGCCAAGCTATTGCCTACAAATCTAAATGTTAACATTTTATAATTCAAAATAGTTGGCTGTAATGAGTCCGGCTGCCTCTTTTTGATGCCTGAAAACTCCCTGCTATTGTTTCCAAATGCACACATATTTAGATTGTAATGAAAATATTGTGGACGTGCCATTCTGAAACACGTAAGGATAAACAATACAACTGCCACCTACCAAACTTGGTACAGGGCCATTTTGGGGGGAGTTAACATTGTTTTTGCTAACTATATGTATTAACTGCTACTGGTACGTGGTTCCACAGAAGTCTTGAACCAGGCAAGTAAAACACAGAAAACAATTATCCTCTTACCACAGACTAGAACGTGGCTATAAATTGGTTAAATGACTTACCCAGAGTAACCCATCACTTCAGTAGGTAACTCAGATAGAAAGCATGGTCCAACTCAATCCATTGGATTACTGTCTGCTCAGCGAGAGCAATGCAAAGTAAGAGTTTCCATTTTATGTACCACAAATACAGCAGCATTTATACCAGTTTTCAGTTTAAATAAACTACACCTTTTGACAAACAACTTGACCTCAGCGAGCTACATTCAAACATCACTGATCGATCTCAAGCACATAAAAAAAATCTGGAAGCAGGATTTAAAAATGCTTCTGAAGCTCAATAAAGCAAAAAAACCCAGGAAAAAAATCCCAAGTGACATGGGGTAAAAAAATAATAGTTAAAAATATCCTCCCACAAATTATCCCAAATCAAAAGGAGAACAGGAAGAAACAATGGTTTTACTTACTACTGAATTTTTGATTAACAATTCTTGCATTGCAATTTAACAAGAGAAGGATGTGTCTGAAAAAAGTCTTCATTACAATCAAATTTTAACCTACCAGCATAATCTGAAAGGAATCCTCCTAGGAAATGTAGAGTTGTGAAATTATACATACTAGCACTGCAAAAAGCAATCAGATGGCAGAGTAACCAAATCAGGGGGAAAAATAAATGCACACTTTTCTGTAATGCTACTGATAACCAATGCTACAGCAAGACAGATTAGGGGTTCTCAGTAACCCCTTTGGGCAAGAGCCACTCACACCTTGACTTAGGGCCTATAATACAACCAGACCAGAAGATGAGCTAGTGCACACCACCACAACAAAAAAAATTCTATTTTATGAGAGTATTAAAAATGAAAGATAAAATATAAATTATAAGCAATATGAACATTTTATGGTCGGATTTTTGGTCTCTTGGGTTGTTTTTTTTTTCTTTTTTGCATACACAAACAAAAATATTTTCAATCCTATGTAAGAATCTCTTGCTGATTAGCACAGACCACGGCTGGTATACACACATCTGCTCCAAAACCAAAATAATTCCACAAGGACAATTTAAAATATCCCACTGTGCAGTATTTTCATTTGACACAATTCTTCCTACGCTATTGTAATGCTCAATAAAAGCACAGTTAACTGTCAAAATACGCTATCCATGCTGAAAACTCTCACGCACAAAGTTAACCATCAACACGTGAGCAGGTGCTTTTAAGCCAATGAGACTGCACACAAACTTTCAGGTGCTCATATGCTTTTCCAGGAACCTGGGTCAGGAGACCAACGAAACGCACACAAACACTGCATCTAATGTGCTACTGCAGACCTGGGAAAAAAGGGGCGGGGGGGAGGAAGGCCAATTCTATTCAGGAAAGATAACTAAAACAAGTTGTACTGAATTGTTCAGTATAGTGCATGTGGGACATAATATATTTGCTTGAAATTTAACAGATTTCTGTTGTATAGCAGAATGCTCACATACATTTTTTTACTTATTTATGTCTCAAAAGCTCAAATAAAGCAAAGTAAACCTAACTTCAACTTCTATGCTTCTGTCAGTCCTTGAAATTTACGTACACACTGCACTTACAGTAATTTTTAAAATGAGAAAAATTGTATAATTTACAGAGCAATCATTTAAATATGTCGTAAAAAATACTAGTTTGACTTCCTAAGGTACTGTATTCCTATAGAAACTGGTACAGGGCTTTTTATTTAAGCTAACATTTATAAACACACATAACAAATGTGGCAAATATTCTGCCAAGAATTTAATAATTTTTCTTCTATTTTAAGAACACATCTTTTTCAGGTGCCTTTTAAATCTGTATTCAAGCACATTAGAGCTTTTAAGAAGACATAATTTTAAAAAGTTAGATACAGGGGTCTACTTCCATTAGAACAAAATTCTGTACTTGGGGCACTTTCTATCCTACCTCATGGGAAAACAAGCCATTCAGTATTTCTCTTCAGTTTCCAGACAAAGTCAGAAAGCCAGGTGATAGAAACCTCTATTTTAATTCAACTAGGGTGTATTTTTAAGTTCTATTCACTTCTTGAATCCATAAAAAGAAGGAGGTGGAAGATATTTTTGAATAAACGGAGTTATGATACAAGGCCCCTTTAAAGCCATAATGAGGTTACAACTTAGCAATTACTACACAACAGACTTTGCACCAACACTAATATTAGGGTAATTTTTAAGAAAGCTACAGCACAGGCTAAAAAAGCAATAATGTTCCTGATTTCAAAGCTAATCTCTATCTAGACAAAAATGCATTTAGAAATATAAAAAAATATAACAGAAATAGTTTCTGAGATCTACCAGTCTGCTGCAGGCACACAGAATTTTCATATGAAGTGACTGAGGTAAAGACCAAGATTTTCAGGTGAAAACAGCCATTTATGGGACAATTTTTCAGCATCAAACTTCAGGACACACTAACTACCCTATTTTCTCCACTAAATAACAATTATCTAAAATTAGATCCTGTTACAGAGAATTCAAATCAATTTTTTTAGTATAAATTTCTGGGGTTTCTTTATTTTCACTTTTTAGCCAAGGGCTTTTCTTTCATTTGTTGATAGAACTGACACACAAACGGGTTGCAATAACAATGACTACTTTGACAGCAATATTAAGTGTCTAGAAGAGATGTGTAGACAAGGTTTATCTACTACTACACTCTTAGCTTTATCAACAGCTTCCTGAAAATGAAACGGGAAATACACTTGCAAGACAAGTCAGTCAGCTCTTGATAAGTGAGTATTCAAATCCCTTTCTAAAATGAGAAGCAGTCAACGCCTTGAGGTTTAGCATACCAGCTGAATACTCAACATAAACAACAGTGGAAGTTGGGGGCAAAAAGAAGAGAAAAAAAGGCATGGGACAGATACATCGTGTTTACGATCACAAAACCTGATCCTGTGAGTTGTATTCTATTAATATGTTATTATAGGAGAACTTAAAGTACATCAACACATACACAACAATTCTTCTAGGTTGAAAGAAAGATGCCTTTGCAATATAAACTTCAACAATTATTTTGCTCTTACAGGTCATCACAAGTCTTATCAGTCTGAAACAAATCCAAGCTTCCCAAAACATAAAGTTTTCCAGTAACAGATATGACAGCAGGTTTGATCATCTTAATCTTTCCCCAGCTGAAGAGTTAAAACTAGCAGCCAGTCACCAGCACAAGATGTTGCTGCTGTGCAGGCACACAGGAGTGTCTCCTTCACACACTCAAGTCACACGCACACACACATATATACATTCATGAAAGATACACAGAAAGTTCTTATCCTCGCCTGGGGATAAAACAGCGCAAAGTTGGAAACAACTTTTTCCCTGATAAAAAAAGACAGCAGCAATGAAAATATGCTTGTCTTAGATGTGAATAAGCAGCAGAATACAACTAACACCTTACACAAACATATTTTCATTTTCTCACATTACAGAGCCTTCAAAACAAAGTTACTTGTAATTTCACCAAGAAAAACCCACCCTAAAACCGAGAATACCCATTAGTTGGTACCTTGTTTTCACCAGGAGCACACATACACCAACTAGACTGCCAACACTGACCCTTGCATCTTTCCCCACCGCCCTACTGTCCCCCTCTTATCCCTAACCTGTCACCCTGTGCCACCTCCTCTCCCAGCACGGGTCAGGTTCACGCCAGAGCTTGTCATCGCCGCCCAAACTGGCCGGGGAAGGCTGGCTCCTTATTCCGGCGACCGCGCTCGGTCCCTTTCAAGTTTGTTTTACACACACGTCCGAAGGAAAGCCAGAACCTGTTTACACACCGCCTTAACTGCCGCCAGGAGGAGAGTGAAACAGGCGCGAGCAAAAAAAAAAAAAAAATTTCAACGAGGCAACTTCATACTCTCACGAAGAGTTATTATGAGTGCACTAAGAAAATTCACCACTCCTAAAAATGGATTTGGCCTAAACTACACAATTATCAATTTCTTAGCAATCTAAATATCTTAAAATGTCCTAGTTCACCACTATATACAATTTTACAGATTATAGAGTATACATTTATGCTAAGAGTCTAAAGAGTCTACATACAAGAGTGTCTGTCCCTCAAGAAAGCAGGAAGTCAACTAGTACAGAGCTTTATTTCCCCATTGCACATTCTGTTGACACAGTTCTTCTTTGCCCTCAGAGACCTTCTGACTGCCAGAAGGTCAGCACAACAGTTTTTATTTACCCAAACATCAGAGGTCCCATTTTATGGTCATTTAAGGGGCCTCAAAACTTTTGCTTGTTCTAGCTTTGCACACTTTCACAGCTTTCTTTATCTACAAGAGTTGAAAGTTGAGCTTCTGTCCATTAAAGCTTTGAATTCCCTAAAAACAAAGTAAAACAAACTCAAATCGCTAGTCCTCATATTTATAAAAAGGAAAAACTAAAGGAAATTAAGCAGGGAATATCAGTCTAAGCTGTTAATAAAGTTCAATTTCAACACAGATAAAACCTGAACCAATGTATGTAGAATGTATTTATTGTCACCTGTGGGAAGACTGCTGTCAGTAGCATGGAAATTTAATAGATCTTTAGAAATCATTTATAACAAGGTAAGAAGAAACAAAAAGCTTTAAAGTATTAGTCTCTGTGTTAGCCAGAAGTTAAACCTAACTAACAAAATTTGGGGACCAGAATCACTCACAGTGATGTGTTAACTTAAAAAGTTTGCTACATGTAAACCTGCAGTTTAACACTTACAAAATTTTGGAGTTATTTAACTAATGCTTATTTAAAAGCATCACGAGAATTATTTAGAGCTCTAAATAAACTTCACCATACTGTAGTTATAATTCAGTACAGAATAAATTATGTGTGGACAATCCAGAAAATGTTGCTCTTATACTGAATATACAGCCATGCAGCCCTAGAAAGACAGCTCTAATCAATTACAGCTTTTGAATCTGAAACACAAAAAAATTTGGGTTACTCCTGTTGTGAGACGCTGCTGGCCTGGGACGCGCCCGGCTCAGATCCCGTTCTGTGAGGGGAGAGGGCGGCGCGCAGGCCTGGAGCGCCGGGCCAGACCGGGGCGCGGGGGTGAGCAGGGTCAGGGCGCAGCAGGGCTCCCCGATCCTCCCCTCACCCCTGCACCCCCAGGGCTGCCGGGGGCCTGTTGGAGACCTACCCCAGGTGGACGCGCTCCCCAGGGAAGCGCCCCAGCTTCCAGAGGGGGTGTCCCATCCCCCGTGGCGCCGGTCTGTCAACTCGCTTTGGGTTGCAGAGTGCAGAAGGAACGGCCTGGCCTCGCCGCAGGTTTTGTGTTACCCTGCGGGCGATTTAGGTCAGGAACGACTCGGCGATGTGGTAAATTGTGTGAAAGTTACTATTTTCTCTGCAGTGTGGTAGCAGTGGAGAGACAGATCACACTATCCGCTTTGTATGTTAATAAAGTGGAAAAGTATTTCCAAGATCCGGACTTTTAATTTATCGACCCTCAAAATGTATGTTGCAGCAGTGGCTGGAATACAGCAAGTGCTGATGTACAAAACACTCATGCAAATAATCCCCTTGAGTTCAATGAGACTGTCAATGGTGTAAGACCTAAGCCTGTGCACAAGCGTTTACAGGATGAAGGCCCACATTTTTGTGACTTGGCTGCTCTGCTCCATCAAGAAAAACAATGTCACTGACACCTTAGTTTTGTTGTAAAATCATAGTAAAGTTTAAAATTTCAAGCAAAAATATGAGCGTATAATACTTTGTCAGAAATAGCAGGTTTCTTTCAATAGTTTCATGTGTGCTTTTTCCTCAGGTTTGACTTTGAACCTCCAAACTGAATTTAGAATTACTGAAGAATTCAGTAGGTTACACAATACTGATATTTTATAGAAGCACTGGTACTACAGTAACGTCTGTCAACATAAATATGTTTTGAAGATAAAAGAACAGTCTTTCATCTAAGCCAGGAGACCAGTTTCTTAATGCTACCACCTTTTGTACAGTATAGTTGTGTGATGAGCATGGCTGCCATGTCACTGAAATGAATGTCTACATACACCATCCAGGAAAGCACTGCGTTTTATTATTCTAATAATAAACCTTTCATTTGTGACTCAAATATTCGTGCATTTGCTAAAATCAAACCATTAAAAAGCACCAAAAGTGGCATGCTGTTTAGAGTATGAACTTCTGGACTACTTTTGTTGTTGAATCTGAAAAATCAAACATTTCTTCTTACCACAAATCAAATATAAAAGCAGTACTTTAAGACTGAAAAATATGATCAATGTTATTAGTGTTATTATATAAGTGTTTGGATAGTCTGATTCTTTTATACCCATTTATAAACATTTTGCTTCATTATGTTTCACACTCTAATGGTCTGAGTTTCTTTTTCAAAAGCTAATTTTTGTTCCATTTTCCCAAAGAGAAGTCATTTAAGACAATACCCAACAATATGATGCAAGTAAACTAAGAACCTGATATTGTCATTGCATCTACATGGACCACTCTCTCTGTCCTTTACAAAATTACGGTTTACATGCCAATCAATTAACATTTATAGAACAAGAAGCCTGAATAACTCAACAGAGCTAGGTAATGGGGAAAAAAGTGTGTTACCATGTCTTAGACTGGTTAGCTTAGTATAAACAACCTAACTAGCACTCACATTGTGTGTAAATTGTGATTTAAATTCTGTTAATTGAAAACATCTAACCTGTCCTTCTGCCTAAAACTGTGTTTAGTTGAGGAAGCTCATTACTCAAGCTGGAGTAGCTGTGTATTCTACTTCCGCATTTGTTTTCTTAAAGAAAGTGAAAGCAGTTGGTGTTTTAATGTGTTAAAACCTCCGAAGCCACTAAAGAAGGTGTGTTGTCAAGTATGTGTTCATACATTTGCTACTTCTAGTCTTGAATCAATACCTTTTGCTACAAAGGTAAGGCCTGTTTCCCATAGTTGCACCTGCTTAATTAAAAAAGTGCCCTGAGCTCATTTAACATAAGGACTGCTAATTTGTGTGGACACTCCTAATCCATTTTGAACCATGTATGGTACAGTTTTACCTCCTTGTTTGTCTACAAACAGATATGCATCTGTTCTTTTTAATCTCATTTAATCAATGGTCTCTTTCTTTTGATTTATTTCACAGGCTAGGCTGATACACATCCATCTTAAATCAGTGTAACAATGCCTGTAGGAGTCAATCTGAAAACTTTGTCTATAGCAGCACAGGTGAAGGAACTATAAAACATGATTATAGAAAACCTGTCCTGCATGTGATTGTGTGTGCACACCCCTGCAGTCAACAATCCATGTGGTGCCGTCGACAGAGCCTTCTACCTAACGTTCCTGAGAGCTGGGCCCTGAATGTGCATGTCCTGAAGCAGTCACGACACTTGTCTACCAGCCATTTGGGCTTCACTGGCTAATGATTCTGCTAATACCTACAGAGGGCTAAAAGCCTACAGCACTTTGCTGGAAAATTTGGGAAGAGATCCTCGAGAGAGTCAGGTGTGGTTAGAATCCCCAAATGCTTTATGGGTTTCAGTGTTCGTTGGGAATTCTCTGCAGTTTTTCTGAAGCTTAGCTCCGGAGAGTTTGTGGCTCAGTGACTCAAAGTATCACCTATAGATGTGGGCAATGCAGTTGCAGAAGTGGGAGAAATTGCCCAGAGTACGTGTAGGGCACGGTTAGGCTGTTCACTTCACCAAAACATGGAATTAAATTAATCATAGTAAAACCACCATCCTCAGTTATGAGTGCAGGCAGAAAACATGGTAAATAAGCAACCTTATAAGTAATTTTTAAATAGAACTAAATAGTTAATTGGAATGCAGCAGGGGTGTTTCCTTCTCCCACCTACGAATTGTCACAGTATTCTTCAGGAAAAACAAATACAGTGCAATCACCTAGAGCAAGAGTTGGCACTTTTCAGCAGGGGTGAAACAGGTTGTATTTTTCTTTCTCAGATTAGGGATTAAGTCCCTTGGAAGAAACAGCTTGAATCAGAAGACACTGCCCTTTGATTGCAAGGAGCATTTGATCAGCTAAAACAGTGAAATACCACTCTGGCAGAAGGCAGAGGTTTCTAATTTCTGCTGGACTTAAAACTGTGAGTGTGAGACTCATGAATTTGGAGCTGCGGCTTCTCCCTGCCGTCTTCCTTACTGAATGATGTTCAAAGGTCTCTCCGTTGGTTTCTTTGGAAGGTTGAAGGGTTACAGCACTGCTCTGTATTAATTGTTGCCCTAGAAGAACGTAGCAGATTTTTTAGGTTAGTATAGTCTATTTGATTTTTTTAAATATTTATAAAACACAATGGTAAAGGTGTGTCAAAGTGTACACCAAATCTAATACTAGAGATGTCACCCCGAAGAGGTGTCGACAACACTTTTTTTTAAGAATAAAAGCACTAAGACCCCACATTTTCTTCCTGTATTTTCTCATAGTTCTTAATTATTACCCTTAAATGAACACAAAATATTTAGATTTGTGCAGATTTGGTTAGTTTTTTTGACTTTTACAAGTTAGTCTCCAGTTGCTAGTGTACTTAGGAAAGGTAAGGGAAGGATCAGCTGTTTCCATGGCACTGTCCTTATCTATCCTTTCACTCCTACAGGGGATTTCCAGGGATGGCTGCTGGCAAGGGAAGCCCTAGAAGTGCAGCTCAATTACTATTTTAGCGTTAAAATGCATCACAAGGTATCCACACAGATGGCTTCTCATCTGCTGGATTTGTAGTTTCCAGGAGGGAATATTGGGAGCAGAAGTATCTTTATCTCAGTCTTTCATATTTTTACTACCAGGAAACCCTTTCTCAGCCTTCTGCTCTAGTGCCTTCAGTGTCTGATTTAGTGCTAATTATAACAGAGTATCAGGGGGAAAAAAATACCAAGTTTAAAAAGAAGTCTTCCAATTCTGGAAAATAATATGACCCCAAAGAGGAGATAAAATGTAGCATTTTCCCAAAATAAGATGCTTCGCACTGCTGTATAGCAACTAAGAGGTCTGCCAGAGTGCTAGGAAATGAGAGGATAAATCAAGAATTAGAGATAGCAGTTTCAAGTGTTCCTTCAGACAAAGAGAAGAATAATGATGCAGATGAAAATATGTTTTCCGGAGGAGAGAAGCATTAGAGACACAAGCAAGTGCCAGAGTAGGTGCTGACTGACATTCCCAAACATTATCCCCAAGGAGATGGGAGTTACAGGTGAAAGAGAATCTCTTCTTACGTTAGTTCTCAAGATTGCCATCAGCTGGTGTTCATTGGAGAGCCACCTGGTCAGAAGTGCTATTTCTCTTTTGAAACCATTGAATCATGGAATCATAGAATTGCTTAGGTTGGAAAAGACCTTTAAGATCAGAATTGTTAACTAATTGTTAACCCAGTACTGCCAGGTTCGTCACTAACCTGTGTCCCCAAGTGCCACATCCACACATTCTTTGAACATTTCCAAGGACAATAATGCCCTCATTTCCCTGGGCAGCCCATTCCAATGCCTGACCACACTTTAAGAGAAGAATTATTTCCTAACTCCCAATCTAAACTTCTCCTTGAGTTGCAACTCAAGGCCATTTCCTCTTATCCTGGTGCATGTTACTTGGGAGAAGAGACCAATCCCCACCTGGCTACAAACTCTTTCCAGGCAGTTGTAGAGAGGAGTGAGGTCTCCCTTAAGCCTCCTTTCATCCAGGCTAAACAACCCCAGCTCCCTCAGCTGCCTCCCATCAATCTTGTGCTCCAGACCCTTCACTGGCTCTGTTGCCCTTCTCTAGACATGCTCCTGAGCCTCAAAGTCCTTCTTGTAGTGAGGGGCCTAGAACTGAACACAGGATTCAAGGTGTGTCTTCACCAGTGCCAAGTAAAAGGAGACAGTCACTGCCCTGGTCCTGCTGGCCATGCTATTGCTGATACAGGCAGGATGCCATTGACCTTCTTGGCCACCTGGGCACACACTGGCTCATGTTCAGCCAGCTGTTGATCCAGGACCTTTTCTGATGACCAGCTTTCCAGCCACTCTGCCCCCAGTCTGTAGCATTGCATGGGGTTGTTGTGACCCAGGTGTGGGACGCGGCACTTTGCCTTGTTGAACCTCATGAAATTGGCCTTGGCCCACTGATCCAGCCTGTCCAGATCTCTCTGCAGTGCCTTTCTACCCTCATGCAGATCAACACTTCCACCCAACTTAGTGTCATCTCTAAACTTACTGAAAGTGCATTCAGTTCCCACCTTCAGACCATTAATAAAGATGTTAAACAGAACTGGCCCCGATACTGAGCCCTAGGGAACATCACTTGTGATTAGGTTGAAAGACAGGCAATGTTTTATTTCAGGTGTTGGGGTCTCCTTGGCATGACTTTTCCATGTGTCTAACTGATGTAGATACAATGACTATGAACCACATAGGACATTCTCTCCATTAAGCTGCAATATCTATTGATAAAAATATAAACTTAAGTGTTTAAGATGGTCATAATTATAAGTTAAGCTGGGAATAAAGAGTTATTGCAACAGTTTTTTCAAAAATGATGGGCAAATATAAAACCAACAGCCTGAGGAAATCCATCACAGTATCTAAGGCAAGAGGGTGATTCGTTTCCCTTATGACAGGTCTCATCTGGGGAAGGGAACAGCCTGGGGGGCTGGAAAGTGCTGAATTCTAGTTCTTGCTTTTTGACATTTTTTCAAGATTGACAGTCAGGCCTATTTCCAAAAATGTGCTCTCCCCTAAATAAGTGTTAATGAGCACAACAAATGAACTCTAGCTACACCAGCTGACGATAGTCTGCCATCCCACCAGAAGCCAGAGGACACCAGTATCAGTGTCCCACTGCGTAGCATGATGAGACCATGGCCCCTACCCTGTTCAAGCACATTGTCAGCATGAAGCTACAGAAGACCCCAAGACTGCTGCCTGGGCAGCCCAGGTTAGCCAACCCATTTCTTTATTAGAAGATTGGTCGTACTTGGGGAAGAGTTCCTGAGCTCCCCAGTGGTGCTCTTAACTACCCGTGTCTCATTCTGGCTCCACAGCCTGCAGATAGTTTCACATGCAGACAGACCCAGGGTACTTCTCTGCAGAAGTATTTGTCTGGGCTTTGCGCTTCCTTGAAAAGGAGAGTCAGCTGTTAAGCTACTTTGAAAGCTTTGCTGGGATGCTGATCATCACATTGGATGACTCTGAACATCAGCAGAGTGTGGTATCTGTGTTCATCTCAGTGAAGGCTGAAACCCAGGTCGTAAGTCCAGAGCTGTTGCTTACTTCCTTAGCCAGTTCAAGCAGCAACATGTTGCTAGGCCAATGAGAGAGGGAACTTCCTGCATCAAAGCTGATCTCTGTCTGCAGCCAGCACACTGAATTGTATTACTTTCTATTCCGGCTTATATAAACCCAAACCCTGGCATTTCTGGGAAACTCCAGTAGCCGTTACCACCGCAGGGCTGCGACTGAGCCTTTCCAGCTGAGCAACACCACTGTATCTTGGATTATAGTGTTTTCTAATGGAGCAACAACAGCTACTTTTGACCTCTCATTCACCTTCGTTACACTGCCCAAGAAGATATATAAATATATGCACATCCCATCTCAGAACCCTCCAAAAGTTTCCTTGGTCTGAGTTTTGCTGCAGCTGATCGGGTGCTGGTTTATTACAAAACTGTCCCAGACACCTTGATTACCATCATGGTTCCCTATTCCTGTCCCATACAGGACCATGAGTTCAGACTTTTGTTTACCACGAAGCAAGCTATTTGTGAAGTCTCATGATGCAGAAATTCAGCTGTAAATACTGCTTTCACAAATATTTGAACCTGTCTCTTCTTCCCACTCCAATCCTGCTCTTCATTTTCAGTACTCTTAGTGGAAGAACTGCTCACATCTGAGAGCAACAGAGTTGCTCTGCACATGGAGATCAACTGACCAAGGCAGTTTGCTCCTTCCTCAGTCAGACGTGTCTCAGCAGAAATAAGCAGAATTTTAGATTCAGTGGCTTGCCATGCTCGCATCATCTCCAGCAGAGCCCAGGGTTCCTATTGCAGCTATGCTCCTTGCCTAGCTCTGCTTCTTGCTTGGATTGGCACTGAAGAAAGTGGCAGCATCTTCAGAGAAGAAAATTAAGATAATATTTTTTTCCTCTTTCCTGCTCTGTCTCTCCTCCTCTCCTTCTCTTTCTCTCTCTGTCTCTCAACTTATCTCTTCCTCTCATCTTGCTGTCTTTTGTGAGATCACACGTGCAGTGATATAAATATTCTTGCAGTAAGCAACAAATCCTTCTAGTACAAGAGACTAACCTCACTCCAGCTGTGGCTCCTGTGCAAATAAACTGCTCTACCTGTTGAGGACCCTTACAGATTTTGGTACAGGCCTGAAACACACAGCTCCTATTGTGCAAAACTTCCGATTATGATATCTGCATCCAGGATGTTTCCTATTTCATTATGGATTGTGATAGCTAGAAATGGAAACATTAAAGCCTCATTTATGGAGTATTTCCTCAGGCAGAAGCTGTGGCAGGTCGTGCATGCCTGGGCACAGGGACAGGTACACGTGCTTTCCCATCTAAGCAATGAGTAACACTGGTTCCCACTGGTAACTGAAAGGCTATGGTATCACTGTATTGGCAGGAGTCATGTATCTCATATACACAAATATATTTTATTTTTTATATTTTCTTTTGATGTCAAGTCAGATGAATTTGAAAGCTAGGGATATGATTCATCTCACCACCTTTAGCTGTCTGAGAAGGAGGTGCCTGATCCAAGCGATTAATCCAGTCTTCCTGCAAGTCAGTGGGGAGATAGGGAAATTTTTATTCATTCTGCTGCCTCCTGAGGGTGGGTGTCCCTGCTAGGGTCTGGCATAGGTGGGATGTGTGGCACTTGGGTGGCTGGTGCTAGCTGGGAGAAATTGTACAGTCTGTTTTCTCAAATGAAAAGCTAAATATTATTTGTTCTGCATATTCAGGAGGGGTTTCCTAAAAAATAAGTTTGTGCAGAAATACAAAGATCTGCTGCTCAGGGCCTGTGTTTGGAAAGTACGCACAAACATCTCTTTTTTGTACACTGTATGGTAAAATATATGGTGAAATATTATGTTGTCATAAGAAAATCAGAAATATTCTCTTGATTGCAAGATTTAATTTAGTAGAAAGATCCTAGATATAAAATATTGTAATCCTAATGTATATTCCTAAAAAATTTTCCAAAGGACCCTGTCTTTTTTAGGGCTGGAAAAATCAACTGCAGGAAAACATTTTCTTAACATGAAATTGGTATTAACTTCTTAAAATGTAGGCATCAACTCTAACATCCTCTGTTTTCATATTGATTAAGTTATGTCTGGTTTTTTAGTATGAAGGCATATTTATTTTAAATTACAAGCTCCAGAGATCAAGATTCTAGTGTTATAAATACATAGCTGGACAAATCTTTCCTGAGTGCTTACTGTCAAAACAGACAAGACAGAAATGGAGAAGATGATGAAAAAGAACTGAAGTGGCTTGGTAAAAGTCATGTAACAGGATGCTCTGCCAAGCTCCAGTGAGGGCGTAAAACTGCTGACTGGGACTTCAGATGGACTAGATTACCCTACAGTTGGCTTGGCCTTTCCAGTTCAAGTGTTCCCTTGGGAGAAAAACAGTATGACAAATCATAGTTATATTCTAACATGGAATATCATGAGCAAGAATTTTATTATTTTTAGTATTTTTAGAATGGCAAAAGATTTTGTGATTAATAGTTCCTTGTTAGCAATCTGTACTAGCACCCAAGTAAACTAGTAGCCAAAGGCTGATGAGTATGTTTGTGGGTTTTTTTAAAGTGTACAAATATGAGATAATTGAGATACCTTCAGTGGACCAAATATACTCTAGCCCTGTGCCAGCTTCCCCACTCAGCCTCCAGTGTTGCTTTATTGAGGACATTTGCAGGTATTTCTCATGCTCAACCAGTAAAAAGATGGTTGGTGCTCTGAGCCCTGAAACCAGTTGAGGTTTGGTCAGAAAATAAATCTGACTCTGTAAGTCCCAATATTGTTTCCCAAAGACTGTGGCCTTTCTTCTATTGGTTCATATTTGCTTAGAAAAATGTAAATGGAATAATTTTGTGGCAGCAGACTTTGTGCCAAATCAAGAGCCCAGCTTCATGCCAGACCATGTACTGTCCATCCTTCAGCAGTAAACATAAAACCAGGAAAAGCTTTGAACTAGCTCTGTGTGGGTCAGCAAGCCCATTCTGGGGAGGACCAGAGAGTGCAGTGATCCAGCAGTGTGGAGATCCAGCATGAGCCATCATGACATCACAGCCTGAGTGTAGAGAGCCATATCTTGGGTTGGGCTTTTTTTCTGCAGCTTGTTATATTGCAAACTGACAAAAAGCTGCTTAGCCCAGGAACTCTAATAATTAGATCTCTGTGCTCAGCTAACAGAGTTGTGTTGTTTTCAGGGAGGATGAGCTGTGGGAGAGGCCTCACATCTGTCTGCAAAACATCAACTGGACCTACCCTGAGAGCACTGCCTG
>NW_008237919.1:11568068-11572735 GCF_000691975.1 Corvus brachyrhynchos | reverse complement strand
GTAGGGAAGCACTAGGAAGTTTGGCCTTTGTGCTTCTTCCCCCTTTTCTTGGGTGAAGTGCGTGAGTCAGCCACGATCACAGCCTTTGGGGTACTTGAGATGGCATTGCTCTTTCCTCTGGTGCAGATGGGGGTTTCACTGTCCCACCAACCATTGAAGCAGTGTCTGTAGCCATCCCTTCTAGTTGTTGAACCAACAAAGCAATGAAGGGGAGTGCAGTGTAGGACACTCATTGCCAAAATCTTCTGGGTCTGAGCTGAAACTGAAACACCGACTGCTAGGCATTAGCCTCTGCTGGCTTCTCTTTTCATGAGTGAATTCACATTTACCTATGGAGTTTTATAGACACCCTTGCAATTCCAATAGGCCTTTATAAGCAGGATTGGGGGAGACAAGATTCAACATTATTATTGGTATTATTATTGGTATTATCATTGTTGTAGTTGCTAATTACCTGTTGAAGATTTGTGTTTCACTGAGCCCAGGTTGCAGTCTGCTAGGTCAGGACCTGCCCTGAAAGGTTCCCTGAACAGCAACCAGCTGCTGTGGAGCCAGGGTTATCAGTTTTCAGCAGAGCCTGGGGCAGATCACTTGAGCCCTGCCCCCAGAAGCAGCCTGTCTTCTCTGTGTTTCTCCAGATTGTTGCTCTGTTGCAAGTGTTCATCCTCAACTTTTCCATCCATTATCTGTTGCTGTTGTAAATAGAGAAATGCATGATTCTATGAAATTTTCAGTAGTTACCAGGAAATAAATATCTTAAGTCTAGTGTCAAGTGACTTCTGTGTCTTGGCCTCACAATAGTTTCTGTAGAAGATGTTCCTGATGCTGCAGATAAAAATTAAGTTGGAGGAAGGAATTAACTCTAGTCATAAAAATGTATCTTTGTATGTTTTTTACCACCACTGAGCATTTTCATACATTTAATCACATCTAATGCATTAAAGAATTTATCATTTGTAACACATAATTAAAATCCCTGTGATATAATATAGGAATAATTTGTACAAATTAATCTGGAAAAGTGCAAACAATGATGTTTTTGTTTACAATGTTATCAAATATTTTACATTTTATGGCAGTTTGGGGAAAAGAAAAGCCATTGAATTAGTTTAGAATAATTCCTCATCTGTATTCTCCAAACTGGACAAACAGTCTTTCACTTCTTTATAAGAGCATTGAGGCTTTACCCACCCACAGCAAGGAAAATAACTAAGAATTGTGTTTTAAGGGCTGTGTCACATGCATGTGTGTCATGTGTGTCAATACTGTACTGTTACAGTTCTCTGGAGAAAAACAGAGAATTTGTGGATTCTACTTTCTAAACCCATCTCCTGGGATGGAAATAAAAGCTCACTGCTGCTGCATATCGCATGACTTTCTTTTCCTTTTGGGTTTCTTGAAAAAAGAGATGATTGGTTATAATTTTCACACAAACATTCCCTCCCTGAAATTCTGGTATAACAATTAACTGGAAAAATTACTTAAATAAAAAAGTTTTTAAAATGCATTCTGATTTCTCTTGTCTGCAAGATGTAGCTGGCATTTGCACTCATTGGCCAACAGACATACTTCTCAAATCCAAGTTCTTGTTTATTTTAGACTGTGAACTTTCCAGAGGGGGTATACCCTGATTATTGTATGTCAGTGGTGGAAGTATTGAAACACTACTTCTACACCAAACCAAAATTGCCAGAGAAATGAAATTCACTTCACATACAGAAGGAACCAAAATGCCATAACACAACAAAAATGTCTGAGATACTCACCTGCCTACATCAGTTCTGCTGTAGATAGACTGCTGTTTTGTTTATACCTTACCTATAAAAATATTTTCCTGTTTACCTTCTCAAAGGAGTGACCTGCAGTGATTTTCTTTTCACATCTTATAAGAGAAACATTTTTCATCCATTTGTACTCTCTAAATCGTATATTCAACATTGAATTATTTTAAGTCCACCTTTCACAATGAAATTCTGATCTTGCATGAAATGCCTGGAGAGTGTCATAAGCTAAGACAAAATTCCATGCTGGCCATCCACTGCATGTCTAGGTGCTGTGTGCCTGCACTGACCTGTGTAGTTGCCAGCCTCTCCTGGGCTGGGTAACCCACAGCATTGCCTCTGCCATTGGTCCCTTCAGGCCACTCTCTGGATCCCTGTGTTAGTGTAGATAACAAAGGTCTGTCATATATAGATCTCTATGTCATGATCTACCAACTATATGTGGGATGCTACCATAGAACTGTGGTGAACATCACTTGGTGACGACCACTGAACACACCCCATTAGTTTAGTTTGTGTTGTCCCAGAATCCAAATCCTGTGGAAACTCTAATTCTGAATTAAATATGTTCAAGTGAATTTCACTTTAAGCAGCATAAGAAATATAGCATATAAATCTCTGCTTGATTTCCCTACTGCATTTTAGTGTTGTTTGGGATTTAGGTCAGTAAATTTTTATTGTTCATGACACCATTCATCATACCTCCTCCCCTTTCTTCCAGGATTCACTTCTAGGTTTCTCTTCATCTCATCAGGGACTCTTTCTT
Source organism: Corvus brachyrhynchos (assembly GCF_000691975.1). Classification (NCBI taxonomy): domain Eukaryota; kingdom Metazoa; phylum Chordata; class Aves; order Passeriformes; family Corvidae; genus Corvus; species Corvus brachyrhynchos. Next base: position 11,570,188 of record NW_008237919.1, on the reverse strand, counting down.
TCTCTCTCCCTCTGGCCTTTGACAATTTCTTCAGCTCCATTTGGCTCATCACTGGAAAAGGGCATTCTTGCCCATAAACGTCTGTCTTTTAGACTGTTCTCAGTGTCTCAAATTTTGGCAAGCACTTTGCTAGCCTGGATACTTGCTTGGACCTTTGTTTTGTGTTCTCTGCTTGGTATAGTTCTGCACTCTACACTTGCCTCCATCCAGCACTTTCTTTAGCATCCCCCCTCTTTTCAGTGAGAAGTCTTAACGACCTTTTTAGCTCCTCTTTACTCTTTTGCATGACAGGATTCTTATAAGCCTTTAGCTATGATGCTGCTCTCAGAGGCAAGGTTTGTACACAGATTTCTTCAGTGTCATCAGAGCACACTGATACATCAGGGATTGTACTGGTCCCCCACCATGCCAAGACCAACTTTTGCATCTGGGAACCCCACCTTGAAAGCAACTGCTTCTTTCCAACAACAACACATCATGGAGGATCCCCTTTAAAGCCAAGGATGTAGCGACCATGACTACTCATCATGAAATCTCTCACTGTGGATGGCTGGAGTGCAGCTTCAGGCCCACCAGGATGCTGCCTGTCATATGCTCTGGCTCTCCCCAGCCTTGGCCTTGCTTACAGTCATGCTTTGGTGTCACATATGGAGTTGCATCTTAGATGTGAGAAGGATTGCAGCTAAAGAAGCGCTTGGATTAGAAAAAAAGTCTGGCATTGCTATTAGTAGCCACACACATGTGAGTCTGGCAACCCAGGACGTGCAGTACTTAAAGGAGCACAATTCTCTGTAAATTATGCCCCTCTTTAGCCACTCCTCTTGCAAAAGGAGACTGGAAAAAGAATAATAAAGACAGAATCCACAGTAGTTAGCTCCTTTACATTTTGCTGCTTACATCTTCTTTCTGTCTGAAAGAACTGTGACAGGAGGATTGAGTCTAAATAACTGCAGCCTTGCTCAATAACATAGCATTTTTTTCCTGGAAATGCACTTTATGCACCTCAGCTTTAAACCCTAGTGACCCTCCTAGTCAGATGGAAATACAGCATTCATGTTTAAAAGGTAGATAAAAGCTTTTGCTTTCCTGAAACATCCTTCTAATTATGAACAAACTGGGTGACATTTTTCCTTGAAAGATGCATTTACGTAGATATTTTGGTTTGAAAGAAGAAAAATGTTCAAAAACCTGATCAAAATTCAGATGCCAATCATGCTAGTCATCTTCTAGTGTGAAGAATTCAAACAGGATTTCTAATCTGATGACTCTGAAATGCAAAAATTCTGACAGCCTGAAAACCCTCCAACAGATGAAAACCCTCCAACAGATAAAACCCCTGCCCAAACCTTCCTTGCAAATAATCGTTTCCTCTTTGTTCATTTAAAAACTCAATCCAACAGTTTCTCACATGCAGCCATTAAACTCTTGCTTAAAATTTTCAGGATAGTCTACTTCTGGCCTGGAGTGACACAAACATGCTCCTCTGTCCATGTAGCCCACCCGTTATTAACCTCAGTCTAAAATCTTTAGCCAAGCACATTGGCACCAAGAGCTCGCAGGTGTGATGCTGCTGACCCTGGTGCTGCTGCTCCTGGGATGAAGCCAGCCAGATCCCTGGCATGGCTGTGTTGCTTTTCATCTGCTTATGTGGCATCCAGCCCACTGGCAAGGGCTTGTGCCAGACTTAGCCACCAGCCAGTGCCGTGATGTGGGCATAGATAGCTCCATCGCAGGCACTGCTGCATCCAGGCAGCCGGGTCATGGGGCTGTTTGAGCACACAGGCATTGCAGGTTACCAGGTACCCCACAACAAATAGCAGCTTTTGGGGTTACAAAAGCCTTTGCTGACTCCCCTGGATTTCTTTCCTGCAGTGTTACCTAGCTAGTGGCTACTGAGCCTTGAAGGAAGCTGGGGGCAGCTGGACAGCTGTTGGGAGGGCACTGGTGTCAGCTCTGCAGGTGGTGGGCAGTGGAGTCAGGGCCATATCCCACTGGTATGCCAGGGCCCGTTGCCACCACAGGGCAACCTGGCAAGCTGGTGTGTTATGCTGCTTCCTTAGGAACCTGTCAGTGTGAAATACAGAAAGCATTTGCTGGATTGATCCTTTGAAAGCAGCAGG
>NW_008237919.1:11514379-11567829 GCF_000691975.1 Corvus brachyrhynchos | reverse complement strand
CAGGAATCTTTGAGATGGTATAGGTAGAAAAAACACTATTACTGTGTGTAAAGTTGGTTTTATAAAAGAGAAAGGGGTTATTGTAGCCTTGCACTACATGAAAAACCTGAAAAAGGCCATAAGGTCTTTCCTACCATTTTGCATCCTGCAGTTGTTCAGGCCCACCTCTTCAGAAACATAAAAATATAGTAGCAAATGCCTCAGTGTGCCCCTCCTCTAACAGAAAACAAGTTCCTTAACAACTAAATATCTTCTAGCAAGATACAGAACATTCATATGTAAGAGTGTTGTACTGGAAGATGCATAACATTTATCTGTATATTTTTTCAGGCATTCAGTAAAACTTTTAAGAGCAGTCCAATTTATCCAGACTTACCCATCTTACATTGATGGGCAATCAAGGTAAGTGCCCATGTTTGTCTTCTAAAATGTTTTTGTCCTGTGTTGTCAATACTTAGAAATAACTTGCAAAATACAGATTGAGAATGTTAGATTGGTTTTTGATTGGTTCAGAGACAGGATAATGGCCAACTTGTCAGATAACTTATGAATAATTTAGTCTTAATCAGCTAAAGTTTTAATACCTTATGTCTTTCACTAACCAATCTCACTTAGCATATGGGAAATCAAGATGAATTCATCCTTTTGATTAGAAAATCAAAAGCCTTTATATGCATATTGGTTGATGACAGGTCTCATAAAAGTGCATCACTAAACTGCTGATGTTTCAGAAATTCTGTCTCATACAGTGCAACTCATTGTTTATGCAAGGTGTTTTTAATCATGAGAATAAATTCTGCAAGGATGCCTGATGCCAGCACAGCAGCACTTCTCTCATGCTCTTTGACTCCAGCCATCTTTTAGACATCAGTGGTCATTGCTCCGTGGCACCCAGGATGGGGTTTGGAGTGACAAAGCAAAGGTCATGTGGCACCTTATGGCAGGCTCTCATTTTTCAGGTGCCCTTAATGGGTTTGGTGCCTTTTCAAACAAAAAGATTTAAGATCTTCAGGGGAATGTGATCCACTTCTGGTAAGAGATTCAGAAGCAAAAACATTTTATGGTATTTTACTACTAGAAATACCAGCTTTTAGAGAAGCATCTTTCCCTTAACAGTGTGCTACTGTATCTTCTAGTGTTTTCTGAGTAGCCAGACTAGAGAGGGAGGGGCAATTGTTAAAAACTTCAGCACAGGAAACAAATCACCCACTTAAATTAAAAATTGTTTAATTTTTTTAAAAATTAAATTAAATACTAAATGTAAAAGTAAAATAAACAAAAAATTAAAAAGTAAAACTCAAAACCTTTATCTAAATGGAAACTGAGGGATTGTTTACTGCATTACGTCCTCCCCAGAAAGAGTTGATATTATTTAGGAGTAGTTTCTTTGGGGCATGTTTACTTTGTAAGTGAACTGATTCTTCCTTGTAATAATGTTTTTAATAGGTTAAAATTTAAAAAAAAACAAACCCCAAACCAAAAAAAAAAAAAAAAAAAAAAGCAAAAAGAAAAGGACACATTTTCCAATATTTGTCCAGCTGTGGACCATAGTTAGATATCCATAGTATAAAGTGTATGTGAGTATGATTGATCCTTATCCTGATAGTGGCCACAGTGTACTGAAAATTCTGTCCTGGCTTTTCATTTCTTGAAAACCTGAGCAGGTGCAAACCCTTATTAAAAAAACAAAAAACAAAAAACAAAAAAAAAAAAAGGAAGAAGAGTACAAAGTACTTCAGATGTCAAACTCCAGAGTAACAGCTGAGCAGTCTCCATGATATTTTTGCCTCATAGTGATGATATCTCTTGCTTTCACTGTCCCTAGGAACCACAGGTAAGATGAGGTCACTGTCAGCTTATATAGGATGCCTAAATTGCTAGAGCAGAGGGGTTGGGAGTAGCGATGCTGGTGACTCATTGTGTGACACATTTCCTTTTGAGTCACTGTAGAATCAATGCCCTGTCAGGATGCTGAGAGGCATCAACAGGGGCTGTCTCTGTCTCCTGAAACCAACAAAAAGTAACTTGTTGACAGTGAGGTTCTTCAGCACTCACTGGCTGGCCAGGAGAGAAAACAGAGGGGAATTGCAAAATTTTTCTCTAACAGGAGCACCCCTCTCAGAACAGACTGTCTTTATTCTCTGCACCATGCTTAGGTCCCTGTAGGTCCCTGGTGTTGGCAGTTCACAGCAGAGTCTTGTAGGCAACACCCATTGTGCAGTAACTTGGGGTTATGCAGTAGGCACCTTCTACCAGGATTAAATCCTGGCATCTGCTGAATTTTGCTCTGAGTTTTTTCAGTATTGAACCTCTGACATTTAGTTATATTATGTCATAGATTTTTAGACAGAGCTACTTCAGTGAAATATTTAATAATGGGAAGGACAGTGTAATTCACTGGTATGAACAAAAAGGGGCTGTAACTCAGACCTCTATACACAAGAAGAATCTTCCCAGGTCTAAGAAAATAAAATTCCGCAGTACACTTCTTTGATGATATAAGCACTGAAATGGATATTTACTGGTAGTGAAGCAAAAATAATCAATGATGCACAAAAAAATTTATCTTAAACTAATATTAAAAGCAAGTTTTGTCAGGTAACAAAGAATCAGTTTTTTAGTAAATACCTGTCATAGTAGTGTTTTAAGCATGATGTTCCAAAATCCACTACAAGCAAGTGCTCGTAGAAAGAGGGGATATTTTTGTTAAACCATCTGCAAAAACTAGAAGAAACTTTTGACCACACAGTATCTCCATCAGGCAAAAAAGGGTCAAAAGCCCAAGGCTAGAAATATGTTCTTCTGATGTAATGTTGTTAGACTGAGATAAGAAGTGTTTTTCTGACAGTATGTTCATTTAGTTCAGCTGTGTCAGCTAATTTAATTAATGTGTTATTCCTACCTACACACTTCATAGTAAGAAGTGAAATGGAAGCCATCACATATCTCATTGTTTATTTTAAGGGCAATAAAATAAGATCACATTACTTACACTGGTAAACTTGGATTTCTTTGTATTCTTAACTATGTCATGATGTCTTCATGATAAAATTCCCTGTACTATATTTAAAATGAAAATAAACACAAGCACCCTATCTGCAGAATCAAGCAGGAATTTGATGATGCTTAGACAATGCTTTGTTTTGTAGGTAGATAGGTGATAATGAGAACATGAACTATGAGCTCTGTACTTTAAACTTACAACTTAAATAGTGAAAATAAATAGGAGTACTTCCGGTTGTGCAGTTTCCTTATGTGGAAGGTTTTTTTTGCTTTTTACATTATTATGTATCTGGACTCAGAGGATTAGGGCCCAGGAAGAATCACAGAAAAAAGCAGAGAGTTTTAGCTATTCAGTGGAGATGTTCTGCTACAGTCACTGAGCTAGTAATCAACATTAAAAAAAATTAAAATTTAACATGATGAAATCTTATGTCAGACTTTTATTTCATCTCTTATATGTTTTAATTGGAACACTCCTACAAAATATTTATATTTTAATGACAGAACACAGTTCAGCCAAAATGCTCTTGAACAGCTTTCACAGGCTGTGTAAAAAAATATTGCAGAAATCAGTTATTTCAACATAAGCAACAGCTTGCCTTTTTATTCAGTATTTGAGAAACACAGATAAGCTGCACACAATATAACCTCAAACTGTGACATGATTCCCTACTGTATTACCTTTGAAGTATTCAGTATATTATTACCTCCTTTTTTCAGTAAGATGAAAGTAAAAAATTTTCCAAAATGGGAAATTCCCTGTAGGTGGCAATTTGGAATTCATTCACTCCTTAAGTAATTGCTTTCAACTTCTGGAGACTCAGTTTCAGTAACAATTAATGCCCTGCACTTGCAAATAGGACTCGATGATGCTGAGATGCATCACTGAGTAAATCGACTGATGTGCCAAACCCACAAGAAGGTGTTTTCTAGATGCCATTTATTCCTGGTAGTGGTCACTGAAGTAAACACCACAGTAAATCACACAGGTATGTGCTGCAGCGATGACTGAGTTGCAGTGCATGGCAATTGTACTGAGTTGAGCGTCCCCGCAGTAGCAGTGTCTGAGCCCTCTAGTGGCCCTCTCGGTATTTCACTGGCCACCAGAGAGGCCACCCCTGTGCTGAGATGGGCTTCTCGCAGTAAACTGGGCCAGGGAAACCAAATCTGCTTCCTTCTTGTTACATGGTACAAGTACAGGGAGCAAGGTGTTCCTCATGCTTCTCTTAACATCCCTCCTAACAGCCTGACAGTGCACAGAGAGGGATGCTGCTGTGTCCCATTGCAGCTGCCGCTGCCCTCTGTGGGTTTCCAGGCCTTTCAGTAGCTAAGGGCATGTTCTTCTTCAAATTATGGTGGACATCCATGCTGAGCAGGCATTCAGGGGGCTTCACTGTCTCCTTTCACACTGCTTTCCCTCCCAGGAGGAAGGTAGGAGGGACACACATTGGTGATAGCAGGAGATGAGGCTGGAAGTACAAGAGAAAACCAGGGGTGGCTCTTGGGCTTTCCAGCTTAGCTCTAAGTTTGAGATCACATGGCCACTGCCTCTAGCTGCTGAATCATGTCAACTGCCTCAAAACGACTCATTTGTCTGTCTTTAATCATTTCTGGCCAAATGATTAGCTCTTTTTCATGTTTCTTGGCCATCTTGAAACCAGAAATAGCCTGAATACTTTTCCCCATGTGTGTAAAATAATTTCTGAGACTCCCTACCCAGTCGTCTATAAATAATCCTGGTCCTCTGTGATTACCACGTTATAGTGGAAGTATTAGTGAGATAATTTCAGGCATCCTGCCAGCTCTTAACAGCACTTTGCATCCCATCACACGGATCTCTTCTTCTTTCCTCATGGAAGTTACCACTACAAAATAAATCCTCGTTCTGCTAATGCTGTGACAGCACATGTTAAAGCATGGGAATGACAGATACACACACCTCATCATGCATCACTTGAAAAACATAGCTAAATTTGGCTGTTCCTGGCACAATAGATAGGCACCAGAACTTGGTGGCAACACTTTGGTGATATCACAGAAAACCTTTAACGAACCCACATTCAGGACATCAGTGAAGGTTCAGCAAAGACAAAGCAGAGCTTAAAAGTATGAAAATGGAAAATGTCATCTGTCATGTCAGATTAAGAGTCTATTTGCCAAATGAGAACTTGGAGTGTGGCTGACTGAGCAGTAGTGTGACATCCTGGGAGGACACCAGTGAGAATTCGTGGATACTGCCTTCCCTGCTTCCTGCTGCCTGACGCCACTAGATCCAGGTGCTTGTGCTGAGTGGAAGGCACCATGCCATGCTTAGTCCTGAGACAAATTGTCTATTACAGCTGGGGATGGGGTCAGCGAGCCAGAGCAGAGAGAGAGACGAGAGGCCCGTGTGGCTGGTTCCGCACAGAGGTACCTTTATTGTGGGTCCCCTCCGGCGAAGGGGAGAGCCAGGGATGAGAACCCTCTCCCTCACAGGGGCCCATTGGGCTTGCTTTTATAGGGATACAGGGGATCGGTAAGGACCAATGGGTTACAGAGGATCTGGGATGGGAACAGACCAATGGGTCACGAAGGATCTGCATAGTGTCTCCCAAAGGATTGTGGGTCTGTCTTTCCTCGTGACCACGAAGTGGTTGCCTTTCCAGGGAGTCCTGCTGGGTGATTGCAAAATCTCTTATCTCAGCAGAGATCCCTCCAGGGCAGGGGCTGGGCATACCCCACAACTGTCTATCCCCATCTGGCCCAGGATATCCTCTCTGGTCCTCAAAGAGAAAAAAACATCCACAGTTAGGCACTTGCATGGCACAGATGAAGTCAAACTCTACATTGCCTCTCTAGATCTGCACACCAACCAGAGAAACTTTTTTCCCTGTTAAGGTTTGTAAAAGTGAACACTACAAGTACTTCATGGTAATACACACAGCATTTGCAGCAAATATATATATATATAGCTAAGCTATTTGCCTTCCCAATATTTTCACTTTATTCTGTCTTTTTCTATCTTTTTAAAGTGGAATTTGAAAGAAAATAGAGGGGTATTTTTCCCCTCCTCTCCAATTTAAGTTCTTTTCTTTTCTAGTGAAAATTTTTGCGATCAAAATTTAACCAACACTGTAATGTTTTTGAAATTCTTCATGAGGAGAGTAGCAATTCTGCTGCTGTAATGTAGTTTAAAGTAGTTCATCCCACAAGCAAAACAAAATAGTCACCAATGTTAATGCATTGTAACAGGTATGACATAGTGATATATTTTCCTGAAAATTTGAAAGACCTTTAAAATACCAGATCTCATTTTTCATCTGTGTTGTTGTTAGTATTTTGTAAACTGTAGAAAATTACTTGACTAAGGCACATAAAACTTAAGCAAGTTTAAAAATCTGGAGTATCAGTCAAGGGATTTTATTTGATCATGCCTTGCTTAGCCTCAAAATGATTTTCTCCTTCAGTGGACTTTATGGAAGCAAGAGCTTTATGGTGCATATCTGTATCTGCATTTTGAGTTTCACACTAAACACTGCAATTATATAACGTGATATTAATATTCATAATCTGTTCTCTCCATGGTGAACATGTTCATCTTAAAGTAAACTTTACTAATAAGTGGCCTGACAAAATTCATGTACAGGAGAATAGGCTTTTTAGAGTGGAGCAGTATGTGATTGAGTGCACCTGATGGGATCATATCAAAACCAATACCTAGGCCTAGGAGATTTTCTGCTGGATTTCATTGTAGAAGAAAGCAATGGAACTATTATGAAGTTCAGATAAATGGGGAGACTAAAAGTGTGTGATCCAACCAAATAACCTTTGCAGTTGAAAAGATAGAAGTGACTCAGAGATTTCCTCTGCAGAAGTCTGGGCAGACAATCTGTATTTATATAATTACACTGACCTGATGAATGCATTATACAGGGAATTACTTGTCAACATTTCATGCTCCGTAGATTCTTTTTGTTAAAAAACATAGATTTCAGCTGGTTCATAAAGACTGACAAAAATATTTTTTAAAGTTTTGTAAGTAGATGGTTAGTATTGCTTTTGACAAAAGAATCTGTAAATGCAGTGCCACATCCTCCATTACCTTATATGTAACTGGTTTTACAAAAAAAAATCTGATTTAATAAATTCTAGGCAGAAATGGCAGCAAACAACCCTCATAAAATATGAAGAAATAATTTTCCCTCTAAATTATACATTCAAATCACACCGCAGTACATAGTGTTCTTGCATGTTTAATGAAAATAAAAATTTCAACAAGTTCCAGATACCACTGGTGAATAAAGTACAAGTATTTTCACATATCCATCTAGTCGGATTCATGAAAGCTATAGGCTACATGTATAGAGCACTTGCAGCTATAGTATCATTGAATTGAAGGTGACAGCACAGACAGGTTTTCCAGCCCCTTACATACAATGCCCAGCACATTATATTGGAGACATCCCTTTGAATAGGGATACATTAGCTTGAGTGGTCTGACAGAAGCACAACATTACCAAAATGGCTTTGAGGAATTTTTGGGGAATAATCCAAAGTGGCTTTTTGGGGAGTAAACCAGGCCAACCAGAGCAGCAACAAATATTCCTTAGCTACCTTCCTAGATGAGAACCAGAAGGTAAACCACCTCAAGGGTGTATATAGTTGTGGTGGATCCTCTTGCATCCCTCCTGGGAAGTCTGGATGTTTGATTACCTCTCTGCAATGCCTGTACTCCAACACATGCAGCACAGGGAATAAACAGGAATAATTAGAGATCTGTGTGCGGTCACAGCGCCATGACCTCATTGCAATTACAGGGACATGGTGGCATAGTTCATGGGATGGGAGCGCTGTCATAGATGTCTACGGACTTTTTAGGTAAGACAGGACAGCAAGACAAAATAGTGGAGCTACTCCTTATGTGAGAGAGCAATTGGAATGTGTGGAATGGAGCACTGCCTAGGGGTGGATGAAGAATGAGTCAAGAGTTTATGGGTAAGAATTAAGGGGCAGGCTAACATGGGTGACACTGTTGTGGGTGTTGGCTACAGGTCACCTGGTCATGAGAGGAAATTGATAAGACCTTGAGTTTGCCAAGAAAATCACAGTATTTACCTGTCTGTGACAAAGACTGATCAGTGAGGCACCCACAATCGTCATGGTTCATTTTGTCATGGAAGTGATATCACTAAACTCGAGAACGCCTTAGTGTTCTGTTAAGATCATTTTGTGCCCTGTGATCCTCCAGGCCTGATCCAAACTCCATGAGGTCAAAAAGCTTGACACCTCCAAATGCGAGCTTTGCCATCTTTATTGTTGAGGTTCACAGGTATGGCAGGGCAGAGAAGATGCTGTGGAGAGGCTAATCTGTGTGAGCAAGCAAGAGGGTGTTTAATCCACATTGCTTTTTTTCTTCTACACTCATGTAAAATCTCGTATTTTGCTCTCCTTTTTGTCTAATCTTTCATGGCTACATTCTGAAATGGACTATAAGAAAGCATTGCCACAATGGTAACAAGATGCTTATTTTGCAATGATGAAGTTATTTGTCATTCCATGGATGGAACTATATTATTTTCTACTAATCCTTTTTAATTCCAATACCTTCTCAGTAGCTGGATGTTTCATATATTTAGCCTAGAACTCTCACAAAAATGGCAAAAAGAAAAACAAAAGTAACCTCCAGCTTTCTAGAGATCTCCCACAAAGTGTCTTTCCAAGATTATCTCATTAGCACAGCAGATTAGCTTGATAGATTGAATATAATGCACTCTCATTTTAGCTAATGCTGCTTTACTAAAGGGACTAACAAACTTAATTCTATCCAGGCCAGGATTGCCTGACAGAGTAACTGAGTACTTTTGTGTGCTTACAGATAGGATGAAACAGATTGACTCTTTTCTTTGCTCTCTTTGCATTACTTTGTTGGAAATTATTTCTCCCTGGATTTACCCCTACAGTCCTCACTGTTGGCTTGAGGCTGCAGTGAGGTCTCACCACTTGGAGGGGTTTGTTGGTCGGGTCCAGTAGCTGAAGGCTCATCAAAATTCTAACTACATCTCCAGCCACAGTCCCTTGCTGCCAGCACCTGCCTGCTCCTGCACAGAGTGGGGTGGCCACTGGAAGGACACCGGGCCAAGAAGTGAAGCACTTCTCCAGGACCTTGCCCAGACATTGGGGCCCTTCCCCTCCCCACTCTGGGCCCATCACATGGCTTCTGAGCACCCAGGGAGGTATTTTTAGCTTGTACCTGCTTTGCTGAATGATGGAAACCCCCTTGGGGCAGGGCCAAACCACCTCTGAGCCTGTCCTGTCTCTGTTGGACCCTAAGGTCAGTGGGCAGCCTCCCAGCCCAGACGTCCTGCGGTTACTCTGGGAGGTATTGCACTGCATGGGTAACCTCACATTTACTGTGCAGCAGATAGTCACTGGTTAGCAGGGAAACACTGAGGCTGCGACAAGATGCAAGAGCCAAATCCATCTGAGAAACAGTAAATAACAAGGCAGTCACAGCATGAGTCGCAGGGCTATAGTTGACCCAACCTGTAGTAAAGCAGAAACCACTGCGTGAGTAACCTTCCTCTAAAAGACAAACAGACTCCAGACCTTCTCATCATTTTAATTATATGGTGGCTACCAACAGTTTAAACAAACAACTCCTTCTCTGTGTGTGTGTTTTTGGTTTGGTTTGGTTTTGGTTTTTTTGGGTTGTTTTTTTGTGTGTGTGTGTCTGTGTGTCTGTGTGTCTATGCTCATCATTACTATGACCATGCTGTGGAGCCTTGTGCATTTCAAAGCCCTTCTCTGCTAATAGAGGCTGGAGTGGCCATAGCAAGGCTTCTTTGAAAAAGAAATGCTAGCAGTGAAAAACTTCTGTAGCTTGCTGCTGGCTTCAAACAATCTCCACAGTGTTAAAACGCAAGAGAGGACATGAAAGAGGAAATTCAGGCCACAAGAAGAGACTAATGGGAGATCAAATTGCATATCCTAAGAAAGTCCTCTATGTGAGGCTAAGTGACAAAAGGAGTTTCATTCTCAGGGAGTTTAAATTATTAATATCCTTGTAAAGCGGTCACTGTAAAGTCTTTTCTACTCTCAAAAATAGTAAAATCATGTCAAATGCAAGAAAGTACTGGAGAGAAAAATAACGATGGCCATCTAGGTGGGATGGCACAGCAATCTCACCAGGAAGGAAGAAAATTCTTCATTGAGAGCTAAGTCTTACAACACCTAGACATTGTTCTCTGGTACATTTGTCCATGGACTTGAACTTGCTTTACCAAAAGTTTTCTCCTAGGTTCCCCACTTTTACCAGAGAGGGATCTTAAATACACTGAACAGCTGAAAAGTCTTTCAACAGGTGATCACAGTTTCCTTTACCCAGTTTCACATCTCTGCAGCATGGCTCTTAAAAATTGTGGAGGACCACAGACTCCATCTGATTAATTTGATTTGGAAGAGCATGAGCAGCACTGGTGTAACCAAAATCACCCCAAATAACAGTGGAAAAGCCTCAAATAATATGTGTATGTCACAGTTCAGCCTGGCAGCCCTCCCCAGGGAATATGTGCTAGACATTAGGTCTAATTGAGCCATTTTGGCAAAAAAGAAAAAAAAAGAAAAAAAAAAAAAGAAATTTGATTTGGAAGAGCATGAGCAGCACTGGTGTAACCAAAATCACCCCAAATAACAGTGGAAAAGCCTCAAATAATATGTGTATGTCACAGTTCAGCCTGGCAGCCCTCCCCAGGGAATATGTGCTAGACATTAGGTCTAATTGAGCCATTTTGGCAAAAAAGAAAAAAAAAAAAAAAAAAAAAAAGAAGAAAAAAAAAGAGAGAAGAAGAACTAACATATGCAATGGCAAAACTAAGAATCTAAATAAATGTTGAAATCTGACTCTCTTGGTCTGTCTTAAAATAGCCTGTCCCACAACACTAATTCTGCTACATTTGTATAACTGACAGCAGGAACATAAAGCAGATTTGAAGTGTGACCATTTCTGAGACTATTCAGTGTTCCTCAACTTTGGCTGCTCTCCCCTTCTGAGCTGCCTGACAGGTCTTTGGGAAGTGGGATGTGCAACCTTTGCAAGCAAACCTCAGGCCCTGGCTGGACCATGCAGTAAGGGTATTGGTCAGGTTCCTGGAGCTGGATCAAAACCACACTGGGCAACAGTATGTATCCCGTGTTACACACTCATAATTCAACTTTGCTCCAAAAGTATTAATGATTAGACTTTGCATCAACAGTGCTTATATCTGAGGGTGTATTGTCTCTCTTTGCTACTTTTAGTTTCTATCAGATTAGGTAATGCCTCTGTTCCCACAGCTGGGCTGGAAACACGAACTTTCTGTCATGTGGATGGGTTAACTTACCTCCAGCCTGCAGACAAGCCTGGGCAAGACTGAAGTTGTGCTTCTCCAGGCTTCAGCGTTAATTTACTATTAATGAATAAAAGATGCCAGGATCACTTCTGCAGGCCAGCCTAAAGGCCTAAGCACTAGTGAAAGAGTTGTCTTCAACTCTGAGAGGTTGTCTCTGTAAGCAATTGGTTAAACACACATACTTTTCCAAATGACATTTTGTTCTTGTGAGCAGTTTGAGGTACTGACAACCAGCTTTGCCCATCAATAAACCCTGTGTGAGGAGGACAGAGCTGCTGCCCTGGCAGTCTGCCCAAAGCCCATTTATACTGCCATTTGCCTTAAGGAGGAGGTGTGGAAGTTTCCATGCACTTCATGATGAGCCTGCAATGGAGACATTGTGGCACAAGGATTGTGAGACCTGCCCAGAGCAGGGCGAATGCACTGGTAGGAAGCTGGATGCAGGGGGTGCAGGGGGAAGATCAGGGAGCAGAGCTACAGGAACAGCTGGAGGTTAAAGAAAGTTATGGTTTCCAGCATCTTGTTGCAAACTTTAAAATGGGTAAGATAAAGCCTATCCTAGACCAGCCCAGGCAATGTACAGATCACATATGTCCAACAGTTCTACTTCTTTGCATGGTGGTCAATGTGGTCAATCAAAAACAAATATAAGCTTTGCATTTCAGAGTTTTAATCTCTGAAATGCACTATGTTGATTTTTCCTATTGGAAGAAACTACCTCATCTCCTGGGAATTTTTCCTCACAAGTCTCCCTTTGAAAAAGGAGAGGAAATTCCCATACAGAATTATTTTTCAAGTTTATCTATAGAGGTTTATTATTATAATTGAAAATTTCCTGGCACCATTAATAAATAGAATAGTTTCTATGTTCTGATTCATGTACACCAATTTATCTCCTTGGAATGCTATGTTGTTGCAGGGAGTTCCCAGGATCAAAGTCCAGCCTATACAAAGACGCTGTCTGATCGCCTTCATGCTGCCGGCGACTGAAATAGAAATTTAATACAACAGGAAAAGAACGCAGTAGTTCCTGCTGTAAAACTTCTTTCATAACACTGGCCAACATATATGGCATTTTGTATGCTGGTTAACATGCCATCCTATACTAGTTGGTTCCAGCTGCTGCAAGTAACCCGATACGTCATCGTGTGGAGCAGCTCCAAGAATAATGCAGATATTGCCAGATGCTGGAAATCCATATTAGGAGAAGTATTGCTCTGTCCTTCTGCATCAGCTGTGTTTATGTGTCTTTCTTCTAAGACAAATTTTTTTTATTTTCTTATCCATTTATAAGTCAGTCCATTGTGGGGTTCTGATTCATTTGTCCGAGACAATGCTCCGGTCTCTCAATTTTGGTAAAGGAAGTGAGCCTTGCTTTCAGATATCTGAAGGTGAAGATGTTACATTTTGTGGGATCTATAAATGTAGCTCACATTGACAGCAATCAGTATATTTCCATATAGCAGACTGTTATATTAATATTCATGAAAATGTGTATGCATCCAGGCAAAAATATAGATGGTTTCGGGTTTTTTTTGTAAATGTAACAGATCCATATGTACCATTATTATGGTCAGAAGGAAAGAGAATACTTTTGATTAAAGACAAAAACATGAGAATGGTCCAGGTCCAAATTGGTATTTTAACCAGGAAACTTCTATTTCCTTCTGCCATCTCTAGTAACTTAAATTTTTCATTCTCTTCATTCTCTAGTAGAAGTGGATACACATGACAATATTTTCATTGTAGCTGGATAGCCAAAGACCATGGAAAGAAAAAATATTAGCTTTTGATCTGTACATATATATTTCTTCCAACTCTTGAAACATTTTCCCAACACTTTATTTTTGTTATCTGTTTGTAAAACACGTTCGAAATTATTTGGGATGGGGATAAAAAAGTATATACCAACAACAATATGAAATTAAAAACAAAGATAAAGATTTTTCTCACATGTTACTCAATGCTGTTAGGAGACTTCTTGAAAATAAGAAATGTTTAGTGAATGCATTTTCTGTATACCCACAGAAATGCACTTCTTTCTTTACTGTAACTTTGAAAATCAAATAGTGGCTTTTAAAATATAGCTTATAGTAAAGTCTGCTTTTCTTCTTTGAATTTACCAAGAGGTTTTGGGATACAAGTTTTATTGGTGCTATTTTCACTGATTTTCATATTTGGAGATTTTCATGTATATGATATTTCTTTTGTGGGGAGGGGAAGAGGGAGGTGACCTCTGCAAATGACACTGTTAAATTTTTTAAATTTCACTTACACTTTAAGGAGTAAGTGAAAGAAATATTGCACACAATACTCAGAAGCTTTTGAGGGCTTTGCAATGAAACACGGCAAGTTAGGAAATTCTTAACACGGGCTCAGCCATACGAATCAACTTCACTCAAAACCTCAGACTAGTTTATTTAGAGATTTTAGGCTAGTGTAATTCTGTTCACTCTTGGACTACCAAACATAGCATCCCCTCAGAGACAAAATGGAAGAAGACCCTTGAAAATGGTGACTGGAAGTTTCTGCTGGCAACTTCACTCTAGCTCTTTGCCAAGCCTCCACCATGGAACACACCAACCTCATGATATATTAATTGACATCCTGTCAATCACAAGACAGGACAAGAAGCAGAGAGCAACAGAGTACTACATCCATACAGTGTGTAAGTCCTGTTTGCCAATCAGTTAAAGATTAAGTTTTTTTGCCTGCAATATCATCCTTTACATGGTGCTTGCTTTTGATGAAAGATTCCAACACAAGCTAAGTTTATTGATTTTCCTTTCCATCAGGCTTCTATCTAAAATATTACTTTTAGATGCACTATTAAGTGACCTTTGATGTGGTGTGGCCTTGAAGGACCACACTCAAATTTTTTATATTAAGATCTAGTTCCTGACATTGCTTTCTGAGATAAAATAGTGTGCATTCTCCCCAAATGAGCTTTAAAAACTCCACAAATTATTTTAACTTTTAATTTAAATTTATAAGAAGTAAGTAAAAAGAAGAAAGATGTATCTGTATACTTCAACACCACCAGTGTGGAGAGCAACATGAGAAAGAATAAATCCTAACTTTGACTGATTGTTGTGGGCCTTTTTCTCAAGAAAGACACTGGCTTTTTGACAATTCTGTGAACTAATTTGTTGAGTATATGCATATTCTGCAAGTGAACAGTTCAAAATATTAAGCATATCTTAGTTCAGTGGCTCAGATTCATCTCACCTGTTTCAGTGTCTGGACATGCTCAATCATCAATAAGGGACATAGGCATCTTCCCGTTGTCTTATTAGTCCACTGAAATTTCTCCATCGGTTGGTAAGGAAATCAAGGTGAATACATGCTTCACTTCATTAAATGTCTCATTTCAACAAGATGCAGTTTGCACCAGTGAGCTTGCAGTTAGACACACGAGAGCAGAATTTGGCACTGCATGGGTATGGTATCAAACCGTATGAAAAGCATCCAAATTTTTTAGCAGGAAACATCAGAGTACTTAAAATGCTAATTAAAATAATGTCGAAGTCACATATCTCTACAAGGGAAAGGTTTATAATGTTGTTCTATGAGGACTGCTACGTATAGACAGCCTTACTAATATAGGCTTCATTAATAATCACAAGTAACAAATGAGACTAAAAAGCAGTGAATTTTTGTTGCAACATTAAACTTAGGGAAGCTATCAGACCACTCACTGCAGTGAAAGGCCATGTCTTGCTGCAGCAGCAGTACGTTTGGATACAGACCAAACAGCTCTGCAAGTAGCACAGTTAGAAGCTCCAATTTAAAAGTCCTAATTCGCAGGAAGTCATAATTACAACCAGTCCTTATCAACAATCTGTCTAGTCCTTGCTTGAAATTAAAATATTTTATGTACCTGAATAAACTCTAAGAACTACAGATGACTTACCTCTCCACTGACACATGCCTATTTTCTCATTCTAGTCTCCTTACCCTTATATTTTTCTCTCATAGCTCTTGTGAGGAGACCCATAATAATTTGGGCTAAGGGCTTTACATCAGTATCACATCCATGTGCTTTCACTCTCTTCCACCTTATCTAGGCAACTGAGAGCACTGCAGAGTGCTTGGGGCCAGATGCTTATATAACCTTAACCAGGTTCTCTATGTCACCCTTAACTCTTGGAGCACATAAAGAAGTCAGTTGGATCACTCTACAGGAAGGCTGGATTTGTTGTTTGACAATATGCAAGAACTTGGCTTCTGTGATTACACAAGATGCGCACGTAAAGCCAGTTTTAATGTACTGGTAATTCGATAAATGTTGACTCCTGCTGATAGAGCTGCTAATTATATGCTGCAACAGCGCTACTAGATCAGAGGGATTAATACATGACATTCATAAAAATTCCTATTTTCATGGATGTTGTGCATAATTTAGTAATTCTTCATACATTTCTGTAGTCCAGTGAAACAAGCAACTGGCTTACCAAGGGCATATAAAGCAATACTAGTGTTTATGAAGATCCATCCTTTTAAGACCATCTCCACTGCTGCTTTTTATTTTTCTTTGGTATTTACATTTTCAGTGCAAGAGTAGGATTTCAACTCTTGTGCTGTGAAAAATAATGCAGTGCTTATTGCAAGCAAATAAGTGGCAAGAACAAATGTAGATTCAACGGAGTTCAAGCCCTCTTCCTCCAAGCTGTTCCTTAACTCCAAGAACCACCTCCAAAAGGAAAGGGATAATCCAGGCTACACATCCACTTACTACTTAGTCCTATAATTGGGATTACAGGCAAGGATGCAGTTCTTGGTAATTTCTGTGATGCATCCAAATGTTCCTGGGGAGTTATGCTGCCAGGACAAGAGTCACTTGCAAGCATCAATTAATAAAGACCTGGGTGAATTTCGGTCAATTGCCTGCAGAGAGATGAATGAGTCTGTAAATATCTGAGATCCCCAAGACATCCAGACTGTGAGGAACTCTGTTCATATAATAATGAATAGCATCCAAGTGCTTAAGCTTGTGGAACTTCAACTTCCTTGCTGCTGTACTTTTAGTACAAACTATCATCGGTGATGTGTCTCATCAATGCTCCAGGCTCTGATACACCTTTGAGAAGAATCTTCATTGTTTAAAAGTCAGCTTCTAGTACAGTAATGACAATTTCTGCCATAACAGGTGCCACTGGCTCCAGGATGACGATGTTTTTATAGGATAGACAGATGGCCTCGTTCTCTTTTCCTCTAGGATCACCATATAGACAGTAAGTAGCTTCTCTGGAATTAGAAGAAAGCTGTGAGTGCAGGACTTATGCAAGTAAGCACAGAAACCAAAGCACTGCAGATGAGTAATTTTTAGTGTTAATTGTGACAAATGTGAGCCTGAAAGTTGCCTCCCTGATGCCACACATCATCCAGCAGGCTCAGGTCAGGACCTTTTTTTGCACTGAAGACAGGTGTTTCAGAATGGCAGCTTCACTAAATGCCAGTCTCCTTAAAGAAAATTGATACTTACAGAATGAATACTGGTCTTCTCTAGACATTGTATTTCTTATTTCTTTGCCAGCTTTTCCATTTTCCCAAGCTACTCCAATCCGAAAGCTTTCTGCCTGGGGAAATGGAGAGCTTCATAGCATGAGTCAGCCTCTGGGGCAATCTTCGCTTGATGCAGTGACATGAGCACAGTCTAAACTGAAATATTTGGAAGTCACTATAAAGGGCACATGAAGGGATAATCCCTCATTTTTTTCACATGGTCTTAAGAGACTGTTTGGCAGGGCTCCCACAAGGCTGTGGGAGTGGGCAAGCAGAGTCTGGCCAGAAACATAACTTATTAGGGAAACAATTAATCTTCATTCCAAACTATCTGCCATTACTGACTGCATACATGTGCACAGTAATTAATCCCCTTTCTTGCTGAGGGACTGATTCACTGGAACTTAACTCAAGTTTCTCCAGCCACTTTTGCTGCCCTCAGCAGCTTTGCTGGGGCTTTCTCCTGATCACACTCTTCTTTCTCTCCTCCTGATGCAAGGTTCAAAAGTGGCAGTAGAGATTCAAATGCTATCCCAGAGGTAAATCTATTGAACAAGGTAAATCTATAATCATCCAGTTGAAAAAATCCATTAGAGATGATGTCATTTGTTTCTGTATCCCCTGGTATGTTGATACATTAGACAAAAATACGAACAATGCAGACACATTACTAGAGAAGCCTTTAAAAAACTTATGGAGTGAGAGATCAAAGTATGTGACTTTCTCCCTGTTTTCATTCAGATGAGTAGATCTTTCTTACATTCAGTCACGTGTAATGACAGAAGGTGGGTTTGGATCAAGCCCTTCTCCTGAACACCTTAAAATAATTCAGACTTAAACTGATGTTGCTTATGTGTTGTTGTATTCCAGGTAAGCCATCTACCCCACAGGTGAGATGCAAAGACAATTTTTACAATATTTAGGGTTCTTTATACTTTTTTATTGCTATCCTAGCAATAATGTAGGATTAGGAATTTGTTACCTTGGCATTATTTATTTGGTCGCTTTTTTGTAAAGTGAGGTGGGAATCTATGAAAAAAATAATGTATTTGGTCCACATCTTTATTTAATTTCTACTATTTTTAAGTCAAAATTTGAAATCTTGTTTTTACACATTTTAGCAGAAATCGTTGCCTGATTAGAGTAAAACACATATCTATTGACTAATTATTTTACAGTTCAAACTGCGTTTGCCAAAAATGGAGGAGTCTCTTCCAAAATAGAAAGACTCAATAACTCCTTTGTGCAGAATACAGTTAGCACAAAATAATTGCTACAACAAATAGTCTTAAAAGCATTACAGTTTAACAGTTCCATATATCCAGGATATAGACAAGGATGTCTATGCACACAATTAGAGATTCCAGCTTTTTCCTTTAATACTCTCAGTAGCATTTGCATAATTAAGCAAAGTGGTTGCAATATCAAGGAATGCCACCTGGGGAGGGATTGCTCTGAAATTACACTTTCTCCTGTTTGTGCCACACAATACTGTTTACACACAACAGCTTACATGTAGTCAACCCAAAGAACAGCTTTATGCTGGTATCTACCACTAACACCTGTTTAATTATGAAGCCAAATAGGGGTATGCAGGTGCTACCTTGGGGTCTGCAATGTCCTGAGATGTATTTTTGCTGTTCAACTGTTAAGGGAAGTGCACATTGAGGTTTTGCATTTCCCAGTCTTACTTTCCCAGAACATACGTTTTCTGAAAACTTCTATCTTCTTTTATCTCTAAACACTATCTTATATTTTGGCTAAATAATTATCCTAAATAATTATTTGTTGTTAAGCTTTTTAGCCTAACCATTCTTCTCTTATTACTACACAAGCATAAAACTAAAACCCAATTTCATCTGTCCTCAAACTTTTTCCCCCAATGCTTTCAGCTTTGTAAGAAAGGAAAAACAGTTTGAAACATCTTTAAAATGAACGGGGGGAGGGGGGGTGCCTGTACTCATTTGAACAGTTTTGTCAGTAAACTGAAAAACCTGTCATACCACAGCTGCCTTAAGTCGTGAAAGAAGGAATAATTTTAGTATTTGTTAATGTAACTTGAAGGAGGGAAAGCAAAACATTTAAAACATTGAAAGATAACCAGTAACCTTGCCTAACCTTTCTTCTATTTATCTGTAGTTCAGTCAAGTGGATTATTTGGAATTATGCTGAAGATGTTCAGATATCTGGGGTTTAGCTGGTATGAGATTTAGCAGGAACATCCCTCATGCTTCTTTTCCTGTCTGGGAGATGCTCATTGTAAACATTCACAGAGTATGGGTAAAATACAGCTTAGACAAGCTGCCTTTGTAGAGCAACACAAAGTGACTGCACAAAGAAAGGCATGGTGAGAACAGCCAAGAGTAAGTCAGCTTCTTGTTTGAAGCTTGCAGATCATATGGTGCATGACCCAACTAGCCACCCTTGATCTCACATTGGCTTCACTGCCACTCAGTCTTTGGCTAAGTTACTGTTGTTTGCTTCTGGCTGGAATGTGGGAGAAAAACACTTTAGTGCATGATTAAATTAGCTCCAGACAGCTAAGCTGGACTCTTAGACAAAAGTCCTGTTTGGGTTCTCATTATCTCAAAACGAAGGTTTCATAGCATGCTTCTGTTTGGCCTTGGCAGAGCAGGGCTGCAGGGTTTGCTCTTCTTGCTGGCCTCCTCAACAGCACCTCCCTTTCCTCCCTCTTCTGCAGCACAGGATGCTTGTCCTCACTGGTGCAGCTCCCCAGTGTTTATTCCACTTCCCTGTCTCTACTGTTCCCATCCCTTGACAAACTTTCTTTTCTCCTTATGTATCGGAAGGGGATTCTGTTTCATCTTAACCTTTGTCACTGATTTTCAAACCAGGTCCTTCATGTGCATTTTCCTGCTTGCAGGATGCTCCCTGTAACCACCTCCAGAGCTACCTTGTCATCCTTTTATGGTCCCTTCCTTCACCCTCTGCCTGGCTTTGATAGCAATAGCAGACTTGATGGTAGCCATGTTGCAAAAGTTCTGTAGTTTGTTGCCTCTCTGTAAAAGAAAACCAGAACAAACCCGCTGCAAATGAAACATTCCTCACAGAGGAGGGTTTCGGGGAACATGTATTTTTTACCTGGAGCTACATGAATATTTATAGTACATTCAGTAGTGATGGCTCCATTCAGAGTTAGGAATATCCTGCCTAAATATACCAGGCATCAGCTTATTCTCACTGCTTCTGGGGGATGGTCAGGGAACCTTTATCCATCTCCTGAGGTCAGTCAGACCTTCAGGAGGCTCCCAGTGCATGGGCAGGCTGCCTGGGCATCACATGAGCTCCCTGAAGCAGTCACACAGCCCTCTTGGACAATAACTGCCTGTGAATAATGGATCGCTGCAGCCAGGCATGCTGGGGATATATTAGTCAAATTGCAGCAGTACCCAAAAAAGAAAAAGCCACGCTTGGATTCTCTATAATCACAGGATAGCAATCGACCTCTGAACACACGGGTGGCTGCTTTCCTGGCACCATACGTCTGGTAAAAGAATGCCAGGCTTGCAACCCTTAATTAGTACTTAATAAACTGAAAAGGTGTAATTTACACTGCTCATTTACCTCTAGAGACTTATTCTTCTTGCTGCCTCTGTGCCTTTCCGGACTTCAGGCCTTCCTATTTTCCTTCTGTCCTCAACAGCAATGGAGAGAAAATACAATGGCATCTTTAAGCTGGGTGAGACTGTTCATTTGTTATGGTTGGTGACACTGTTCTTGCAGCTAGCAAGCTGAGCCAAAATCACGTGTCTTTTTATATACAACACTCAGCTAAATCAACTCAGGAGCTGTATTTCAGCAAAATGTGCAATGCCGTGAGGGCAGTACCCTCCAATGGCACAGACGCAGAGTTCTCCCACCAAAGGGAGTCTCCAATTGTCTGTGCTTAACTTGAGGTGAACACGGTCTTTAGACACTTTATGTAATTATTTTAAATTGTTACATCTATCCAGAGACATACAGTCCCATGGCAATGGGGCAGGTTATATTCTAGCTGTTACAAAAAGTCTGAGGACTCAGGACTTCCAGTCTGACTCTGGCTGTACCCTTTCCACAGCTTCACCAGATCTGGCAACTTGTATGTCTCCTCTCCTTAAATGCGGGTTGTACATACAGAAGTAGGTCATACATGCATACATATCTCTGCAGTCCCTCCTGAATGTCAGGAAACTCAGTAATTTCCATTTGCTCTGCAAAGACAA
Source organism: Corvus brachyrhynchos (assembly GCF_000691975.1). Lineage (NCBI taxonomy): Eukaryota > Metazoa > Chordata > Aves > Passeriformes > Corvidae > Corvus > Corvus brachyrhynchos. The sequence goes on along the minus strand of NW_008237919.1, from coordinate 11,546,732 downwards.
TGCCTGGGATGATAAATCTTAGCTCACAATCCTTTTGTATAATAGGACAACAGTCACCAAGAAAGGGGCATTAAAAATACAATTTACTCAGCCACAGACAGCAAAAAGGCTTTAACTGTGTCCTTATGTTCAGTGAAAATATGACGAATATTGACAGGGTTTATTGTGAATGATTCAAAAAAAAGAGGAGCTGCTAAATGTAATTGCAAGAAAATTAATATGGAGAGCAGTTTTATAATATAAAATATGTGAAAGCTTAAGAACAAATAAATTTTCTTTCTGTCCCAGAACAGACATTTTCTGAAAAAACTATTACAAAATACACTTTCTCTGATACTACAGTAATGCTATCATTTTCAAGAAATTAATTTATCCTCTTATATCTCTAAATACCGACTTTTATTCAGCCTTAATAGTGCCTCTAAATAAACGATCATTAAGCTTTTCAGCCTTGACATTCTTTTCATGTTACCATGTAAGCATAAAACTACCCAGCCCTTTCAGATGACCTTCAAAAAATGAAGCAGTACTGCGGATAAAGACCTAGAAAATCACAGTTAAAGCTCTCGTTGACTTTAGCAGAGCCAAGGTTTCATCCAGATTTTCTCCAATACAATGCCTTTGTGAAGCTATGAAGGCACTTGATTATAGGTAGCAAAGTACATGCTGATGACCTCCAGCTGAGATGCTAATCCTTGCACAGTGGATTTCAGCCTGTTGGCAGTAGATTTGCATTCCATGGTTGTCTTTCAAGCCATATGTACCTGTGGACAGAAGACCAAAAACCTGATCCCCACTGGAGCAGCACAGACCCATGTCTGAATGACAGGTTCAGCAAATGGCAAGAATTGGTGGCGTGCAGGTACAAGGTTCTGAGGGCAGTTTTTGTACACCACAGAAAGTGATGTGGAGCTATCTTTTCCACTAAATTTGTACTGTTATTTCCCAGTATGACTGTGACACTTTCAGAAGTCACAATGTCATTTTAAGACTCTAAGTCTCCTTAGGTTTCACTCCTGGAAGTCTTGAAACACCTCCAAACATTGGACAGAGGTTTTTCCCAATTAGCTGCCAGAGTTTAGTGCATCAAAGGAATGTTGAAGTTGAGACTATTCATGTATTTAAAGGTGCCTGAGCTGATATATGCCTCTCATAGGCTGATACTGATCCTTTAGCAATGCTTCTGGAATCTGAGTGCTGGCTGGTGAGGATAGGCTTGCTTTTCTGACCTATATATATAAAAACACAGACGGTTTTGTATAAAACCAAACCAAAAAAAAATTTGCGAGGTTGCCTTTCAAAGTGTTCTGCCATATCCAGATCCTGTATCTGCAGAATCCCCTGTGCATCCCAGTGTGTCCACAGAAACAAGTCAACAGGGCTCCCAAGGCTCAATGCTGACTGAAGAATGTAGAGGTTTTATGCTGGATCAGGTGATGAGAAAGCTCCGCTGGTCTCCAATGGTCATGGAGGTGTTGTGTCTAATGCAGCAGAGGAGATGAGTTTGCAAGACACAAAAGTGACCACAAAAGGAAATTTTTAATATGGACCTTTGATGGAAGAGAAAGAAAAATTGAGTCCTGAGCTTCCAAATACTGAACAGAGCTAAAAGAAAGAGGGCTTCATAGAAGTGATCATTAATCAATTTGCAATACATTTCATTACTTAAAATATTAATTACCTTTCTGCTAAGTTAAGCTGAATCAGTATCTCTGTTTAATTCTGCCTACTGTAGTGAAATCCATCCTCATTTTCTGATCACTCCCTTACCCTTAGCCACTCTGTGAGGCGTATCTTTGATCGAAAAAAAGTAAGTAAACATAAATACTTTGGTTATGACCCTCTCATTTAGAAACCCAATGCCTTCAGAAAAATAACACTGAGTTTTGATCTGTGATACATTTGAGAAACAGGATGATATATATATTCATGCTAGTGGTTTGCACCTATAGAATGACTTAGGCACGTAGATTTTTAGGTGACTCTGGAGACATTTTCCTCTTTATTACAGCTCAATTTGTTCTTTTTTGTCTCTTCTTTTTCTTTATTTCTTTTTTCTTTTAGCAGAGACCTTGCAGGATTTTTTAACATGTCTTCCAGCTTTTTTTTTTGTTACAGAATTGCCTATTAGTTAATGGACAAAGTTTAGCAATACTTGTTAACCTCACTTCAGCCCATAAGGCTTTGAAAGTAATAAAATGTAAGGTTGTGATATGAATTAAAAAAACCATTTGAGAGATTGTTTGCAGTCAATGCCAAGATATTTATTCTGAATAAATAATGAGCCAAATTGATTTATATTTTTCATGCTTTCTTCTTAAAAAAAACTAAACAAACAGACAAAAAGCCACACCACCCTATTGCTCTAGTTCAGACAAGTAGTTTCTAGTTTAGAATGTAAAACTAATCAGTAAAAAGCTTAAAAAATAGCTTAATTAATGAAGAATAACAGAAAATGTTCATTCTCTCTGACTGTCTTTGGAAATTATATATAAAATTAAATATTCCTAGTTCTGAACATTAAGCTGCTTGTGACTGGCAACATTGCTCAGTCCCACCTGGGATGTTTCACACAGTAGTCACTTTGGAGTGTTGTGAGGAGCAGAACTGCCTTTATGGAAAACTGTACAAAACAAACAGATTTCAGCACAAATCAAAAAATAGTGATGAGGGGGGCTCAAGTAGGGAAGTGATGGCGGTGGTATCGCTATTCCTGGCAAATCAGCTGTGTTTGTGCAGATGATCCTCTTAACAACCAAGGAAAGTGGAGGTGCTGTTAGGAAGGGACCTGCCCTCCCCTTCCCTTGAATTTCAAGATTTGAAAAACAGAAGGAAGTATTTTCTGGTGGCTCTGTAAGCCACAGTTATGAGAAGGAATCCAAGCTGTTGCTTCTGTGGATGTTTTTCACTTCTCAAGTTAGGTCTGGTGTCTGTACTAGGACACTACCTGAGCATTTTGGCATCTTCAAGCCCAGAGGATCACAAGGGTACTCTAAGGGAAAAGATGCTAGCAGGCAAGTGAAATTCATGTACCACAGTTTTATTCCCATGCTAATACTGGCTCAAACATTTCCATCAGACTTCAGCCTCCCACTCCTGCTCCCCATCACTTTCTCAGCTGTGCCTCCCCAGCTGTTTTTAGAGCCCCATATAAAATGGTATCACATAATTGATTCACAATAAAAGCAAGCCTGCATGAAAAGAGGGAAGGCTTTGTTTTCCACCTAGAGCAGTGCCCTGGTAGGACTCATTGCTCAGCCCCACAAACAGCAGTGGCAGCTTGTCACCAGGACGTGTCGGGGAAGGAGAGCCTGAAGCTGACAGTGTGGCTGAGGAATGTGAAGGAAGAATCAAACGCTGTGCTTGATATCCACATTTCTCAGACTGCACTGAGACTCTCCTGGCTGAAAGCAAGATAGCTTTACTCTGGTTCATTGGAAATCTAGTGAACATCTGTGCACTGCAGCCTGCTGTGGTTTAATGAGGTGTTTTACACACTTACCTCTAGTTAATGCGGATTAATTTCCTGAGGATGTATCTATACATGAAGTTACTCTGCAAAGGGAACCCCTGAGCACTCGTGTGTGCATACTGCTCCCAAAGATGCCCCAAAGCCCTGCTGCAGGGCAAGGGCTGCTCCAGCCTCTCCCCCAGCCCCAGGGTGTCCATTCTTCTCCTGCGCTGGCCCCATGGGTGCAGGAGTTAGGAGGGCAATCCCAGAGGATTGCTGGGAACTGGGATTTGCACCCTCTCCACCCAGTTTGTTCTCCCTCTGGCACCCCATCAGTGGACAGACTGCTTGGCAGAGACAAAAGAGAAGTTTCTGGCCCAGGGACAACTTGGGCCCCTGCAATATATCATGGAGGAAATTACTTTGTTATAACTTTGTACCAAATAAATTCACCATAATTAGTGTATTCACTGTGAATCCCAGTGGAAGCAATAATGATTTTCAGTTTATTCAAAAAGGTCGCTATTTTCCCTGACAAAAAAATTATGACCTAAAAATATCTGATGTATTTCTCATTACTTTAGTGACTGTAATGATATGTTTGGAAGAAACACCAATTTTCCTGTCTACTGCTTTTGACACAACAACAACAATTAGTCATAAGCAATGAAAAAAAGACATTAGTTAAGAAAAGGTAAGAAATACACAATGTTTCTGTATTCATAGCTATTGGATTATTATTTGGTTACATTAGTCTAAGTCAATTTGTAGAATCAGGGATTTAGAAAACACACCCTGTAAAAATACAAACCTGTTGATTGTAAAAAGGCAAAAGAATTGTATCTCATCAGTATTGTCCTTCCAGAGGAAAAAGACACTTTGGTAACAGTCAGGTATCACATCATGTAGTGAAAATAACAATGCAGTTGTCAGGAAACCAAGCTGGGCTTAGGATGGTAGTGTTTGTCTAATTGCAGAGAGAGAACATAATCACATCATGCAATCTCTGTGCCTTGTCACTAAGTTTGGCTGCTATATCTCTAGTTACTCAAGTAAGTATATGGAAAAATATATTTGTAAATGTTCTCCTTAACCATTTACTTTGTTGGCCTGCTTGTTGGTCACTCCTTTTATTCATCTATTTGATAAACATAAAAAACTATTATGAAAATGGTCACTATTAATATTTCAGAAAACTAAAACCCCTTCACTATAACAACTTTACTGCATTGATTTTGGCCTTTATTTTCCCCTTCTTTACTCTTCCCAAGTCCTTTCCCCTCCAGACATTGCACTTTCAACCATTCTCTTCTCATGTTATCTTACCCTTGCTTTCCAATATTGCGGCATTTTCCGTGTATCCATCTTCATAAATAATGTATGGGGGAAGAATCTACAACTTCTCTGTCAGTCCTTATCCAGAGGGCAGGTTCATTCCCCAGCACCAACAGCTGAGTCATTGACACACATCACCCTTGTCATACAGACCAGTCCTCTCAGACTGAGCTGCATCTTTCTCAGCTTTCCCTAGCACCATGTGCTCATGATATAATTATGGATTTACTGCCTGTGAAACATAAATCTAATGTGGTTTGGAAGTCTAGATTGCCAAGGCTGCCATCTATACTTTTAACACAGGAGGGATGGTGGCTGAGGTCTGGGGCTTTCTGAAGGTGCAAGATGAAGTTTTACTGCTTCGTTGGAACTTCAAGCCTTCTCATGTGATGATGGGACATGGGTTGGGCTACGTATGCTGTCTCTCCCTCTCTCTCTCCCTCTGTTAAAAGAAATCCCAAATCTGGCTGCTCTCAAGCAGGATATTAATCCGAGCATGAGCTATGTGGTTAAGAAGATACATTTTCACGGGCTCAGCACAGGCAGCTCTGACAAGAACTGAGGTTTGGCTCCTGTAAAAGTCAAAAGGAAATAAGCCTCTTTCTCAGTGCAAAACCAGGTTCTACCACAGCATGAGGCTATTTCTCCATTTGTTTCCTTTCCTTTCCTTTCAAAGTTAGATAATTTCCCTCCCCCACTTCTTCATTTCTTACTATTTCTGGTAGACTGGGAAATCTCATTTTGGTAGTTTTTATATCGTGAACGCAGAAGAAATTGGTTTTGTTTCATTACTGCTCACCCTACAAAAATTGGGTTTCTGCTGTGCTCTTTGCCTTCCAGTTTCCAATTACACAAAAAGATACACTATTAAAATGTGGAATAACTTGCACTACTTGCACTTTTCTAAACCTTACTGCTTATAGGAGTGATTTAAACAGCACCTACTGCATCAGCTAAACAACTTGGTCTTATTATTTTCTACAGATAATGGGGATCATCTGTTATTAATGAAGCTTAGTTTATTCACCTCATTTTCCTTGCTGTGTTCCCTCAGCAACAGACCTCAAACAACAAGCAAATGAGCATGGAAAGGTTTTTTAAATGACACCCCAAGCTCTCCAAACAGACGCTGTGGAAATGCTGCCATTGTAAGACAAGTCCTCTTTGAGGCTTCTTGTTTACAAAAGCCCCTCTGAAAGTGTCCTGCCTCTGATGCATGGGGTCCAGTGAGTCCCACCAGAGCTTATGTCCAGCAGTTCTGCAGCTTCACCCACTGACTCTCTTCCTCTGCCCTTTCTCAGACGGTCCCAGGGCAGAGAGTAGGTTTTATATAGTACCAAAATTAGGAAAACTCACTAAAATGGAGAACTGCCTGCACATCTGAGTTATGCTTTGAAATACTTTACAAAGTGTCACGCCAGCCACTGTTGAAGAGCTGAGTTGTTCAAAACTCATTTTGTTTTACTCACAGAACTGCTAGCTTCTCATATGGAGCAGATACATATGATTATATGTCATGAAATGAATGTATATGAAAGTTTCCAGGTCTCCTGAGCCCTTCCTTCAGCTTGTAAAGTTCTTTGAAGTTAAAACAAAAACAAGCCTCTAATTATCTCAAGAAAACCCTGTGAACAAGGAGCCTTACCATCAGAAAGAAATTTTCACCCATCATCTGTTCTATGCTGGTATTCCCATGCAAAATCTTTACCTGCACACTTTCTAAGGCATCTTCCTTCTGCGTGACTTCTGAAGGTCTTCAAGTACAGGAGCCCAGGACAATATGATTTCTCATTTGAGTTCCTTGTTTTTAATGTGATCCCTACTGAAAAGTGGAACTGTTGGAATATTCTGTAATCTCAACACCAATCATGAAATATTTGCTTTAAGAAATGCAATGAGAAAATCTTACATTTATTAAGTTCATCAGCAGTTCAGACTATTTCACACTATTAAGTGACACACATGGCCCCAAACCTGGATTGTACATTGAGAGAGCCAAAAAATGTGTTTGAGGGAGACTTCTCTGCTGGCACTGACTGAATTTAACAAACAGTTTGCAAATCATTTATCAGGTAATAAATAAGTTCCAGGTGCTCAGAGAAACATCCAGAAACCAGAAGATGGTTTCTATATCTCTGTGGGTAAACAAGTGATCTCACATCCATAAGCTGCCACTGCTGCAGATGCTAATGTTAATTTTCACTAATTTGGAAAATCAGGCCAGCTGTGTAAATCCTTCATGATCAGCCCATCCAGGGTCACCAGTCAGGCTCAAGAAGCCCACCAGGCTTCAAAAGGCAGTAGCAAAATAAGCTGCGTTTCTGAAGGACGGAGGTGGCTTGGCGGATGAGGTGAAGCTGTACCATTTTCTCATTTGTCAGAGCATACTAGGCTATTTCTGAAGTTTTACACTGGCTACACCCTCTCCTGATCCTGTGGGCACCACAACAGACCCCAGGGGCACAGATGGTGAGTGACAGGAGGTGAAGTGGTTCATGGCTGCCTGTGCCACTCCCTGCTGCTGCAGAGCAGTGCTGGCCATATCTTAGCTGCAAATGAGGAAACTTGATGGTTGCCATAAATTACGTTGCCAACCCTGGGGGCAGTTCCAGCAGTGCTGAGGGCTGCCACCTTGGAGTGATTGCCAAAATGCCAGTCCCCAGGCTGTGGGGGCAGATGCAGTAGCTGCATGTCCCCTGGGGGCTTCCTGATGCTGGAGATATCTTCAGAGAGGCAGATGAACCATGTTAAGGGCTGATTTGCATGTCAGTCACTCATACCACTACTTCAGAACTAATGATCTAGTTCTTAGCATCTTTGAAAATATCAGTTGCTACTGAAAATAATAAACAGAAGTTTATGCATCCCAAGCAGCTAATGCCCATAAAGAGATCACGTAGCATGAAAGGGATTGCCAAGGAAGCATTTGAAGCTTTTGGCAACAGCCAGACTCCATACTGATTTGCTTAAGATTAGCCCCAAGGGCAGCTGAGAGTAGCTCCATACATCCCATGTCACATGTCAGAATTTCATTGCCTAAAATGGAAATGGTTCATAAATCACAAGACCGTGCAAGAGCATGCCAAGCAGAGAACCATTAACTGCATATTAGAAGAAATAACCTTTTTAACAAGCACGTTTACAGGGGCTACTGTAACCAGAAGGGGGGAAAAAAAGAAGTTCTTTGTACTGTCCTTGGAACTATTTGCCTTCATATGTCCTGCCCTGAGAAGCCTCTGGGTTTCCTTCACAGTGTAACATTTCATTCTCCTTAGCAGCTGGAAGGTCGGTGTTCAGTTTGTTAATGCACAAGGTGCAGAATCAGTGACAGCTGTGTCTGTGCCTGACCAAGGGCCATGGCACAAGCTGGCATATGCTATATAGAGCATGTTTTACTTGCTGAGGCAATGGCATTTTTGTTGTATTTCAAGCCTTTCATTATTGAGCTTCAGGGTAACTATATCTGTTGGGCTTGCTGTACTAAGGATGCATTGATGGTTATGTCATGTGCAGGTCAGATGTCTCTCTGGAAAAATATGAGTTAGTTAGGAATGATGAAAAGCAATAGATGGTCCACTTTGTGTGTGTATGCCTACGTGTGCCTGTATACCATGTGTAATATTATAAAACCTGGGTTTTGCAGATAGAGGTGTTGGCTCTGAGTATTTGTGCTTCTACATGGGAGGAGAACTGATGTGAATAACTTACGTGTCAAGGGAGAGGCATGTGCATGCTTGTAGACTTGAAATACAGAATAATCATCTACACACACACACACACACGTGCTCTCAGACAGGACTAAAAGCCTGCAGACATTTCAGGATTGACAGCATGCCAGACTCTCCAGAGAGCTGGTTTGGTGGAGGGTTTGGTCTTTTTTAAACTTGTGAAACAAGAATTCCCAGAAGGCAGCCAGTCTGCAGGCAATTAGGAGGAGCCTGCAGTACCTCTGCTGGGGTGCTTCACTTGTACTGAGGCCGTGCACAGCCAAGTGGGCGTGGATGGTGTCACACGGGCTGCTGCACATGGGACAGTAGGAGTACACCAAACTGCTGCCTGAGCTTCATCTGCATGGCCCTGCTGGAGGGTTTTCAGCATCATTTTTGCATGCAGACCAGCCAAGGGCTGCACACCTCCATGCTGTGCCTGGGAGGAGCATGTTGTTACATTTAGGGAAAAAGAAATCTCTGTCTTCCAGCAGCTTTAAAATTTTCCCCCTGTCATTACGACCCAATAAAACTGTTAGCACCTCCTCAGATAGCCTAGTTCCTCATGCCATCTTTCAGGTGTGCTCTATGGGCTTCCCTGTTTAGTACATGCAGGATACATTTTAAGAGCCTCATGAATTATTTTGGGTAAAGCAAAAGGAAGTAAACTCCTGGCTTCAGAGAGAGGTTAATGTGGCAACAGCTCCACAAATGGGTATCCTGGACCTCAGCCCAATGCTTTGTCCTTCTCAGTCTCCTTTCCACTTAGGTATGATTTCCAGGCAGGCAGCTGGAGCATGGGAGGCAAGGGACTCGCTGGAGCTGCTGTCCAGGGCCAGGGACATACCTGCGGTCTCTGAGCTGCGTCCAGTGCTGAGCGCTTGCCTTGAGGCTGGAGGGCATCCCTGGGTCTCCTGCCCTGCTTGGCTCAGAGTTTGGATACAACTGGAGACGTAATGTGGAGAGAGCAGAGATGATTTAGAAACTTGAGCACATGATGCTAGAGAAAGTGCAGCATGCAGAGAGAGGACAACTCCACGAACAGCATTTGTAGGAGGCAAAGGAAGGTCCTGCAGAAACAATCTCATTGGATTTATCAGATTGCCTGCTTGTGTCCTTGGGGGTTTGTTTCACTTTTTCAAATTCTGGACTTTCTTTTGAGTTTTATTGCTCCAAAGGGATAAAAACTAGAGAGCCAACATTATACAAAACTCTTTCTAGCATTGTTCCAATACAAGAACTTTCTGCTTTCTTTCCTTAGCACTGCAAAGACTTGCATAAATTTAACTACATCTATTTATTTTGCATTAGCATATCCCTTTTCCCTTTGTCAAATCACCATGCATTGGATTCTCAATTTAGGATTTATTTTATTTCAGAAATTAGCACAGAAAGGATCATACTTTCAGGGGGAAAAGGGCATTAGAACTATCTTAGAAAAAAAGATTTTCTCACACAAACACATTTTTGCAGATAATTTTCTCTTTTGGAAATTTTTCTGGTTTTTATCACTTGAAAATTAAATGGTTTCATTAACAAGTATGGATTTGGGTAGGTTTCAGAAAAGAAAAAGGGGGGGGGGGATATTTTTTTATTACTTTTCCCCAAACCTGTTGAAAACAATTGACATAATAAGCTACTTAAGCACTCAGTTTGCATCTGTCCCAATAGGAATTAGATATCTAAGAGCTAGACATCTAAATAGCTTAACTAATTGCCTCCTGACAGAGAAACTTTATGGAACATTCAGCCCACACAGTTGTCTTCCTTACCTTCAGAGAACACCATTACAGCTGTCAAAGGGCTCCTAGACCTGGTATAAGCTACGGATTAGTTGAGGATAGAGGGATTGCTAAATATCTTGATTTTTGTGCATTGATCTGATATGATTCTCTGCCTTCCACAAGCTTTTTTGTACAGAATTAATCAGCCTAAAGATGGAACTGCAGATGCAATATTGGTACCTTCCACAGGTGCAGCTGTAACGATGGGTACTTCTTCTCTTTCCTCACTGACAGAATAGTACTGGCATGTTAAAACTGCTGCAAATGGCTGCACATCTGCTGCATGGGTATAAATGACCCCTCTTTAATGAGGCTGCCACTCCTCAGTAGCTAGCCCAAGATGCTGTCAGCTAATCCAGTGTTCATCTTTGGAGGACATTTGAGAGATGGAAGCAGGAGCAGGCACTGTCTCCCTGGGGACTGCAGAAGTCCTCATTGAAGACAGGTACCAGGGGATGGAGAGAGCAAGGACCACTGCATAAAACCACTGCATCATCATCTCCAGGGGAGAGGGAGCTGAGAGCTGGGAGGGATCACAGTCTGGGGCTGGGAAAACACATACTAGGCTGAGATCCCCAGCCTGCTGTGGATGTTTAGTTTTCTGCCGTGTCTCAGTCCTTATAGCAAGGCTGGGCTCATGCCTGAGATCTGGGACACTGTGCTCCAGTGGCACAACCAAAATCACTGCAAAAGCTGCAGCAAATCCAGGCATGGGCAGGAAGTCCAGGCTGGGCACTGGACAAGAGAAACAGCGAGCACACCAGACCAGAAGACAGGTCAAGAGTATGGTCAGGCATTGATACATGGTAGAGAAGACAAGATACTCACGCTGGACCAGGTGCTGGAGCAAGTCAAGGGCAGAAGCAGGAACCAGGGTAAAATAGGAAGAAACACAGCTTCAGGTTTTGCCAGAAAGAGCTGCAGTGACCGTATCTTCCAGCGGCTGGGTGGGGACAAACCTAGGGCCATAGCTGGAAATGAGGTTTACTTGTGCCCTCAGATCAAGCAGTAAAAAAGGGGGCACTGGCAGCCACTGGAGACAGGGAATGAATGGAGCTGACACTGCCAGGAAAAATGAAAAGATAACACCATACTTGAAAAACACAGCTAAATAAAATGTTGTTTTAGTTAATTATATATTAAGAACCTTATTCCCAGAGACAAGCAGAGCCTTGTTTAAATTAGCATGTTGCCCGATAATTAAGAAATTTGCTACAATAATAACAACAACACATCTACCCAAAACCAACATTCTAAAAATAACTGTGAAAGAGCTTTGACTGTTTATTAAGGTCATTAATTAGAGTAATTATGTCGCAAGTATTCTGTTAAGTTAGTGTCAGTGTAAACCAGCAACTACATACAGACATAGCAACTTCACGTGAGCAGAGAATTTAAGTGATAAGAAAGGAGGGCATAATTACAAGCAGACTATGAATACACACCGACATAACAATCAGTGGGCACCTCATGTATTTTCAGTAATCTTAAACTGTTGTGTATATGATATAGCTAGAATTGCTATTGACTTCAATGGTTTCAAATGAAAGGCATCACGCAGCTAAATCCTGTGTGGATGTAGAGTGGAGGAATTCACTTTCAACAAATCTGGTTCTGTGACCACAGTGTTTCCTCTGGCCTCTCATTCTGGCATATGTTTACACTTTTTTTCAATTTATGATGCCATGGACATGACAGCCCTCAAAGGCCATTCCAGGGTTGGGTTTTGCTCCTCTTTCCTTATTTCTGCACCTTCTGGGAGAGTGAGTGTCCCCATAGTGCTGTCTGAGAAGACATCACCTGTTCCTTCTATGTGTTGCACATTTGTTCAAATCCTTCCCTGATGCCTGCTCTGATGACCCCTTCCAGCACTGTCCACCATAAACTTCCTGTGGGAGTCTTTTTATTGCTTACAATTTTACTGTCCTTTCATGTATGCATCATTCTATTCCATAATTAAAAAATATAGTTAAGAGGACTGATTGATCTGTGCTATACCCATCATAATCAATCAAGTTCTCACTACATTGTCTTTCTCCTCAGGATAACCATTCCCTGGTTTTGTATCCCCTTTTTAAAATATAAGTCTCACCAAATCTCTAATTTTGTTATTCTTTGTTGAATCTTTTCTAAGTTAGGTTTGTTCTTGATATCAGAAACAGTATTGAAGAAAGCATTCCAAAGACTTTATAAATATACACACGTATATTCTGTTTGTATACTCAGTGCAGTAGTTTCTATTGCTGTTTAATGAGCTTTTACAAGCATTTAATCAGCATTAATGTAATTAATGATGTTCGCTTCTGCTGTACACTTCATTGATATCCAAAAATGCTTACAGTGTTTTCCACAGACCCAGCCCAGAAACCAACATATGAATATATCACTTTTTTCCTTATATTCCCACCTGCTATATTTAATCAGCTACAAACCTGACTTCGGTTACATATATATTACCTAATATAAAAATCTGTTTAAATTCTTTTAATGAGTTTCTTAAAATTTGCCCTGATTTTTACTAATCAAATTATTTAGAATCCAAGTTCCTCAGTTCATGTAACAGGCACAGCAGGAGGGTGTGAATCTAAGGTCTGCTCAGCGTGGGACCCTAAGTTATTATCTGCATGGACATGCAGGTCTACGTGCAACTGTATTTCTAATTCTCTAATGCTGATTTACATCAGTGTTTTAAATGGGAGGACATGTGTGAGAAGGAAAACGTTGCACTTTCAGGGAAAAGATGCTGTCCTCTCTTTCTGATGTTTAAGCTGTGTCCCCTTATTTCTTTTGTGCTTTCTGTGTCTGACATTTATGCCAAGTCTTTCAGATTTATCTTCTTTGAAGAGAACGGTCTTGGTGGATTTTACTACACACTTGTGTCACGGGTTATAGGGTTTGAATATATGCACCCAGGAAGTTAATATTAAAAAATTAATTACTTTGTACTGTAAGGAGTTCTGCACCTCAGGGTTGTTCATCAGGATGGATGAAGCAGAGGATTCATTTCAGAAGACAGACGTAACCCAGGTCTTTCAATACAATTCCTACAGACACATCTCTCAAACACACGTTTGCCAAATGAACTTCCCTGTGTAAACACCAGCTTCATCATACTAATTACACTGCAAAATTCATATGCACTCACTCAATATTTGCAAATTATCTCCTTGCAGCAGAGTCCTTCTTATTTTTTCATTCTGATCTGCACACGCACGCTCTGTGGCCCATAAGAAAGTGTACGCTAAGAAGAAATTTAAATACCAGCTGGCCCAAGCCTGTATACATTTGAAGAGAGCTGCAGTTTACTCAGCTGAATTCATTTCCCAACAGTATATTTAAGGGTAGAATGCAATTTCAAGGTCTAACGGCTGATAAAGTTAATGCGCACATGGGAGAAACAAAAGGTGCTGTCGTTGCTGCGGATTCCTGTGCTGAAATGATTCTCCTCAAAACCATGACATACTCAGCTGCATTCTCCAGGGAGCACAGGGGCTGCAGGGGGAGCCAGGAGGGGCAGTGGGGTGTGGGAAGTACTGTGGGGAGGAAACAAGGGGGTGAAGGCACTGGCAGCCAGTGACTGAAGGACAAGGGGGCAAATGGGAGAAAAGGGCTTTTGGACAGGGGGTCAGAGCACAGAAAACACCCTTTTGTACACAACTGGAAGGAGAAAAGAGATGAGCAGGATGAGGGATGTGAAAAGACAGGGATTAACTGCTGTATATAGCCTGTGATCCTGTTCCTGTGGTGAGGACAACCCACAGATGACACACGGTTTGCTCGACTCAGCCTGAAAAGCCACCATCACTTGATGGCCTCACTGCACTAAAACTGTCCTCCCTTCCAAAGGGACCAGCTGGCTGCAATGCCAAAACCTGTCTGAAGATCGGTTTAAAAATGAAGGTCTGCTTTTTTTTTGTACTTTTCTTTCATGAGGACTCCTCACTTATGGTTAAGGCTGGGAGTTGAGCAGATGTCAAGACAAAAGAAAGGCTTTATTAAAAGCATTCTCTTCAATAGAGCTGGAAAAGCACATTTTGGGCAGTTCTAACCCAAACAATCCTCGTTTTGCTAAGCTGAACTGTGAGAGCTTTCAGACACAATGACCCAAAGCAAATATCTTATCTTTGTGTATTTATCAAGAATGGGAATTGAGTTTATAAAGAGTGGTTCAATTTGGCCTTAGTAAAGAAAATAAGACCAGCACTGAAACACCAGGGAAAGCTGCACTTCAGTTTCGAAGAAGTCACAAATGTGAAGGGCCAAACCCATTCCGGAATGTTGGGACAGATACTAAAGGAGATCCTGGTGCCTGAAGGGGAATGTGGCACCTTAACCCCAAACCCTGATCTTCTCAGCTGAAGTCCACAGCACCTTGTCTGCTACCAGAAAGCTCTCCTGCTCTCACCATTTACCCCACCGAAGCTTTTTTCCACCCGTGAAAAAAAAATCTGGGGTGCTTACGCCCAATGGCACAGCCCATGGACAAAAAAGGCACTGTCTGGAAAAAAAAGCCTTCCCCAGCTCAGCCCTCCAGTGTCCCCACCAGATATCCCTGTCCCTGCCACAGCCTGGTGCACACAGTGCCTGGAGGAAACTGGTAGAGAGACACAGATTCAGTCCCTTTTGGGAGCATGACCAGAGCACTGCGGCATGAGAGAAAATAAATACCAGAAAGGAAGGGGCACAGGCATCCCCATGTGTAAAGAGGAGCCATCCTGTCGGGAGGGAGCAGCCACTGCAAAGGCACCATCACAGAGCCACCCTTAGCTGCAAATACTCAGTGCTGAGCCTGCAACAGCCCCAGCCAGGGAGCAGGGATGTATGAGTGTGTGCTGTGCTGCACATCCTCTGCATGGCTCTCTGGGGGAGAAAGTCTCTGAGACCTGTAAAGGTTGTGTCATACGTGCCCCAGGCCAGAGTGCTGTGGCTGTGCGAAGAGCCTGTCAGAGCTATGAACCATCACATCAAACAAATGAATGTTAATCTCTGCTCAGAGAGGGTTTCAAATGCTGTTGCACAGGGCTGGAGGTGGCAGAGCTCCTGTTTAACCTGGGCAGAGAGCAGCCAAGGGGTGGGCTACTGAGCAAAGGAAGCAGCAGATGGAGATCCAACAGCAGATAAAATAACTGGACCAGCAAATTCACAGCAAAACCCTGAATGTTTTCTGTGCTGAGCCAGCCACAAAGCCTTGTGTTAAAGAAACAAATCAGACTTAGGAAAGAGGAAAATTAAACCCAGAAAGGCAATGCTAGTGATACATAAAGAAGAGCCAGGGGCTGGAACTGAAAGATTTGTTGCACGTTCACCTGCAACATCGAGGTCTTCTTGATGGGCATGAGAGGCAGAGGTGAACAGGAGTGCTGTCAGCAGGTGCCCTGCACCCAGCAGCACAGACAGGGCTGCCCAGGGCCAGACTGCCAGCATAGGGCTGAGAGAGGGGGGCCCACAGGAAGATGTTGTTTCTAAGCATTTGTCTGTCCCACCAACATCCAGAGCGTCAGTCTGGCAGCTCAGCCTCTCAAAGCACTCCCCTGCAAATCTGGGCTACCACAGCAAGACACCAGTAGCCTGCAATGTCTGCAAACAGTACCAAAAATGGGACCTGAGGTCTCCCTCTGAACAGAGGGATTTGGGTAGATGTGGTGGGACAGATGAGTTGAAGAAAAACTGGCAAATATTCATTTTGCACAGAATGTTGTAAGAAACAAGGATTTAAAACCAGTTTTCCCTATCTGCAGAAGCATTTGTCATTCATATAAAAAGGGTTGTGATTAAAATCACATTCATAAATGGGAAAAGGGACAACTTGCTAATCCTCACTCTAAAAGGAAGGGAAAGCAATTTTGAGGGGGGAAAAAAGGGAAATTAAGTAAGTTATAAAACAAGATAGTGGCAGCTGGTGACAGCTTAGGACAGTCTGTCAGTTCATCCGCTCAAAATTTTCCTGTGTAATGGAGATGTCTGCCTGGGCACCCTGGCCTTGATGCTGCACTCAGAGCCACAGGCTAGATGACTGTGCAGAGATCTTTGTTGCCTGCCTACCCTCATTTGCAGGGATTCTGTCTGCTACAGAGGTGAAGCCCTCTTCACTGGGCAGCGTATTGCCTTATTTTTTGAGCTCTCCCTTGCACACCCCTGCCTTTGCCTTTCATGGGGTTTCTAAGTGCTACAGCCAGGTACCTAAAGAGGTAAAGCACTTATTGTCTGCTACTGAGATTCACAATTAGGCACTGTAATACTACAAACAGTCGAACAGTCAGAGGAGACCCTTTGATTATGCCATAAAAAAAGTCATTAAAAAGTTGGATTTAAAAGAAAAACCCTTAGCTCTGGAAAAACTCATTAAAAAGTCATTATTAGGTAGAACTGCCGTAGCAGAAGGAGGTGGGTGTTTGGGTAATGGACCTTGCATATGCACAGAAGGACCTCCTGGTGATGCCATTATGATGCAAGATTACAGTGGCTAAACAATTTCCCTGCCAATCTATGGAGACCCCATTGAGTTACAGAAATAAAGCAAGGTTCTGCTGTGCAGACATCCCGCTACTTATTACAAAAGTAAGAAAAGAAATACATTGCTATGGTTTTATTCTGCACCAGAGGTTGTCTCATAAAGTGAACCTCCCACCTTTTTCAGGGTTCCTGTGTGTCAGCTGTCAGAGGGTGCTTCAAAACAGCATGCACTATCAGTACAGAGCACAGACCAGCAGCACACACTGGGCAGGATGTCTCAGCAAGGGATAATACAGCTAAATACACTGAGGCATTTTTAATCTACCATCAGCAAATCAGTAGGTGCATAGAAAAGAAACATATCATATTTTGCTAATAAAAACTGTTTGCTTTGAGTGTTGGGTGTAGCCTCCACCCTGTCCTCATGAGGAGACAGGGGCACCTGGTGCACTGCAAGAGCCTGACTGTAGTTTGCTAGAGAGAAAAAATCCCCACGTTTCCTTACACTGGTCACAGTAGCTTCCATCCATCAGGGACCTGTAGCCAAAGATTGTGCCACAATCTATTCATTTTTGTTTTTAAGAAAAATGTTTGTTGCGCACAAAGTCGCGATGTATTTAATGCAAGTAAAGCTTTTTAGTTTCCCAGCTGAACCCACTCAGCTGTGGAGGTTGATGAAGGGAATGGAGGGCCCTGGAGACCTGCAGTTCAAGGTCAGAATCTGAGCCAGTATGTGATGTTTCTAGCTGTGACCCTGCTGTCTGCTCTGAAAATGCTCTCATGTACATGAAGTAAAACATCTTTGATCAAGGTGTGTAAGTGCCTGGTCTCAAAAATTCTCAAATCAGTAAAAGATAAGATAACATAGAACCCTTTCTTTCCTGCCCTGTGACTGAGGGTGCCCTGCTCCATGCGGATGTGGCAGTCCTGGCACAGCAGCAGGAAGCGCAGTGTTGCACACTGGCAACCTGGAATTTTGGACATCTGCTTCCCATTAGCCTGTAACTGACAGTCTACATCTATTTTACAGAAAACCAGTAACCATATCATCATGGTAGCTGGAATAGACTCTACTAAAAAAAAATCCACTCTCAGGACAAAAAGACTGAAGCTTCTTTTGTTTTCTATTTCCATCCAGCTGCAGTCATCAGGAAAAAAACTGTGCAAAAGCTCAGGTAGGTTTACTGTTATACATAGAGAAACTCGTGAAGCCATCTTCCAGTTCACAGGGATATTTTTCTACCCATTTTCAAGCCTTCTGGCATATTCACGGGAAAGGTCACCATAAATGGGTTGCTCAGTCACCTGTGTTGCAGTGACCCAAATTCTTATGCCCACTGGCAGCCAAGTTGCTGCACTTCTTCAGCAAGAATTAGGGTAAAGGACCTCACTTCTTGCTGCGTTTCTCTGGGAGAATCTTCCTCTGGGCTTCAGAAGTATTTCATGTGCTCACAGAGGTAAACATTGGCCAAGGGAGGAGCTACCATACTGCACATAAAGTGCAGGCTGTTGTTCCACTTTTAAACATATTTCTAATATTCCAGTAACAGTGTAACTAAATATGTAATTAGAGTGGAGCCAAGTTTCTCAGAGCATAACTTTCCAACTTAGCTTTGACCATACCCTGAAATAGCTACATGCAGGCAAAGCACCATTTGAGGAGAAAACCTTTGCTAAGAGCGCTTGCCTGAGAACAGCCCCAAACCAGGTGGCTCAAAGGGAGGGCTGGCCTTTTGCCAGGATTTGTCCTGTTCTTTGGATTAATTCCCAGAGTAACTTCAGGAAACTTCCTGGACCTTCTGCATTAAAAAACACCTTTTGCTATAAAAGGTTAAGCCTTAAAATACCCACAGGGGAACAGATCTTGGAAGCAATTGGCATTACAGGCCAGTAATTGTTGGCCCAAGGAGGAAGAAGACTGAATGGCTGTAAGACATAACACCTCTCCTTGCATTTCCTTGGGCCCCTTTCTCTTCACTTACAGTAAAGGAGCTCATAGTGCTAAGTTAAGACAGATTACTTGGGTTTCCTCTGCAATATACAGGCTATTTAGTGAAGTGGTGAGCAAAGGTGTGACTTCAGCAGAGGTTACCAGTGTGGACAAGTTGTGCTTGGATTTGCATGGAATCTACTCATCTACCACGACTGCAGTGTGAAGCTGGTTGTGTGGATCTGACTGCTGCATTCAGGCAAAAATACCACTGACTTAAGCTTTTCACCCTGATTTCTTCAGGGAGGAGAGCATCACTGCAGGAACACTCTTGCTAGGTTTGTTGAGACCAATGACCATCTGCCAAAGGATTCCTCACAAAAGGGTCTAACACAAAACCTCAGTTATGGCTTCAGATCCCACTGTAATATTGAGCTGCATTAGCTTTGGTTGCTGTTAAATGTTAAGAAAAAAATGGAACAAACAGGAGCTGCCTTCATGCCCTCAGGGGTGCAGATGTGGAATGGACATAAAGGGGATTCTAGATGCAAATGCCAGCCCGTATTTATTTGTTGTGGAACCCTATATATCATATCTATACTTAAAACTGCTAATTTTAAGAATTCAGAAAATCATGCTAGGCATAAAAATATCAGGATGCTCTGTTAGAATTGATTTCATTATTGACAAAATTAATTGGTTACATTCTACTTTGAAGGTTTTGGTTAATCTCAGCTCAGGTTTTTAGGGCTTTTTGTGCTATCAGGAAGAAACCTGGATAGAGTAATATAAATATGGACCATAGAGCTAGGGCTGAAAGAGATATTGAGGATCATGTAGCTGACCCTTTGCTCTGATGTCTGGATTCCATGCTCGGCTGAAAGAGATATTGAGGATCATGTAGCTGACTGATCATTGCTCTGATGTCTGGATTCCATGCTTCTTAAATCACTTCTGCCAGTTCTTAAATACCTCCAGACATCTTTGCAGAGATGGCGTAATTGCAATTTATTCATATTTGTGACAGAAATGGTAAGTCTGAATGGAGAATAGATGGGATAGTCCAAGAGAAATGGCAGAAGAGTGGCAGGGGTTAATAGCACCTTTCTTAGCAGGTCATCAGAATCCCATCTGCAAGGAGTTTCTCCAGACATCAAGACTAAAAACACAAGAAGATACCTAACACAGGGGACAACGTAGGAGCAGACTAAGAAAAGTCATCTAGAGGTGATCCTCTTAATGCAATGCAAGCTGGAGGTCAGGGTGGTGGCTGCAAAGGATGGCTCATGCAGAGATATCCCAGTAATCAGGGAAGACAAAAAAGCAGGTGAGGCAGTGGTCTAGGACTGTGTGCTGAGCACCTCCCACCCAGCATCACTCAGATGCCCAGGGCAAGATCTGGGGGGTTGAAGTTTTCATCACAGCAGAAAAAAGAAAGCAAATTTATATGAATGACAACTAATGACATCAAATGTATTGACAAAAAATTCAGCACTAGAAGCCACTCTCCTGTGTCCACATAATCAGGTCCCTGTGACATCAAGGCAGATATACCTGCTGTGAAACGAAACTCCAGTGACACAAAACAATTATATTAGCGGCAACTGAATCTCTGGCATGTGAATATTCATCAGCAGCCACTACCCAGCAAATGGGCAGTTTTAGCAAGATTAATTTATCAAGTAAACCATAACCTGAGGGTTAATACTTTCTTTATTCTATTATTCACATATTAAGGTTATATATGGAATAGGCACGATCTTCAGTTCACACACATTCTATGACTTTGCAAGCAGGAGCTCCTGCAGTGCTCTCAACCTCCTTCTCTCAACCTTCTGCTTTGCAAAGGCACCTTTTATAGCTTGGGGTAATTTCACTAACCTGTTGTAGAAGATGGAACTGTGGTACTATAAAATATCTTTGCTCCTTAGCATCAGGCACTGATCCAGTGCTGAGTGCCAAAATCACAATGATGGGCACTTAATTTTGTACTGCTGTGAGTAAATCTAAATGTTCAGAAAAATGTTCCTAATTGCTGATTGGTTTTGCTGCATTTGTGGGTTTTGTACCTCTGCTGAAAATTAAAGCCCAGCCTCTCAAATACGGGCAACTCCATTTTCATCAGTACCAGGCTTGATGCCTGCAAGTTTACAAACTGGGATAACAATAGACTGGAGCATAATACCTTGGTACCTCATTTACCATCACTTGGTTCCTCTAGGCCACAAGTGTCTCTGTTATTAGTCCAACAGTTTTATGGGTTTACACAGTCCTTTATGAGCTGCTAATTACTTGATTGTGCTGAACTGTTGTAGGCTGTGATATTTTGTACAACACTGCCTGCCAGTGCACTGCTGTGAGCTTTGCAGCACAGCTGGGAACACAGGCCCAGCTTAGCAAAGCTACTTGACCAGGTGGCTGCAGCACGAGGTCATTCCTGGATGCATTCTTTCCTGGATGCATTCTTTCCAGATGCATCTCTCATGCCCCAGCATCCATTCATCACAGCCTTCCCTGTAAGCCCAAAGCAGTCAGAGTAGAGACCTGGCAGCTTGCTCTGCCCAGTGCAGGGGATCAGCACAGAGGCTGTGGTGGTTCCAGGGTGCGTTGTGGCCCCAGCACACAGAGGCCATGCAGGCAGTGCTCTGGTTTGCTCAACAGCAGGAGGACATGCACACTGATGTGCAGCTGGGCCGGGGCAAGGAGATAGCCAGGGTGGGCAGGATGTGTCCCGGAGAAGAAGGGATCCCTAGGAAAGGTGGGTGGGATGCCGCAGCCTTTGAGTGAGAGTGTCCAACCTGTGTGCTTGCCCAGCACTGTATTGCTTTGGGAGGTACTTCTTTTTGACAGGTTGCATCAATACTGGTAGCCCAAGGCTATTTCTTATGTATATAGTGCTGATCACTCCAGAACGTGTTACACAGAGTGCCCGATGTGCCAAACTCAGCACTGCTTCCATGACTGCCAATACCTTACCTTCACATGGAGAGGGCAGTGGAGACCCCAGCCCCTGAAGTGGTATAAAAGCTGCATGGAAAATTACGATTTTTGAGCATTGTTTGCTTTAACCACAGAGACTACTAATAAAGATTACTAGTAAGTGTTAATGTTACTACCACTGTCTGGGAAGTGGAAGGCACAGGTATGTCATACACACTAAACTCAGGATTGCTGCTGCAACCCAGAGGCAGAGATAACACCAACAAGCTTTGTGCCACCAAGCAAAGCCAGTCAGGGAGACCATCCCATACAGCAGGTAGTGGAATAGATGGAGTGACAGCCCTTTCACTTTTTGCAAGCTTGCACACAACCCATGGCTCTTCAGGTGATATTTTTCTACTCTACCCTGCACCATCTTTCCGATAGTGCTCAACATGGAGAAATAAGGCTTGGCACGGCTCTAGCATCAGCAGACACCTGGAAACTTTGTCTGGCATGACTTCTAGCAGGTGAGAAGCTCCAGCCTCAGAGAGAGTGGCGGGAAGTCACTCCTGCATCTCAGAGTTGGGACCTTGCTGAGCACTGGAAAACTCCACAGAAAATCCTAACAAACAGCCCAATAAAATTGTTATGTTTGATGTTTCTCATCTCCAGCTTGGATACATCAGAGGTTGTATCAGACTGTACTTTTGCAGCATGGTGCTGCAAAAAAAGCATAAAACCAGCACCAAACATTTCACTCAAAGGGTGTGCCATGGTTTGTCAGTTGCCAACCAAGCATCACCCAGCCCTCACTCAATCCCCTCCAGTGGAATGGCAGAGCAAAGAGTAAAAGTAAGAAAAGTCATTGGCTGAGATAAGAGAGTTTAACAGGACAGAAAAGGAAGAAAATAAATAATTGTAATAATAATAAAAAAATTATTAGGGTATATGAAACAATTGCTCATCCCAGGCCAACTGATGCCCAGCCAGTCCCCACACAGTGGCCCCCAGCCCAGTTTACCTGCAGTTTATATACTAAGCATGATGTCTCATGGTCTGGAATATCCCTTTGGCCAGTCTGGGTCAGCTGTCCTAGCTGCGTCTCCTCCTACTTTCTTTGTGCCTCTCCAGCCTTCTCACAGGCAGGGCATGAGAAGCTGAAAAGTCCTTGGTGTCATATAAGCACTGCTTGGCAACAACTAGAAACATCAGTGTGTTATCAACATTATTCTCATATCCTAAACACAGCACTCTACCAGTTACTAGAAGGAAAATTAAGTCCATTCCACCCAAAACCATGTTAGGCAGCCATTCGTAGTGTTCTCCTGGAGACAGACAGCTGTTTTCTCATTATTTAAATAGGACCCAAACCCTGTAAGAGAAGCTGCAAGTAACAGTCTCCTTATGTCTCTACAGAGGAGGCTTCCCAGTTGCTGGCACTAAACCATCTCTTATTGGACAGCCAAGCTATAATTACATCTGGGTCAGAAGGCATGAACTGACAAGTTTTACTTGGAAACCATAATTGGGAAAAGAAGAAATAACTAAGCAGAGATAATAATTTCAGATCCAATTTGCCCTCCTGAAAAGACTTTTCACAGATTCTTGTTACCATAGGAATTAATATAAAATCCACATCCTGAAGGGTACACAAAAGAAATTGTTCTAAGAAAATAGGCATAACCAGAAAAATATGTAATGAGTTCTGAATTCTCAGCTGAACACTATGGAATGGGAATGTGAAGCAGTAGTCTGAAGGCTGCCGTGACATCTGGGGAATTTGGCTAGTCTGGTAGGAAAGAAAAAGTTCCCTTTTCCAGATCATTGGGAGACAAGACAGCAATTTGATCATTCATTTTTTTATTGCATTCAATGCTATTTCTGAACTCCTGCTCATGACATTGGCTGTGTTATTATACCTTTAAAAAAGCGCATTGTAAAATACAGCCAGGTGTTTAAGCACTGGCTATCATACACTAGACCACAAGATACTTGAGGAAGGCAGTTTTTCTTCCATACTTTCGGAACTACTGGTAGTTCAAGCAGATGCCTAACTGAATTAGATCATCAGTGACTGAGCTGCAGCCGTGACATATATTTATAAAAGCAGTGCCAAGAGGCCAGCAAGGATCAGGAAAGAGGGTCATAATGGGATTACCAACTGTTTGGCCTGACTTCTGTGTGATGGATGCCAGTCAGTAGTTTCGGTGTACAGGCCAGTTCTGGTATTTGTGCTACAAGACATAAATTTGGTCTAATGAGTAACAAACAGACATGGAAATGAGACCTGCTAGGGAAAAGCTTCAGACTGCCAAGCTTTTCACTCATGCCAGCTGCCCAAGCTCTGCACATACCAGCTGCAGACCACATGTTCCTCTGGGGTTTCAGCACACCTACCTTGGCTTCAGAGACACAAAGAAGGGAGAGTGGGTGGTCACACCAGGTATGTAAAGCTGAGCAGTGTGATACCTTTTGTGTGACCCTGTGGAAGAAAATGTGTCCTGAATAAGTGGTGCCATCCTGAGTGTGCCACAGAGACTGAGTGCTTCAGTAGTCTATATCAGGGAGAAGCCATTCGACATTTGATCCACTGCTAGAAGGTCATGGTAAGCACATCCCTGTCCCTGGCCTAGGAGCAAAGTGGAGAAGTCCTTCAAATTCCAGGCTAAGGAGAGAACACTTATGGAAAACTATGAGCTCTACCATTTCTGAGACAGGTTAGCTTCAGATGTGTTTTGAGAAAGTTCCCTTTCTAGAGAGGACCGGCAATGCCAGGCATAAGATCCTCTCCCTGCTTTGTTAGGGAGGTAGACAAGACATCAGCAGATCCAGAGGCAAGTGGTTGGTCTGTCTCCTTTTGCTGTGGTTGTAAAGCAGTGCAGTACAGGTTATGTCTGTGAGCTGCAGACAGGGGTAGCAGCCGCTCAGCTGTGTGGCTCCTGGCCTGGAAATAGGTCAAGCACAACAAAGCATCAGACAGCAAAGAGCAGAGGAGACTCTCCTCCCTCATGCTTTCAAAAACCCAAGCATCAGGCTCAACCTGGGGAGAGGCTGTCTGGGGAAAGAATAACAGGAGAAAGGGAATGGAGCTGAGAGGACCAGAGATGAACCTTTCTAGGAATGGGGGGAAAGCCATAGATGTATAAAATGTAGAAAGTCATGAAAAGGACAGGAGAAAGTAGGAAAAGTCTGGGCGTGAGTGGTCCTGGGGAAGTTCAGGGAGAAGGAGCATTTAAGAGAACAAAACAAGTTTTATTGCTAGTACAGTCTATTACCAACAGGTACATCTTCTTTAAGGGATTTCAGGTTAAGCAAGGTATATCTAAAACATGTTGAGCACATTGCATGAGGTGAGCAATCTCCTCTGATACTCCACCAAGGATGTAATACCTTTCTAGCATCTGGTTTTGTGCCTACGTCTCCTCATGAGCAGTTCCTTGGTCTGTCCATTTCTCTTCTGGGCAGGGCAGGCAAAGCTCACATGAGACTGTGACCACCTAGAGCCATTGGGGTCTTCCAGGTGGGCCATGCCTGGTGCAGAGATGTGCTGCATTAACAGCTGCTGATGCTGTTTGGATGCAATTGCTTATGAAATGAGGTAAAGATATGTATAATCCATACCCAACAGCCCACGTCGAGGAGATGTGTCCTACAAAACCCTTCCCAGGGTAAGAGGACAGCACTTCAAACCATTTATGCTCATATTAAAAAAAAGGTTAATTAATCACTCATATAGTTGGGATTATGAAGCAATTAAGAGATAACATTAGTTAAGACCAGTAAGCTAGGCTTGGCATCCTTCTCCCATTTTCAATAGAGATTCACAGAGCTCTGTGTTTCTAGCAAAGCTCTGACACAGGGAAAACACCCAAATGTTCCTGAGATGAGAAGGAAACTTCTTGTGGTCACCAGCGTGAGGTCAGATCCTGGTACACTGCAGCCTCTTTCTCTCTTCCCAGTGTTCTTTTCAAAATACTGATACCACTGTGTTCCTAGAAAATATCAAAAGATCAACACAATGCTGCAACAAACAATACTTCTTGTCCTCACACAGTTCTTTTCCCTCCAGGGCTATAGATAATTTAATGGGAGAATTGGTTATTTCAAAATGAACTGTTCATTATGGTATTTTCATTGACAGTTCAGTGAAACTGTCAGCTCTTCTCGCTCTAATTGCTTTTGATCAACAAAAGAAAAACATGCACCCTTAAAAGAAAATTATTTTGATGTAGCTGGGATGGCTCCCTCTTTAAAGAGACTGATGGGGAAAAGAGCAAGCAACAGAAAACGATGAGAAAAGAAAAAAAGAAGGAAAAGAATTGACACATTTTCCCAAACAATCACTTGTTACTTCAGTATTTCTGCAGTCAAATGCAGTTACTCCAGAGGAAAATTTTCCATGTCCTTCAGCAACCTCTGCCAGAAGAATTTATTTGGATTGGCTCCTGCAAGCACTCATGAAAAAGCCAGTTCTCGAGTATTTACAGGGGAGTAAGTGGTTAGCTTGTGTTGCATCAGTCAGGTTTCTCACTGGTGCCATTCAATCAAGCTACAGAGACTAACTTGAATATACAGTCTAGTAAAACCTGCCATAGAATACCCATAATTGAATATAGGCTACAACATTAGTCATAACATAAGTAGCAGCAATGTAATCTTAAACTCTAGTGGAAAGTATGATCTGCCAACACTTAGGTTGTAACAGATTTCTGTAAAACAACTTGCATAAAAAAAACTTGGTTGCTCATTGCTTGCCCTTGGTAACTCATTAAACATTACTACGTCACACAGAAAGCTGACTAATGCCACGGGCCTTTAAAAATTAAACAGAAATTTCTGTTTCTTTTTAGTTCACTTCTCTTTCCCAAATCCTGAAGTATGGAAGAGAGAAAATAAAACTTTGAATCCCAGTTAGGTTTGGGATCAGATTACAAGGAAGGCCTTGCACATTCAGAAAAAGCACAGGAAAGCCCCCAAACACTGGACAACCACCAGCTTGCACTTTCATGGGGCTCTGGTGTGGTCAGGGTACTGTTGCCCCACAGAGTGCTCTTCTGCATGAGGCAGGATGGGGATTCAAGGCCAGGTCTCACCTCTCCAGCTCATCTGAACCATTCACTGCCCAAATATTGTCAGCCCTTCCTGATTCCCCTGCTGGTGCTCCACTCCCCACTGATAGCAGTGCTCTGCAGGACCCCACCTCAGCCCTGTCCTCCCTCCTGTCCCTAGGCACCAGTTCCCTTTCTAGGGCCAGGAGCACCAGGCTTTGTCTCCAGGAAAAGCCCCTGCCAGAGACCTGGAGGGAGATGCCTCAGAGAGTGATGCAGATGAGAGTCCCCGTTTGGTTCCTAGCCAGAAAAGTTAGATTTGGTGTATCAGGTCAAGAAAAATAAAGCAGCAAGACCAACTGCTGACCACCTCTGGGACAGGTGTCAGCATGCTCTCTGAGAAGGACATGGCTGCACACCAGGCAGGTAACTCATCCTGATGCTCCTTTCTTCTAACAAGGGCCTTGATTTCTAAACATGTAAGATTAGAATTGATTTGGTTTGTTTCAAAAACCTGTGTACATAGCATACATTCTCTGCTAGCCAAAATGGTCACCCTTGGGATTTCAGCAGATTATGTGAATGCTCAGCTCTTCCAGGAGCTGAATCACTCTTATTTATGTACCTAATCACGGATTTAAAAGCTTAACTTGTAACATGCTGGTTTGAAAAATACAGCCACCTCCTTTCTGGTTATGTGCAGCAGACATGGAAAAATAAAAATGGCTAAAGAATGTCTCTTAAGCTGAAAGAGCTTGTTTTAAAAGCCAGATCTCCTGGGAGCACATGGAGGATATCTGTGTTTAGATGCAAGAGATAAACTCACCAGCTGTGAGACGGGGAGGATGGGAAGAGACCTTCATTTATCATGTCAAATCCAAGCTTCGTGTGAAATTTCAGTCCCAATATAATTTGCTATTTTGAATAGCTGGTACTCAGGCACGCAAAAGCTTTTGAACTGCAGAGTCCAGAATAGCAGAGGGAAAACAAGAATATCCATCACCTCCCTGATAGCCTCTGCCAGCTCCATCTGCCCATTTTCATAAAACATCTTCACCTTGCAGATACAGTGCAATTGAGAAAATCGCACTAGGCTTCATGTGACCACATTTTCCTCATGACCTTAAAGAAGACAAGATGAAAAACCAGGGGTTTCACTGTGCCTTTGCAGCCCTGCCTTTGCCCAGCCTGCAATGATCAAACCAGGGAAGGTTTAGATTGGATATAAGCAAAAATCTACTGAAAGGGTTGTCAAGCAGTGGAGCAGGCTGCCCAGGGAAGTGGTTGACTCACCATCCCTGGAGGTATTTAAAGATGTGTGGATGTGGCACTTGGTGACAAGGTTTAGTGGTGAACTTGGCAGTGCTGGTTTATTGTTGGACACTACAATCTTAAAGGTCTTTTGCAGCCTAAATGATTCTATGATTCTTCAAGAGTAACTGTTGCAAAAAGATACCTTCCACAAGTAACACCTGCAGGAGGCCACAGAGCCCACATGCTGTGTGTAATCCTGCAACAGTATCAAGCTTTTTTTGCTTTCTGACGGTTTTTTTTCCTCCTTCCTCTATATTTCCCTAGAAACCTCACAGTCAAGTTTATTCTAATTTTGCCCTTTCGTCTATCAGGTTATTTTTACTCCTGCATTCCTAATGTAGCTTGAAATTAGTGCAGCCCTTTTATTTATATATCAGCCTCCTCAATGATGTATACATAGTTTGAGGAGAGATATAATTACAGGCTGCTGCAGAAGAGCACAACAGGTCATTACATCCCAGGCAAACTTCAGCTTTGTTTGGAATTCATGGCATATAGGATTTTTTTTAAGATGTTTGATCTGAATGTCATTCCCCCAGACCCAGTAATAATCTAAATCAGATCAGGACACAGCTGGTTTCCCTATGAAGCATCAGAAATCACAGAAGAAGGGGCTGAGAGAACATGTCCCTGCTGCCTGCTGGACAGGGCAGTCCTTCATCCAGGGATTTTTGAGCCCAAATAAGGAATAGGAAAGTTTTGACTAACTCTTTAAATAAAAGCACTCCAGAAAAACACATCTACAACTAAGCAGTGGAGGGACAAAATTAATAAGAAAAACCTAAGTCCCCTTTGCAATGACACCATTCTTGGATCAGTGATGTGCTCTCGAACTGTGGATAAATCACTTATTGCCAGAAAAAAAATGGTAAACCTTGCATTGCTATTTGAGAGAAGAGGTTTAGCTGTGACCCACTGGGGCCAGCCATGGCTGTGTATTTCATATGGTGAGGATTGCAAATGAGGAGAAAACCAAGGGACATTTTACCTGGAGACTCTGACCTGAAGCAGCTGCTAAACAACAATAAAAAGAGGGAAAAAAAGAGAAGAAGGATTAAAACTTTCTAGTGTCTTTCTAATGGCTTTTGCTGGGGTATCTTGGTGTGGCCTACAAATATTTAGACAGAAAAAGTAGTTTTAATAAAATTAATATGATTTGATTTTTTTAAATAAAGCTCACCTCACCTTATCAATTCCCCCAAGGGTACTGTGGTTGAGATTAACTCTGGCTGGAAAATGGCTTTCTCATGCTATGAAATCCCAGAGTTTCCTAATCTCAGGGTCTTTCTACCAAAAAAGAGAAGGTGGATGGGAGCCTACAGAAGGTACCAGAGGACAAGGCAGAAGAGCAAAAAAACCCCATCAAACTTCCAAGACCTTCTTTTTATACTAAATAGAGCATCATCCAGGGATTATGTATATCTTTGCTTTATAGGAGGGACTGAGGTTTAAACAACTGAGGTTTAGCCTTTGGATCTGTCATTTCTATTCTTGGCAAAATTTGATTTCCATTGAAGAATATTTGTTGAACCTCCTTCATTTCCTCATTGTACAAATGACATATAATAGTGATGAAGGCAGGAAAAAAATGAAACAATTGCTTATGAAAATGAGACATTTTAATTAAATTTACACATCATGGTATTTAAACAAGGCAGCACTTTTTGTTTAACATTGTTATGAGATGGTTTTTCCCTTAAATAAATTTTGTGTTCCAATCCAGGTACCAAACCAGGACTATTCTGAGCATTCTCAATGAACACTCTGGCCAGTGGGATATTGCACAACCTTGTGGTCTAAAGACCTTTGCAAGTATGTAAGTAAGGTGGTAAATTGGGATGGCACTTGTTTTACCTAGGTGTAGGCTAGATTAATCTCATCTAATCATGCAGGCTTTCTCCTCTGGCAAAGGGGAAAGAGAGCATCTCCAAATGGCAGATCATCTCCTTAAGGGTTTCAGATTTGTAGGTTAAACAGCCATCTGTGGGTGCCTCTCTGCCTGCTCTGAGCATGGAGCAGGAACTAGAAGAGTACTTTTGACATCTGTACTCACTACTAGATGAATAAAAATAGAGGGACAAATAAAAATAGAGAGATGACCTCATGCTTTAGCTCTAGCCTTTAATTTACTAGCTTTGGCATGAACTGTTGCACTAATTACTAGGAATTACTCCCATATTTCAGGGGAAAAAACCCAATGAAACAAACATGGAAATAGTAGAATATGAGGCACTTCAAAAATTACTGTCCCACGTAAGCAGTTTTGTATAAAATGGTAAAAAAGAGAGGGGGGGGGGGGGAAATAATCTCTGCAGTCTGTATAACCTCAATCTTATAAGAAGCCAGCTATAGTTGGTTTGGTTCTACTTTGAAAGGTACATTAAAACATCTCAAAAGGAAATTTCACTACACTATGACAACAATAAATAACTTTTTAACTAACCAGCAGAGCACTTCTAGAGAAATACCTATGCAAGTACTGAGCAGGAAAAAAAAGTGGATGGATTTTCTTACTTTTATGCAAAAACCTCGCTGGACAAGTTTGGTTGGAAACAGAGGGAGGTTCAGCTCTGCAGACCTCTCCATTTAGCAGGAGGTAGGACCTGTGTCACACTGTGTGCACTCCCACATATTCATCAGTCATCTAGAAAAAACCAAAAAAGTTTGGAGATGGACTTTGCTGGATGGCACTGAAAGGCACTGGAAACCCCCCAGCAACCAAGGTGGGTAAGAAAAATGCTTGAGACTAAAACCAAGGAGTGAGGGGCCTCTGCTTTGACCCATTCTTCTGATGATGCCAAAGTAAGTGCTCCTCAGGTCTGAAACAAGATTTAGCCTTTCCACATCACTGCAAAGACTCAAATGATTTCTCCAGTGAATATCAAGAAGAAAGAGTCACTTATTGGCCAGAGACACATGAGGGCTATATCCCTGCCTTGGCAGATCAGTGGTGTGCCCCACTGCCCCCTGCAAAAAGCCCCTTTGTTTCTTGAGAGCTGAGTGTTGGATTTTACCAGCATCTCAACCCAAAACCTCCCTGACATATTTTATTTCTTTTCTCTTATAAGGCTGGACAAAAAAATCTGCAGTGTTTGCCCCTAGCTAGCTATCAAACAAATGCACAGTTACATATCTGAAGAGGAGATGGTGAACATTAAGGCTATTCCAATTATAAAACCATCCTACTCTTTACTGAAACCTGTCATCACAAAAAAAGCGCCATATTTCAATGTGATATTTTGTGAAATGGTAATACTGTGATAGCGATACAATTACTGCAAAGGCTGTATAATTGGATGATTTAGGATATGCAGGGCTTTTGAAATACATTGGGCTTGTTCCTTTCTGTAAGATTGATAACACTTTCTTTTAAGTCTTTCATTTTACATTAATGCATTCATTTTACAAAATCCCCTCTTAAGCTAGTACTAGAAGGAAAGTCAGTTGGGCCAATTTGCTTTCTCTGTACTGTTTGCTAATGTATGTCCTTCCACATGTCTCTGCATTCATCTCTGCTCTAGCTGAAAATATCTATTTTTTTCTGTTGTATTTCCCAGAGATCTTTTCCTGCTCTCATTAATTTTTATTGTGTGGTCCAGAGCACTCTCTGCTCTGCTAAACAACAGGAAAACAGAAGAGAAGTAATGTTCCTAGTAAAGTGGACAGCAAATTCCTCAAAAGGAAAAATAATAACCCCATGTAATTTTTTTTTTCCACTCTGACCCTTACACAGTCTGGCATTTGAGTTGTTGTTTTTAAATTACTAACTACATCAGCTGGAGGTTTTCTGTGTTCTGTCGTCAGTCACATCTAGCTTTTTCTCTCCATCCTGTCTGCAAATTAATCCAGCATCCCCTGGGCTAAATTCATTGTTCAAATCATTCCTGTCAGCAGCTTGTGAAGGTCTTGGCTGGCTCACCAGCTCAAACACTGATCCCAGACCTCGGCACCTCAGCCAGGACACAGCTGCTCAGTGCCACGCCAGGCTGAGTCCTGTCCCATGGCAAGGGCCAGACCACCCCATGGCAAACTCACACAGTGAGTTTTGTCTCTCAGCAAGAGGTAGGATTAGTGCTTGCTCTCATTCATCATCCAAGAGGGGCAGAAGTACTTTTTGACTCCACTGCATGCTGTAACCTGAAAGGGTTGTGCTCCCCCCTTGCACACACCAAAATGAAAGACCTTAGTTAATTGTTCTTCCCAATCTGCCTGCTCTAAGGGGAAATAGCTAGTGCCAATGAATAATAAACGGAGTATTTGCATGTTTTCTTTTTTTTTCTAACTGAAATATTTGATGTAATTTGCCAACTATAGGCCTATTGTCTTATTGCCACTTTTTGAGATGATTTGTACACTGAGCAAACAATTCCATGGCTCACCTACAGAAGGTGGAAGTGCTGGCCTGCTGA
>NW_008237919.1:11505062-11514272 GCF_000691975.1 Corvus brachyrhynchos | reverse complement strand
TGCCAATTTCAAAACCAATTATTTCCTTTCTCTTTTGATTAGGAGGAAAAGGTGGCTAAAGTCTGTTTGGTTTGCCTATTACCTACCTGTTTTATTTGAGCCAAGTTATTTCCACAATCCATTCAATGCACCAGAGCTACTCAGTTTAATGGAAATCCTTCCCTCTGAGCTCACAAAAAGAACACAGCCACAGCTCCTGAGGAGCTCTTCCCCTTGGAAGTGTTGAGACATGGTGTCCACTGAGAGATTGGACTTGCTTCAAGCCTCAAAGCATTGACTCTGTGTGACAAAGCCTCAGCATCCTCAATGAAAAAGTAATCCTGCCGGGCTGGCTGAGTGCAAAACTGACAGAAAAAACTGCTCAAATGATCCATTTTTTTTGTTTTAACCTGAATACCACTGAGGTGAAGCTCAACTAAACAATATATAGGCTTAGCCTCAACTAACTATGTAGAATAAGAAAAATTGTTCTCACTGGGATTTTTAGGTTACAGGAGCTATTTCAGTGCTTTTACAAGATTGTAAGGATAATATTTAAGAGTAATTAATTTCCTAGTTTATCTGCAGAGTGCCTAAGTGAAGATAATTGTGTTTTACAGTGCTTGAGAGAATCCAGAAAGCAGTTCAATGTCAACTTTTCTGCTGAGGCAGTCCAATCTTGCATATTAAATACTGATAAACATACTGAAGATGCATAACTCTTGGTAAATGCTAAAGCTCATCATACTGTAAGTGTAATTTTGATGATGACTACTTTGCCACTAATTGAAAACAACACCTGTCATTGTGTTTGAAGTAGGCAAAGCGCTGAAATGACAGTGCTGGAAGCTCTGCTCCTTTATTCAGAGACGTCTTACGGAGACACAAGTGCAGCATCAGCTCCTGCAAACCAACTCGTCTTCATGTTTCCACGTCTTATGGGAAAGGCTGTGGCTTTCAGAGAATGAAAAAATCTCTCCTTGCTCACCCCTGATCTCTCTGCCAAAACAGGGAGCAGCAGAGTGCTTCTACGATACCAGCTTTTGCAAGAGGCTTCCTTCCCTGTGATTGAATAAATAACATAACACAAATAACACCCATGATACCACACCCCATTGTGACAGGTGTGGGCGAAAACTTACCGGGGCAGCAACCTTTGCTCCTAACCTATGCTCAGGAAGGTTCATTCACTGCCCTCTCATGTTCTGCCTCTCCCAAATCCTGCTTGCTGGATATCCCTGTATCACCTGACACCTTCCTTAATGATACAACTGATTTCTCTGCTCCTGTTCATAATGTATCAGCCACTATATGCATTTCAGTGTCTTCTTGACCAGTGAAAAGAAAATCTAAAAGTTAACTCACCTAAGAAGACATCAAAAGACACATACCGAGAACCAGTGGCCTACAGCACTCAATTCCACTGCTTTTCCATCCACATCAGATCAGCCATGGGTTTGCCATGCTCCTCAGTGCCAAAGCACATACTTGTCACAGCCCTGGAAGGAGAACAGGGTGCACTGGCAGGGTGGGCACAGGAGGGCTCCCCATCTCACACTCATACCCCAAGGACCTGCCCCAGGCAGGGCAGGTGGAGCTCTGCACAACCTCGGCCCTCAGCTTGGAGCGGTGTCACTGCACACACCATCAAAGAGCTCCAGAGTTTTCATCTTTTGTGTGACCAATGCTAATTTACTGCTTAATTACATCTCAGTGAGAAGCAGAAAATATTACTGATGTCAGATGGGGCCAGCACTGGCAGGGCAGCAGCAATCTATGCTTGAAGTAAGACATTATCAGAGCAGATCATTTTCCCTTCTTCTATTTTAAATAACATATTGCTCTTTAACTAGAATTTAGAAATCACAATACAAGTTTAAATACAAATCAACAATTGTAGATTAATTAAAAGGCACATGATTAAAAACAATCATATTGAAGATTGATAACTTTGCAACTAATTTTATGTTTCATAATTCCTGTTCTCCGATATTGTTTGCAAAAATCAGTTGGCAATTAATTAACCTGATATCATTCAGTCTAAACTAAAAGAACATTGGACATCTTATTCCATCTGTTAACAACTCTATTAAACAAAACAGCCAAAGACCCAACTACATTTTCATAACAAAATTCCTTGGGGACAGTTTCTGTCCCCAGCTTCTTGCAAAATGAAAATGAGTTGGAAGAAGTCAGATTTATCCTGAGGGACAAAGGAGGGCACCTCTGTCACACGAAACTGCTCCAGGATACTGTGAAAATATGCTGGTCATGCCTACTGACCTTCACCCAGCCACAACCTCTCCAGAGGTGAGCAGTGATCCCCCAGCCTCTGCTACAGAAAAATAATTCCCAATGGGTCATTATACTCTGTGCACTGAGGTGCAAAGCCAAAAAGCTTCATTAAAAAAAAAAATCTGATGTCAAACAGAAGAGGAGAAATAAGAAGTCACAACTGTGAAAAGGATGTGTCAACTAAGACTGTCTCACTTATGGGACTTTGAAATAGCAAATTAAAATATCTCTGCAACGCAAGCAGGCAAATGTAATACCAGCTAATGATAAAAAATGCAACACCTGAGCCATAATTCTGACAGACAAGATCTGGAAACCATCTGACCTCGTACTTACCTCTGCCTGCTAAAGCACCTGATGGACAATTAGAGGTGTTTGGGGGCGGTTCATGACTGAGCTGCTGAGCTGGAGACATCCTGCATGGCTCACCTCACACCCCTTCCATTCACAGGGCTGGAGCTGCAGTCTCACCAGGAGCACCTGAAGATGAGGATGAAGAGACCCCCTGGCCCAGTCAGAAATTGCCCCTCACCCACACATAAAGGACACTGGGAGTACTGGGGACTATGTAGCAGGCAATAAGCCTAGTAATAGATGTATGCAGGAAAACAACTTTAAAAAGCACTGTAGGATTGAAAGTCTTCCCCAACAAAATGCTGGATGTCAGCCTCAGTTGATTAGCATTACAATTGAAATGTCCCTATAAATATGTCAGATTTTTGTAGCTCTCAGAAACCTCAAGAGCATTAGACAGTCCTCAGGACACTTTCCCTAAAACACAGCCTACAGAAATGTTCTCATTTTCCTCAACACACTGGAGAAAAAGACAAAAGTTTTATTGGTACTCAGGCATCACACACAGGTCAAGGGGAACATATGGGCAACATGTTATTACAGCATTTATGGGCATTTTTCCCAGCAGCATGGACCAGTTTGGAACATAGGACACCGACCTAGGTGTGGACTTGGGATTATCCTGGAAGGCAGTTCCTACATCCACAAAAGAGTGACAACAACCCATTACTGAGAATCTCTCATGGACATCTATTAATTATTTTATGACACACGAAGCTGAGAGAGAACAAATACCAGGAAAAGTGCTTCCCCAGTGGTGATTTATGGCCCTGTACTACCTCAGCTTGGTACCCGCAGGCAGAGACAACCACTTTGCACTGATAACAACCAGAACCTCCAGGTAACTAAAATGTAGTACAACCTCCCCAGTTTTCAAAGGCGATGGAATTTGGGGTGTCCTTTCTTGGTGCTCCTTTCTGCCTAAGAGAAAAACACCACCTCCTTTCAGGGCGGACTTGGCACCTCAGTCATGCCCATGTCATGTTCCCATAGTCGCTCTCAGGCAGGGCTGGGGATGCTGCTGCCACACAGGGTGTCAGATCAGCTTATGGGTCTGACTAGGCATTAACCTCAGCTCCTTAATTTGATGTACTAGTTCTCAGTGTGTTCTCAGCCTGCATCCAGTGTACCAGTCAGCGGCCCCATAGTGTAGCTACTGACACCCACACAGAAGGGAGTGAAACATGGAAAGGGCAGACCCAGCCGTCCCCCTGCACTCTTAACTCATCTTAAGCACATCAAGGTAGACTTGGTGAAGATGGTTATTGGAGAAGATGGTTATACTGAGACTGGGGATGTAAAGGAAAACCTGTAGCATTCTCTGCATTGATCTGAGCAACCAGCTGAATGTGACCTCATCACTTCTGTGATGAAAACTCAACATTATATGAACTTGAAACAAAACAAATACCATTAAATCACTAAGAACAAGCACCCTACAAGTGCGGTTGGCTGAAAGTTAAATGCATTGACTGCCAGTGAATTTTAGTGTGTGTCTGCATATACATATTTTTGTGCTCTTGTATATAAAGTATGCAAGGATATCTGGAGGCAATACTTTAAGCAGGGGGAATAAGGCATACTCAAAAGTCAGACTCGAAAATAGGATTTAATTGTATTTTTCAACTTATTTGAT
Source organism: Corvus brachyrhynchos (assembly GCF_000691975.1). Classification (NCBI taxonomy): domain Eukaryota; kingdom Metazoa; phylum Chordata; class Aves; order Passeriformes; family Corvidae; genus Corvus; species Corvus brachyrhynchos. The sequence goes on along the minus strand of NW_008237919.1, from coordinate 11,510,008 downwards.
TGTGTCATCATCAAAAGTCAAGGTTGGGATTGTTTCAATTAACGGACCTAAACCTTTTCTTCAGTGTGATTCTGTATTTTAAGGGTATATTAAGGAAGAAGCATCATTAGCCAAAGTTTAGGCAGTACATATGATCTAATTATTTATTGAGTCAAAATACAGATTAAATAACATGGATTAAGATATCTTTTCCAAGCCTTGTTTTCTCTCACCCACAAAATTAGTATAAACACACATCTGTCTGTCTCATCTCTTGGGGGAGATATACTTAATATTTCTCATGTGATTTTACCTTTTGGACAATGTTTATGTCACTATTTATATTATGATTTCTCACCTGATTATTCCTTATTATTTCAGTGTTATCATACTCTGCCTGGATACATGTTTGGTAGTCTCCCTTTTCAAGGGTATAGAGATGATTAAAAGTTTATTTTCACAAAGTACGTGGAGTGGTTCTCTCTGCTAAACACCAAAACAGTATTCAATTGGGAGAGTTAAGCTTATGAAAGAGATGTTAAGGCAATGTCAAAGATCTTTTAGGAAGATGGAACTTCTATGCAATAACAACATGGTTGGATTAACTTTACAACAAAAGGAAATTAGACTGGATTTCTACGGAGTCAGTTTTGTTATTCTAGCTAACAATATGATTAACATTGAATGAATAGTAAAGGCTTCATTCATGCTTCGCTTAGCCCAAATTAATGTGACTGATTACCCAGCCCCTCTGTACTGGCAAAATTCCCATGTCTCCTAGGCTCGTTTATCCAGAAGGTCTGTCTCACTTCTAAAGGAGTTGACCCCAGGTAAAAAAAAAACAATAGCTGAAGCCTTTGAAGCTTTTGCACTTTTGCTTTTTCCTCTGGACAACCAGCTCAATCTTCATGTTTAAGGTGCTAAAAGTCTACAGCCCCAAAGATCCAGCTGGGCTCCCTTGCAGACACGCAGTTTGACAGTAATTTCAGAAATTGATCCTTTCTAGGGAGGTTAATTTTTTCTTAAATTATTCCCATGCTCCACACTGCCAGTGACCACAGACCATCCTAGACAGACGTTTGTACTAGGCTTGGGATTAGCTGCTTACCCTCCTTGAGGACCACCCCTGACTCCCCAAGGTGCCATGAATTAAAGCTTCTGCCAAGCACCTGAGGAACCTGAGAAGACCATATGGGCTGTGAAAACAACAATATGCACATCAAGAGCTGTTTGTGTTTGCGGTGAAAAACCAAGTCAGCACAGACTGACATCAATGTCAGCATGATGAAGGCTGCAGAAAAAAATGTAAGCTGTAGATTTATCCTAAGAGGCAGGAAACCAGGCAGGAGCAGATAACTCCCATCCCTCCTGCTGCCACTGCCCCACTGCATCAGTAATACTGGAGCAATCCACTGCCAAAACGTAATCAACATGAAGAGTCTTGAGTTTGCCTTCTCCTCATCCTTACCCGAGTACAACACAGATGAAAACTGGAGGCAGTGAAAACAGTCCACATGCATACTCACATGCTCCTTACATTATCCCTCGAAATATCTTCTACGTTCCACCAGAGGAGCCTGACTTTCACAAATGCACAGAAGGCACCTGCAAGACTGAGTGTCTTTTGTGGTTTCGAGACCTGCTGATGCTTGAATCAAAAAAGTCTTCAGCTGGATTTCTAGAACTGGACTGAATGGGGAACCGAATCTTGGTTTTATCCTTATGTATTCATGGCTGACTAAAAGGGAAGCCACTAAGGATGTAATGGCATTGCCAGGGTGCTCACTGGGATATTGGCACTGACAAGTGGGGATCTTATTGGACACCCTTCAACTTCTGTCTCTTTAATCATCAGAAAAATGACTGTACTCTCTTAAATGGCACTAATTCTCCTGCTGGACCGAGTGCAAGTCAGTGCAGTGCTGCATTAGGGGCAAAGCAGAAAGGGCTGACCTGAGGGCAGCCTGGAGGGTGCAAAATAGGAGAAAATGCATTGAGTCAAGTTAGCTGCAGCTTACTTGGCTTCTGCTACTGGCAAGGTACTGAGAGGGCAGCACTGGAGGAAGACAGGGAAATGTGGGAAGAGGAGGACTGAAGAAGGCTCTGATGGTCTGTAAGTGGGAGAGGAGGAAAGCAGGTTGCTCAGAGTGAACGTCGAGAAGAAACTCTGACACACCTAGGGACATCACGTAATATTGTCACATTACTTCAATTTTTAAAGGCACTCACAGAAGTTGAATGCCCTACATAGTATAAGGAAGTTTATCCAAGCTAGAGAATAGGGTATGGATCCTATCACTGGGGAAGTGAAGACAGCATCTCCTTTTTCAATGGATTTGCTCAACAAGAGTGCCTGAAGGAAACTAGTTCAAGTACTAGTTATTAGGTAAATTGCTTTGAATGCAATTCTTAACGCTATAAGCTAGGTAAATCTTAACTGCTATGTTACTTCAGATAGAAAAAATCCAAACCCAATCTCATACCAAAGCTCGATATTAAACCAATTACTGCTGACTGTGAAACATATGCACATCTTGAAGGCTTTTGATCTTTCAGAATGGGTGACAGAAGCTTCTCCTTGCAACATGCTCCATACTGAAATGATCTGGCTGTGGTGCCATGACTCTGAACATTGGCATGTGCTGCAGACAATCTGACCCAAAAAAAAAAGCTTTACTCCTTCACACTGGTCACTGATTTGAGCAGTGGAAACCACTGTTTTGGTCCGTTTTCACAAACCCATGTGAGAAGAACAGAAGGAATTACTGAATGCCTTCTCTAAATCACATGCACTTGGTAGCTCCTGCATGATAGGGTCTGAGTATCCTGAAGTTCTTTCTGGCGTCTGCAACGCACATGTCACTGGCAACCAGAACCAAGCCAAATCCCCCTCAAGCCCTCTAAGACAAGCAAGAGAAGAATGGGAAAGTTTCCTAATATTCTTCCTGCCGAAATTATACAGTGGCTTATTTTTTATAACCATCATGTAGACTATGTTTGCAAAAGTAAACAAAAAACAGAAAGTAAAAGAAAAGGTTTCTCCAAGAATATGCATGTAATTTTCATAGCAGAGTAAGTCCTTGAGTCATGCAAAGGACAAAGCTGTGATAAAGTTAAGGTGGTATCACCTTAACTTCAGGCTACACATACTAAACATTTCACATCTAGCAACATTTATGTGTACTCCCAAAAGTAAAAATAAAGAAATTGTTACAGAAATGAGCATTCATACATATATATGTCTGTTTGACTCTTGACTGGAAAAAAAAAGAGGGTTGTACATTAGATTGGAAAGCCCTATACTCCAGAATATGGTTCCAGAATGAAAACAATTAAAAGAAAACTCCATTCCAATAGATTGTATTGTCATAGTTTGTCCTTAGATAAAAGCAAATATATGTCTAATTTTAAAGATTTGTCATTAGGACATATATATATATGTAGTAGTCTGAGCAAGAGACAGGAAAGGTGATCGGATTTTGTTACTTTTTCTGGTGTTGCTTTTTCATGGTAGTTAATTCATCTACAAACTTAATTCTTTGTACAAAAGGTTTTGTAGAACTTACTGACTTCATGCTTTTGAAAACTATCCTGACATGTAACACAGATCATTGTTTTGATGATGGCAATGGTGTTGAAAACCAGTAAGACAATCATTACCCTTCCTGAAACAATACACAGCTTTTATGAGCATTTCTAGAAACAAAACAACAATAGTAATATGGCATTCCAGCACCAAAAAGCTGTGTATATGAGAAGAACTTTCAGAATAACACTAAAAGGATATTTAAAGTGTGTTGAGATGCTGGAGTATGTCCAGAGGACAACAAGGCTGCTGAAAGATCTGGAGCACATGTCCTGTGAGGAGTCTCAGAGGGAGCTGGGGTTGTTTAGCCAGGGGAAGAAGAGTTCAGGGGAGACCTTATCACTCTCTGCAACCACCTGACAGGAGGCTGTAGCCAGGTGGGGGTCGGTCTCTTCTCCAAGGCAACCGGCAACAGGACAAGAGGACACAGTCTCAAGCTGCACCAGGGGAGGTTTAGATTGGACATTAGGAAGAAATTCTTCATGGAGGGGGTGACTGGGCATGGGAATGGGCTGTCCAAGGAGGTGGTAGAGTCACCATCCCTGGAGGTGTTTAAGAAAAGACTGGATGTGGCACTCAGTGCCATGGCCTAGTTGACAAGGCAGTGTTCAGTCATAGGCTGGACTCGATGATCTCTGAGGTCTTTTCTAACCTCACTGATTCTGCAATTCTGTTCTCCTTGGGCAGAACAAAGAAAGGACTCAAGTCCTGGCAAGACAGATATGATACCAGAATCCAGGGTAGGGTACATATGGGATTAATTAGACAACAGGACAAACATCTACAATCATTGATGATGATAAAACACTATACACACAAATACATCTGCACACTACATTACATACTATCTTTTTCTAAATCTAGCAAGTTTCCCTGCTCTGCCACGCACGTACAGTTTTCCGGGCTGGCTTTTACAAGGAACAGAAGTCATTTACCCAAGGTAACTCTGCCAGGAAATCCCTCAGGATGGATGAAAAGCAGGAGCTCTCCAGGGCCTCCTGCCTGGAGCCCTTTGATCTCAGCCGCATGTCCCCGCTTGGCAGCAGGCAGGTACTGCACACAATGGCCCCGTGCCAGCCGCGCTGAGAGTCCGTGGCTCCTGGCAGAGAAAGCGTGTAATTCCCGGGAAGGAAAACCTCCTCTGGATGCCAGGGGAACAAAACAAAGTGACACCTGGCAGGATTCAGAACAGGGATTGTTCAAGCACAGCAGATCCAGGTATCAGTTTGCAGAGTCAGAGATTGAAAAACTGACAAGGCAAACACGACGGGGAGGAGGAGGTGGGACAGACAGATACAGAGATATCTCCCCACTTGCAAGCCAAATATACTGCTTTTGGCAAAAAACATGATTAAGCTTTAATTACTAGGTAAGAACAATC
>NW_008237919.1:11479991-11505017 GCF_000691975.1 Corvus brachyrhynchos | reverse complement strand
AAATTAATTTTTGTCTGCACTTGCATAATCTGGGCTAAGGCAGAACTAACATTTGACTTAAAATTCCTTGAAGAGCAAATCTTTGCCTTATCCTGGAAGGGATTAAATATCCATGAACATGCTCAGTTGTGGTATCACAAACAAATAGGTTTTCTGGTAAAATAAACATATGGAATAGGCTTTATTGTGCTTATTTCATAAACCAGACCAGGCAACAAACTCAGAAGGGCTGCCACTGAACCCAACCTTGCAGCTTCACTCTAAGATGGACAGGGAGACACACTGAATGCCAGGTGGGAACATCTGGCTGCCATGATCAGCAAACACTTTTCCCCACAGCCTCAATTTCTTTTCCAGAAAGACACAAGGTACTATGTTTTCCATGTTTTTGTAGAGGACAGAACAGCAGAGTAAGGGAAGTTTGTCTGCTTGGCTAGCATCATATAACATTCAAACCAAAACTTTCAACACTCTTAAGAGACAGAGACACTCCCTGTTGAGCTGCATGTGCATTCCAAACTCAGGCAACAGGGACACTGTTCTAGTGTTTCACCACCCTCATCAAAAAGACCCTCTTCCTTAAATCTAATCTGAAGCTCCCCTCTTTAGTTTAAAACCATTACACCTTGTCCTATCACTACAGGTCCCATCAGTTTGTCCCCATCTTCCTACTAAGCCGTCTATAGGTTTTGCAGAGCTGCAGTAAGGTCTCCCCAGAGTTTGGAGCCTTTTTTGTCCCAGCTGAACAACCCCAACTCTCTCAGTTTTTCCTCATAATAGAGGTGCTCCAGCACTCCAATCATTTTCATGGCTGTCCTCTGGACCTCCTCTAACAGGTCCATATCTTTTCTGTGCTGGGCACCCCAGAGCTGGATGCAGCTCCCCAGGTGGGGTCTCACCAGAGCAGAGCAGAGGGGCAGACTCCCCTCCCTGCTGGCCACACTGCATTGGATGCAGCCCAGGATATGTTTGGCTTTTGGGCCTTCAAACACACATTGTTGGCACATATCCAGCCTCTCATCCACCAACACCCCCCAAGTCCTTCTCCACAGGGCTGCTCTCAACCCTTTCATCCATCAGCTTGTGTTGGTACCAGGGTAATCATGGCAGTCAAATAAACACAAGCAGCAAAGAATAGAGAAATTTTACAAGAAGCTGCACACAGATGTAAGCAGGAAAGGACCATGAAACTTGGGACACCTCATACTACAAACCTATAAATATTTCACCAGCTGATGCAAGTGAAGCTGCACAGTTTTGGCTTGCATAAGAGCAAAACTGGCTGCCACTGCTTCAGGCATGAAAAAAGGCTTGTGGATCCAAGCCCATGTCTGTTAGATCAGTTGATACAGCTGGAAAACACAGACAATACCTGCTCTTAACCCCCAAGCCTCACCTTGCTCACATTCACTGTGACCAAGCCCAGCGCAGCTCCAAGAACCAGGCACACAGCCCTGCCAGGACTTACAGGGGAGCCATGGGACCTGGCACCTAAGGGCCCTCAGTCCTGTGTCACAGACACCCCACTCTGGAGACCAAATAGCCCTGCCAGCCTGAGGGCTGCTCTGGACCAAAGCACCATAGCTATTTCTGACGATCAGGCTCGGACGGCGCGTGTTGGCACCCCCCTCCCCAGGCACACACCAGGCTGCTCAGCAGCAGCTTGTCTAGCTCAAGCCTGCCATTTGTACCCTGTGTGTGTAAATATGCCCTTTGCAGCTGTACTTTGGATGTTTCACTGACCTATATTCCCACGTCTGCACCTCACAGAGCAGCACCAGTGCTCTGCAAGCACTGTCTTCCACACATCGCAACAATCCCACCCATCACCTCGCACGCTGCAAAAAGGACCACTTCCAGCATGTCTTCGAGTCTCAGACAAAAACACAGCTCTTTGGCTGAGAATTTAGGCATCACCTCAGCTTTGACACTCTCACTGAAGGGGTTCGAGAGATGGAGCAGCACAGCTCACATCACCAGATGTACAACTGTGTCTGAACAGCAGCGGGCCAGTATGTCAAGCACTGCAGGAGCTCACTAAACAGGCCCATTAGCCAGAAAAATAGGGCACTCTGCCAATTAAATTATTAACCTCCAGGCATATTTGCATGCATTGAACATACTCAGCTTCTCCAGTTTTACTCCTTTTGCTACACTCAGTGACCCATACATGTCACAGCACTCCATGTGGCTAGGAAAACATTTTTATAACATTTTGTAAGTGAAGAGTAGCAGAGACTCAGTCCTGCAGAATATCATATGGCGAGTCAAGGGAAGAGCCTGGAGAAATGCCTCCTGACTCACCATGCAGTGCTCCATCCATCACATCACATTTCAGTGTAGGGACATTGCCACATGCTGATAAAGCCGTACAAGTGCAAACAAAGGTACTAAGTATGAAAGCTTAAAGCACGTGGGATTTTTACCTAAGTGAACAGCCTCTTTGTTTTCCATTCAACTTCTTACATGGATGAAGTTAAATGCACCTGAAAGTCTTTGTAGGCCATGCTTTAAAAAGTGAAAAGACCTTGCATTTCAAAATCTGTAAAAATAAAAAAAAATTACATATAATAATAAATTTTTTTTTCAACTTGCATGGTACTATTTCCCTCTCCTTTCTGCTCTGAAGCAAATGCATGCTTCCAATCAATGGCACTCTGGGCTCTGTTGCATGGGGTAAATTGCCCTGAAGTCCTATCAAAATGCACAGCAGCCGCATAGGCCTCAGAGGCATTATTAGATCCTCTGACTACATTTACGGTCACAAATTTTTGACTGTAGTTACAGCTGAAAGAGTGACATTCTTTCCTTCCTCAGATCAAGCTAATTAATATTTTAAGCATGTCAACACTTCTAAAAATCACATGTAAATCACCATGGGTGTTTTTTTTGCTCAGTTTGAACAGGGGAAGTACAGACATAAGCATGCTGGGGAAGCTCTGCAGCATAGGAAACTCCTAAGTACAGCTCTCACTGGTTTTCAATGGGAATTATGCCCTTCAGCCTCACGAATGCTTTTGAACACTTACTCCACAATGCACATCTCTCTTTGCAAGCTCCATGCCAAGCAGCACTGCCCTTTGGCAATGGGGAATGTCTGACTGCTCTCCTGATGTAATGCAAACAGAGAAGTGAAAGAGAGAGACAAAACTGACCTTACTTCAAATCACAGAGCGGGGTTGTCTGTATTAATCAGTTCAAAACAAGAATATCAAAGAGAGGTTTCCATAAGTTGATATATCTGACAGGGCATTTTGAGAGGCTCAGGGAAGCAGAAACTACTTTTATATAGTCAGAACAAAAGCAGCAGACAAAACCAGGTGCTAAAAAGCCTCTAACACTGCAGAGTTTCCCTTAGTATAGTCTGTTTTGATCATCATATTTTAATGTCAAACAGCTGCTAGGTGAACATCCTCTTAGCTGTATGCTCTAGCACCATCTACCTTGTGCCTAAGGTATTTTCTCCTCAAGTGGGGAAATGGTTTTAATTGCGTCGTTTCCATCAAATATGACTGACTGTGCTTCGGTTTTTTAGTTATTTTGACATTATAATCCAAATGAAAGCAAAGGTAGTGAGTACAAATCCGCCTCACACGTTAAAGAGGCCCCTTCATGGAGCAACTCCTTCAGCTGTATCCTTTTCCATCTGTCAGTTTCTCTGTTCTCTCTTTTCTGTGCTTGAATCCTACCAAAGATACATATGTGTGTTAAATATTTCTTAAGTTCACACTTCAAATTTTGTTTGCTTAAACAAGGTTCCTTAGAGGAACTCATTAAGAAAAACAACAAAGAAAGGGTCAAAATAACACACTACCAATTCTTATTACAAAGGAAAAAGCACCAACCAAAAAACAGGGAAGAGTTGCTATTCATCACAGGCTAGGCTAATAGTCAGTATTGGGAATGGCTTTGCTCATGGAGGATTGAGGTGGCTCCCAGTGGCCCTTGTACCCCACAGAAGCCACCTTGATGCATTCTCTGGCTCAGAGCTCAAATGCAGGCAATGCAAGTGAGAAGAAAACCTCCAATGGACAACTTAGTGTTGTGGGAACTGATGTTTAACTTGGATCACCCAAAAAATTACACATGATTCCATTCAATGCTTGAGGCTGACATTAACTCTCCTGCCCAGATTCCCTAAAGTGAAAATCATACTTACAGGAACTGTGATAAGGACCACCATTACCCTGCAGCAGGTGTCAGAAGACTTCTCCTGAGGAGACAAGAGGGCTGTTCTTTCCCTAATCATTGATGGAACTGCCAGGACAGTTTTTACAAGTTGTGAAGGCTCTCCAGTTACACTGCTGCAGGGCTCATCAGCAATATTTGTACAGACCTCACTAATATTTTTGGGGTGGGTTTCTAGCTGGCTTGCCCACTTCTCTTTGGAAAGACCACGTAGCTGAACACTCACTCTGATGGCACAGGTTTACACTGCAGCAGTGTAACAGAGGATGAGGCTCGCAGACAACTTTTGTGCACAACAAATTGTGTGCAATGCCACTGAGGGAGGTCACATTGAACTAGTGCTCATGTTATCTCCCTCCTGAATGAGAGCAGGCAGGTCCTAATGCATGGTGTCTGCTCTGGCAGCCCTAGGGAGCAGCCTCAGCTCCTCCACTACAAAGAACTTTGGCAAAAAGCAGCTGGGGCAGGCACTGATTTGGGTATCGTTCCCATTTTTGCTGAGCCAAAGCTTTAGGGAGGAACTCAGCTGGTTTGTTTTCCCATCAGCAGCTTCATGACTAAATTAGCTAGTGAGTTACAAAGTGGTGATGCCAAAAGTGCAGCAATGCAGGGAGCCCAGTCACAAGCAGGTGTATCTAGAGACCAGGCAAACCCTATCCTTCTGCCAAAGCTGCAGTATAGCTTTATGTGTTTATGTGAAAAGCCCTTAAGGCTGTCGGTCAGGAGCTTTCAACTTAATTTTGCAAACATGGTAAGTCTCCAAGACTTGAGCCTTTCTAATACAAGGCGATGAAAAACCCAGGAACCAGGCTCAGCAGGGACATTGCCCTTCAGAGGGATTTAGAGATCTCCAGCTCAGCACTACACCAGGGCAAACCATTTTCAAAAACCGCATTTTCCTGCCTGCAGGTTACAATATGCTCACAGAGGCAGAAAGCTCATTACCAGCCCTAATCTAAAGGCCATCCTCCCTGACTCGGTGTCCGCACGACACGCCCGTGCCACCGTTTTCCCGCACGGAGGGCGGGTCCCTGGGAGCACTCCCACCCCTGGGAGCTCCCGGGGTGGGCAGGCAGAGCACGGGCACGCTGACAGACGGCGCGTCTCTCTGCGGCGTTTGGCAGCACGGAGTGATTTCACAGAGGATGCTCCATCTGTCACCGCGTTCTGCAGCAGAGCTTGACCTCGCTAGCACTAAGGAAGCCCCAGCAGATTAACATTTAATGATGCTTTCAGTTTCAGCCCTCGTAGTATTTCATCTCTCAGAGGGCAGACACGGAAGAGAAAGAAAATGGTATACTATGTACAGCATATGGGTCTTCTTTCGGCCATCTGCTTTAATATGCTTGACTTTGACAGAGTCAGATTTTTTTAATTCTTTCTACATTGAAAAAAAAATTCTACATATATCTTATTCCAGAAACAGAACATTGTTGCTTCTTGTATACACCGACCATTCTTGTTTTGATTTGTGTAGCCACCATACCTAATTCAGTTTAAATAAGTAAACACAGGGGATATGGTTCTTGGTAGCTGAACAGAAGCAAGGAAACTCAGCCTTGCCACGACAGATGGATTAACTGAGATCCTTCATGTCACTCTTTGTTGTCTTGAAAAACACATACAACCATGCAACGTAATGCAAAAATAAATCCTTAAGGGACAGTAAAGTGAACCAGAAACACAGAGTTTCCATTCTTTTTGTTAAGCACTTCTATTCATTTTTTGTATTTTCTGCTAGTGAAGCATCCAGCTTGCACTCTGTGTCCAGGAGCACATGCAGCTAAAGCACCTGGAGGTCTGCTATATGTTCCATCACTGCTATCTGGAGCACCAGCTGAAGTCAGTAACATCATCACAAACACCAAAGATGCTGAAGAAACAAAACCGTGGTATGAAAGTTCACAAAATATATATTTGGTGGCATGGCTAAGCATTTGATGACTTAGGTAAGTATTTGTAGGAAATAGTGACCTGAAAGAGGGATTTACATGAGAAAGTACAGGGACAAAAGTGGTGGCCCAGAAGGAAGGAGAAACACAAAAGCCAACAGAAAGATCCCAAGCCCATTGAATATTTCTGAAGGATAAGAGTAAGAATTTTAATTTAGGGATGATATTTACCAAAAGACAAGGCAATAGTCAGATCCTTAAAGCAAGTAGATCACAAAGGAAAGTGATAAAACAACTGACAAGAGGATAATTTGTGCTACTTCAGCCATGATGCTGTAGGGGGAAGCTAGATGGGAACACAGGAGGCTACAGGGGGAGAACAGGAACTGAATACCACTACCAGTCACTTCAGCTGCCAGAGCCCAGCTGTTATGTGCACTTTAGTAAAGAGAATACCTGAGATGGCAAAAGTCCAATGAAGGTAAGAGCTGTGCAGGGAGGGAAAAAAGGCAATTAACCTGTCCTACCCAGTAGCCTTTATAGTTTGTTTTTTTTAAGTAGTGCCCATGAGCCTTCAGCAGCCAGCCAAGCAATGCTCACCAGCACCCTACCAGCAATGAGGTTACCTCAGCAAGTTGCTAGCGCAAGTTTCTTTGCCTGAAGAAATCAGAGCTTCAAAAACTATTATCAATGCCTAAAAACCTGACAAAAGTAAATTGGGGAGACAGGAAGTCACTTTTTTTTGCAGCCAAGACCCTCCAAAGGAAGAAAAAGAAATTGCTTTTTAAAGTTTAAAATTACAAAATCATAAGGTTGCAGCAGACTCCAAAGCAGCCTAGAAACTGAGAATCACACGTTTGTGGAAAGGGCACCAAATAAAGGCTTACAAGTCTCACAATAAGATAGAGAACAACTCCATTCACAGATAGAGCTCGTGCTCAACTGCTCAAGTCACAGCAGATCTGGCTCAGAGGAAACTTCATTCTTCTTGGTATTGTGGAAGGCCATGGGTTTAATGCTGCAGGTATTTCATGTCTTCATGGCCCATCTCTGTCCTGATCTGCTTTAGGATAGATACCCCTGCACTGGTGAGAGACATACTGACCTGAAGCATATAATTTCTCAGAGTGAAAGAAAACCTAGTAAAATTTGGGGCCTTGACTCTTCAACCTGCACATCTCACATCGCCTTGCTAAAGCTCAAAGGAGATAGTAATGGTATGAAATTCAAAAGGCAATTTACTTTGAATAGTAAAAATGGGTGTTTGCAGTTAAATGCAACTATGGAAACAAAAGAGTAAAGCCTAACACCAAATGGAACTCCCTGCAGCAAAACTCTGAGGTATTAGCAAGCATTATTTATAAGAATCATCGTATTGTGTTCTCTCTGCCCCAAATATATGCACTGACACAGTCCCGAACAGCAACACCGAGCAGGGAAGGGAAGAGTGCAGCAAAGACCTGTAGGCAGATCTGTCTCCCTATGTAATATTTTCAATGAGTACCATCCTTAAGTGTAGGATCTTGGCCCACATATAGGTGGCATAACTACAGGATATAACCACTATAGCCACCACTAGATGCAAAGATATCCAAACACATCAGCAAGAATATTCACAGTCTTTAATTAACACTGTGAGAAGTCAGAAAATATAGATCATGCTTAGTTACTGCCTCATTTTGTTAACAAGAAATAATTGAAAAAATACATGCTAAAGTGATTGCCTAATCATCACATCAAATTTGTTAAAAAAATCAATTCACCGTGATCAAATAGTTATTTACGAAAAAAGCAACAACACACAGAGTACATTACTTGTTTGGGGTCTATCTCACCCAGTCTGAACAAACAGCCTTTGTGCAAGGAGTTTTACAGAGGAAGGAAGATCAAGACTGTGTCCCAGCAGCCTTTGGGTTGATTTTGGGAATCAGAGCATCCTTCCTGCTGCTTCACCACCTTCAGTTTGAGAATTATTCTTGTCCCTTTGCTGTGCATCCTGAGGAACCCCTGATGTTGCCCCTTGCAGCAATACCCTCATCCCAGCCATTCTCCCTCTACCATCAAGGTAAAGAGTCCACAGGAAGAGTTTATATGACTCTGTGCCTCCAAAATGCAGGATTAGGCCTATTGACAATAAAAGTCCACTTCCACCCCCTAATGATATTCTCTTAATCTAGGTTTTCAGTGAGGAAATGTGTCAGCCAAATGCATAATGAAGTATTTGTAAGTAATTTAACCAGAAGAGCTTCATTCCAAACTCATGTCAAGCTCTGCAGATATAACAAACCATTCAGGACAACTTATTTTAGGAATCAGCAATATGCTTTAGGCAGAAATCTCAACTTGTAAAGACTGCATTCTGGCCCTGCAGACTTCTTTCCTGATAGACCATGACCACTTCATAATTCTAGGGCAAAACCATGAAGATTAATAAAAAGCAGAAAAAGGATTTTAATCAACACAGCCAGCTGGTCTGTGGCTTGGATTATGTTGTGGAAGGCAAAGTGTAACATTAAGATTGAATGAAAAATGCAAAGCACTGATTACCCTGCAGACTATCTACCAGCTAAATTAACATTAAACTCAAATTTGCAAATCCTGTGCTTATATTACTGCATGTAGGCAATTGTGATATATTTAACATCAACTAGAAATTTTTAAATCTGCCTTTAAAATAATGAGTGTTGTTTCAAATCCTGTTCATAAAAGTCACTTTCCCCTCATTACTAAGATGATGACCTAGTTTAGATCTCATCCTTTAAAAGTATTGTGATGAGTTCCTTTTCTGGAGGGAGTAAAGCAGGACACAGGATGTCTGGAAAAGCAACTAGTGAGGGACAGAGGAGAGGGAGACTGCTTAAAGCCCACGAGCAGGAAGATGAAGGCTTACCCAATACAGGGGCATGCAGCCAAAGGATAGAACTGTGGTCTGCAGAGGAACAGCTTTGGGTGCCTGGGAGAAGGTGTCTCCTCCAGGACACAGACCCAGAGAGGTTCAGAGGCTGCAGCCTGACCACTGCTCCTGATCAGCAGATATAGGCTGCTGCCAGCTGCTGTGGGGTGAAGGGAGAAGGAGGAAACAAGCTGGCTGGACCCTGGCCAAGGAGCAACAAAAGGCTTGTGTGCCATCCCCTCATCGTCCTGCCCCGCCGGCCACCCAGCCCGCAGAGCACCATAGCAACCAGAGTTAAAATTGGGTCAGGATTGCCAGTGCAAAACCTGTTATTTTGAATATAGGGTTCGCACTGAAAATGTTCATTCATGCACTGTTTTGACAGAAAACATGCTATTTGGTGAAGCTGAAGAGGGGAGAGAAAACTATGCTTATGAGGAAATCAATGCCCAAAGTTCTGTGAGTGCATGAATTTGTCTTTTTTTACTTACACCATGCCTGGACAAGACACATGAGGACTAACTATAGTTCCATTACATGTCTTGAACCTTGAGGTTCACCACCTGCCAGCATGGCCCAAAGATAAGCAGGAGGAGAAGCAAGTCACTGGACAAATATATGTAGTCTAGGACTGGGACATACTTGTGCCTTGGCCTTTCCTTAGAAAGCACAGTTCTTTCAGTTAAATGTGTGATTCATAGCCAGCAACAGCCGCTCCAGGTATTATGTGATGGTTTGCAGATGTTAATTAAAATTACTCTGTCCATATTAGAAGAATTTGACAAATACTTTGCATGCATAAGAACAGGGCAGGAGGTGTGGAAATATAACAATGAAAACACTTTCTTTCAATTACTTGATCCCCACTGTACAGAAAAGAATCATTCTTACTTTTCCTGGAGAAATATTTATTTGTAGGTTAACAAGGATTTTGAGTTAACATGCCAGGATCAAAGCATTCAAGCTGAAAAGCTAAATCTAGACCCAGTATACTCCTCACTGGGCCTGATTTTTCAAAAGTGCTGAGCACGTTGTTCTACTAAAACAGGACCTGTTTGATTAGTCCCAGTTTGATATATAATCCTGACACATCTGAGCATCTCAGTGTGCCTAATTCATTTACCCTTACAACACTGACCCACTTCCAAATCCTCTTCCCCTTCAGGAAGAAAAAACACAATTAGCAAAGTTTTATTAGTGAGCAATGGAGGCATGAAGGCTTCATCAGTGGTCCCAGGGCTACAGAGGAGCAAGACTGCATCCCAGCCTCCTTGTGTCACAGATGTCATCCAAAGCTCTGGAGCTACAAACTAAAATTTCCCAAATATCCTGTTTCAAAAAGAACCATCTCCCTCAAGAAACCTGAGAGACATCACTCAAGATTCTTTTGTCTGGAATGAACTAAACCCTGGCTTTTAACCGAACATAAAATTCAGAAGCTGATGTGGTCAGCCTCACTGTTCTGCTTACTAATAATTTTAATGTGTTGACCAATTATGTTTCTTCAAGATTCAATAAAATCTGAAGTCAAGAAGTTAAAAAATACAAAACTTGTGCCCACAGAAAGAAACAGACAGGAACAATTTAATATTTCCAAAGGCAAGTAGGAAATCCCTGTGTGAGGGAGCAGCCAGTTATTCCCCATCAGTATGAGAAAAGCTCAAATCAGAGCCAGTCCTGCCTTTTGCCTTGTCCAACATGTAGGGAACATGGGAGGAAGCAAACATCTTGTGGAGGAGCAATCCACAAAAGCCAGCAGAGCAGCTGGGATTTTTGCAGTGGCAGACTGTCAGCGACACCAGACACAAATCTGAAGGAAGTTGTTTCTCTGTAGCACTATTTATCTGGGACATTAATAGAATTATTCCAAGATTAAGGTAAGATCAGTAAATGATTCGTTATTGTGAGTTTCCATCAGCTGTGTTCAATGCTTCCAAGTGTACTGTAACGTCACATACAAAGGCCATGTCTTCATACAGAGCAACACATCATAGAAAAGTCTTACAGCACTGCAATTGAAAAATTAGGATAAGTTTTCTGCGTATTTTGAAAGTAGTTTCTACACCTAAAATGAACTGGCTTATTTTAAACACACTCTGTAGCACTCTTACCAATAGAAAGAGTAAACCTGATATAAACCAGGTTTGCATTTTGCAGATGGATTGGCTCAGGTTCTATGCAACAGATCTGTCATTTAAGAAGTCAGTGACTCCTGAGTGAGGAACTTCTTGTACTGTGAGCAGAATTTAACCAATAGCAAATATTAATAAAAGTACTTTTCTGATTTCATAAAGCAAGCAAAATCCTAGAAAAATGTAGATAATCAGGACTTAATCAAAACCTCACCTCCAGGTCTCCCTTCAGACCTGTGCTGTGCAGGACTCCAAGCTCAGTTTTGGGATTGCTAACTTCTCAGGGTGGGCTCACATCATGCTACCAGACAGCCTCTTAACTGGAGAGTCACTTGAGCTGAGCTCTATAAGAGACCAAAATGCCTCTTTGCTCACAGCTGTCTACAGCTGTGCCAAAGGCTATCAGCAATTCCAGCTGCAAACTCACAGCTCAGAACCACTCATTCTGCTCTTTTGCCTCATCCTTGGCATCCATGGACTGGCCATGCAGCATTTTCAGCATTCACAGCCTCTTGGCTTAGTGCACTGGGCTTTGAGGTGATCTCAGGTTCTTACTTCAAATGCCTCTGCTACTGCTAGATCAAACTCAGTAAAAGCACAGTGAAGTAATTTGTGTTACAGTCAAGTGAAAACGTGAATTGCCACATCATGCTCTTGGTATGCACAGCACGGTTTGAAACCCAGATCAAATGGTACAAGATCACCCCATTCCAGCCCTGCATTTCCTCCTGCAACTTACAGCTGTGACTTTCACACAGACTGGCAGTGTACTTTGCCTCAGCTCCCTCTTAAGTTAGGCAGAAATATTCCAGTGATGGATGTCTAAAGGTGTCTAACAACCACATCGTGGTAAAAATAGATAAGGTAAAGAGAATCTCCTGTTCCAAGTATAATGTACATAAACCATTAATAATTCATTATTCAGTATTCACAAGAATTGTTTCAACTTAGAATGACCGCTATTAAAAACTGTTGTAATTTTGTTACTGAGAATGGTTACAGAAATGGCAAAAAAACACCCCCAACCTAAACCTAACAAAGGACGCGCTTAAAATTTTTCGAACCTTTTCATTTGGAAAGGTCAATCCGTACTTCCTTTGGCTGTACAGGATGGAAAACGCTGCTGGCCATGTTTTCCCTGTGGTATTCTTCTGTGGTAGTTCTAGTTCAATGCCATACAAGGGAGAAGGACAGCAGGAGACCAAGAATGTCACCAGTCCAGTGCTGTCAAGATGAGTTCCACTTCCTGAAACATAGTAAAGTGAAAGCTCCGCAGTAATGGGAGTGAGAATCATTCTTAGAGCTTCTATATTTCCAGTCCAAAATGGATCAAATTCTGGTCATGTAGGTCAGTCACTCACTGGGTATCTGGTGGGGCTGTGTCACAGTTTAACCCCAGTAAGCAGCTAAACAGCACCCAGCCACAGTTCTTTTAACTCCAAGTACGTAATTTGTGCTAGGTCTTCCCTAGCTTTTGCCAAGATTGGTATTTGTTATCTCAGACATGTTAGAACACAGCCTTCATACAAGCTTCATGTCACCTTAAATCTGAATGAAATCTTCAACAGTATCTTTCTACAAACATAGGACAGGAGTAAAGAACTAGTTGAAAATTCTTAAATGGGCAAACTGATGTGTAATTAAATCACCACAAGCTTTTTAAGAAAGAAAATAGTTGCTATCCCACACGCACCTCACCTTAGACTCTAATTACAGAAAGCTTTTTGATGACAGGAAACACTTAGAGTTTATATTCTCCTGCTGCAGTGCTCTGTGCCACTGGGAAGACTATTAGAATCCAGAACAGTGTGATGAAAACCAGGTGGGCCTAAAAAGGTAGAATTTTTGTTCAAAATGCACATGCTTTATCATCTGTGACCGGTTGACTCTTCCCTCAAGTATGGACTACAAAAAACTAAAGGCACAAACTTCTGATTATTTTGTATCCCAAGTTCCAAGACCAGTTAGTCTCTGGAATATTATAGAACAGTGATTTACACCACAAATAATTCCCAGAAAAAAAAAACCCACACCACAAAAAACCCCTTAAACACATAAGGTCAAACTAGTGAGTCATTTAAGGAAAAAAAAGCCTGACATTGCAATTGACCCCAACTAAGCACATACATCTAAAAAAAAAATCAGTGAGAAGGACATCCTTAAAGGAAGTCCCAAAATAGTGACAAAAGAAATGCCAAATCAAGGCACAGAAACAAACTCTCCCATCACATTGTCAGGCCATAAATACACAATTAAGGCACACTGGTGTTTACAAAGACTGTGGCAAGGTCTTTTTGAGACATTCATTTTTCTTCCTAATGTTTCCCTTTCAATACTAAATAATTTCATTCAGAGAACAGTTGTTCAAATGTAACTTTCACATCATAAATCTTTAAAAACCTGAAGTCTCTGTGTTATATTTACTTTCTTTTCTCTACACAAAAAGAAGGATTGATCTAAACATACCCTATAACACTATTTATACTTTACTTGATTATTATATCTGATTTCCTTCTGAGCAACTAATGTAAAATCTCATTCAAATAGCTTTTCCTTAAAAATGTATTTCCTAAATATAAACAGAAAGAGTTTTCCCATGCAGGTGTGTATCCATATGCAACTTAGAAAGCCACACAGGCAAGATATTCTTCTTCTCAATATTTCTATTCTTTCATCACACTATCACAAATCACAAACACCAAAAAAAAAAATAACCTGAATTTAGGAGTAAATAGTTCATTCCTTAGTTTCAGGGGAAAAAAAAAAAGGTAGCTAAAACATAACTCATTGAAACAGCAGTAGCATTATTAAATCACAACTGTGGCAGTAATGATGGGACTGCTTTCTGAAATGGAAACACACAGGCAACTGAATTGACCTGTTGTTCCCTAACTTACACTTATTGTAGAGGGCATTTTCACAGTGCTACATTTCTCTTTTAGAGTTTTGGTTGGGTTTTGTTCTGCTAGCAAAAAAATAAATAGATTTATATCCAAAAATGGGCAGCAGATACTAAAAGAAGGTGTATGCCTGTAGGACAGAAGCAGGTCTCCTTATTGCAAATAATATTTAATCATCTTCCCATTTTCTGAAAACTGAAGTGTATCCCCACTCAGCAGTGCTCCTACCCACTTGCTCTTGTCTGTTTAATGTACAATATCATATAACTTCACTATGATCCATATGATCATTTTATTTACACATCTGTAGCAGGATGCTCTGTCTGGGATGCAGTAAAAACTTGAGCGATGCAAGTTTTGCAAAACTATCAGTGGTGAACTGAGAAGAGGTGTCATGCCGCTTTTGATGTTGAATTATGCAAAATGAAATCTGACTCATCAACCCCAAAGTTAAACATCCTGATACTGAGGTGAAGGTGCGGCAGATATAGTAAAGTATCCTTATCTAAAGATGCTGAGCTGACACAGCTGACCTGGAGAC
Organism: Corvus brachyrhynchos; assembly: GCF_000691975.1. Classification (NCBI taxonomy): domain Eukaryota; kingdom Metazoa; phylum Chordata; class Aves; order Passeriformes; family Corvidae; genus Corvus; species Corvus brachyrhynchos. The sequence continues at coordinate 11,490,471 of NW_008237919.1, read as the reverse complement.
ATATGAGTAACAGTGAATCACTTTATACTATAAAAGTACCACTTACATATATGCACTATATAAGTGCCACTTTCAAATGAGAGGGATTTCTAGCATACCCCTTCTTGGAGCGTGCGTGGAGATTCCTCCCTTGGGTGGGCATGCCTCTTAAGGTGAGCTAAAGATGTTTGCCCACAGTCATCTGTATGGGTGAGTAACATTGATCTCTACTCAATAATTGGGGTTTTTTTTGGTAGCTTTAGTATCATTGCTTTGATACAGTACACTATCCTATACTATACTAGTAGCATTAGCTTCTATACCATGTAGTAAGTAATTCTGATTAAGATCTTTTCGCCCAAACATTTATCATAATAAATCATTCATTTTTATACATCTGGCTTGCCATCCTTAATCCTGCATGACAAAATTGTACAGAGGTTCAATCACATGCGTACAATTCCGTTGACTTAAACCGTTGACCAAGTCTGGGGCTAAGATTGGATCGAACTGCACCTACACTCCTCTCTGAGTTTAGAAAGTCAGAGGTCATTCTGCACCTTGTGACTCAATGGGAGGGCTTCTCTAATGAACTTTGAAGCTCCCACTCCACCCACAATATCATCATATACTCCATTACCTCTTGTCTCTTTAGAAACAACTTCTGGAAATGCAGAGCCATGGTTGTTGTCAAACACTTTATTTTTCTACTTTTTTTTTTAATCTAAAATTGAAAAAAAACCAAGAAAGTCCCACACAACTCAGTAAGAGGCTTAAAAAATATCCAGGGTCATTTGCAAGTCTCTTTTTCATATCACATGTTTCTTCATCTTTTCCCCAAAGAACAGAATGTTTGGCAACATTTTAGTTACACTGCCGATAAAAGTAGAAGTAGTAATCAGTAAAAAACATTCCAGCAAAATAAGGGTCTGTCAAGCAGCTAGCAAAACCCTGCAAAAGAAAAACAAAGAGATTCATATAGGAACTTCTGTCATTTCAGATGCTATTTGTCTTTTGCTATGTTGTTGTTTGAAAAGGCTTACCGGCACAGCTACACGGAAAGAATATGCGCTGTCATACAGCTTAGCTACAGGGAGAGCCCAAACATGCTGGCGTCCCTAGGTGATAAATGGGAGACATTAGATAACCCTATTTCATGGGGAATTGGAGAGAAGGATAAGCTCTGGAAATATTTAATTGACAAATGCAGTGCAAAGTAATTACAATACCAAGCCTTGATAGCCGTAGTCAAAGTATTTAAAGACCAAGTGCTGACTAAACCCTGTGAATGTCGGTTTACTCTGATCAGCTCCACATGGGAACTGCAGGCATCTGACTCCCAGTGACACTCAGCTGGCTCTGAATAACTGGATTCCCTCACTTGTTTTCTGAGCAAATCCCACAATAAATAGGGATTGTTCCTGATGTGCCAGCTGGTCTGAGAGCTTTAAGTTGTAATAGTAGCAAATGGCAGCTCTGCTGATTTTGGGCCAGCAACTTTAGCAGTGCTCAGAAAAGTTCCTCTTTACATTCTGAAGATGTGGGTAGTGTCTTCACTCAGTATTTCAGAAACAGATACCTGCAAGGTTTCATGCTAATTTTTATTACAGTGTACTGCCATGTACAAGTGAAACAATATATTTTATACCTGAAATGTTTATGCTACAATGAATAAAACAAAATTCAATCCTCACCTCTCTTTTACCCAATGATCCATGGTAACTTTTATTTCTAGTGTCTCAACTTCTTCATCTTTTTCTCCTCACTTCACTTTCTGACACATACTCTCTGCTGGAGATGATATGTTCACGTGACAGAACTTATGTGGGACTGCTGAGTCCAAATGATTGCTGCTCTGCCTTTTGGTAGGGAATAAGCCTTCCAATCCCTAGAAAAATCCTCTTGAAAGAAACCTCTTCAACTAGGCAGCATTTCTGTTCTGAGTCACATCAAATCTGAATGCTCACTGCTGCTGGAGGCTAGTTAGCTTTAGTCTTTTGATGTGGATTTCAGGTTGACACACGAAATCTCTTTGACCAGTTTTGTCAGTAAGCTTCAAGGACATTTCTGCATTGCAATACTCACTATGTCTGACTTAATTCCAATTCTGTTGAAATTACAGCAGACAGGTCAAAACTTAGAAAATCTGGGCTTTCGGATGACTTTGCCACAGTTAGAGAGAAGCCTGCAACTTTTTGCAAAGACATTTGAAAAGTTGAGCAAAAAGGCAGCTTAAGGCTGGAGGTATCTCAAGTGCTCTAATTTGACTAAGCACAAAAAAAAAATTAAAATCAATTAAAAACATGTTATGTATGGGAGCATAGATCAGAATCCTAAAGACGACTCTGAAATTACTTCCACATTCAGGGATGTTTCTCCTACAATGTGTTCAGAAATGCTATTATCATTGCTTCTGCCTTTCCTACCATTTTAGCCAGAATAAGCGTTTCCAAACAAACATTGACAAATGGGGGCCTTAAGGAGTCTTGTATGTCCAGGGAACTCGATGAGAGTTTAAAGCCTTCATCAATTTACTGGAGATGCTTAAAGATTTGCAAGACCTGGTCACTAAATATTTTTTTATTGGGAAAAGCTAACATGTTTTAACAGTTTTATCCCCATCAAGGCAATCCAGAGAATGATAAGTAAACAACTTTTGCTTTTAAAATTAAGAATTTTCCCTAGAGGGATTTATTGGTAAACTCCTGTTCACACAGAAATAAAGGGGAATACTACCATTGTTATCAGCAAATTCAAGACTTTAAAACTGGAATTCATTACCCATAAGATAATAATGAAAACCATAAAGTAGATGAGAGTTTGGAGGACTCTGTCTCCTAAAGCTCTGAGTGATAAGTTATTCCCATTTTTAAAGAATCTCTGGAGTTATAATGAGTTAGAGTGGTGACTTAGGCTGAAGCAGAATTAAAACTGTCCTTGCAGAGAATCACTGGATAGATTTTTGTAAAAGTCAGCAGAAAACTGACTCCAAAAAAGTTACTGCATCGCATTATGGTCATGCCAAAGTCAGCCATGACTGACAGACTCAAAGTACCACTGGATTTTTAGTACTTTAACAAAAGTCACAATTTTGCAGCCATTAGTTTTATAAAAATGATCCCCACAAGCCAGAGTATTGCTGCAAAAGTCTTACCTGTGTGGTTTCTTGGAAATCCTTCCTACTGTTTTGGCTTGAAGAATAATGGGAGCAATAATTTCCAAATGTGACTTTGCAGAGAAATATAATTAATGGTTCTGTGGTGCTTCAAGAAACAGAGAAAAATAAGGATAAATTACTTTATTAAAAATAAAATCAGTTACCCCCAAACCACAAACCAATATTCAAAATAAATTCATACTCAGTGAAACTCTGAGTGTGATGTATTGATCCCTACATGGGAGGGCTGTACTATTGGATTATAATGGCATACATTTAAAAGATAAATTTTCAGTGGCTGTAGAAAACAAGCAGACACTTCAGGAGTGTTCAGTGAAGTACAAACAGTACTTCAGGAGTACTGTTACATGTCATCTTATCTGAAAAAGGCAGATGTTTACAGGGATAACACTGAAGATCAAAAGACTGGACGAGTCCTTTCTTGCAGAGACAGGAGCCATAAAGTGTCATCAAGCAGATAGTTTGGCAGCTGTTCTGGCTATCACTGGCCTTTCTCAGAATAAAACTCCAAAAGAAAGGACTTGTTCCCTCTGGGAGAACATAGAGGTGGGCTTTTGAGGAGAAAATACCTGCTGAGAGGAATAAGTCTGCTGCTTTTCCCTGCCCTAAGTCACAATTTTATGTGATACCAGAAGCTCCTTCACAAGAATCCCCCTTTTACAGGGCTTGGCACAACAGGCTCAAAGAAGGTACTCTCTGGAGTTACTCATGTTATGTTCCTAATAATGTTTCTCTACAACAACAAAAAAAAGCTGATCCCCGGGCCAGAGGCCACAATCCTGCCAATATACACATACATGTCTGCTCAAATGATTCCTAGGATAGAAGCTTCTGGATTTCAATATCTGCAACATTGGGTGAAATTTTCCTTGAGTTGGGAATGGTATTGGGCCTATGCTAGAGCAAGGAATCTACCCAAAGGTCTGCATTAAGAATTTAATTGTGCATAGATCTTTCCCACTCCTCTGAACAGGACACATTTGTGTAACAATAGACATCAGGCAAGAATTTCTATCAAATAATGAACCACTGCAGTCTTTTGCATGTATTCCTTTTAATTGTACTTACTTTATTTCCAGTGAGATTTCTACATCCATGGGTGTGTATTTGTTAATAGGAATAACATAGCTGAAATTTCCAGAGCTGAAAAAGGTTGCATTAATACACATAGGATTTGAGATAGACAGTATCTTTGCCAAAACATGAAAACTGCATTTAAATTTAAACAGAAAGAAACATAAAAAGGTATCAAAGGCTCCTGCATGCTAGAGGAAACAACTGTGAGCAAGAGCCAGCCAGGCAGCCAGGCCACATTAATGGTGTTTTATTCCACCACAGCATAATAAAAAAATTCACCTACCTGCAGTGCAGATTTTTTCTACAATAGCGATTGTCAATGCTTTGCTGAGTTTCCAAAATCTGTATGGAACTGACTGTTGTATCAATCCCTAAAAGTATTAAGAACAATGGTTTATTCCTGATATTTTCAGAAACCTTAGATAAGAGCATAACAAAACTGCAGGTAGTCTACTCTCTTGATTGACACTACAAGACTTGCTGCAGGTCTAAATTAGCACTCAGTTAAAAGTCTCTGGTTGATTACCTTCATTCTGCCATTGGAGATAAGATCCTTGTTTAGTTTGCAAGGACAAATATCCTGGGAACCTAACACTGTACCATTTTCTTTTGGGCAGACATTGAAGGCTGCTTTGATGGCAGCCCAAGTAGAACACAAATGTGTCAATATTCATTTTAATGTACTAGAAGCCATACTCATTCAAGTAACCATTAACTTGAAAAAACTTATCTTTGTTGAGACAAATAATATGGAATGCAACAAAACTTGTTTCTAATTCTCTGTGCAAGAAAACCTAATTCCTTCATAAAGTGTTGCCTTGAACTTGCAAGAACTTTTGGTTTTGCAAGAGTTTTGTAATATTCTACATATAGATGATGAGCATAGCCATGATAACGCTGTTTTTCCCTTGGGCAGATTAGCCCTGTTAGAGTTAGGCAGCAAGAACTAGGGTGCTAACACAGAAGTACAGGTTCTGCTTTCACAGCTGGCCTGGGAATAGCTTCACTGAGCTGCATCCTGAAAGCCTTTTTTCTTCTGGATACATCTACGTCATCCAATCCACAGTTAGAACCTGCAGCATCTCAGACTCTGAAACCAGACCATTTCTGTACGCACTGTGGCAGCCCCTTAAACACAAGGGGCTGAACAGGTTTAATCCCTTTGAGTGGAACTAAGCTGATGCTGACAATGGTTTGGGAAAGGGCTGGGTGATTTGAAATCATAGCATTATAGCAAATCCTGAGCTGGAAGGGACTGACAAGATTACGGCGTCCAACTCTTAGCCCTGCCCAGGACACCATGTGTCCAAATCCTTCCTGAATTCTGGCAGCCTTGGTGTAATGACCACTTATCTGGGGAGCCTGTTCCAGTGCCTGACCAACCTTGAGGTGAAAAACCTTTTCCTAATACCCAGCCTAAACCTCCCCTGACACAACTTCATACTGTTCCCTCGGGTCCTGTCACTGATCACCAGAGCAAAGAGATCAGTGCCTGCCCCTGCACTTCCCCCCAGGAAGAAGCTGTGTGTCACCAGGAGGTCTCCCCTCAGTCTCCTCTTCTCTAGGCTGAACAAACCAAGTCATCTCAGCTGGTCCTCATATGGCTTCCCCTGCAGACCCTTCACCAAGTCTGTGGTGCAGAAAGCACAAGGAGGACTTGGTTCGGCAGGCCCAAGCCCTTCACATCACGCTGTGCATGCTGGTTTTGCATTTCTGTTCCTCTGGTCTACAGCAACCATTCCCTGCTTTGCAAAGAAACTTGATGAGTATAGGCTGACCTGTTCTCTGATTATAAAATCTCTGTGTGGAAGTATATACTTAAATTTCAGCCTGCAAATATCTACAAGTGACAGAGGGAAATTGAGTATGTTCATCTCAGAGAACTAGCACAGGAGAACATTTTCCTGTGACAGAGCATCTCATTACAACATGTAACATAGTGATGCCTCAGAGGATTTTGTCTGGGGTGTGGGTACTCATGCAAAAAAAAATCAGAAGGGGAATGATTTTTCCCAGATCATCCCACTGGGGCACATCTAGGCAACAAGCAGAATCTATTTCTCACCTGCTTTAAGTGCATTGTCTAGATGTCTAAGTCTAGGTGTTTTATCATCCAAATACTGCCTACTCTTTAATCAAATATTTATTTAAAAAAACAAGCCTTAAAACAGAGGATGCACATAAACCAAAAAGACACAAGGCATAATCCTGCTCATACTGAATGAATGCCAGAGCATGCTGTTATAACATATGTAGTCAGCAGATACTCGTCTTTACATAAAAGAATCAATATTTTCAGCCCAGACTGGCTCTGACAGCAGTGCACAGTCTCTAAAAGGGGAACCTGAAATCAAGCCAAATGTCCTGTGTCAAGGAACTTCATTTCGTCTCCTCTGAAGCAGGCAGTGTCAAGATCTGAAGGCAGAGATGGCCCCTTTCAGCAGCTGACATTTTAATCCCTTAGGTGAGATGAGGCAAACCCCAAAACACTTCCTTCACACTGCATCATGAGTTTCCTGCACATAAATATCACACTCACATACTTAAGCACTAGATTTTAGCCCCTGTCAAGGAAAATGCCACTTGTCATTTTATTGTATCTGAAGCCAAGCCTAAGAACTCTGTAGAGAGGGCAGTCAGAATCTATAAAAATTTAATGAAGATGTAAGAATAAACTGAAAATTACAGTGAATCACAGGTTTCCTGTGGTTCACAGGAACTAGACTCACAAGTGCTAATTCTCTATAATGATGAGTTATAGCTGAAACTTCTCTAAATTCCAGAAGCAGAATTCCAAGCCTAAAAGTAGATCTTGAAAGTTATACAAGTAAACATTTTAACTTTTTTTTTTCTCATTTAAATATAGGACTTACAGTCATTTCCAAGATCAGGTCTTCCACTACGTTTTTTGACCAGATGTCTTTTGGGTAACATGTCGCTTTTTTTTCCTGTGAAAGGATGAATGCACAAACAACCCCCAGATTAGTCTTGCTCAGCTGTAACAGCAAAGTATGAATACAAACCCAGGAGATATTTTTTTAATTATCTCTTGAGTAAAGTCAGGCATAACCACAAGAGAAGTCTTTAAAATATAAACCACCTCTATTCAGAAGAAGATATACACAGCAAAAGTAAGTTTGCAGATAACAAGAAACAAGCTTTTGACATCTACAGGATATTGAAAATATTTCCAAAAAATAGCCTAATAGAAAAGGCTTCACCACACACAGAGAACATCACCAATTTCTATAACAGAGAGCCAAAGCGAAGGTCAATAAGCAGACAGGCACTTCAGCACAAATCTGATCATAAAGCCACATCTTTCTTATTAGTGAGAAAATGGCATTAGGAATGCAATCTGCATGCAAATGTAAGCTGGGAGAACAACTTGGATTTTTGAATGTGAGATGTTAAGATACTGAGGACTGAGCCATTGCTTCAGAGAGAGGATGCATAATCAAATTAAAAAGCTAATACACAGCTCTAACAGCACAATCACCATGTTCACTGACGTCACCTCTGTAACTTCAAACAATGAACTAGGCTGGGTAATATAAGCTGATGACTTCTTTTTCTAATTGTTTCTATTAATTTTCTCAGCACTTCTCTAGAAAAGTGAACTTTAAAGGTCTTTTGAATAATCATCATACAGTACAACTTGGGGAAGGCAAAAGGCCCTTTGAGCCCATGGGAAATGGTTTAATGCTATTTAATGCTATTAATTTGTGCTTCTACAAAAATTGCCAGCTAAGAATCTGTTCAGAGACGTGTTACCAGGAAACTGGCACTGGGAAATGCCAATCTTGCCTAAACTAATGTGCTTCATCAAATACCATTTCTAGAATACCAAAATACTCCATTCCCATGTTTCCCAAAGGAATCTTTCTGATTTCAGAATGGCTGCTTAGAATAGAAATGACAGTTTCATGATAGGAAGGAAGGATGAAAATGCATTATAACTGATACTGAAACAAGACAGGTGGATTGACCTGACTGTTCTCTTATTCATTCCAGATTTGGATTTCATTTCAGTACTGGGAAATAAGAAAATCCAGTTTTTTCTCATGCTAGTAAGTGACCAAGAGCATGGAGCAACATTAACAACTGGAATCCAAGGGCCCAGAAGCAATGTAATACAAAATCCTCTTTGGGATTTTAATCTGTTTTGTGATTTTTTATGAACCTCTCATACTGCTGCCAGCTATTCCTTGAATCCATTTTCTATTTACTAGCTCATCATACAGATCTGCAGGTTCTGCCAGCTTTGGTGGTAATTGCAGCATTTAGTAGTCATCTGCTGTTCCATTTCGTTATACAGTTCCACACACCTAGAAAAATGGCCACTGAACACATGCAATCACTTGTACATGTACAGTCATCTTGGGGCAGATCTAACAAAAGCCTGTTCATTCTCTCATTCCTCCCTTTAATTCACAAACTAATTGTCACACCTTCATTTTCTCCTGATTTCTCTTAATAATCCAGATATGCTAGCAATGCATTAAACACTGTAATTTTGTATTTTCATTAACAGAGAACTATTCTGTAGAAAACCTAAATCCCCTAGTAGAGGTAAAAGTTTGCTCTATGTAGACAAAATAGTTCAGCCCATGCAAGCACTGGCAGGAATATATATTAAAAACTTGGAATTACCAAACACTTAAAACTGATTCTTTTGCAGATGACAGAAGAAAGTATTAAGCAGTATCAGAATTTTGTACAAAAATCAGGATAAAGACAGATTTACTTCACTAAGATTTCAACTATTCAAACGGAGTCAGTAACCAGTGTAGAAATTTATTTTCACTTGGGCTTTTACTCATCATAAAATTACCATTTCATTGTCCTTTAAGCTGCTGCATTCTAAATTTGGAATACAAGGTGCCAATTGAGAACACCAAGAATTACCATTAAGCACCACAGCAACCTTCAATAAATTGTAAATAAAATTCCACTCTTTCACATATAGTAACACTGAGGGTTTTGTTAAAGGCCCATGTGGGGTGTGACAATCCAATTCAATAACATACAGAACTACAAGCATGATAAGAACATAATGAGGCAAACAATCATCTTCAGATAAGATTAAGCAAAACTCATCCAATAAATGTGGTAGCCTTTTTTTTTTCCCCTCAAACACTCTATTGTTTTAATTCAAGTGAGTTGTAATATTCTGTAAGCAGTGTGGGGAAAAATCTGCTAATGATTTCTCATGGTGGTGGTACTTTACCATGAATCTGTTAACTGCCCTCTGAAGGCAATAAATGTGAATGCATGAGGCTGACCAAAATCCAGCAGGAGCCCTCACCAAACTTTTATTGTGAGGGGAGAGACACTGGGGAGAAACAACACTGTAGGAGGAAGCAAGTACAGCTCCTGGTTATTGGTGACGCTTAACATTAAGGGGAGAGCAATGAGCATTAATGGCATGGAAGCAGAGAGCAGAAAAGGCCCAAATGCTGAAGGGTATTCACATTCCTCAGTTTCACTGAAATCAGTGGAAGTTCAAAAGCCTAAATCCTCCAGAGAAATCAATTAAAAGAAAGTATGAGGGAAAAAGGCCACATTAAGCTAGACGACATAAAGATGTGCTGAGTTGTTGTTTAATAAATTTTCTCTTGCTTATGAATGCTTTTGCTTCTGCTTGAACTTTCCTAACAGACTTTTCATCAACAAATCTGGGATGCAAAGGATTAGGAGCTCCAATGGATGCACTCCATAGTAGTCTGCTCCCACTGAATTCAGGTACTGCATTGTGGAACAGCAAAAGGCCTGTACTAACTCCTAAATTAGTATTTAATTCAATTGCAATTTCAAACAGTTCCACCTTTCCATTAATCAGATTAATCAGCTGATTCTAAAGTATCCACTTTTTATCTTGATTATTCCCCATATTTAACTCTTAGCTTTTTGTTCTGAAAACATTTTCATCTATCTTGGTTACAGCTACATTAAACAGCTTGTTGGTTTTCCTTCTGTTTGGATTTCATATTGACATTGTTACCTTCCATCTGGGGATATATTCAGGTTCATTAAACTTATGCAGAACTGAAATCTTTCAGTAGCTTGTGTACTGTGCTGATTTTTCACTCTTGAATCCACAGTTAATGCTATTTGGAGCATAAGACCTTGAGAAGGTAATGCTTTGTGTTTATTCTTATCTTCTCTTTCCACCTAATATCAGAAGAAGCCAGCTGGGGACAGAAGGTTTTCATATTTCATTTTGACCCATCTACAGTTCCCTCA
>NW_008237919.1:11464538-11479956 GCF_000691975.1 Corvus brachyrhynchos | reverse complement strand
AGGCTTCAGAGCAACACAAATTACTCAGGTATGACCTCTTGAAAGCACTGTAGTGAGCTATATCTGCCACAGAGCTTACTGCAGCACTATTCACAAGAATCACAAGGACCACTTGCATACAGCTTGTCTGCAGAGTAAGGAATGACCAGTGGATGAGTCCCACTGAAACAGGTCATGCTGAGAGTGCCACAGCAATTGGTAATGCCTGCCCGGGCAGATATTTGTACTTCAGAGGCTGAACTGCATCCATCCCCAGTTTAACCTCACTTTGTCAACTTTGGTGCAAGAATTGTTCCAAGGCCAAGACAGGAAGAGTATGAATGCTGGTTTAGTAATATTAACACTTGCTTCCAGACACTGGCAATGTTAAGGACTGGGAAAGAGGAATACAGATTCCCATAGTTTATGCATACCTTTATGCATTAATCCTTTCTTATAAATATTATAAAAGTTGTAAACAACACACCCTCTCATACATTACACATATAACATCTGGCAGACAATATCAGTAAAGAATTCATTCCAGTTAAAGTATTTTATTTTATAGAGCTCTGCCTACAAATAATACTACCCAAAACCCCTGCCTGAACAATCAAAGTTTGAAGTGTAAGTTTTATGTTTTCAGGCAGTTGGAATTCTATCTCTGCCCATAGAAAAGATGTAGTATCATTACATTGTGACACGATTCCGGTTTTGGGGTTTTTTTTACACCTGTTAATTCATTCTCTACTACCCCAAATCAACTCCCATCCAACTGTAGCCAAAGGTTAATTAAAGGGATTGGTGACTTTCCAGTTCACATCAAATAATTTACCAAGAATGGCCAGGAAGAACAGTGACACCTGAAAAACATCTTAGGGCCCCAAATTCTTAAGGGTAACCAGGCCAGATTTTTCAAAAACATATTGACTGTAGTGATGATTAGTTATATCAAGATTTTTTAAATCCTCTGGACTAAGCTCTTTTGTAGAAAGCTAACTACCTTTAAATATTCTTGCCCCTTCCCCCACATTTTCCATACAGTCTCTGCTCAAATCATAAATAACTAATTTTTCAACTTACCTTTTTCCTTTGCATTGTTTTTTTCATAACTTAGAGATTTGACTTTTGGTTGATGAATTGGACAACAATAGACCTTGTCACAAGGCAAAATGTCACAGAAATTCACTTCAGGGATCCTGCTAATGGGCTGTGTACTCTGAGAAATTGTGCTTTCCCTTTGCAATGCTAAAGCAAACAACAATAACAACAAAAAACAAAACAAACAAACAAAAAACACAAAACCTTAATTCTCACAAATGCTGGGTACAGGATTTTATAATAGCCCATTATGTATATGCAGACCAGCAGAGACACAGTACCTGCTGTGGTGGTAGAGGGAGAGACTGGAACAGAACTTGAGTTGCTGCTGATGAAGAAAAACAATTCATTAAGAAATGAACATTAGAGTTGAGGACCATAACAAATTGATCCACAATCTATTACTAATTCTACTCATTTGAATTCACTGATGGTAATTTACTTGCCTGTACACTGGATGTTTTTCAAAACGTCTGTCATGAATGCTAAGTAAATACAGGCTCCATATTGTCAAAGCACTGTAGAAAGAGAATTATTCCATAGATTTACATCCATCTTTTATACAACACAATATGAATAATACCTTGACAGCACCATGTCCAAATGTAGTCATGCAAGTGTTAACTATCTCATCACTTTCCCTTTAGCAGGAAAAATTTCAGCTGAATATAATGGGGTTTAGATGAGATACCCATATACAATATTGTGTTCATATACTTGTATTCAACACAAAATATGGCCAGTTTCCAACCTAAATACTATCACAACACCACTTCAAAGTACCCAGTTCACAAAGAGATTGTAAGCCACAGGTTTTTGGCCTGGAAACCGAAAATGGTAGTCTCAGAAGTCCAGAGCATACTTTCCTTTCCACAAGTCCAATGTCACAAGCTAAACTTTCAGTCACATATTTGCCCACCACAATGGGAACGAGTTCAGCTTCATTTCACACAACAGAATCACTCTGTACATCAGAAATTGTTCTTAGGCACAGAATGATTGGATAAAACATGCAGAGTCCAGTTTTGCACCTGTAGCACAAGCCACTGAGGTACAGTCAAGTTGCACCATATATTGTGACATGGTGAGAGATCAGCTGCGTGTCCATCACCTGAGTACCTCACTTTTATACAATGGTTTCAACTTTACAATATTACCAGGATATTCATTGTTAATTTTAACACATTGCGTTCTTCGAGTAGGAAAGGAAAAGAAGGGGGAAAAGTGCTATATTCTTTCAGGTAAGTAGAAAAGAGAAGCGAGAAACAAGTCAAATTGTTGTTAATTAATTGTTACCATAGTGCCATAATAGCAAGCAAAGCTATTACAGTCACTCGGAAAATCTTCGTGGAGCAAGATTCTTTGGTCTTGGACAAACAAACCTAGGGGGGAAAAAAAAGTTTGGTTAATTCAAGTGGCACATATCTAAGCCACTACTAGTAGATTAAGAAATACTACACTAGGCTGACTATACATCACCCTTGTTTCTTTCATGAACACCCTTATATAGGTGTCAGCATCTACAGAGGAAAAATTCAGTTATTAAAGGGTCCTAAAATTGCGAGTGCACTGTGCATTGTTGATAGTGTGGGGACAAAAACATTACAGAGGACGAAAGGATAGCTAAAAGTAACAGCTCCTCGTCCTTTCTTCCTGACATTTTTCATACTTTTGAGTATTTCAAAATCAAATTAAGAACCCAATAAGTGGCCAGAACTAAAAGTTCAGCAGCTTTCAGTATGTGCTCAGACCATGTTAAAGCAAGACTGGTAAAAATACAGAAGAAAGGCATTTTCCAAACAAGTAGGATGATCTTAAATGATGGAGCATTTGACTGTCATTATGGCACAAAGAATATTTGACCTATTATATTCTCTTGTTCTTTGTCACTGGCAGAAGCAAGGTAGGCAAATGAGCATTGGTTCATCTTAAAGAATGGGACTTGGCAGCCTAGGAAGACTGTCTTGAAAAAGGTCAATGTATGTATTTCTTCCCTCATACAATCCCTGTGAAAAGGGGTATCGGCTTTCTATACCACTATACAAGCAAGAGAAAGTGAAAGCAAATCACAATGAATATCTCAGACAAGGATTTAATTTCACTCACCTTCCTGGATTTTAGCGGGACTGGTTTTATTGATGGCAAAAGACTATTAGCTCGACTGTACCTGCTGTAAGAGACAAGATCTCTTTAACATTCAAATGCTTCAGCAACTAATTAGTGATGAAAAGATATTTTTTAATGTGTTAATGTCATCTTGCTTTTCAGTTCTAACATTTACAAAGGGAAAGGCAGAAGTGTCAGCAGATTCACTTTCAAGGACAAAGATCTGCAGTTAACTCATTCAGGTGAATGCTCTTTAATGTTACATTTGATTTCAAAGCAAACTTGGGGAAATGGCTTAGAAACAGGAAATGCTCATCACTTCTGCTGAAGCCCCAATTTCTTTAAAGATTCCTTCTTGCAGAAGAAGCTCTGCAGATTTGCCTTAGAAGCAATTTCCAAGTTCCAGAGCTGTAACTGGACATAATCTACCCTTGCTTTATGCAACAGAAGCAATTACAAAGATTTAACAGCCATTTCAAATATTAATTTTGTCAGTGAGTAAAAAAAAATATGAGAAATTTGGGGTGTTTTGCACAACTTAAATGCTGGAAATTAGCTGAACTCTACTGTCAAGCAAAATCAGTTTTCACTTCTATCACAGAGATCACTTTAACAATTTGTGTGACAACTATTAGAAAAAAAACCAGCCAAACATACCTGACTTTGCTCTCTTCACTGACTGTTGACTTTAAACTGCTCAGCCGTTTCAGCCTGGCCAGTTTCCTATTCCACTGTTCCAGTTCTTCTATTCTGACTTCAAGATTGTTTGTTAGTTTACAAAGCTGCTTTACAGCACCAACATTCTCCATAAAGATCTGATCCTGAGAAGCAAATAGTAACAAAAGTAGATCCATAGTATATACATCAATCAGATGTAACAAGAAGAAATGAGTGCAGGATTCGCCTATAAAAACACAAGTTCTCTCATTGTAAATGGGACGCACGTATGACTATAAAAGCCTTTTTCTAGACATTTAAATGGCAGTAAATTGAAAATGAGGACTTGCAGAAAAATTTGAAGAAGCTAAAGAGATTTTTACACCAAGAATTTAAACTGTATTTTACCTTCATACTGTATTGAAACCTTAACACTGTTCCAACAGGCATCTACTACTTGATTTTCAGTGCTGCAGCTGAACACAGATTTCAGAATTGCTTAGCAAAATGTCCATCCAACCATTTACCTACAGGCATTAGGTAGGCTCAGACAAGCCAGAGTTTCTATTCATGTTGTACACATAATGTTAATCACACAGAGGTGAGACAGGTTAAAAACCAAAGCAGGAGTCAAGCTGTGATTGCATAATATTTTGCTTTCCCCTTCAGCCTCTCCAGTCTCTTACAGGAGTCTTGTAGTTTCTAATAACATGGTCATCTCTGCAACTAAAACAGTTCAGACACCCTCCATTTACTCCTTCTGGATATTTTACCAGGGAAAAGCCTCCTATTCTCCTACCCCTGCTTATCATCTAGGTATCAATCTGCTGCTGGAGAAGCCCTCAGTATAACCATCCAGGTAGTAAGTATTTTATCCATTTCTGAGACCAAAATGGTTACTGATCCACTGCAGGAACATAGTAGCAGAGTACTTTGTTTGCTGTGTTTGAAAGAATGGCTTTCTCATACTAATGTGCAACCAGACTGGTGCCATTGGATGAAGTTATTACTGCTAAGTGTTCCAGTCTAGTAAAAGCAGTTTTTCCTTTCACATTGTAAAAGCCATGCATACTTTTTTTTTAAAAGGTGACTGCATTCCACAAAACCAGACAGCATTTTGTGTAATCAGAATCAGAGCACATTATCAGTGGTAAGTCACAAGCTTCCTTACTGCCAGGATACCAACAGCCCATTTAAATAAAAAGTGACTTCAAAATAATCTCTGTGCCTAGAACTGTGAAATCACTTATATGGTCACTTGCCCTCATATCAATGACATGTGAGCAGCTGCCCTTTCCTTTGTCTTCAAATCAAGCATGAATCACTTCTAGGTGGCTTCAACTAGCTGAGAAAATGGCTCTTCTGGCAAAATGAAGAAATACTCTATTTGGGGAAAAAAAACTGATCAGAGTTTTACTGCCTCTCTCGTGACAAAGTACTGAGCACACTGCAACTGAGAAGAAAAGAAAGATTCTGTCTCAAAAAACCAAATTTCACATAGTTGAGATGTTTCTCTAGAAAGTAGCAGAGCCTGGTTCAAATGTGTAATACAATCAATTAATTTTACCAAGTTTAACAGCTCCAAACAGCTAACTGAAAAAGAGACACAACACCCACCAGCACCCTACTTATCTGGAAATAAACTTGGAATACGAGATAAGAAATTTCAAAGTGTCATCACCTGCCAAACTGAAAAAAAAGTTATGAAGCACTGTCCATTTATTATCCAAGGTGCTGAGCTATTTCGGAGCTGGGAGCTCAGGAATTTATATCAGATGTTCCACCTGGACAGAAGATGTTCCAAATCTCTGAATTCAGTATACATCTTATATTGTTAGATGCATCTCTCCCGCTCCTGTCACCCCAAAGCTCATGGAATTGACGTTCATATGCTCTGCCACAGTTGTTAGGAAAAAGAGGAGAAAGCACAGATTTACCTGACCATATTAAAACACCAAAGTGTCTGTGAAGTAATCCCAGGTCCAGATCTAGACAAGCAGTCAAGAAAATGCCAAGCAGCAACTAAGCCATTGCTGTAACAAACCATTCCTGCATGGGCCACATACACAGCAGAATCACACCCCGCAGGCATGAAGTAGAAAGCAGGCATTCTCCATTTGTAGGTCATATCCCTGGAAGACACCCTGGCAAGCACTCTCCAGAGACCCAAGGTACAGAGAAGAAAGGGAACATGATGGGCCCAAAAGACAGTGGTGTGAGGCACTGTTAGAGATGGTATTTTGTGTGGTATTTCAGCAAGGAAGAGATATGAACCAAAAGCTCAACTCTCCCACCTAATCTTCTGTCAGACAAAAAAACTGACGACCCCAAATCAATTTTGGGGGCGTTCAAAAATGCAAATGATGCTACAGCTGTCATACAATATAACAGGAAGGCCTAAAGGGCAAAACTAACCTGGAGCCACCACCTACCACCACTGCTCCTCTACTAGCATCTAGAAATCAGCTACAGGCTGGAACCCTGACCAAATACAGCACATTTTCTAAACATCTCCTTTACAACAGTATCTCCAGAAGTGCTCTTTCCACAGCTTTATTAAAGGTATCTAATTCATACTTCTTTTATATGGAATACAACCTAGAAGATTCATTTAACCTATGAATTTAAACTATTTACAGACTAGCAAGAGATGACAAGTGAAATACAGTATTTTTATAGGTATTTTCCCCAAGTTTGGTGGTGTAAACTTGTGATTTCTATAGAATAATGAAAGAATGCATTATGATAATGAATGCCGGATTGTGTTCATAATAACATCCAGAAAATATAAGGTCACCTATCTCTAAAACCTCCCTCTTCTCATTATCAGCTGAAAGTGGGAAAAAGCTGAGAAGTCATCTTTGGCATGCAGTGAACCAGCGCTCAACAGAGGGGCTGCTCTGAGACAAGTGCTGTCTGCAGTCTTGTGTGACTGGACTCCGTGACTGACAGTTCCTTGAAGTCCTATTTCTACAGGAAAAGGAGGGGAAGAGAGCACAGGACAACACCCAGACAGTGTTTTCAACCTATGAGCATGGTAACTACTTTGTGTGCCATTTCACAGCATATGACTTTGAACCTATAAAAAGCATTTCAGATCGCCAAAAAAACCCCCTTCACACAGAGCTAGCACTTGGATTTGGTATGTAGAGGTTATACCAGGATTAGAGTAAGGAAGTTTTTATTTAACAAGATGAATGTCATCATTGCTTAATTCACTTCTGGAACACCTAATTAACTGAACACTTCAACACAAAAGAATGTTTTGGAGTCCCGCTTGTTGAAGCAATGCTATGAAATCGCTATCCACTTTTATTCAGAAAAGCTAGGCCTTTTTCTTTTTAACTGTATTATAGTTTATATAGTATTGTAATCAGTTTTTAGTATAGATTCTTCTTGTCATTAAAAAATTCAGTCCTTTGCAAACAGCTGTTGTTTCAGTTTTTTTCGGTAATCCGCCAAAGGCCGTTTCTGTAACGCACGTGGAGAGCTACAGCTTTGTATGGGGCACAGCGCGTGTTCATAGCTCTCCACATGAAAGAACAGTCTAAATACACACCCCCACTTTCTCCCTCAAGACCATACCTTGTCAACCATGAGGAAGTTTTCTATTTTTTCTCCATCATTACAAGCAACATCTCCAACTTCTCTAACAGCTTCAGGTAAAAGCCCCTTCACTTCCTGGGCTATTATTCCTGTTCGCAAGGTAACAAAAAATAAAGTCATGAAACACATTGGCGTACCCACTGACTATTCTAAAAACTACAGGCAGAGCAAAAAAAGATCTAGAATTTCTCTGGTACAAAAAGATCTAGAATTTCTCTGTGGTACAAAAATCCAGTATTTCAGGGTTTTTTCTCCATTCCACAGAGAAAAACTAGAAACCTTTAGAATTCTCATTTCTCTGCAGTAAGAACAAAATTGTTTGTAAGCATATACTTCATTCTCATTACTTCTGGAAAATAAACTCCCCGTCTTTAAAAATTGAAACAGAAGTTGTAAAATTACAGACAATACCTAATTTTGGCATTTTTATACCACAAGAGATAGACGGCCAAGTGTGCAATTGCAGTAACCTAAAAAATGAGGATTAAATAGCAGGATGTTAAAAGGCCCTATGGCACAATAAATATCAGTAGATGTTAATGAAAAATGGGAACAGAGCTGACTTAATACCTGTTTCATGGGTATCTTTTATTCCCATAACAGATGCAAATTCAGGCTTGTAGTCATATTCCACCAGCCTCATTTGTGTTATTCTTCTCAACTGCTCATTTGTATCGACCTGGTTGGAAAAATACCAAGATTTACATGTTGAAACACTAAGCATGGCATCTAGGACACCACTGAGAGAGCAACTAGCCTGACACAGTCATTTGGCAAATCATCACACTGAAAAACATAGACAATCTTACCATTCCCCACTATCAGAGTGCTGTTTGTATTTGTATTGCCAGTTACCCTTCAGTTTGACAGCTCCCAGTTTCTACAGAGGGCCCTCTCCAAAGTCTATAGGTTCTACAGAGCACTGTGGTACATCTGGTTTCTTCAGGCCAGCATTTCAGCAGAGCCAGGATATAGGAGCTGCTTCATGTGTCAGAACAATGATCCACACATGTGCTGTGGTGCAAACATGAATGCCCTAAATACTGCATGGCCCTCACCTCCCGGATATTCTGTTTTGCTCGGCTGTCAGATGGGTGCATGACTCTGCCCATAACTTTGGCGTTTCCGCAGACAACCAGTGCTTCATCTGGTGCATCTGTGTTAATTCCTACTCGACCATGACACACTATAGTCTCTGGAACATGTCCTCGCTGCCACAGTACATCACTGTCATTCTCAAACTGTCCTGGGTTAGATGCCTGGAAGGAAATTTTTTGTTTAAAGGTACAGTATAGCATAGATGCACTATTGTTTATTCTATTAGAAATTCTGGGAAAATGAAAAGCCAAATCTTAAATATTGAAATTGTATTCAAAAGCTTTTTAACACACTGACAGAAAAAACAAGAGTGGAGTCACTTCTGAGTGTTTGTGCTCACACAGGACTGGCCTCTTCCCTTTTTTCCCCTTGAATTCTACTTTATTAGCACCTTAAGCTAAATTGACAATGTCCAAAGCTTTCCAAATTTTAACTTTGACATTATAACCATTCTTTATCTACCACTAAATTTTAGCTGAGACTGAAAATCAGAAAAGAGAAAACAAGGAAGAGATAAACACATGTGACTCATAAAATCCTTTGTAATTTTTTCAAATTAATTCGTATTAGAAATTTCATATCAAGGAAACAGGGTCTTTTAAAGAACACCAATAAAATGACAGAACATGTATAACCAGAAAAGGCATTTGATTTCTATAGCTCATTTTAGGGTGGTTTGTTGTTCTGGGGTTGTTTTTTTAAATTTGAGTTCAGGCCAAAGTACAATCATGATAAAAAGAAGCCAGGCTTTCACAGGGCTTTGCCAGCTACAAGGCCTGGCACTGTGTACTCACCACTGTTTGTCACAATTAGAGCATGATCTGATATGCCTGACAACCACCACTCAGCTGGTAGCTTTGTTGTGTTTGAGTGTATGAAAGGCCAGAAGATGAGCTGCTTTTTCTCACAGTGTACTTGCACAGCTTTGCCACTTTAAGGTAGCCAGTGGCTGACTCACTTTACCCTGCCATTGAAGCCCTGTTAGACATCTAAAAAATGACCTTTTCTTTCTTTCTATCTTTCCTGTTGATATTTTCACTACTTCAGACCAGAGCCTCTTGATCTTTCTGCCTTACTGCCTTCTTTTTCCTTTGTCTGAAAGAGTGATCAGGTTTGCAAAATCTCATTCCATTAATTCCTGTTCAAGAACTGTCTCACATACATTGAAGGAGCCCTCTTCATTGAAATTTCAAAATAATCTAATATTAAAAATAGTAGGAAAATTTAATTTCTAAATCTTACATAAAAATATATATCTTGTAACAAGTATGAGACAAATGTGAAAATTCAACAGCTTCCCCAAATTATTAATGATGTGATATCTATAACACTGTTAGATGCAGAAAGAGAAATTCAGATGAAAACAGAATTGTGGAAATTAATGGACAAATAAAGGACAATAACTATAATGTATGTAGGGATGATGCAAACACAGTGCTTCAGCATCCTGAAGTGAAAAAGCCCACAGCAGCAGCCAGGATGATAAAACTTCTCAGCAGGGCAGAAAAGTGCTGAACTCCACACATTGCTTTCAAAGCCTTTTCACAGCTCCACCCCAAAAGGAGCTCTGGGCCATAATGCCCTTCAAAAACCTAACTGTAACTGCAGGAAGAGGGTTTATGGCACAAGAGGACCCCCAGACAAAAAAGGAGCCAGGACTGAAACCATCTGAAAGCCCTCATCTTCCTTTGGAAACCCCTGAGGAACACCCCATGGGCTGGAGATTTGCCCTTCTGCTCTGTCCAAAACCAAATGCTAAACCAAACCGTAGTCATAAGCCTAGGCAGGTGTTGGGCTGCCAAACAGGCCCAAGCAATGGCCTGCAAAAATGGTGCCAGGACTGAAAGCTTTTGACAGCCCTCAACTTACTTTAGAAGCCTCCTCCCAGCTCCACTTAATACACCAGAGCTCTTGGTCTTACTAGACTCCAAACCAAAATGCTAAGCCTATTCCTCTCCATAAGCCAAGGGCTAGAAAGAGTCCATGCAAACAAGAAGCAGCTCCTCAGCTGACCCACACTAAAAAGTTCAGTGGACTGCAATCTTCCAGAGGCCCTCTCTATCTTTTGCAGCCCCACCACATGGCACCTATGTATTCCCCATCTTTCTAAGCCCTAAACATAGTATGCTTCTAGAAATAAATATAACCCCAGACTATGCCCAGTTCAAACATTAGCCACCACCTGCAGATCACATGAAAAAGGAGCCAGGACTGAAAGCTTTCAGCAGCCCCCACCTTTCCTTGGCAGTCCCTTGCAATCCCACTCACGCTGGGGCTTTGTGTTTTCTCTCTCCCCTAACCCTAATTCTCCATAGCTCTTGTTACATTCTAGATTTGGGATTTTTCTCTTTTCCGAGTCTAACTGTAGACTAAAGCTGAGTACTAAAAGAAAAATGTTCTGTGAATGAGGGAACTGAAAAGTAACAGTTAAGAGGAAAAGAGATTATTCTTCCTTTTTCTAATTTGAAACCTATATTACTACCATCAAATTGAGAGGTGGGACACTCTGAAAACACACTGGAAAAGTGAAGCTATGGGTCTTAATCTTCCTAGAGCTGCTTGACCTTCTTCCCATACTTTTTTTTCCGTCTCATCCTCCTCGGAAAATGAAGACTCTAGCTAGTGAAAGCATTTACAAAATTCCTGGCAAGAGAAGTAAATTGTTTCACCTCGAATAAAAAAAGAATCTGGAAAAATCAATATATTTAGTATTGGAACTCATAACAAGCTTTCTTTTTAAATCTTTTTATAACTCTACTTTTAACATTTTTAATTTCTGATAATTAAAAGATAACATACTCATACAACATGCAATTCTAGTTTTTTTCCTCAATCTTTTTGACTCAGTGGTAATTTTATGCCTGAGAATCATGACCCCTCAATCTCCTGTGAATATCAAAACAGTAAATATTTTTACATGAAAGTAATCCAAATTTATACCTACCCTCACAATGATCTTCTCAGAGACATTTGCAGATAGTAAGTAGAACTGGTCCTGAGAAACAGCATACAGTCCAACCACCAGCATGAAGTATCTAATTTGAAATTGATTTAATCAAGACAATAATTGAAGTAATTCCTTCTCACAGAAAAAGATGTTTGAAATACAGCTGTTATAATTGATACATAAAAATACAATGTTTTTAAATGTATTTCTTACAATATAAAAGAAAAAGTATTTCCTTCACTCTTAAGAAATATGCTCTTACAAACCCCACAATCACTGCAAATTAACAAAGAATACAATAATTTTGACGAATTTAGGTAATGAAGCCTCCAAGATGAAAACCTTTCCTGCCTCAGAAGAAAATTACCATTATTTTGCTTTTTTTGGCTTCTTGATTTTGTCAGCCAGTATTCTGGCTATGATTTCCTGAGACTATTTCTAACCATGAGGATGAAGTTTGGGGTTTTTTATTCTCATATCATTCTGTGACTGTAGAGGAAGAGGCTTGTAAGCACATACCAAATATTAGAGAATTTGAAAAATAACACAGATTTGATAGCAGAGATTTTCACAAACATTAATTCCATTCTAAAGTAGACCTTCTCTTTTCTACTTTTAACACACAGGCCAACTAGCTACAGAAATACCTCTGATCAGGATTAGGTTTCCCCTTTTTTCTCATATTATTTGCTGTTGTTTCACTGAAATGCAGCCTTCCCAGTGTTACTTTAGTTATCTGGTCCCCTGGCAGATCAACTCTAAAACAGAAAATGAAACGAGATCAGGGAAGTAAGTGCTTGGAGATCTATCTGCTCAAACCAGATTTCCACAAACTCGTTAAAACAGTTCTGAAAAAAACTGACAATTAATAAAACAGAGGAACCCCAGTAAAAATGCAGTAATCCTGGTTTTAAAAATGTACTAAAAACAGTGACTACATCAGGGAGATAAACAGGATAAAGCACCAGAAGTAGGGAACCATTCTTACTAATAAGAGTCTTATGTTTCTTGGTCTGTTTGTACATAGTTTTGAATATAATAAAACTGTATATGTTCCATATGATGGCTATTTCCTGCTCGACAGGATTAATAACTGCTTGCTTATTATTGGGCCTGAATTTCTACATTAAAATTAATAGATCTTACTGTTTGTCCTTCTTTCCATCTGCACCTAATTTGCATGTCTGGAAGTACACAGCAGGCACCTGTGTCTCAAATACATAGTGGTAGTCCTCCAGCAAGAGATAAAGAATACAAATAATGAGTCTGTATAGATAAAATTACGGTTCACCAAACAGTCACACATAAAATAATTTACATACACACAGAATCTATTTGTCAGTACACAAAAGGAAGAAAAATGCCATGAGAGAGGCAATTTAGTGAAAGTCAAGCTCTTCTTCCAAGCTCAAAGTTCAGTTTAGGTGATAATATAGTGCAGCCTTTATCCCAGCACTGCCCTGTCTAACTTGACACTGTCTTATCTCTTTGTGTTATAAGGCCTATTTAATTATTTATAGAGAACAGAGCTGCTCCAACAGAAGAAACTTATGCCAGAAGAATAAACATAGATTCTGCCAGTGAGTTAAATGCTCAAGAATGGCAGAGCTCCAGAAAGATGCTGCACATATGTTTCTAGCAGTGGCACTCCTCCTTAAAAAGTACTGCAAATGTATCTCATGCTCATCTAGGACAGGAAAATTCTGACATTTTTTAAGCTTGGAAATGCATCTGCCATACAGCTCTAAGCAGCACAGAAGAGTGTTTCTAGCTGAATGTAAGTATTTTGGATAGACATACTTAACACATCCGTAAAACTGCTGAAAATTTTCCTTAACAAAGTGTGACCAGGTATGCATTACTACTGTGATTCTATGTGTGCATCCACAATGAAATCTGTACAAAAATCAGAAAACTAGCTTAGAGCTACTGTAAGTTTTCAAGAAGCAACTACTTCATATTTCAAACCAATCACACATATTGAAATAAAATGGAATAATTTTCTCAAAATACTTACTTAACGGGATTAAAAGTTTTTTTGCTTCGATCTGACTGGGACTGTTCAATAGCAATTGTTTGATCTGGAGTTTCCATCTATAAGACAAAAATAATTTTCAAAAATTGCATGAATATTAGATTTTCCAACACATAAAAATTGAAATAGAAATTAATAGGCAAATTGTGCCTAAAACAGTGAAATTGCACTCATTTCTAATGGTATGACATACAAATTAATAAAGATCAATTGATAATTGACATCTACTCTGAAGACCCAAGAAGTAAGTAGAAAGGGAGAAAAAAAAAAAGGAAAGTAAGTGCATTAATTTACAAAAGAAAAAATGTTTTCTGAATCCAGACCATTATTGGCTCATTCCATTCCGCAGATATTCAGCATGAGAACTGAACCTACATAAGGCAGTTACATGTTCTTAGTCAAAAAATTCCTAATAAAACAGTTCAATTATTTACCTCATTATACGGATAATTAAAAGTAATAATCTCAAAGAGGAGACACACTTGCCTTAATTCCATAAGCTTTCAAGTAAAACTTTTCTATTGGTTTCCTCCCCTGCTGAGTTTTGACATATTTCGGTTGTCCAATGATTCTAATATGAACTGTGATTTGGAAATGATTCTTCTTTTGGCACACAAAGGCATCATCTGCTGTTGAAAAATTAAATCCTTTATCTGTGACAATGTGATATCCTACCGCAGGTCTACAAAAACAAGGAGAAGGAATAGCAACTTTAGGTACTGACATACTTGAGTGACATCTTGAATTCCTATTTTTTTAAAGTGGTCCAAAAATCCATCTGATTTTTAGTGACAAAACTGGACCAAAAATACATCCTTACAATCACCAGTTCTACCACTATTTTCTTCTTAACCTGTCAAAGGTGTAAAAATGAAAATGCATATAAAATGTCCTCCAATTCTAGTCTGAAAATGAAATGTTCAGAAACCAGGGGTTGAGGGGCTTACATAATCCTCACTTACAAATCTGATATAAAGGAACTCTGTGCACCTAAGAGCATAAACGAACCTTTTAGTGAATTCAGTCATTCATTACAACACTGCTATAAACAGCAGGCTGCAGCTAGTGCTACAGACAACAATAAGCTAATGAGCCAGCAAGACTCCCCACTTTGTTCACAAATTCCCACACCAAGTGCTTCTGCAGAAGCTACTGGATTCAAATAAGGCTTTACTTAAGCTAAAAGAAAAGCTATCAGTAGCAACCCTCTGGCCTGACTATAAAACTCTCCTTTATATATTGTACTTCCTACTCCAGCTAAAGCAACTCTATTTTATTTCTTCAAAGGGCAATGGTCACCTAAAGAGCAAGAGTATTCTGTCTCTATGACTCACAGTAAACAAGTAAAGGTATCAACAGATCTTTCTATTAGAGAGGGTGAACTCACCATCCCAACAATGTTTCCAGTCCTCTGATTTAAGGGATGGATAATTCTGAAATAACAGAATTATGTGGCAAGGTTCTCTTATATAGACACTTGCTTTTCTTGTTAATGAAATTTGATAACAATGATCTTGTAGGATGCTACTGAGGATCTCTCATTAATACAACTACTGAAGATGGCTTTTCATAACTCTTCCATTACTAGTTGGAAAAGTTAAAATGTACAGACTTTATAGGACATAAATAGACTTTATTATCTTTTTATAAATTATCAACAGAAGTCTCCTTTCAACTAACTATTGATTATCTGGGACAGGGAATAAAGAGAAAACTACTTTTTAACTACTTCAAAACTATTAAGTCATCTGTTACTTCATATTTAAAATTATAATGAAGGTTCTACCATCTCCTCAAACCATCATTATTAAAGAAGTAAAATTTCTTCAGTTTCTTCCTACAGCGGGCAATTTTTTTTATTTTTGTAGGAAATGACTATATTTCATAGT
>NW_008237919.1:11453542-11464508 GCF_000691975.1 Corvus brachyrhynchos | reverse complement strand
TTTTCATATTTAGGTGTGCAGCAAGTTCATTAGCCAATATTCTTAATGCAATCTCAGACTATTTGCCTACACATAGGCAAGCAGCTTGACAAGCAAAATTACAAATTTCCATGTCTCCAAGTTGCAGTGTTTGGAACAATGACTCTCAAAGAGCAATTTCATATTATAATTTTCTGAGTATGTAGTTTAATTAAGAGCAAACACATATTTTGTCCTTAGTGCACAAAGAATGATGAGTCTTACCAAGAAGTACAGTAAAATTTGGAATAATTTCTATGTAGCAAGAGATATCCCTGTCACACAAGAGTCCCTACCAGAAATATGCTTCAAATTCCTCTTTCTATTCAGAATTTAAGTGTTCAGGGACTTTAAAATCATTAGGACAGAGCACCACCAATATGAGACAAGGGCCAAGAATGTGCCAAGCAGACACAATGAAGGGCAGAATTAATGGTAGAGTAACCTTTTCTAACGAATCTACCTCAGCTAACAGCATTTTTGTTGTGAAAATGAAATAACTAAGAGGTTAAAGTACTGTATGAATAAAATGGAAAATAATAATTAACCTGAGAAATACCCCTGAAGTGGGTGCAGCAATTTGAAGGTGTGGGATCAATCCATCTACACTAAGCAATGAGAAGCGTGCGAGTCTTTTGAGGCCAACAGAACACAGGATCACTACTCAGAAAATCTGTGCAATGTGCTGTAATTACAGTGCATCTTGGAACAACAGCACTGCCACTGACCCCACTTCAAAGTAATACTGACTTCCTCTGCTAATAACATCTCAATCCCCTTGCACAGTAACAGCAGCAGAGCATGTATTGGGATACTTTATTGCTCAGCTTCACATTGTCTTTGTTGACCCAAGTCACAAAGAAATGTGAGTCTGGAACCTCAGTTTTAGGTGTATGGGAAGCAACAAGTAACTGGGCAGTGTCAGGAGAGCAATCTCCCACCATGAGCACACTGCCCTCATGTAGTCATTGGCTCAAAGTGTAACAGGAGTTAGAAGCCACCTCAATTTAGAGTGAATACACATATTACAAACACAGCTGGAGGTTTCTGGGCCCATCCAGCTCCCAAGGAGTGTAAAGGTCTGCTCTCTTGTCATGTCAGTACCTGAGAAGAAGGGTTGTGTGGGACATAGTAAGATGTATAATGCCCCTATCCCCTGTGTGCAAACAGGTAACATCAGTGTCCAGTGATGGCACTGATATGCACCCAGTTCCCATGAGATATTTTGGCAGGTTGGGCTAGAGGAACATTACAATTTACTGTGCTATATAAGTCCTGTGGAGACAGTGACAAATTTTTTGCACCAATCCTGAAGAACTAACCAGATGCTGTAGAAAAGGGTTAATTTGCTTAAAGGGTTCATACACTAAGTATTAGAATGGAGAAAATCAGGGATGTAAAGTGAACTTGGAATGACCTTTTCCAGATCATGTGACCAAAAAAAAATTATTCATCGTTTGATTAACACAGGAAAACTCTAAATCTTTGACTGAACAGTTGCATGTCACACACACTTGTCTATAATGATTAAGATTTAAGTTGTATGAGCACAGAAGTAATACCGGTAATTTCTAATGTTTTCCTTTAATGTTTTAGGCCACTAGAGGGAAAGGTGCCATATGCTTAGCAATTACTTGCCCCAACACATTTGATAAAATAAATAAAAGTTACCAGGTATCTTAAATTTCCTTTTGCCCCTAAATCCCTGAAGGGAAATCAGAAAACCTGGCATTAATTTCAACAAGTGTTTCAAATTCAGCTTATCTGAAAAACCTGCAAGTTCATATTTCATCATACCTGTTGTATTTCCTTCTCTGTTCTTATTTCCCATAAGAACAAGGGATGCCAAATGTATCATTTATTCCTACAAAACTACAATAACAGATAAAAAAAGGAAAAAAAAAAAACCAGAGGAAACAATTTTTTTTCTAGTGCAAACATTAGTGCTTACAGTTTTTCATAATTAGAGTTAAATAAGCTGTTCCACTGAGAAGTTTGATATGGTTGCCATGTAAGTGCTTGACAACATTTTTCCAAAGCAGCATTCTGTCCATCACTGTCATATTCTTGCACTTCAGCAGCACAGTCCCTTACAGCTGCTGTAGAGAGATAGTGAAAATTCAGTTATTTCTTTTGGGACTAGCCAAAAACCCTGCATAGACATTTTTATAAATATATTTACATAAATGCACATATATATATAAATCACAAATGCATTGCATATATATTTAAATGTGATTATCCTTTGCAGTTATTCCACAAGATTGTGTTATATTCTCTTGCTCTAGAAAATAAATTTTTCAGCTTTCCTGATTTGCACAACAATACACAAGTAGCACTTCCTATTTTTTATTCTCTCCAAAAGGATGGATAGTTTCCCTTGGTGGGGGGGCAGAAGGAAAGCTAAGAATTCTACTGTACATCTGCAACACTGCAAGAAGCAATTAAGCAAAATAATTACATTTGTTTCCCATTCCCTTTAGTATGGGTTTGAATTGAAGAATATACTACAGGAGGCACAGTTTTCCAATAACAAGCACATTCACCACTACATCTGGTCAATGAATCTGGTTACTGCTTTCTGCCTATACGATAGAGAATTCTTTGACAGACAGGGTCAACCACAATTCTCTGACATATTATACATTTTATGAAGACAGAGGAGAATGTGATAAGAGAAACAGATAAATAGAGTGCAGTAAAGATAGGAGAAAATATGTCATTGAACATATAACTAAGATACATCCACAGGCAGTGACAGCACAGTAAGACAGAGCCTTCAGAATCACTTCAGGCCCAAGCTTCATTTGCAAGTCCTCACTTCTGACATACAGCAGTGTAAAGATAGATAGATAGATAGATAGATAGATAGATAGATAGATAGATAGATAGAAAGAACACCACAGTAAAGAAATTCACACCTCACTTCTAAATGATCCCCATGCCATTTTTACTCATACCTCTGTTCTTTTTCCAATGCACATGTCAGTGAGATTTTATTAGAAATGACACCCAGAGAAAGTCTATTTCAAAGTTATATCTTTTCATATTAAAAACAGCAATAGCAATTTCAGATACAGAAGTGTCTGCTTGTCTTCTCTTTTCAGCAGTGGTTTACTTAGAGGAGTAGTCACAATCAAGAAACACTGATTAAATCAAAGATATCAAAGGAAAAGCAACCTACTAAATCCAGTTTCTACTCATTAAAAGTGTTCTAAAAGATTGATTTAATGCTGAAAATAACTTACTCTGAGGAAATAACAAGCAGCTCCTAGATTTTTCACTAACAGACATAAGTGAAATTCCTCAGATAAACTGGTCATTACAAACTGCTCATTCAGAGAGAGCCTCACAGAAGCTTCACAGAAGCTGATTCATTTCTGTACATGCCTGATAAAGTTTTTTTGTATCAATTGGTATAAACTTAGCACTTTTATCTTGATAAAACAATGAACCAAATCAATATGGGGAATAGGTGGGAAAGAACATACAGCTTTTACCAAGTTTGCTCATGCATACACTTAGCAGAAAAAAAACAAGGAGTGGAGGAGATAATGGGAAAATGCAATCTCTTTGCTCATCCACCCCATTAATTCCCTGTTAATCTGACCCAAAATGCTTTCTTTGCCCTGTCAAGTTAGTGCCAAGCAAAGTTAGCAAAATATGCTATCATCTCCATACTGGAGATTCACATATGGAAAAGGGCAGAATATTCTATACAGAAAATCCTCAGGAAACATGAACCTCTAATGCTCTTCTCTCTTTGCCAAATCTAAATAGATCCTAGTTTTCCAAAAAAGTACATTCCTCCAAACCTGGTAGTGAAGTACAATCCATTAATACCATTACCTTTTCTGGTAAGGCACAGAGCTGTGCTCCTCAAGTATTCACTTGTCTATGGCATAAAACATTTCATCTTCACACACTTGCTTACCTTGTCTGGAATCCTGAGACTGCACTGGAGAATCAATGACATCTCCTAGTAATTGGGAGAGCTTCCTTTTTTTGCTTGACACTGCAGAAATACTTCTGTAAAAACGTAAGTTGCATTACTCATTTATAAGTTTAAATATAGATATTACAAAATCATAACAAAAGAACACTCACGATTCTATTACCTCATTTTAACTGCACTGTCACCCAAATTCTGATTTGCTGGGGGAGGAGATTGTTGGTGGGTTTTTAAAACTGAATTATCCAAATTTTTCCTTCCAAAACATTTTTTTTTATTTCATATGAATAAAGAAGTTGATCCCATTTAAAACTTTACACAGTCCATAAGTGTCAGGAGTTTAATTTCCTGACATTTGCATTAAAATCACAGCTTTTATCTTGAATAATTTTACTTTTTACCAGTTAATGTCAAAATACCAGAGCCATTTTAAATAATTAAGCACCTACAACGCACTGGTGGGTTAATATGGCAGGTAGTATATGATTACTGCTTCACTTGCTTACATAGATATGAGAATTTTTTTCTCTTATGTCATTTGCTAGAACACTTACAAGATCCTCATGCACAAATCTCTACAACAGGTATTGCAAAACACCTGAATATTTTTATAATCCAGTTATGAAAAACCTCTTGGTTTATCATTAGCCTTCTTCAGTTTTAAAAATTGAAATCCATTCCTACTTCCAATCTAAACTTCAATCAAGATGGTTTAAAGAACCCTTAACCACAAGGGTCTCAAAAATATCTAAACACTGCCATCCTGTGGAAAACCCTACACCCACAGGGATTTATAACCAATCTTAAACCAGCTCTACTATTTTTTGCATGTCTCATCCTTTGCAAAAAACCTTAATCATTTACCCAGAAATCTGAGCTGCGTTAGGCTGGAAGCATGAATAATTAAAACCCAAACAGCTGGAGGATGTAGAATGATTCCATGGAGTCACAGCATTTTCTGTCTTCAGGCAGCAGTCTTGGGAGATGGTGGAAAGCTGCCTCATGGCATTGGGGTCAGAGTAAGTCTCCATGAACCCACAAGGAAGCTTGCTGGGTGCCATGGCAGATGGGCATGGCAGTGGAGGCTGCAGCCCACTGGGCCACAGAGTATTGTACCATGGGGCTGAGAAAAATAAACAGATAAGAGAATAAGAACAAGGAAGAGGAGCTGGAGATCTTCCTACAAGCTTGGGAAAAGCCAAAGTTAATATCACCTACTTTGTAGCTGTGGTGGGGAATATGGTTCTGATCCGGAGTCCGGTGGGGAGTCTGGCAACTGGCTTTGCCTAAACATGAAAAAGAGATTTTAATTTCTGCTGGAACAAGCCATGGAGGACAACAGCCAATGCTGAAAGCAAGTGGAGAGGGACCACCAGGCTACTGACAAGGGTCTTCAGGAAGCATTGTTCACCATGTTTGCTGCCTCTTCTCACATGACAATGTCACTTACACTTCATCAGACCATCTCCTGTGGCCCTCTGCCTCTCTGCCATGCAGGAAGACCCCATCCCATCCCTTCTCACCCAAATCCACCCTTCACAACCCACTGACTTCAATCCTCCTTCCTTCCCATGAGTGGTTCTTCAGTTACCTGCAGGCACACCAGTGACTCTGAACATATGGCGCTCACAAGGGATTTAAGCCCCATTCTCTCTAGACTAAAGGTTAAAGACCTATAGCATCTTCATCTCTCTTAAGGAAGAGAAAATCCTATGCCATCTTGCTGCCATCCAAATGAACTACAGAGGGTTCTTCTGTTACATTAGGAATAGATAGAGGTTCAAGAAATGGATTCTCAGTCCTTTCAGGTATTCCTATGAATTGTCAGCTGAAACACTGCTCTGAAGCCTGACCTGAAAGGCAAGTCTTAAGATGCATGTTAGGCTAAAAATGCTACAGCAGAGGAAGGATGGAAAATCTAATGAGACACACCTCCTTTACCAAAGCCTAGTGTTCTCACAGAAGCTGAATAAAATAAAATAAAATTCCTTAAAGGGACACCCTCATATGCATAAAAGCATACACACAGCAAATATTTTCAAGCATCAATGGACAATTTTCATTCTATTGTTTTCACTTCAGGTTTTGTATTTCTGAGTATGGATAGCATTAAAGAGAGCAGTTTTATTTTTGGTTACAGCCTATTACTTTTGACATGTGCTCATGCATTTCATAATGGTATTGCTACTGGTCTTCTAACATGTCACATCCACAACCTTGCATTTAGGGTTAGCTTCAACCACATGGCTCCTCTTTAAAAATAAATTTTAAAATTCCACATTAGAATTTTCTTTAATTTCCTTCAAAATAGATTCTCTGATGCTTTTAAATACCATGACTACACCCTAAACCTTGTTTTCAACTTTGAATAGTTAGTAAATATTTCATTTTAATTTTTTTTCCTGTGGGATGCTTGATCCATATATACTGAATTCCAATTGTGCCTTGTAAAATTTAAAAATATACATATATAAAAGTCTAAAACTTCCCTTCTACACATTCAGCTCATATTCTGGCTTCAAATGTGGCCTTGGGTACTTGATTTCTGCTTTAACTTAGATTATTTCAGTAAAATACAGACAGACACTTTCTAGGAGAAAGTATTTATGGAATACAGAGGTAGTAGGAATATATCTCCAAGTTAAAACTTTACTGAAATTGATACTTTTTGAAGGAAAAGAAAATAATCTGTATTTTAAATGATCCTATATTACAAACAGTATATCAATGAAATGCCTACTTAGAAAAAGGCATGGCAACCCTTTTTCTCCTTTCACTGATAATGTGGAAGGTATTACTGTAGAAAAAAATGAGGAAATCACATGGTGCTTCACATGTGACGTAAGAGAAGAATAAATTTAAGGCTGATGGTCTTTCTGATGCAAGTTGATCTTCAATGGAAATTTCAATGTACACCCAAGACCTTGGTGGTAACAGCACCCTTTTCATTGCACGTGACATTATGAAGTTCTGCATTTTATATGTGCATATGGAGGCTTTTAATATTTTTCTCCTTTGATATGTTTTGACAAGTTCCTTTATGAGATTCTATTCTGTTTATGCACAAATTGTCTGCACTACACACAAATACTTAATAATTTGACCTGTACAGATCTAATGATTCAGTAAATATTCTTAATCCCATAAATAATGAAGTAGGACTGTAGTATTAGTGTAAAACCCTGTTCAGCCTCCAAACCCATGATAGTTTTACAGATGGTTTTCTTGCATGTAAATACTTTGTAGCACAGTAACTATAATATCTAACTTCCTTAAACTACATAATAGCATATTTATATATACATTTATATTTCTGTTGTATTTTGTGTATAAAAGCAAAATAATATTTTAAAGTTGTCATACAGGAGTTCAATAATCTTGTTAACCTAAAACACATTTAGTCACTCTAAAAATAAAGGCTATGGATATTTATATATAACCTCCTAATCGTTTTTTCTTTACTTTTATAGTGTGGGCAAAGAGAATTAACTCATTATTCATGATTTAGATCAGGTAGGAGCCTATTTAGCCCACTTTAAGTAAACATGTGCTGCTGAATCTGTCTAGAATGAAAAATTCCATGTTTAATTATTTTTAAAACATCCCTTCTTGCTCTGCTTCTTGGCAAGTGCAAGTGTAATAATACTATTAATAGTATTTTGCCTTGAACTACAATCATCTGACAGTTGTCTAGATGAAAGATTTGGGGTTTAAGTCTTTGATACATAATTTTCCACCCTTGACCATAAGCCTTTGCACTATGCATCCTTTGATAGTTTTAAAGTTAGTCTCAAAAGAGACTGACAGATGGTTTCTGTTCTGAACTAAGTAGGGTGAAAACAGTAACTCTGCTTCCTTCAAACTGGGAGACTTCCATTTTCTCTCAATTTATTATACAGTAGTCTTACTTTTATCGCTTATTCTGTACATAAACAGTAAATTAGCACTTACAGGAATTTTAAAGTACCAGTTCTGCATTTAATGTCACAATTAGCTCAACAGTTGTGAACCAACGCAGATTTCATTATCATTCGTTCTGTTGAACAAGAGGACAACCGTATTTCCATTACTGGCTGTAGTTAATTTTTTCTAAGTCTTCCTATGCAGCTTCAAGAAACAATGCCAAGAGAGCCACAATCCTCTTGAAACTCAGATTTTATCATGGCACCAATGAAAACAATTCAAAAGCTGTGGCTAAGGAGAGGAAATACATGTTGCTATAATACTTACAAAGTTCCAAACTCTATGTCGCTACTAATGAATTCTTCCAACAGGCTTGTATCCACCATGGGATTTTCCAAGGCTCCATGGACATCTTGCCCTGAAGTTAAAAGTAAAAAAGACAGAAATTCAGAGGGAATTGTCAGTGTTTCAGAATAAGTAATGCTGCCCATGTTCCTACACAAAGGAAAACCAAATCTCGCCTGTCTCATGTGTAATGAAAGGGTTATGCTTCTGGTTTAGTCACTCTGGGGAAAAGGATGATGAGAAATGCAGAGTAATTAATGATGTGCAGGGCACTGCAGATGACAGTGTAGCACTGGGCAAACACCACTGAATGCATGGCATTAAGGTTTCAGTGAATTACTACAGCAGGAAGATGAACGACTCCAGTCTGCAACTGAGAAAAGGGCTTTTGAAGATCATTTCCAACTCTTTCACATTGAGGTCAAAACAGTCTGTTGGGTTGAAGCTCAGACATAGTCGTACACAGATCCACTTTGTGCATTAGTACTCACAAGTACTGCAAGTGAGTTTCTGAAACACTCAATCTAAAAATCCACCATCTGAGTTTAAATAAAGCCAAAATAAAGCTTTAAAAATGTTTGATTGGTGGCTTCCTTTTATTCTGCCTAAAAAATCCAGCCCACTAACATGTTAAATGTATTAGCAAAGAGAAAGGTTCCATACTTTGTCCTTTGTTGCTTAGTAACTGGAGGCTATAAACAGATTTTATGATTATAAAGTTTCCAGAATTCATGTCAACTTTCGTAGAAAGTCATCAGGCACTCATTAAAAAACCCAGACAAGCAGCCCTACTCTGCAGGCTCCCCACCTCTGCGGCAAGTCTTCCACAAATACAGGTGTGGCCAGTCAGAGTGCAAACAAGATAAGGACTTTGACAATCCTGCTTGAGCTGCAAGTGCCTCTGTACCACTTCATACATGATAAAATGGACCAGCCCACACATTCAGAGCTTCAAGGCTCAACCCTGGAGTCTGACACCAACCACGACCCCTCAGTTCAGCTGCAGCGTGTGAGAACACAAAAGGTTAATCACTGCCACTGGCTGAGGAGTAGTCACTGCCTTTAGTGCGTTTGCTGTCTTCTCACTGTACTGCCCTGCATAGTACACTTACCCTAATATATCTTCAGTTCCTTTTCTGATGTCTTTCTCTGATAGTGTTCCTTCTTGATCTAGTGCTTAGAAAGGACATTCATGCAAGCAGAATCTAAAAATCCACAACCTTGCACAGGAATTCCCTCTTGTATCTATCTTAATACATAAATTCATATTGCTAATAGACATTTCCCAAATTGCTTTGGAATAGTAGATTAATCTAGGTTTTGTTTACTTGTTGGTGCTGCAGGCTTAATTTTGACTGCCTTTCACTGGGGGATAGCAACTTGCAGGTGTGCTACTGATAGATCCTTGCATCTCAATTTATTGATGTTGTATACAAAGCTGTCCCACACACACCAGACAAGAACCGATTCAATAGGTGCAGCCCACTGACTTAGCAAAATTGGAACACACGAAGTCTGGAAGCAGCAGCAAGTCACTTTGCAAAACCAGCTTAATGAGTACAAAAGAGCTTAACTTTCCTTAGCAGCTTTCCTCAAACCTGTTGAGTTCTCACCTTTTCATTCTTCATGTCTGAATACAGTGTAACCCCACCTTGAACTACAAACCCTTCTCCTTTTACTAATGTAGTGCACAGGAAAAGGATTCAATCACCTTCTCCTTCTTTTACCCCACCTGTTCTTCCTGTTCAAACTACCAAACCCTCATGCAGAATGATATAATTTCATTACTAACTTGAGGCCAGAGGTCAAATACAAAGTGTTTTTCCTGTATAACACAACCAAGAATGCTTCGTTTTGACCAAGATCAGAGACAGGCTCTTTTGAATCAAAGAATACAGCTCTAAACAAGGCCTTTCAAATGGACATCCCACAGTCCAGAGATCAGTTCTGTTGCTAAGTGATGACAACAGAAGTATCTATCATTTCTTCTTAACCTCTCCACTTTGCATGAACAGCTAAATGGGGAGGAGGACAATGAAAGGATAAGCAGCACTGGGAGAGGAAGGAAGCACACCAGGAAGACAGCCCACGACTAATGAATGTTTGTGGAGCAGGTGAAAGGAAGAGCGGGGACATTTTGCTGCCCTGTGGAACTTTGTTAATGTACTTTCCAGGTCAGTGGCATCACAGGCTTGCACTGTTTCAGCAGAGGAGGACTTACTGGATCATATGCAGATTTATTTTAAATGGTGGCATCCACCTCACAGGCATTTGATCACAGTACGTACTTAACAGATGTGGGCGGTATGCAAGCCAGTCACTCACCTGGATGCTGCATGCGTGTATGTGACAGGACAAGCCCTGCTGTGAGGCTTCTGTGAATACAGCTTCCTGCACAAAACCATATGCATGGCTAAGAGCTGCTGGAGGATATGTGGAGTCAGCAGCCTCAATCATCAGCTTGTGCTTGGGGATCTCTGCTTGCAGTTCACGCTGCAATGTGCCCAGACATCTCTGGAAGAGTCTGCACGGAGTGACACATTCAACTTCAGTCTCACTGTGCAGAGAACTCCCAGCTACCCAACAAACAGATGAAGGTGAAAGGCCAAGGCAGGGCCATGGCAGGGGGTTCACACAGAGATGTTTGCAGAACACACACTGCAGTCACAGGCTGAATATTACTATATAATTTTTCTCATTTCTTCATAAGCTTGATACTTCTGTTGTTTGGTCCCCAAGTCTAAAATC
>NW_008237919.1:11414465-11453518 GCF_000691975.1 Corvus brachyrhynchos | reverse complement strand
GTTCTTTCTTGCCTGTCCGTAATACTCAGCCACAGGCCCGCAAGGAGAAGTATGAATTCCAGCCTCTTAATTTGGCAGTTACTCTTTGGCAGTCATCCCCTTCTTTCCTCCAGACATGAGGTTCTCATCACCTGGCTCCTCAACTTCATTCTACAGTCCTGTAGCCAAGTCTCAATCCCTGAAAACCTACCTTGATCAATTCTCCCAACACTTTCATGTAGCCTTATATATATATATCTGCATTTAAATCGGCTGCCTCCTTTTCAGTGGTATCTAAATGGAAAGTGAAGGATAGGGGACAGAGAAATAGTATTGACTAAAGATCTGTACTAAACTAAGAATTTCCTGACATTAGAAGAGGACACCAGGAAGCTTCCAGCCAAGTCCAGCAATGTGTAGTAAGATTAGTGTTAAGATATCAGCTACTTTACACAGGAAACAATCCCTATATACAGCTCAAGGTGTAAAAACAGCGCAGAGAACATAATCAGTGTTCAGTAATATCTGCTTGCTGAACAGACCAATTCATACTGTTTGCTACAAACCCTTGCACTTTGAGGGATATGTTTCTGCTTGAGAATTAATAACTGATTTCCATCTAAAGATACTTTATCATGAAATTATGTCGTTTTTTTACCAAAAGAGGCTTCAGCACTTTATGAGCTCCACTATACAGGCTCAGTGGAAAGTCCAGCTGAACCTCATTGACTTACTAAGGTAAATATTACTTATGGGGCTTATAGGCCCTTTTTTCATGCTAAAGGACTCCAAGGACTGGTTGCCATTTAAATTGTTCACAAATTCCAGCTCATTTTGACTAGAACAGACCTGGTGTTATTGACACAAGCTGCAGAGCTACAGGGCTGTAAATATAAACCAGATGTAGCTAGCAGTGCTGCAGCCAACCAGGACGTAGCCCAGCCTAGGTTATTCAACTTCAGGAAGACCTGTAACTCCAAAGTGTAAGGAGCGACTTTGTGTTAAGATAGACTTTTTTCCCCCCCCCAAAGTAACATTTTCTGTAGAAACAAATCTTACCATTAATATTTTATATTTTTCATTTAATCTTTTATTCCTGTTTCAATCTCTCATCCTTAAAATGGTATGTGGCATCTCTGGGGTTTAAGTGTTTTGTATTTTAAGGGCATGTTTCTTCAGTGGCTTGGTTTATTTACCACAAACTCTAATCTATATTCCATGTTACCCATGCAGGAGCATGAGTATACAGAGAGGTGTTGGTTCCACTAAGGAAGAGATTTCTTTAGCTCACAGACAGCACAAACAAAACACATTTCAGACACCTCAAAGTAACTTACAACAAAAGAGAAGACTGAGTTCAACAGTAACTAGGCTGACCTTCCATCAGGTCTCTCAACCCATTGATAACATCAGCCAGAACAGATTGTTCTGCCACACACAGGCAGAAGAGCTAATCAGGAACCCTGACCTTCCCTTGACAAATAGGAACTTTGTGACTGTAAAATGCAAAATGTTTTAATTATAAATACTCATTTCAACAGGAATAATAGGGGAAAAGCCTGCATCAAAGATGAACTCTCTAATATGCAATTGAAATGAAACAGAAAAAAAGATAACTTCCCAGCCACACAACACAAAAGCCATTTACTTGAATGAGAAAAAGCAAAGGTCAAATCCCTGAGTCATATCTAATGCAAAAGGTCTATCAATCATTCCAAGAAGTGATTGTCAGGAAAACAAACATTATTTCACTTTCCTTGAAAAAAAATACCCTGTTTCAGACTGCCCCCTCTCAATATTGCAGATACAACTTTATCTTACTAGTGAGTGTCAAAACAAATATGCACTGTAAGGAACTAAAGCACAGGGGAGAGGGGATCTTTTTTGTTCATGAATTTCAAATCATCTTACAAAGCAGACCTATAGATTCATTAACTGCCAGCTGATGCATTTGTAAGCCAAAACTGAATCACTGAGGAACCACTCAGTAGCATCATTCTCCACTTGATACTGCAAGATTCAGTTTTTTCATAGCCTTGAAAAACAATGTTCTAACACTGCTATGACTAATCACAGAGACCACCAAACCAACACTAGCAGTTTATTGCTCTTGCCTCATGAGATTTTGCCTCATTCAGGTGTTACAAAGCCAGCACACAAGCTGTAGTGCTAAGCTGCAGAGACACCATCACTTAAAGATGGCTTTGCACTCAGTAAATGTAACCCCTGCTTGAAAAGAGGGCTAACCACCTCTTCAATTCAGCTTGCTCCCTTTTCAGACTTACTTATGGTTTATAACAGCAAGAGAGCCTACTCCATGCTGAATAAATGATTAGCTCTTGCAGCCTTGACACATACCTGTGTCCAGATAATGAAATTCAGCCATCTAACAGCATCACCGTATGCTGTATAGCCTTAGCAGACCTTTGTCACATCCTAATGGAACACAGCAGAACCACACATTATGGAAGAGACATGACATCCCAAGAGGTTCGTTTTTCCTATAACTAAAAGGAATCAACAGAGCTTCTCCCTCTCACACTGGCAGACTACCAAAAAACCTTCTAAAAAGAATTAAAGTAATAATTATATAATTAAAAATATTAATTCTCGTTAAAGAGCTCAGCTAAAATCTCTGCCATACCTTCTACCATCAAAATATCATCATCACAAAAGCTAACAGAACCTAACCCATACTCCCTAGAAAGTGGTTTTCTCCAAGATGGTTCCTAAAAAAATTTTTTAAAAATATAATTCATGTTCAACATGATTTTGAGTATTTAACAGCTATGCAATGCAGCAGCTGAAAAAAAAAAAAAGCCAGATAAAAACAAATATTATGCTGCTGAAAGCAAAGCCAAAAAAGTTTGTTAGCTTTTCAACTCCATGATGTAAACTGAACTTAAGGAACATGGTGTGGATTTCCTACAATCTATACACCACACATTTGCTGGCTAGCAGCCCTAGATTGTAGCTCACCAATTTAAATTTCTTGGCTTAAATGTATTTCCTTGATCAATTTTTTAATTTCCTAGTTTGAAATCAAAACTTAAAAGTTACAGTTACCACCTCTCACCCAGGCCAACAAAGGGGCAGGGGAAACAAAAGACAAAGAAAATCATGACAGAAAAGGTTATTTCCCAAGTTACTTTGAGATCAGTGAATACCTGCACAGATAATAGATGGAAAACAAATACAACAAAAACAGCTTAGAATAGAATGGTTAATGTATTACAAAACAAAACAAAAAGTGAAGTGCAAACTGGAAGAAGGGAACGAAAATAGTAAAAAAATTAAAAAGTAAAAAGCCTTTGAACACATTATCAGAGAATCTAAAAAATGCAGTTTTATTATGGAATCTATTAGAAAGTGAATTGTGTAGTAAGATAAAGTTATGAAACTAATTGGACCAGCTTGAATAGAAAATGTCTTGGAGAAAAAGGCAGAAAGACAGATGATCCCAGGCAAAAGACAAAAATATCTAAGTTTAACGCCTCAGAAGGGTCCTGAGGATACCAGCACAATTACCATTTTACCGATTACAATCAGGCCATTTCAGAAGAATGTTAGTGGAAAGAAAACCCTCTTTATCGCACATGCTATAACTGAGAAGGAAGTGAGATCTCTTAACCACATGAAAAGCACTACAATTTCAGAAGTGTTACACTACAATGAGTCCTCAGTCACTTCCCAGTTTTTCTTCAAGGCAATTACTTCGCCAGTACCACAGGGTTTGCTGGGTCTGCCTTCCCTTTGGTATTCTGGCCAGAGCACAAAGAAAAAGGCACTGCAGCACATCTGTACTATTTGTAATACTTCATTCTGGTATTGTCTTCCACAATAACTTAGTGTAAATATAGCTTTGGGTTTCAGGGCACTTTTTCTTCCTCCTTTCTCCCTCAGTGACCCCCAAACAATTACTGGGTTTGCTGCCACCAAAAATTGTTAAGGCTTCTCTTGAAACTATTCTTACCTTCAAAGAACTGCTGCAAGGCCTCATTTTCTCCCACCACATCCATGAAAAGCCAGTAGAAGCGTTTTGCTTTCCTGCTACTTGAAGAGCTCACGTTGGGACAAACGCACTCTTGTCCAGATGATTATGAACATGCCAAGGAACACATCATACTTCTGTCAGAGGTTTCAATGACTTTGTCCCAGCTGATTTCATTCCTCCATAACTAGAGCCAGGGTTATACTTAGGCTTTATGTAAAGGACTTAAACTACACATAAAGGAGAGCTAACAAGGCTTTTGAGGCAAGATGATGTGTGTTCTATCTGGTCAGTAAGTCTAATGTTCTCGTTTTAAGGACCTTTGGTCCCAGTACTAATCACACATGCGCAAAAAATGCAGCAATAAAAATTACTTATCTTGTCTTTGTACTTTCACACAGGTCATGTAATTAGTAATACTGATGAAAGCAACAGTAATCAAAAATGCAAGAGCAAAGCCATCACTGGTAGGAAAGTAGAACTTCTATGTTGTTACTATTATTAACAAAACTAAATGACATATTAACTTGTTTGTCTAATGTAACATTGGAAAACATATGGGAAAGCAGAACACGGAACAAAGCTCTTTTAAGGCTAGCAGCAAACTCCACTTTCTCATAGTTCATCTTTAAACACTGAAAACTTCTCATTCTGTCACCACTAAGCTAACAGGAGAAAAATATTCAAATGTTTTGAGTAGACATCTAAAAAAGGCATTTGGTTATGAACAAAAGTTCCAATGAAATCTGGAATTAGGACAGTTTTGGAAGTAATTATATCTACCAGCCAAGTAACTGTTGTCCAATTTTTACAAGTCCCAGGCACTCACAGCGACACAGGTTTCTCATGATGAACAGCTCATATGAAAAACCTGAGTATGGGCATGAAAACAGAAGCCAGTCAGCATTTACAAGATGTTATGTAATTGAGCCAGTCATTACTACTGAGATGTACTACATGGGGTCCAGCTTTGTCATCCCTAATACAAGAAAATACAGCGTAATACATTTTAGATACTACCATGTATAGAAAGGACCCTTCTCTCTGCTTAAATGAGCAACAGGATTTTGTTGTTGTAAAGGATATTAAGTCAGAATAGCACCAGCTACTGGCTACCATTTGCCTACTGCTAGCTAATCATGGAAACAGCTCTATCTCATTGTCTAAACTAAGGATTAACAAGCATTTAGGAAGCATTTATGAGCCTAACATAAAACATTAACACCAATAGACACAGCTTGTTTTCTAAGAGTGACTAAAGCCAGACTTCCTTAGCATTATTGAATGAACAATCCTTTAACAGTTGCTAGTAGAATTATTCCAGGTTTCTACAACAGATTGATAAAAGTATTCCCTCAGTACTAAAATAGCCCAGCTTGGCCATACATACTCCATTACTAGTAATATTTAGGTTCAGTTGTTTGTTTTACCTTAACATTGAAATGCCCAGTCAAAGCCAACACTTGCAAAGTGTTTTCAGGCACATACAAGCAACGCAAGTATGATATCAAATTTCACTGCTCATTCTATTGACTTTTATGAAAACAGAGAACATTGCAGTAAGATAATGATGAATACTGTTGGTTTTGTTCAGCATCAAAGAGATCTGTATCCACTGAGATGCCTCTTGTTAAAAAAACAGCTGAATAAGCTCACCTTCTAATGTTTCTCAGTTCACCTGCCAAAGTTTTAATCTTATGTGCAACTGACAAATGCCTGTCAGGACTTCGATCTAATGTTTTTCCAAAAAGGCAAGTCTAGTACATACCCACAACTACGTTCCTCGTAACATCATCAACTGCCTGCTTTCAGCTGAGACAATGCCCAGGAAAAAAATGATCACTTGAACTTCAAGTGCCAAGTAACACTTCCAACAGAAAAGGCATCTTTCTTATGAGGCCATGATCCTTTTTTGGGTTCTCTGACAAGTTTTTT
The DNA here is from genome assembly GCF_000691975.1 of Corvus brachyrhynchos. Classification (NCBI taxonomy): domain Eukaryota; kingdom Metazoa; phylum Chordata; class Aves; order Passeriformes; family Corvidae; genus Corvus; species Corvus brachyrhynchos. Next base: position 11,447,613 of record NW_008237919.1, on the reverse strand, counting down.
CACACATACAAATTGTATCATCATATGGAAATTATCATCAGCATGTTGAAGAAATCACATAATGGAAATTTCCGAGTTTCAAGAACAACTGCTGGGAAAATTATGTATAGAACTTTGAAAACTGGAAATCCCAGAAGAGTGGGAGAAAAAACCAAATAATTTAAAGGAATGAAAAAATCTAGTGAAAGAAAACTAGGGGGAAAGATAAAGTTTTTAGCAGTCAGATAGGGATCAGAACAGATTTCTAACCAAAAAACAAACAAGATAATTTTATTGTTCCTTCATATTTGAGAAGCACCCTTCATTAAAGAGAAGATACTCAGGTTTACTGTGCTGTGACTCTTCAATATACAATATATGTATTTCTCTTCTTATGTACGTATTTTTAAAAATTTTAAGAAAGCAGGCCTTCAAACAATTCCAAGTTCTCACAGCTGTCTGTTAAGTGTATTGGCATACATGCGTAGAGAGCTACGTAGGGATACGTGAACACTACAATGAAGAAAATACCAGGCATTTATTCAGTCTTCATAAAACCAGTTTTACATTTTAGAGTGTGTTATTGAGGAGATTCACATCATTCTGCATCACAAAGAACAGAAGACAGAGACTGTTTCAGATTAACACTTTAATCAGAAGTTTTGTTTTTAAATGTAAATTACAATCACTGATACACCTGCAAGTGCTTACCACATTTGTTCAACTAAGTATTATATGTACGCATATACAGCATAGGTCAGTTTAAAACAATCACAGTACTTCTTAGTGCCATCTGCAAAAGGAGAAAGATCTTGGCCCTACTTTGTGGAAATAAATATCAAATGACAAAAAAAGGTTCAGCAATTTTAGTTATGTATATTCGATGAAGGTCATGCACGCGCAAGAGTAAAAAGATTTAGAGCTCTTCCTTGTAATACCCAAGTTTTGCTAGTGACATCTCTCGTCTCAGCTGCATAACTTCCCAGAACATCTGATCCACTAAAAAAGACAGAAATATCATTAAATATACCAAATTCACATTTTATTTCAACTGATGTATTCAGGCTGCCTTACTCTACATGAGTTTAGGGGAACTTCCTAACAAACATCTGGTAAAACCAGCATAAATATGTGTAAGGGCTAATTGTGCTTGGTTTTGATAAAATTTGTTCAAGTACATATTCTAAACATTCTAAATGAGATTTCTATAAAAAACTCCTCAGATTTTAGATTTCTTTAAAATGGAGAACAGAACTATATCAGTACTTCTTGTCAGCTTCAATTAATTGCAATTTCTTATTTAAGCTTCCCTGCCCCTTGACTCATTTTCTGTGGAACTAAATGACTACAAAAAGAAAAAAGGAGAGCTTGTTAAGAATTGTTTCACCAAAGAATCTGTAATTTAGTTATAATTTTGCCATTTATAGCCTTTCTTGCTCTTTTTTTCTACAGTAATCTGCCAGCAACAATAAACTGGGTAGGAAAAAAAAAAAGGGTAGAAAACCCTTTTTTCTTACTTCATCTGTATCTTCCTAAACACAATAAGCCTAGTGCATAGCTTAAGCTTCTAGACATCACAGCAACATAAATCAAAATCATGGAGTATGTAATTATTCAAGACTAAATTTCCATGCAGTCAAGATCCTGATGTAGATTGTCTACAAATCTCATTAACTTGAACAACAGTGCAAGCTCTTCCCTACCGTATTTCAAAAAACACTTTCGTAGAAGTGACCTCTGTCTTAAAAATTATATGGTGCATTAGTGCAAATGCATGCAGCGGTACTACACAGACAATTATGATGAGTGCCTACATTCTTGTGAATGTATTGTTGAAATCCTTACATAAAGCTACAAATGCAAATTCTATGTTTTAGTGGTAAAGATGACAACTGAGCTGAAACACCAAACTCAATTTTTTTTACAAATTTCTTGTGAAGAATAAATAAATCTGATAATGCTGAAAGTATTTCATTATATGATGTAAAAAAACCACTAATTTTTTTCATCTCAATAGCAAAATAAACAATTTTTAGTTGAAACTTCACAGGTCCTTTTGGTCAAAGTAAAAGCCTTTTAACTACAAACCATATTAAAACTTAAATAACACATTTTCAAGGTCTTCAGTGATGATAGTAAATCAGTAAAAATTACCACCATCTGAAGGTTTTATTAAACATAATTAAATATATGAAATAGCTGCATTTCAGGTGAATTCCATGACCCTTTGACAATGAAAATTAACAGCATTATTTTTTGTAAGGAAAAGTCTATCTATCACCTCAGGAGTACTTCAGGTTAGAAATATTTGGGTGTAGCTAAAATCCTGAGCTCTTGAAATTTGGAAACATCAGGAAGAGATGACTATAGGTGAGGTAGCAAAGCAGGGCTAACTCTAGCCAAATTCTTGATGAAGAAAATCCACAGAGACTCGAAAACTGGAATAATGAAATGCACAGACATCCATAAACATTACAATGTTTAACTGTTTTACTTTACTTTCAAAAATACAACTGAACTAAAAAAAATTTACATTTTCACAATGAAAGCAAATATTTTAATTTACTATTGACACAGGGCTAATGACACTTTTTCCACTATCTGTGCTCAGTATTTCTGGGAGCCTAAGTGATATGACCTGCTTCAAAAAAAATTTGGACTGAAAGCTGTTTGGCAATATCCTTTGACCTGGACAGGAAATACCATTAAATCAACTGTGTGCAGTTTAAACACAGCCAAACCATCTTCCTTTTCTTTTATAGTGATAAACACGTAAAATGCGCTTGAAAATTAAGACAAAACTATGACTCCAACATCCAATATATTTTTAAATTCCAGAATTAAGTAACTAGGTTTACAGTGAATATGTCTTCATGAACATATTCACAAAAATAATGTTTTCTTCTTTTATATGGACATACTGAAACCACCTAGAACAGTTAAGCAAATTTCTGAATTACTGTGCAGACACAGTTTAAATAGGCAGTTGTTGGATAGGATATTCTAACATGACCAAAGCAACTGGGTAACAAAGGTAGGGACCCCCACCACAAGCTACAGCCTGAAGCAATGTCAGTAAAAAATACATTTCTCTTTTTGGGTGGAGGGTGACCAAGCCTTACATTTATAACCAAAGCCCTAATCGAGATTTGGCCATGCTACTGCAATGCTCTGATTTCTCAGCTGCAGTCAGATGAATGATTACAGATTTTCTGTATCTATAAAAGGTTACCTGTTAACTTTTCACAATTTAACCCAAAATATTCTCTTTTCTTGCCAGTTTCCCCTGAGAAAATAATCTGACAAGAACAGCTGTCTCAATTGTCACTGCACAAAACGAGAAGACATGCCAAAACATCAAGCTAAAGAAAAAATGGCCCAGATCAAACCAAATGCAAGTTTTTTGCATCCAAAATACCTCCATATTCTGTAACAGAGATTTGATTTATGACTACTGTGTGGAAAAACTCTGGCTAACTCCCCTAGTTAGATTTTTTTTAACATTTCTTACTGTATAGGGGGGGTTTAAATGGACTGAAAATCAATACACTGGTTTGTTGTTTTAAAATGTAACTTCATTGGAGACAAATACGGTGAAATATCACCATATTCTTGAAATTACAACACTGACTATAAACTGATGGCTTTCCTGTAATGTCAGCTCACAGCTGTTGTGCACAGATAGCAACTTTTCGGCACAGGCACTATGTAAACATCTCTTTATGTACATCCAACACAATTTTTTTACTCACCATCTTGCTGCTTCAACAGCCCTTGCTGGATGTATCGAATATATGTAAAGAAGTTACACACAGAAGTGATCTAAACTCATATAAAAATAATGGTGGTTAATATACTTTTGTATAAAGGTATGGGAAAAAAACAGTAAATAACTACCAGACAAAATTAAATCACAGTAAATCTACTTACCCTGTAACGACAGAAAGGAGAAATGTAGTAATAACTGCTTGAATCTCCTAATTTGATTCTATGCTTGCATGACTTACTTTGTCCACTGAGAGCACATTTCCTACAAATATAAAGGTCACATGATTCAATAAACAAATCTGACATTAATGTCTAAACACCTGCGTGTGTTTATGGCATTAATGTAACTGTTTCATATTGGCACAGATAGATGAGTATCTACCTTCATTTTAAAAGCTGCAATTATTACATTATGTTGTCAATTATTTTAGTTCCACAAGGCCTAATTCAATTTCAATACTGGTGCGTTATAATGCTTTTTTTGAATTCTAAAACTTCCTTCAGGTCTGGGAATGCACTTTCATATTCACTAATTTAAGCCAGCTTGACAACTCTGGCACAGTGGGACTTCTTTAATTAACTCTTGATATGTCAAATAAACATTTTTTTAATTATTAGTTGATGCCAACATTTAAACAGATTTTTTTAAAGTTCTGCTTGATATTGTATTTCATTATAAAAAAAATATCAGCACCACAGAAGAGCAGTCAATTCTTTGAAGCTTCTCTTAGATGCATTTTAAATCCAGCTTTGCATTTATGCCCAAATTGAAATCGTATTTTACATTCAGAGTATAAAATCTTTTGGGACAAAGGAAAATGGGCTGTCTGGCAATAATTCTTTTCGTTACCATTACAAAAAGTGAGAGTAAAATAATCAAATTTACTTCTGGTGTATCGCAACTATGCAGTATTCAGGAAAAGTCGTTAGTCACCACAAATTGTTCCCAAAAAAAAAAAAAAAAAAATTTAGGAAAACAATGAATTTTTAAAGATGAGAAGAATTTGATTTATTCAGAATGTCTGTATTACAGCATCTCAGATGAATTGAGTTGTCATGGCAACCACTGTTTCATTAATTTTAAAAGCTGCTGGTTCTTTCTCCCATTTCTACCTCATGAAATTAGGGAGTCTAAGAACAATTTGCCTTTCAAAAGTGAAACAAAAATTACTAAGCTTCTGTGTTCTGAACAGTGGCTCATGGGCCCTTTTAAATTGACTGCAGCTGGTCCACAGAACCATGTAAAACAGGAGAAATTTGAACAGTGTATATGATTTTCCATGGCAATTTATGACAACTGACAGTAGTTCATTGATACAAGAAATCCTATACTAGCTGAAGCAAGCTGGATCACAGTTTCAGTCTAGCTTTTGTCAGAAGACAAACCTTCAATGCTAGGATAATAAAACCCCTTTTTCCTTCTGGTTACATAATTGCCTTCTCTATGTTGTCTTCCATCACACCAGTTAAATGCTGAGGGTGTCTGCCAGTGACTCAGTTTCACACTGTATGGCACATGCAGCTCAGCGCTTTGTTCCCCATAGGGACAATTATTTGAATCTTCTGGGGAAACCCAGCTGTCTTTTGTTAAGGCAGCACTTACTGCACACCATCACAGGCACCATTCAGGAAATTCTGTATATTAAGAACCCTTCTGCACTACCAGCACAGCTCTCTGTCCTCCGCTCCTTACTGTGCTATTCGGGCAGTTAACCACTATTTTACGCATCTGTTCCCCCACACAAATGCACAACAAAATGACTTCTTTAAAAATATTACTCTAGCTTTTGTTATCATTTATTTTCAGTTTATCTATATTATGTTACCCATTTAAGAAGACAGTTTCAATTAAAAAAGTGTTTTGCACCATATGAAAATAAAAACCTGCAACTGCTACACCAATTCAGGGAAAACTGGAACACCTGTTTCCCATTCAGTGCCAGTAATAATATGTAAGGCAAAGCACAACTGCTGTTAAATTACACTTAAATACTGCGTATTTCTTACCTATTACTTATCTACAAGTTTTTGTCGGCACAGAAGAATTGGAAAAGGGAGAAAAGAATTTTCCTAACCTTTTGATACACCTAAAATTACTAAATTACAAATTGTGCATTGTCATCTCAAAACACTAATCTCTATCTTGCAAACATTTAAGGATTTTGTAAGCTCTGATTTGAAAGTTATCCTACACTGGAGAAAGCAGGTTAAAAATCTCCAGAAATTTCTGAATAATGAAATTGAATCTCGTGTCTGGTTAAGTATTTCATCACATCAAGATGTAGTGAAGTTGCTTGAACCACAATGACTTTAAATCCATTTGCCAATTGTTCTTTAATGACACATTACTTGTTTCAGTAGTTTCTGACTGTCCAGATTCTCTACTGCTTTCATGGAACATAGCTTACAGTGGCAAATCTTGGATAGGAATTCACTACCACTTGAGTAGCTCCAAAACTGGTGTGGGCCCTTCTGATGAGAGGCTGCTACAGCTCTAAAAGTGTGTGTTCTAGTGACAGGAGAAGTTGAAGAATATTTGAATGCTTGAACTTTGTAGGCTAGAAAGGATCAAAGACTAAGTCATAAAACACAATTTTCATTTTACACACCTTCTTTAAAGAGAAAGAATTTTGAGATGTGTTAATTGTAGTTTCTCTTCCACTCAACAGAGGAAAAAAAAGGATTAAAAAGCAATGGCAGTGAGAAAGAAAAAAATCTTAAGAGTCAGACGAAAACATTTCAATTGAAGTTTTCTATTGTAAAACTGAGCTCTCTCGAATCAAATATTATAGAGTAAATTGTCAACTTGTCTAAAATACCTCCAACAGAAAAGACAAGTCTTTCTCAAGATTTGGAAGGCTCCAGATTAATCTCGAAACTGACCTTCCTTTCTTACTCTGACATACACTAAGGCATCCTACAATCCCTTTCCTTCTCCACATCATCAAAGCTCCAGTGCCTCAGGCAAGTCCCTCCCACCCCACTTCAGTGTTTGTATCAGTACCTGACAAGTCTTGTTTCACATTCCTCTAGGACCACTCCAGAACCTCTAAATAAATTTCCTGTCATTCAAGCATACTTCCTACTTTACGTTCAAACTCTTATTCATCTTCATTCCCACTTACATTCCTCCTGCTCAAATTCAGAGGATTAACACTCTCTATATTTCTCCAATACCTCAGCTACCTTTGTCAGCATTTTACGTAGGTCCTAAATTTTTTATGCCACAAGTACTCCAGATTTCGGAAACCCAGCCTGTACTATTTCAATACCTATTTTTTTCATGATGCTTTCCAGCTGAGAGGCCCTAGTTCAAAAGCTTCTGTTTTAAATATCAGAATGGTCTTCTCCAAAGAGGTGAAGGTTACTTTCGGGGTCAATGCATCAAAAGTCAAGCAAACAGCTCTCCCCAAAAGGCAAGGTTTGTTCTTAGGTTTTTTTTGAAGTTTCATTTATTAGTTGCTTACTTTCCCATCAAATTTGTAACAACAATCTTGAAGTCTTAGATTTTAGGAAATTAAGACAGACAAATTTTACTGAGGTAAACAGTTGATAGCAATTTTCTCAAGCCAAGAGATCTCAAATGAATCAAGATTATCCCCTTGTGTTAGCTCAACATACTTTGGTCCCCCACATTCAACTGCAGAAGCTTTCACAAATCGAACAGGTTGCAAGCCAACAGGTTCAATGCTCAGAGTGTTGTTTTCAACAGCTTCCAGAACAGCTGAGGCCAACTGCAAGAGAAATTTAGAAAGCAGTTAAAAACAGCTCTGCTTCATCCATTGCCTCAAAGCAGGGACATATTTCTTCTTCTAAGAAGCTAAGAACACCCACCCAACAAAACCAAACCAAACCAAACAAAACCCAACCCACCAAACAAAAATTCTATTCCAAATAAGATTTCACTTTCATCATGAGCAAGAGGTCCCATTTCCAAGCTCCTGTTTAAATTCTGCCCTCCAAATAACCCTGCCTTCCCTGAGGCAAGCTACCTTCCTTTACAGCCAGGAATGTAGTCAAGCATGTTTAAAATACTAACTGTATTTTCAGCCTTTCCTCATACACCCAAATAGCACATGTATTTGTACAGGCTGTGTTCTTGCCAGAGACTGAATATGGCACAAACTTTATTTTAAAAAATTGGTCTAATTTTATTGCGTGCTATGAAAAACACAAAATTATGCTGCATCCATCCTTATCTTGAATAAAACAAGTAAACGTTATGTCACTGTTTTTCAGCTAAGGATAGCTCTAGCAAGGCGTTCAAACAAGTTAAGACTGAACAATATATAGAAAAGCCAGTTGCAACTTCCGAACACTAGTCACTTAAAGTGCAGCTTTGCTCATGTTTTTTACATTCACTCTTTATAAACAATCATAAGACACTGGAAATGTGACCTTTTTGCTTGATTGGACTGAACACTTGCCCAAGACCACTGTTTCAAGTAACAGCCATTACTTGATTTAAAAAAAGGTGCAACTTATGTTACTATTGAAATAATTTTGTGCCAAGGTTCCTTCCTACTAAGTAATAAAGATATTTTTTCTATTGTACTTTAATTAAGAACAGAATGTTACTATTGAAGTAGTTGAAATTAAATACTCTCTCTGACATCTCCCAAAAGAAAAACACTACACATACACACAAGAGGCTACTGAGAGTTAATGTAATACTTCAATCATTCACATAACTGCATTTTCAATTATTCAAAAACATAACACATGTGTAAATTATTGTTTGGCTTAACTGCACGCTAGCCTATCAATAGCCAAGTGAGAAGTTGGTCACTACACACAGCATCTGGAAACAATAAATCGTGTAACTGACAAGTGCTAGAACCCTCACTCTTCCCTTAAGAGGCAATACACATCTACAGTAATTATATTACCAGTGAAGATCAAAATCCAAAATTAAGTTGCTGCAAAAGACAACAGGATGGCCTACTTATATATACTGCAGAAGCAATTTAATTCCCATAGTAACCAAGCAAACTTTTTAGTGGGAGAGATTCATATGATGCTGTACACCAACCATAACAAACTGGTGTACAATTAACTAGAAGACTGCACATGCTTATGGCCAGAAAGTAACAGTAGATGAAAAGCATGGGTAAAGAACATAACACCTCCTGAAAACGACAGATAAACATTATGAAGAAAACGTAGGAGTTTCTATGTGAGGTGTTTAACTTTATTGGAAAAAGAGTATTAATACTTAAGAGACTTTAAAATTTCTTATCATTTTTTAATAAAAATCTAAGAATAGGCTCCCTTTTCCCTACTGACTGATACTACAACTACAACCTTTAAATGCTGCTTAAGAACAAAAACTAAGTAAATCAGTTGGATCTGTAATCAGTTCCATGTTATTTCCAGGATAGGTAAAACTCCAGTCTTTCCTCTGTATGGGAGAATGTGTAGGAATAACACAAGGGAAAAAGTCTCAGTTTGATTCCTCTAAAACCATATTTACAAACTGCCCCTGTTGAATCTAAATCCCAAAGTCTAATTCTTGTAACTCAAACCTCTCTTCAAGAAAAGGCCCAGACTGTGCTTGCAGTCTGCTTTGACTGATATGAGAGAAAATCAGTCCATAAAATTAAATATATTGGTCTCTACTGCCCCCTATATAAACAAGAGACAGAACATGACTTTTACACTGTATTTGAAGTATCAGGAAGAAAACTTCCATCCCTCCCTACAAACATCAGACAGACAGGAGTAACATTTGAAGAAGTAGATCTAAAAAGGCCGTATCTGGAAGAGCACTAATGGAATAGTGAAGGAAAAAAAAGGTCATTTCAATGCTCCAGACCAAACTTTAGGACTTCACTGTAAATTGTCACACACCAATGAAACAAAAATGGTTAGACTTCATATTGAAAACAATATAGTAGTCTTTTGGCTCCATGTAACATATTCAAGGGGAAGACGTCAGTGACCACATTAAGACCATTTCCATTACCTCACTTTTGGAGAAGGTTAAACATGGAAAAATATCTTCCCGATAAATTTTGTCCAAGAAAGGACATGTTCTGTCCATAGTAGGCTCATCCTTCCAAGACCTGAAGTCATTGTACAGAGACAAGTCAGCCTAGAACACACAAAGATTCAATATTTTAGTAATGTAATTATCACACTAGTGTCTACCATTTGCAAATATCCACAGGTAAATAATAAGCATTAAAATGCTTTCTATTGTAATGTGAAAGAATGCTATTATGGTTCAGCTATGAATACTTTCTTAAATCCACTTTCCTAAGCCTGTAAATTCAAGCAAATCAAAACATACAATTTTCAGTACACAGAGATAATGCATCTACCGGTTACCACTACACCAGGGACAAGTTAATTACTTTTCCCCCATTTCCTAAGCTTACAGATAGCTTTGAAAAACTTATGAAGAGCCAGAAAACAGTTTCCATCTTCATGGATCTTCATTACAGTATTTCAGTCCGCCTCTATTTATATGAGTTAAGAAAAGCAAAGAAATTCAAAGAAAACAACTGCAGTCCTAGACATTTTACACGTTCATGCTGCATCTGACCCAAACATGCTGCTATCCAAACACAAAAAGAAAATAGACTAACACACTGAATACACTAAGAAAACAGGAAGTCAATGTACAATTCAATTAAAAGTACACTGTTATTCTTCATTTTTCACCTTTATGCCAAAACCCTCTCCTATACCTCCCTAAAACAGAAAGGCAAGAATGCTCACTGGGAATGATTTATAAGCCCCACAGCTCCTCTAGTCAAAGAGGAAACGCTAAAATTACCTACTAAATCATGCTAGGATGAACTGTGTTCTGTGTTAGGAAAAGATAATTGTACCTGCTGTGGAAACACCTTGTTTTGTCATCTCCATGCTGAGATCAGTTAGCAGCAGAATGGCACCCACCCAGAGTGGTGGTCCAGAGATGGATACTAGGTTGCTATTAAAAATACATTTCCATTATGGGGCAGCCTGTCCCACGGGCTTGCTACCCACTAACAGCCAGAGCACACGGAGGTGTTCCCAGAGCACATTGTCTGCTTTAGGGTTACTTGAGAAAGATCTCACTCATGGGCTCCAACACTGCTGCAGGAGTCGGGGTGAGTGCTTCTGACATATACTCCTAATCCAACATATAAACCTAACTCCAATCCCAAAGGGATATGCAACACCATCCTGCTCCCCACAACACGATCCTCAGACTGGTTTTGACATTCTGCTTCAGCACCTTTTCCCCTGTTTAAATCCCCTTCTTGAACTACAGCAGACCTATACTCCTAAAACTCCAGAAAGGATGTACACTGCAGTAGAAACATAAGCCAGGATGTGAATTTATAATTTTGTACAATTAAAAACAAATAATACAGATAAGATAATGAAATGGGGAAATAGCATATACTAAAAATTGATTTTTAATACTATTTAAAAGATCAGTATGCTGCTTTGAACCAACTTCAGTCTCTTTTTCATTTCCCAGGCATTACGCCTTCTCTGAATTCTCAGCACTTTGCCATTCTTCTACATGTATGCTTTGGGGGGCTTCTTTCATCACTTTCAGGGGTTTTTGGTTAAACTTTATTATTTTTTTTTCCTTGAAAAGTAACCTACAAAAATTAGACTGGAAAATTTGTTTTTTGTTAGAGCCACTTGCACTATGCTCAGGTACAATCAGGAACAACTACCTTAATTAAGCTAATCTGTAAGTGTTCTGGTTGCTAAGCCACCAACTTCATTGTGCAAATGGAATTCAATAGGTGTAACTTGCTTCCTAAGGGAACGTTTCCCATAACTTAAAACCCACCTCAGGTCTGGCTTTAAAATTAATACAATCAAGAGATACCAGCAGAAAAACATCAATTTTTGATTTGTAGTCTAGAATTCTAAAAATTAAGATGCATTTCTTATTAACTTGGTTATTTTCCAGATTTACTCAATTTTACCCAAACCTACAGTTTATAAAGAAGCTGCCTTGAAAAAAACTGTTCAGTGACCATAGCTTGATGTTCTTCCTTTTCAATCTACAATGCATGATACACGTGTATCTCCTCCCTGCCTTTACTTATGCTTTCACTAGATACCAGTTTCGATTATCTGAAATTAAATATACAATCAAATGTAATAATAATTCCAGTTAAATTTTTTTTTATGCTTTCATTACAGTAAATATGACATCAGCAAAATAGCTCTTTGAACAACACTGATGCATTTATCAACACTTCTGGTGAGATCCCCTTCTTGAGGGGATGCTACCTGTCTGCTTAAGATCCGGCTTATCTCAATCTTTTTAATGTCCAAATTCATTAGACATGTCTATTTATCATAAAGGTTATTACCACATGCTAGGAAGTATTTCTCTGGGATGTTGGCACCTTTCTAGCTCCACTGCAATTTAGGGTGGACAGCCAGCCACTCTTGACTCTGTCTACATTCCACAAAGAAATCTGAGAGCTGACCTCTTTATACCCAGCTCCATCCCAAAACACAAAGCTCTAGACTCTGCAAAAGGGTTCAAAGCTATTGGCTCAGGGCCAACACACAGCCCTGAGCAAAGGTACTCTTGACCCCGTTTTGAAGTCAAGTCACTCAGAATCAAAAGAATGAGATTCAAAGAGTAACAACTCAGTGGCAAGAACAACTAGCAAGAAGGGGACAGAACTAGGGTTTCAGACCCAATCTCCCAGAAATGCAAAAAAATTTACCTTAGAGCAGCTATAAAGAAAACCAGTAAATAAAGCACTGGATAACAGGAGCAGATGGGAAGGTATGCCTCCCCTGCTTAAAACAATGTCCTACCTACCACGCCAAAGGCACTCTTGCTTTTTTCACCCCATTCTACATTCCATTAAATACCCCTGCTCAGAAGAGAAATAAGAATACTCAAGTCCCAGTGGGTGGAAAACCCATGTGTTTCTTAGTGATTCCCTAGGCTGTCACTGGAAGAAAAAGTCACCAGTTTGAGCAGTCCTGAGCAGCCTCAAAGTGTCTCCTTATGCAGCCAACAAGAAGGAGAATGAACTGAAGAAAGTGTCAGGCAGACTGGCTCTTCTGCAGCATGTCCTCCATGATCACCACGTTCTCTCCATGAGAAACTGAGGTAAAACGTATTTCTCCCATCTCTCACTCTTGCACAACACTTAAAGAATTCATTGAGTCATGACCTCGGTCAGATGCTTACGAAGTAACCGGATTCCACCCCAGTTCTCCTGTTTGCTGAAGGGCAACAAGGACTCAGTTTTAGTAAGGAAAATATCCTGGATACCACTGAAAGTGGGCAAGCAGGTTATAAGTCATCTGATTTTTTTTAAGTTTGAGTATGAAACACAAACTGGAAGATGCCTTAATTTTCTAAGTTTATAGTAAAATGGTGTCTAGTACAAATGCAGTTAATGATGACTGGAAAAATAAAGTATAAAGATCCAGTCAGCATATTACCCCTCTGACAATAGTCAGTAGCCACAGAGCTGGCTGAAGAGACATCTGAGAGAAAAGACAGTGATGTGTATTCTTTTACAGCCTCAAAACTTCTAGCAGTCTGTAGCTAAAAAAGCTTTCTAAGCCAAATATCCTATCTTCTATACACCTTGACAGGCTTTTCTTTTGTCACTTTGCATGACTTTATTTTGAACATATTTTTAATCTTGCTTCCTCATGACAATGTTTCATTATGTACTGACTAAAAATTATTTTCCTTTTAACTTCCAGAGTTTTCATTAATTCATTAATAATTGTTCATCACTCATCTTCCCCATGTCACCTGAGATTGCAGAGATTTTTCTTCTACCTCAAGTTATCTCTCTACACAGAAAACTTTCCATTAGGTTTGACCATATATGTCACACTTCCTTGTATTTTCACAATTTCCTTTCTGAGAGGAATATATCATAGCTGCGTGTACAGAAACAAACTTTTACTACATGTTCCTACAATATAATACGTTTTATTTAGTATTTATTGCTTTCCTAAGGACTTCTAAGTCTCTGTAGGTCTTTGACCATCACTGAACACTGAGATGGGGTTTCAGACAGTGATCAACAAGGACGCTATCTTTTTTTCCAGTACAATGTAGCTCTTTCCAAATTCACAACTGCAAGCTTGCTAGTTGCATTTTTTTCCTAGATGCCCCGTTTCTCATTTACTGATTTTTGGATTTCATCTGCTGTTCTACTAACCACCCAGTAAAATAAGCTCCTTCTCAACTCTTTGGTCAATTTTTACTACTACCATTCCAAGGACTCACGTACCAAGCTCTCACCTCATTATTTCCCCATTTTCAGTTATACCAGTAGATTTAAAAAACAAGCAAACAAACCAACCAAAAAAACAAACAAACAAACCCTAAACCATACCAAAAAAACACCCACGCAGGCCCCAGGATTCCAGTGACTCTTCACCTGTTCTCTAATAAATTACTGATTTCATCTTTTCCCTGGCCTCTTTCACCCACTACCGATCTGTAACACTACTCTTCCTCTTTTCTATGGCAGTTCATACAATGCTTATGAAAGTCTACGAACTTTCAGTGATGGACTTCATAAAAAAGCCACCAGGACATATCACCCAGTTATATTGTTTGGGGTTTTTTAATTACCATGTGCAATTCCAATATATGAAAACTTATCTTCCCTTAATGACTTAAAGGTAAACAAGACTTGGAAAAAACACCTCCTTATTGGTATGTAAAGGAAGCTCTTTCATTAATGAAAAACGTCTCTAAGATTGTAAACATTAAATGAAGATTAATATATACCATATTTATTGTGAGTAAAACAAAACAATAAAGCCAGTTTATCAGCAAAAAGAGAACAATCCTTGTACATTACCTCTCTACAGTCTTTTACAATTGGCTGCACCATGGTAAGGTCCTGATGACTGCCACCCATAGCACTGCTTGTACTCTTGTTTCTTGCATGGCCCTTCTTAAAAGGAGTTTTTCCACCAGACTGGAACTCCTTAGTTGGAGATGTTGGTGAAGTAGACAGTACTAGTGTTTTCAATGCTGCTACTTCAGCCTGGAGGACATCAATCTTCACGGGGCAGGGGGAATAAAGTCATTAACAAACAAAAATATACTCGTTTATAAATATGTTAAATCAATTAACATCATCTCTGGCTATCTTGGTGCAAATCAAAACTTCATCTTCCAACAGTACTAACACACAGATGCCTGTGCAATTGCATATTGCAGTAACATCGGCTTCCTATGCACCTTGCTGGCTGACATGACACAAACACCGTGTCCATGGGTGTTTGCTAAGAATATGTCAAGCAACACAAAACAACCGAGTATATATTCTAAAAATGTATACAGGTAATGCTCTATCTTTATGATTCACATTTCAGATTTAAAACCATGTGAAAAGACAAAACAAGCTGGGAAAAACTCACCTTTCCTTGTGCTTCTTTTAACTGTTTTTCTGCTGCCGCTTGTTTGACATTTGCTTCTTTAACCATTTTGTGTGCTTCCTATAAAAGATGTTTAGCTAGTGTAAATGCTTCACACAAATTTACAAAAAACCCAACAACTAATGGCATACTTTTGCTTCATGAAGACTACTTGTGAATATTAAGTTGTGCAATAGTCTGAAATGAAATAGCTACATTAAAAAAAAATCCCTACAAATCTATCATTTTGATTCATCACTGGCACCTACAGTTCTCCTTGGTTCTGAGCCCAGATTCAGCAACTCCACCCACCCCCCTCCAGCAGGAACAATACCTGTCAGGAACACCAAGCTCCAGTCACGCTTTGGTGGCTGACAAGTTCCTTGACCCCCAAGAGAAAGACTCAGCCAGTAGCAACAAAAGCAACATAGGCACAGTAGCACATTCAAAAGAACGTCTCCCTTCTTGTAGCCAGAACAACCAGTTTTAGACAACTGTAAATTTCTGCACAAAGGAAACCAGTCAAACAACTATGAAGTCTAAATTCTCGTCATCAATAAAAGAGACAAAACAACAGCATAAAAACAGTTCATCATTTAATAAACATTTCTTAAGTAGAATGGAAAAAGCACTAATAAAACAATCCAAGTAAAGAAACAAGGCTAAACCAATAAAGAAGGAAGCATAAAAGGACTGAGGGTTTTTCAAACATCCTTTTACGTCATACCTCTAAGCCTTGTTGTCTGTAAAATGTATTTGTTTAGGCTCTGATCCAGCAATTTGCACCTACGATCAAATTCCTGTTCTCACATGGTACTTACTGAAGGCAACAAAAATTGAAATATCAGAGCCATCAACCAAATTACTTGGGAAAGGATCCTTTTCATATCTGTAAAGCGCCTAGCACATCTGGACACTATATAAATAAAACAAAAAAGTTCATACATCTTCATACCAAAAGATCTGGCTCCCACTGGCATACAAACACAGCTGTATAATATGGCGCTGTAAAATTCTAGTAAGTAACAAGACACATGCAGGAATGGGAACATACACATTTATACAATGTGTACAAATACATTTAACATTGACCATGCAGTTTCCGCTTAGTGATGCACCTTTGAAAGCAAAGCATGTTACTGTGCTATTACAGTGTAATAATGTAATATATGCACCCAGCTGTGCAAAACAAGTCTCAGTCCTCCACTGGGATGCAACAACCTAGCAAGACCTAGCATATCCATTTATATGGCTGCTGAAATTAGTGGGATTCAAAATTAAACATGAATTCAAGGGCTGCAGATCCCAGTGCAAAAAATCAATAAACCTCACCACTATGTCTTGTTAGAGCCTCTCAGTGAAATCAAATCACAAAAGAAAACTTGGGTAACATGCCTATAACAGTCTGGAGAATTCAAACTCAAACTGTTATTACTAATAAACTGTATTTCAAACATATTTTTAACAAATTGACACACTGTTCTAAGCAATGCAATGTCATAAATATAAAATTTCACTGATAATTTTCTTTTTATTCCTCCACAGTTAAAATACCTACCCGACATTTTCCTCCCCCCAGCATACACAAGTATTTATGCTAAAAAATACCCTTCCACTCTTCTATTTTATTTTTTTTACACAAAGGAACTGCTCAATATTTTAAGTAACCTTGCCCTACCAGGATGTAGTTTGTAATTTGATTTTGAATGTCAGTATTTTCAAATGTTTAACAGCACTTTTATACAACTTCACAGGTTTAAACACTGCTTCTAAAACATACCTAATATTGTATCCTTAAGCATATGCTGAAAGCCTATACTTTATGATTTAGTAAATGTATAAATCACCCATGGATTATGAAATTTATTCTGACAGTTAAAGACACCACAATTTAGGTCCAAAGCATTCCTCTATATATTCCTAAGATAAAATGAGAACTGATCCTACTTCAAGTTACAGATTTAGCATTTTTTTTTCTGTTAATACAATCTCACAATCTTTGCTGATACTACTGCCTTTTCCTCAAATGCAATGGTCCCACTTAAAGTTCAGGCCTCTCACTTGGTAACCAGGTTTCACCCCGGTGCATCACTCAGCACTAATGTTTCTTTTGAAGTTTGTGGGTGAAGCATGCTGCCAGACCCAAAATTCAGAAGCTGAAAGCATGGTTAAGTTATGTACTTGCTACCTCCATTCATCTGGAACTACACTGTTTTTTTATTTAGTCACCATGGCAACCCCAAATTTAGCTCTTATCTAGATAGCCTTGTTGTCAGACAGAGAAGCTGTCTCAAAATAGTTATGCCAAAAAATAAGCTGATATATTTTCCTTATTTTCTTCATTTTGTGTCTAGGCAGATTGACAAGCTCAATAAGGTATCTCGCATCTAAGTGAAAAGTCTGCTGCTTTCTGTTAAGCCTCTACTTCAACACACCCAAGTCTTCAGGACACAAATCCCTTTATATGCCTATTGCAGAAAAATTCAGCATACAATATACTGGTTCTACATAAAACATCTGGCTCAGCTTCCCTTAAGTATATCACATCGAAGACTCCAACAAACCTCAAACAGACTAGCTGTAAGTTCTTCCAATTCCTGTCCAAGTTGATCTCGCACTTTAGAAAGCCTTTCACATTCTTCATCTTTTAACTTCAGCTCCTATGGAAAATTGAAAGTTATTTATTCTGACTTAGAGTAGTAACTTGGCCTTTTAAAGCTAATACCACAAGAGAGGGGGGACAAAAAATAAAAGCAAATAATCAGAGGAGCATAAAACCTTTGCTAAACAAAGCCTTTCAAAATAGTCATCTTAACACTAAAAAAAATTAAATTAATGCTATGCATATATAGCTGTTTCTTCCTGCTGTACAGAATAATACCAGCCCAATCTAATGTATACCTAAGCTAAACACGAACATTTCCAAAATACCCAGAAGTAAAAAAACCTTTTTTTTCCTGGAAGTATAAAAGGCTGTATTCAGATAAAATATAAATCAAATTAATTACTGGGGCAGACAGAACACCAGTTCATCTACCCATTCCTTAAAATATACTTAAAGTAATCCTTTTTAAAAAATGAAAAAATTAATTTAAAAAAATCAGAAAGCACTGTCTCAGGACAATCTGCAATTCTAAAATCTTAAAACATTATTTTACTGCAAATACTGTCTTCCAAATATCTCCTTACAATGTTTCCAAAATCATACTTTAATTATATCCTTGCCCTTGTTTACGCAGATATATAAATAAAATTAAAGCAACTTAATGAAATTCCAAATGTTAGTGTCTATACCACTAAAATTTGAGTGAAGGTCTGACCATAATCATTTTTACAGTAAGATTTTAACACAGATTTGGCAGTAGAAGGGTTACATATGCCCAATCTCATCCGTACTGAGGACAAACTGGGGTACTTTGCAGAGAAGTAGAAAAAGGCTGATAAGAAATTTGAAAGAAAGTTCTTCTCCCCTTCTGCATCCATTAAACCCTGGAATCTCTCGCAGAAAGAGAACGATGTAGACAAAGTAAAAGAAAGAGAAGCAGCCAATTCTGACCTTTGAAAATTTTTTTGGCCCTAACTCCGTTCTCATCCCCATCCATCTCTTTTTCCCCTTCCCCCCACCAAGAAAGGCATTTCATTCCTGAAATGCAAGAGCCAAGACTATCACTAGTAAGTAAGACTTCAAATACAACCTAACAATGATTTGCTCTGAAAACCTCCACAAGCGAGTAAAAAATAGCTGCCTTCAGAAAACTGTGGGAGGCCAGTCACAAGAGAGTCACAAAAAAAGGCCCGAATGGAAGCTTCCCTTGTGTTTTTGGAAGGTGGTTAGTATTTCTTCCAAAGTCTTCATGATTCAAGTAATGTTGCATGCAACAAAATGTGGGAAGCTGCATCTTGCCTTGTAGCATGCTGGTATTAGGTCTTGCTCTCAATTTCTGCAGTGAAATTGGCAATAGATTTTTCTATAAGGTAAAGAGTCCTGTTTGACTTCAGCTCTTAGACTGGACAAGAATTTAGGGACTCTACTAGAATCATTTCGTATCAAAGGCATTATCCTTCTTTTACCTGGCTTTAACTTTGAATGTATTCATTAATTTTTAGTCTAGTTTGTCATTTGGATTTTTTTGCTTTCCATACACAACTACTTTGAAAGGTACCACTTAAATGATGGGAATTTTTCCAAACACGGTATTTCTCAAATTCTATTCAAATCTTACTTGCTAGCTACTATTCTGCACACAGTGACCTATCTCTTTCTCAAGAAAAAAAAACACAACAAACACCAAAAAGGCAGCAGGAAAATAGCTACAGATGGAGGCATGAGAAGAAGAAAGGAATACAAAAAAACTGAACACAAAAAAAAAGGAAAAAAGAAGAGGTTAAAAAAAGAAAGGGGGAAACAAAATTTAATTATTTTGTGTTGGTTTAAAGTATTTCCCATATAAAGTATGGTTCTTAATCAGGAAATGGAAGATTCTGATGCAAAATGCTTAAAAACTCAAAAAAAAGTTGAAACTTTTCCTATAAATGCAGAGGAAATGTCAACATTTCCTTTGGCTTACTTCCCTGATTTGTAAGGGAGGCTACATACTCATCAATACACCTTAAGAGGAGGTTACATTAATATTCAGGTCAAGAGTTGTCAAACTAACCACGCAAGTAAAACTACCCCAGGTTCACCTACCACTACATACATAAAACATTTTGCCTGCAACTGGAAAGATTAGGAGAGATTAAATTAAAATTTAGGCAGATGAGTGAAGTTTCTTAACAAAAACAAAAAGACGACACCAGGCAGTCTACTACGCATGGCTGCTTAGCTGGATTTGTCAAACACTGGGCAAGTTTCCATGACATGATTCAGGAGAAGCATAATGTAAGACGTTATTTTTGTAAAGCAAATTTAAGCTCAGGTTTTTTAGGCAAGGCAGAAATAAAGAGTGCCCAAAGCAAAAAGCTTGGCAATTATTAGAAACATTACTACTGCCTGTGTCTTAAAGGCATTACTGGAGACTTCCCAGCCATAGCCAATAAGGAACCAGAAAAGACAACTGTGTGTGCTAGACTAACCATTAATGCTGCAGTCCTTCAGTTCTGAAAAAGTAACTACATGAAGATGAGGAACTATTAAAAAACACACTTCAAACACACTTACAGAAGGCAAGAAAAAAAATTAACTTGCATGGGGAAAAAAAACCCCACCTTACAGTTAAAAAGAAATCTGTATCAAAGAGTCATATTGTTGTTTATTTCTCTTTGATCTTCTCAGACTACAGGGTGAGTCTTTAAAAAGAACCAGTGAGATAAGAAATGCAAATTACTGCTTCAAAACCATTCACACTTTACATTCTAGAAAGAAAATCATCCTACATCTAGCTCAGCAATTTAACCAAGTCAGAACTAGACGTGTAATACTGAGGAAAGAACATTTTCTACAGATATCACCTAAATTCTCAACTGTGGGATACTGCTGAATTCTGAAGTCACCAAAAAAGTATTTATATTAAATGCACTCCTATTTGACTGGTCTTCACTCAGCACACAAGTTAAACAAGCTACATAAAAATCAGTCCTTTGTAACCAGATTCACAAGGCTGTTTAATGTGACAGAAGATCCAGAGTATCTTTTCAAAGTTAGCAGTGTTTCACAAACTACTGAATTATCTTATGGTGTGGGTGAAGATGCTGCTATTTTGCTTTCATACAGTCTTCTTTCTGCTTGCCTGAGAAAATTTCTCTGCCTACAATACACGGCAACAGCGTAAGAGGGGTGGAAACTTTCATCAAAGACAGCTCGGAATTGCTAAAACACCTTCAGAGAACCAATATGCATCCTCAACAATCACAAGCCTGTGGCCTTACAATTGAACTACAATTTAATTTTAGAAAAAACTGAAAGCATACTCTTCAGTACAGCTCTAACACACCCTCATTTTTATTGTTAACTTTAAAGAAAATAACGCAAATTTTAAAATGCTGAATAGTACTGTATAGCACTACTGGAATTCCTGGGTAGTTATTGTGAACCTGTTTATTGATTAATCCATGCAGAGTTTCAAAATATCACATTTTACGGCTGATCTGAAGACACGAGATCAAATTGTAACACTCGGTTTGCTTCCGAGATGAAAAATGTATACAGAAATTGAAGCCTTTGAAAGAAAATTTTAAATCTGAGAATCAGGCTTTCAAACTGTGTTGAAATTGACCATGCCACATTCTATACTATCACCTCTTTCACCAGCATTACTGTATTGGGGGGAAAAAAAATCAATTTTACTCTACTAGGAAAATATAATTAATTCACATTTTACTACAAAAAGTCAAACATGGTTTTACTTGTTACTAACAAGTATACAGATCTTACTCTAAAGACCATGGGAATCATGGAAACCAAGTGTGTTGGAACCATCATCTCTGGCAGACTGCTCTTTCCTCATCAAAGAGGGCTAAAACATCAGTTTGTTTGACAAGGAAATAACTTTGAGCCAAATCACACAAAAATTCAAGGAAAGAATTCAAGTTCGTGAGTATAAACTGCTAAAGCTCAGAAACTATAGGTAAGCTGTCCAAAATACATGCAGCATGCTGGTTAACTAAGATGAAAAGCAAAAGGTATACGGTATATATAGGTATATATGAAAGATATATATTTGCAAGGACTCCACTAAATTTGTACATCAAGAAATACCCTGTATCAAAATACCATCACTATTCTCTGGGAGGCTATCTACACGTGGTTGAGCTATCTTCAATAACCACAGTGAGAGAGCTCAATCCAAACACAGCAGAGAAAATACAAATGCATAGAGACGTGAGGACATAAGGTCCCAGGCATTACAATCACTAAGCCTCTTAACACCTTCTCAGTTTCCCTGATGCTGCTTTAGAAGATTAGCGAAACAAGAAGGGTTCAGATGATGTAAAGCAAACACTACCCATCTCCACCTTTAGAATATAGCCAGAAATTAAGACTTCAGTGAAAAAATAAGCAAAAAATAATCTGAATGGTCTCAAAATTTGAAAATAATCTATCATTTTAATTAAGGGAGCATTTTAAGGCAAAAGTATGTAAACTCTTATATGCCCTTTTAGTACAGAGTTGAGCACTGCTGTTAACCTCTGACCCAACCTTTCTCCCAATTTTATTACATGATTTGATGCAGCAACTGATCTAGATTGAAGTAGAAAGTATATTTTTCTCTCATCAAGAAACAAAGTTTTCAAAGACTTTTTTAACGATTTTGCCAGCAATGCCATTCATCTTAAGAAGTCTATAGGCTTAAGAAATCCAAGGCATACAAAAGCAGAAAAATAAGAAAATAATACTTATTCTATTACTGAATAATTTATTCAGGAACCATATTGAAATGTCTAACAATTACAAGGCATACATACATTATCTAATATAAAAAACCTGACAGCACATTAAGAAAAAAGTTTAACTCCAAGCAAAGACATGAAAAAAAAATTAGTGGATCCCAAGGTTTAAAATTTCCATTTCCTTTCTAGTTCCCTTTCTGATCACAACTGCAACAAATTCAAATCAATCTTTAACATATAGTACAATACCACACAGTTTGGGTGGGAAATTTGGAACCAATGAAAAATGCAAAATAGCAAATTTGCATTTACTTTGTTACTCTCTGCAGCCTGTAAAATTTCCAGGTTCAATGAGCTCACAAAATTCAAGTGCAAACTGAAATTCTCATTTTTCTCACTAGTAAACAGCACAGAGAATTACAGAGAATTTAAAGCCATTACGTAAAAGACAACCAGTTATACAAAGACACTACCTATACATTACATCCCTACAGGTTTTGAACTGAGTACTCATCAACAAAAGTGAATATGCTTGGAAACAAAAGTTTAAGATTGCATGATATATGAGTATCACAGAGAGAATACAGCACTATGTGAACAGCCATGAGTTTTGGAAGAAAGATACCAGAGATGGATTAGGGATAGGAAAAAATAGTGCTCATGCAGGAAGAGGAAGAAAGTGAGTATAATGGAAGGAATAGGGTTTATTGTTGTACAGTCTGTACAGACTCCTGCAGTGACTAAGCAATTCTGAAACAGCGCAAGTTTAGAAAGACAAGCAAAGTAAGCTACCCCTCCAGTATAACACTGGTAAGAATCACATGAGGACTTGAGAATTAGCAAGAACTTTGACATCAACAGTCTCAAGTTAGTGCTGAATTGCTTTTGTTAAGACCACACAAAGAGTTTGAAAGCACATAACATGCAGTTTAGTATGTCCTAGCAGCCTTCATGCCATTTCCTTAACACCCTTACCAAATTTCAGAGTGAAGCAGGAAACACTTGAATATTTAAGAGACAAAGTGCGATACACTGCAGTAAGATTTTTAGATCATTCCAAGCTATCAGTAGCAGATCTGAGTTGTGGTATACTGTAAAGAAGAGCTTTTCTAAAGCTTAAATGTTAATTTGTTCTTATTTTCTAGGATTCCAAGTTTAACTGCTAGGATTATATATTCACATGCAAGGTCCTCAAATGTAGCTCAGGTTAATGTTTCCTTTCAGTGGTCAAAAGCTAAGTAAACACACACATTAGCAAAGGAAGCCACTGCTCAGCAATAAAACAATCAACAGAAAAAGCAACGTCTAAATCCATAGTTAAGATTCACTATGACAGTAATGACGACTGCATTCAACAAGATGAGGTAGCAAACAGAGGGCAGCAAGTTCAAACACAAGATGAGCTTAACCCTAAACAAGAATGGAATTACCTAGAAGAGAAGAAAGGGCACATATACAAACAGCACAAAACCTATTCAAAACTTAAGCACAGAGAAATGTTAAAATGATAAATAATGGCTTTGCATTTATATAGCACCATCCATCCAAACAAGACAAAGCGCTTTACAAATATTAATGAATTGAGACACAGTGTCTTCAAAGGTATCCATATTCAATTTGAAGTGTGGTGTAACAGTACTCTAAAGAACACCAGAGACATTTTTACTGCTTCTTTCCTATGCAGTCATTCCCCTGTGAAACATCCCTGTTTCTAAAGCATTTATAAATTCCATGACACATGCTACACTTTTAAACTCTAGAGGAAAGAAGACTCGAAAGGTATATAATCAGTGTCTATAAATACTTATTCAGTAACAACAGAATGACAGAAAATTAAGTCCTATTCTCAAATGTCAGAATGAAGGAAAGCCTGCATTTCAAAAAGAGAGTGTGTTTAACCACATATTGCAGCAAAAGTTTCCATGGTTAAGTAGCAGCAGCAGCACTAGGAAGAAAAACATTATCAAAGAATAATTATAAGACATCAGCACAGCACTTAGAAAATTTTACATTAAATAATTACATCATAATAAAGCTATAAGAAAAGAGTAGACTTCAAGTGCACCTTCTGGCCCATCTATCATTCTGCAATATTAGAAACACTTTGAAGAGAGAAAAAGCGGGAGGAAAGAAGACAACGAACCTTACCCTCTGAGCTTTTGCAAGTTCTTCTTTCAATCGTTCATAGCCCTTTTCTCTTACTTCCAGTACAGATGGGCTCCGTAAGTGAGATAAACTGTCTGTACTCAACCCAAAAATATCTTCATTTCCTTCAGCAACATCTGCTACTGTAGTGCCCTGCAAAAACTCTCTCTCTACGTTATTGCTCTCCTTCCTGGCATTACTGTGATTGAATGACCCACTCTGGGGTCCAGAGGTAGAACCAAGTGCTGCGTCGGTAACATTGATGCTGTAAAGAAAGCAATATATTTTTTATTTATATAATACAGTAAGAGTAGTATTTTAGAAATGGCAGTAGTGATGGTGAATACATAATTATGGACACAATTTAATATTACAACATTGTAAATATTAAAATTGTATCTGTAATGAAGCAAACAGTTTATATGCAACAAACATCAACAATTTAAATAAAAAGACACATGGCATTTACCTTATACCTGATACTTCTCCACAATTCAGTTGTCTGGGAGATGAATAAACAGGTTGTGTAGGAAGGTCAGAAACATTTAATGCATTGGGTTGGATTGGTGTGGAGGACACAACAGAAGGATGTGGTCGGTAGATTACACTGGGTGAGGTAGTTTGTTCCTGAGTCCCTGACTCATTTACTCCAAGAAGATCTGGTGTAGTAGGCGAAGCAAGGTTCACTTCATGAAAGCCTTCCAAGGGGTCACTGGCCATAATAAAAGCCTCATTATATGAATCCCTAAATGAAATAATCACTTTATCAGAAAGTAAACAGGAAATAGCTGTCAGATATATTTAAATATTTGAATGAAACACACTCAAATATGTTCAGAATACTTCATGATAGAATGGAAACTCTGGACTGTTCTTGCAAAAGTCCAAACTTCAACCACCAAAAATGTTTCTTCCCACCCATTGCACTGCTGAGTCCAGAAGATCTAACAGCAGACTCTGCATCTAAATGGGATGATGAAATCAAGAACATACTCTACATCATAAAACAATGTAATTTTTAATACAATCTAGAGCTGTTTCATATCAAAACAAATGTATTTCATTCATGAAAGGGGGAGACCTGGGAATCAGTGAAGAAAAAAAAATTTCTAAGTGTAAAACTTCAACTTTTCATCTCAATGAAGCAAATAATCTAGAACAGAAATCAGTGAACCTTTAAATAAATTACAGTCCATAGTGGTTTTGGTTAAATTACTCATCTGATCTTTTAACAGTTCACTGAAATGACAGACTTAGCCAGTAAGATTTCTCATTAAGTATGATGATGTATATTTAACACATCACATGATTAAGTGAACATGACAACTGTGAACAAGTACACCAAAATACATTACAGGTAAAAAGTACTACAAATTGGCAATTTAACTGACAATCTTTCAATTTATTTTTTAATTACATATGCTTTTCATCAGATCAACAGAAAACAAGTACAACACATGATTTTTACAAGTCCTATTTTTCAGCAGTTTATCAGAGATGACCAAATCTTTGCATAATTCAAAACTGGAAGTTGGAAGTAGTATGGAGAAATCTGTGAAGGAATTACTTAGCACTGATTATTCACTGCAAAAAAAACCAACAAACCTTTTCCATGTTATATAAATACAGAAGAGAGAAAAGGCTCAAAAAATATACTTAATGTGGAAAAAAAAAAATTGTGCACCTAAACAAAATAATGTATTGTATTTTACAGAGAAAGTTGCCTGGATCTTACACTTGAAAAGACAAGGCAAGGAGAAGATCTAGAAAGATGATGATCATAACCATGAAGAAAGGATGCCATCAACTTATATGTACCTCCAGTTCATTAGCCACTTCACAAAACACACGGGAAGACACCAAGAATGGAATCCCAAAATTACACAGGAAGCAATGTTTTAGTTAAATTAAGACTTTCTGGTCACCTTAAATTCAAAGAACACTACTCAAAACTGTTCTGCATCTCAAGGATTGCGGTGTGTATACACCAGTGCAAAATAAGTAGCTTTACCACATCAGCAGGTACATGTGGGAGAAATTCAACTGCTCAGACAGCAAGAGTATGTTAATTTTTCTCTGCCTCTGCTAATTGCTCCCACCAAAAAAAAAATCACTCCCCTCTAAGAAACGGCCCGGACTCAAAGGACAAAAAGGACCTTACATGAATGAAAAGGAATATTTTTGTTTCAGGTTTCTTTTATGCAGAAAATTTTATGCAGAAATTTGTTTTATTTTGAACTATCAAAACAGTTGATATTGTTTCATTTGCACAAATATGATTTACACAGAAAAACACTGTCACAGTTTTGTGCTTTGAAGCTTTCCTATTATAATAGAGATGAAAAGCTTATTTTTGAGTTTAAGTAACTTTGGCAAATATTGCTGTTTGTTTTCCCTATAATTCTTCTTAACTATTGGAAGCATTGTAATTACATGCTCTACATGATGATAAAGCCTGTTGAGTAGACAAATTAAAATGAAGGAACTGACACAGCTACAGGACATTTCTCTTCAAAGTTAAATTTCAAGAATGTTTTCAGCTCTACAATGCAATTATTACATCACTGTTTTACATTTAGTAAGCTAAAATACTGCTGTCTTTATAATTCATCACCCCAATTGAAAAACATCTATGTCACAGATCTCAAAGTCAAGGTCACATCTACACAAACGCTTTCCCTTTCTTTGTTGCCACTGCTCTCCTCTTCTTTGAGCACCAAGCCAGCCATACCCAACACCACTATACTGGCAACAACACCAGCTGTCACTTCCAATTTCCGATTCATTGGATCCCAGTCTTCACAACTAACAAAAGACACAGGCCCTGAACAAGGATGTAGAAGGGCCGCCTGGATGTCTTGCCTTTTCTACAGCGTGTAGGAAAGTGCACCCAAATCCACACAACCAAAGCAGAAACTCAGACCCACCTGAGAAAAAAACAGGAACACGCTTCTGTCCCATACTCCCTGCTATTGACTAGTTTCTATTTCAAGTTTGAAAGACACATTGCGAGTCACTCTTAAAACTCAAGGTCTGCCTTGATACTCAGTAGAGATATCATGGAACTTAGATCACCAGTACCGCTGACTGTCTACAGTACATGCTCCATTGGGCTAAACTTTGCTACGCAAGGTTTTTTTCTCAAAAAACTGATTTTTAAAAAAATACTACTTAACCTTCCCCAAGAATAAAAAAAGGATCCATAAAAGTTTATTTGTTGTTCTTTAATTTATTTTACTTTTTCTATATAAATCTTAGGGATATCTGTTTGGACCAAATACTTTTAAGTACATAGAGTAAGCAACAGGTAAAAAGATGCACCATTCCATATATTTGTGATAACAGACACAAATTCATCTACAATCTGAAGTGCAGAAGGCCATGCTGGCTCACACACACACCAAAAAAAAAAAAAAAAAAACCAACAATTGAAAGCCTCCTTATTATCTTTCAAATGTTCAAATGCATTTCTAGCTGCCCCTCTGGACCACCACATCAATTTCCGATACCAAAATAGTATGTTTGGGGGGAAGGACAGGAGGACTCTATCCCACCTACATGGTCCCACTCCTTTGAGAAATGTTCCACCTAAGTCTTTTCTACAGCTTTTCCACCTGCCTATATCCTAACCTGTCTATATCCTGCACTATTTTTAACAGTAAGAAAAAGAAAGAGCCCAAACCAAAAAGATTATGGAATTTTATTTACAAGACTATCACTCTGCTTATCCATTAAATATTGACCTCAGCCTAAACAGTAAACAAACCTATGCATAACCTCTCAACTATCAAAGAACAACCTCTTTCTGAAACAGTAAGTAAAAAAGTTTTAAAAATTATACAAGTTATTCCTGGAAGAGCTGAAAATAAAGCCCCTCAGATGTATTTTTCCCATAGCCTGTCAAATGGGCACTCATAACCAAACCATCTGTGTAAAACACTTTCCATTCACAACTTTTTTCTTTCCTAAGATTACTTCTCACTAGGCAGTGAGCAGGCAGAAGCTGGGTACACCACCCAGACAAGACAAAGAAGCCCATATTAAGTATCTCAGTTTCAAGACTCACCAACACCATTATGACACATCACACATTAATGAAACCAAATACATAAGCAAAAAGGCAGGTGGTAGTAAAATTAAAAGCTCTCTTTTGGGAAAGAACTCTTCAAAGTAATGGTAACCAATAGGAGAAGGATTAAAAACACACATTAAATGTCAGTGTCATTAAAGATTAGAGGCTTCCTTAAGGCTTGCAGGAAGGATTCATACTATTGGCTAAGGCAGCGATGAAGAGCCTTGCTGTGAAGGAACATGAAGCTAATGGTAAGCAGAGGAGAGCTTTACTAGGAGCCAAGCTGACTGTGTGCAAAAAGCACACACCGTTGACACAGCACTCCCGAGTAGTAGTTCTGCTACTGTGAACAAAAGCTGATATTCTGGCATTTCGGGCCAGCACACAAATAAAATAATTAATTTTCTAAATACCTTTTCTCCTACATTAATATAAGGTGAAAGCGTGGAATCACATTAGTGCCTCCCAAACATGTGATTATTTTTGTCTTAGTTGATAGTATGCAATTAGGATCACATAAAAAATGTTAAGTACTGTAATAAATCAGAATGGAACAACAAAATTAATTCGTTTCCTCATGCTTTCATCTGGAAAAAATGCAAATTTGGTGGGAGCTGACAAAATGTCACTTTTTATTACCTCTTCGCTGCCACACTTGCACTGCTGACTAATCACAACTTCACGAGGAAACTATGCTCAAATCTGTTATTTTCTCTAATAGTTAAACTGATTTCTTTGTAGTACATTTTAGTTTACAACAGTCAGTTAAACACTTCCTATAGCTTCTAACAAATCGAGAACCACAAACATTTTTTACAGCAGTCAAATCAAAATGCTTAACCTAATTTTTCTGTTATAACTCTAAGAGGGGTTTAGCTACTTGTCTGATTCAAAGCACTCAATACTAAAAAGCTCCCTGAAATGCAATTTATTGTGGTTTGTTTCCTTTTGGGGAAAAAAAAAAAAAAACACATTGTTGAAAACCGCCTACTATGAACTCTGGAGTTTGTCTTTCACAGATTGCTTTTGAATACCAGACACTTTGAAGAGAACAACTCTGAACAATCTCCTAACTGCTACAGTCCATTTAAAAGCAAAGCCAACACCAAACATTTCACACATCAGTAATCTCATTTTTAGTTTTAATAGTAAAGAGTACCATCACTACAGAATGGCTACCTGTTCAAGTAAGAAGGAAAGAAAAAAAATCCCCTAAGGAAGAAAGTTAACATCTCTAAATATTTTTATCAACAGCAAATTCTAGTTAGCATTTCTCAAAAGAACTGCCTGTTAGCCACTGTGGTTTAACCTCCATGCAGCAAGCCTTTTAATATGTAACTGAGTCTCAAAGACTTCATTTATTCAACTCCGTCTGCCTCAGTTGATTTGGGAGGGCTCCAGAAAGTGGAATTTTTTGCAGCAGTTCCTCAAAAGGACTGGCACTAGCCCACCACTGGGCCTGCATTCTTCTCAGTCGGTTCAGGAAAAAAAAAAAATTAAATATGTAGCATTATAGAGCCTGGAATGTAATATGTTTTTAACTCTAAAGAACTTAGTAGGAAATTAAGAAAAGTGGACTAATGAACACTTTTTAAAGAAGCAGTTCAATTAAGTAGAGCTACTTCAAACCTATCAGATGCAAATAAGCAGGTTAAAATTTAAATTGTTGTAAGGCATATACAGGCATTAATTTCAAGTTAAAAACTAATTCAATTACATCTATCCAGTATCAGATGCAGGCACAGGACAAAGTTTGGTAGATTCTCTTCCTAAACTGTTTTACATTTAAGCTTAGCCAGAGATTTCAAGCAAGTTTAAACACCATTATCAATGCCAGTTGATTGCAGGAACACAATTCAAGATTTGGCATAGGAATTCCTTTAATGTTTGCAAAAAATAATTCCCACTCCTAAAATTTTGCAATTGTGATAGGAGTTTCTGCTTCAGGAACCCAAAACAAAACTTTTTTTGGGTTTTTTTGAGCCAGCAAGATATGAGAGAAAAAGAAAGCACTGAACTACTCCAGTCTTAACATATTCTACTTTTATTTACAAGTGACCTCACACCTGTATTTACCAACAGGTGATAAATTAGGTAAGATGGTAAATGGAAGGTAAACTGTAAGTTCGGCAAGTCTACAGAATTTAACAGCTAGCAGAAACACACTTGGCTTAATGTGAGAATATTTTTCTACTGCATTCCCTCTAGTGTTGTCATATAATACTACGATGTGGGTTTTCTGTTTTTATTCTCACTTTATGCATTGAAAACACTATTTGCACTGTTTTAAAAGAAACACAGTTTACTTGATAGCAAGATTTTGTGAAGTTAAAAGGATTTTTGTTTTGATGAACTGATGATTAAAAAAATATCTTTTAAAAACTTAATTATAGGTGTATCTTCAATTAGAAAAACATAGGTACAGACAGTTAAGTGTCTCTCTTACAGAAACAAGCAGCACAGGAGATTCCATGACCTATATTTATGAAGTGCTTGTGAAACTTATAAATAAACATGGTTTAGACTCTGGTAGATAGTACACCTCTTACTAGAGAGAAAAGTCAGTGCTTTGCAAATGCAAAGAATACCGCAAACTTTCACTGTAAACAAACATTCAAAGAATGCTGTTCTGTTCACAAAGACTCTCAAACCAAGTTAATAAAACTGAAAATATGATTCTCTTTGCAGATGCTGTTCTTTTTAAAGCAGAGCATTGTTCTGCCTTATCTAGGAAACAACTTCACAAGCCCATCTCAGGTTTAAACCTGATCACAATGACTGTAATGTTATTCTTGCCAAGACTTGGACCTAAAGACCCTCTTGTTTCCAGTTACCATTGAAAATATTCCGTAATTTAAAATTCAGTAAAATTACGATGAATTTCCTGACATCGTATTTGCAAATGCATTTAAAGAAATATTTTCTTAATTTATTAAAAAATGGTTAGTACATTAGTAAGTGTTAATAAAGTCTCTAATACAAGTCTTGACAGTCAGGTGACAGTAAGACAATATTTTACATGCCATATTAAAAAGGGTCTTAAAAATAAAAATCCAAAGTACACGTCTCTTTTCTGAGAAAATCCATAAACCTAAGTGGAAGAGTGAGTGACCAGCTCATTTGGTATTTCACATGAATTTTTAAACCAAGTCAATAAAAGCTATGAAGACAGCTGCAGTCTACAATCAAAATGCTTCTTGTGACTGTTCTTTCTCCTACAGAAAAAAAATCCCCTTTTAAATATAGCATAACAAGATGGATATTCCAGTTGCAGCTGTGAGGTGCACTCCCATTTGTTATTTATTAAAAGCATAATGAGAGGTAAATTATTCATCCTTCTTTGCTCACTAGGTAACATTAACCAAGCACAACAGATGAATGACTGCCAAGACACAAATACAGAACGCCAAACTGTAACCCTTCCAGAAACTCATTAAACAGATCTATAAAAGAAACAACAATAAAAATACTAAAGCAACAAGATTTCAGGTTTTGCCCTATAGTGAGGAATACAAATATTCGAACAGATGGTAGCTGCCAAT
This sequence comes from Corvus brachyrhynchos, assembly GCF_000691975.1. Taxonomy (NCBI): domain Eukaryota; kingdom Metazoa; phylum Chordata; class Aves; order Passeriformes; family Corvidae; genus Corvus; species Corvus brachyrhynchos. The sequence goes on along the minus strand of NW_008237919.1, from coordinate 11,415,399 downwards.
ACATACTTCTAGTCTGAATAACCTTACATCTGCTTCAAAAGAGAAGCTGATAATTTCACAGTTACAGCAAGTCTGTAGAAGATTAATTATTTTATCTATCTAGATAACTGTTTCTGAGACTTCCTAAGAACATGCTTTAAAATGAACACAGCAGACAAACCAAGCAATACAAAACTTAGTACAGTATCTGCAAACAAAACAGACAACACTTTCAAACTCATAAAAGCACTGTAGCTTTTTGGCACCAAGACAAACTCTGGGGGTATCATTAAGGCTTTGGTCACTCTGTGTTCTCTTACTTCCCAGATCCCTGAGACTCTCGGGGAATTAGTGGAGCATCAGCACTCTAGCAGCACAAATTTCTGCATAGCCCATCGCTTGAAATCAACTTGTAACCAGAATTTACTTTCTGAGCCTTACTCTCCAACATAACTACATCAGAAATCAAAGCTAACTCAAATCTGCTACGCAACTAGTACAGCTTACACCACCACTTACCGGCGACTAGGTATGACCCTCAATACTGCTCGACAGACCATAATGCAACCAGAAACGCTACAGGCGAGCGCAGCCCCACAGTCCCACAGCGCAGAACGCCCCTCCGGTCCCTGCTCACGCTGCTCTGGCACCCCTCGAGGGGGGTGAAATCTGCGAACCCCACGAGGGGCCCTGCCCGGCCCTCCCCCCCTTCTTTCTCTGCCCCTTTCGGCGCTCTCCCCTGATCCGCACCTGCCGCCCCGCCGGCCGAAAGCTCTGTGAGCGGAGGCGAAGCGTTCAGCACTAGCTCAGCTTCTTCTCGCATCCCTCCTCTCCTCGTCTCGGTCACTGCTGCCCGGCCGCCCTTGCCCTCGGGCCCCGCACAAGCACTACGTGGGGAGCACGGCAGCTGCTCCGACCCGCCGGCGCCCGGGGCGCGATGGCTCTTTGTCCACCG
>NW_008237919.1:11385888-11413855 GCF_000691975.1 Corvus brachyrhynchos | reverse complement strand
GGCGGTGGGGCGGGGGGGGCAGGTGTGCACGGCCCCGCTGGCGCCCCCTAGGGGCCGGGGGTGACCTCCGTGAGGGGAGTGGGCGGGACGGAGGGAACGGCCCGGGCCCGCGGGGGCCTGCGCTCGTCGCGGAGGGTTAAAGCAGGGAAACATTGCTTCTGGTCAAGGGCAGGCGAGGACAGGGCTGTTAAACTGAGTGTTTTGTTGCCGTGAAAAACACAAGGAAGTTAATAATTCTGTGTTTAACGATATGCAGTAACAAAGGCACCGGATTGCACAATTGAAAATGAGAAAATGAAAGATATGCCAGATGATTATCCAGCAATTTTCATTCATGGGGCATGCACTGCTCCAAATTGTGAACCTCCCTAATGTATATCATAATCAAAGACTGAACTCTACACACTAGATTTCTAAAACGAGGCCATGTATAGAGCTATAAAAGGACTCACTTGCTAAGAAGAGGTGTTTTTCCAGCCCCAGTAGTTTGATAAAGAGTGATTACTACTATGTCTCATCTGGGCTTGCCCTAAGGCATCCCCACTGCCACCCTGACACAAGCACGGTACTTAATGCACTTGAAGTCCTGGTCTGTACTGTTCTGTGAGTCCTATGTCTTTAAAGGCAATAGGCAAAGTGTTATAAAGCTGCCATAAATAAGACTCCATTTCACCGCTGGTCTGATTACAGTGCCAAAGAATATGCTTCAAATGACAGCAGTATTGGCTGGACCATGTACTTTCCTTGCTGTTACTGCAGCTGAACTGAGCCGTGTGCTGCACGGTGAGAAACATGAGCAAAAAACTAAGGTAAACAAGACCTTGTCCCATTCATCAGTTAAGGAATCTAGGCCGCATTCCAGTCAATAATTGAAACTTTAATTATCCTGACAGCTTTCCACTGAATGTGAAAGAATCCTGTTTGGCCAGTCCTGCAGGACGTAGCCACAGACAAATAATGTTCTTTGTGGCACATTCCCCATGGCATCCACCAAGCGAGAAGTTAATTGAGAGCAAAATAATACGACAAAGACGATGTCAGAAGGCAAATGTATCAATGCCGTTCGTCATAAAGTAAATACAGTACCTATAAATACTAATATCTTCTAAATTACTTTCCAGTATGTAAATCTACGCTGACTACAATGGGGTTTAGGCAGAAAAAATGGCTACAGAACATCATCATCAATAGCTTTTCTGGAAGCAATCTGAAAACCAGGAAACCAAAGTGCAAAAAATGGAATATTCAAACAGCAGTATAACTTGAAATTGGTTGTAAAAAACCCAAAAGAGCAGAGATGTTCAGTTCAAGGAGCTCAAACTTTAAATTATTTAATTTGCTAATATTGACATGAAATAGAATCCAGATGGTGCTATCAGAATACAGGTTTGACAAATTAGAAGATGCATCAGAAAGTTTATTAAAAACAGGGTTGCAAAAGAGACATGACAAGTGGAATCAGAAGTTGAAAACAACCTATTAAGACATAGTAAACCAACAAGAGTCTATAATTAGGATCTGTAATCCTATAGTTCTTAATCCTGTACAATGACTGTGCTTGGCATGACAATCTGCTGTCTTAACCAGATTAGACATCCTGCATTTCAAGAAATAAAAGCAATACAGTTCCAAAGACATTTGACTGTGCTAAAATTAATCACCAACAGATTTATTTTGTCAAAGTACTCCTGTATTTTGCTGTGTGTAATACTTTAAAGAGTCAGGCAGCAACAAACCACAGAAAGCATCATTTACATGGTTAAAATTAAAAGCTAAAATAAATTGAATCAATAAATTGAATTGAATCTAGAGTAATAAATAAGAGAAAGGAACATTTTGCGAGGGGCAGGGGGAGAAGAAAAATATATTTGCTCCTTTAAAAGGCCTTTGCTCCTTCCTGAGCTGCACATCAGTGTAAGGGCAGAGCTACTCCTCCAGGCATCATGAACTGAGAGCCAAGGTCACCAATGAGGGCACAGTCAAGAGCAGGGCCTGGTGGCAATAGCAACCAGCTTTGTCATATACCAGTGACCATCACTCAAGGTGAGATGTCAAATCAAGTCCAGGATCCATTCAGGGAGTCTTGTCAGGAAGAGCAAGAGGCAGTACTGGAGACATACATGTATGACCTATGTGCAGACCTACACCTGTAATGTAGGTCTGAGGCTCATGCGAGGAAGGATCGTCCAACACAGACTCACACAAGACAAAGTACAGTTTGTCTGTTTGCTCTGAGCTCCCTAGTGTGGTTAAATGGCCCAGATCAGAAATTCCCGTTCTCCAGCTAGATAGAACACTGAATAGTACCTTGGCACAGACCTGGCTGGAGCAATCTGTATACTAAAAACTGAGTCTCACTTGCATAGCTTCTCTCCAGTCATACTGATGCAAGGTGTGATAAAAATCCTTGCAAACAGTACCTGCACTGCACAGAGCCCCCCTGAGCTGCAGCTCTGTCTGTCAATGTCTTCTGTCACATTTGAACCATCTGTCTGAGAGATTGTATCTTCAAATGTGGTTGGTTGCTTTCCTAATAGTTCACTCAACCTAAGAAACCTGTTTCAGGGAGGAGAAAACAGAAGAGACAAGGCTGTTTCACAGAAGGTAGTACCAGGCCATGGCAGGCCTCTCTGTTGAAGGCGAGAATGGCTGCTGGACTTTAAAAAAATCAAGTGCATAATTTTTCTTTGATCTGAATTTAGTTAAAGTTTCTCATTTCTACACGGAAGCATGAATACCAGCTAATGTAATTTTCCCCCCTACAGGTTGGGAGGAATAAAAGAATGAGATGGTTGTTTTCTTTGAAGAAGATGTTCAAGTGTTTGGTAGGGGAGGATGTCCCAACAATTTCATGGATAAATAAAGCAAATAAACTTTGAAATCTCATTTTCTACTTGCCTGTGGTACTTCTTACTTGTTTATTTTAATAATTTTTTTTATATTGAATAAACTGTAATTATTACCTGCCTTTTTGTGAAGATATTATAAAACAATAAACTCAAGAAAACCAAGGGATGAATCTATTAATAGTAGTCACACATGCGTTGAAACCCCAGAGTACAGTGAAAAAAACCAAATAATGATCCGCTATATACAAAAAAAGTTAGAGAGACTATAAATTTTATCTATTTTAGAAGTTTCCTCTCCCTTCTACTAGCTCAGTTGAACCAGTGCTAGCAATATTGGGAACTGTATTTCCCCATGCAGGCATATTTCTTCAATGTTCAGCTAAGCAAATGTTCAGGAAAGCAAATCCAATCAGTAAATTGGCATAAATAAGCTTCCAGCTTATTGGAGCCCTAAAACCAATCTCTATGCTGCCCTCCTTCTTCAACTAATAGAATGTTAAAACCGGTGAGGTCTGTGTTATTTTTCAAATCTACACACTAAAAAAAGGCCCAGAATAACAGAAGATAAGCAGGATTGATATTAACTGCTCCTGAAGCTCTTTCTCAAAACTTCCAACTGTGAAAGACAGAACAGCCGCCCTAAACAGCGCATTCCAGCGCTGAACTAACCTTGGAGTTACAAATGTCTTCCAAAGTCTAACCTCATCTCCCTTGCTGCAGTGTAGAAGAGGTAATGAGCTTATCTTAGTGGATACCGGAAGCAGCAATCTTCAGGGCATTTGATAGCATCATCTATACACTCAATTTTGTCAAAGAATAAACAATTATTTTAAACTTTCCTCATAGGTGATGTTTTTTAGATCCCCAATTGTTTTTATTGTTCTCTCTGGGTTTCTTCTTGTGAGTCTTTATCAGAACAGTGCTCAGTTCCAGGCACATCACTCCAGATGAGGTCTGACCAGCACTGACTTTAAAATATCACACATCTGCTTATACATCCCACCAAAGATCCTTTGCTTTTTCTCTTATGGGAGCAGAATGCTGCTTCACCAGTCCTTCTTCAGCTTGTGTACAACCTCACTTGTGAATTTTCTTCTGTGTCCATTTATTCTTACTGAATTCTAATCTTGTTCTGAAAAAAAAATGTTTAAGACCCTTGATATCTTGCAGATTTGGTAAGAGCATTGTCTATTCCATCAGCCAAGTCATTAATTAAAGTACTGTATGTCATCAGATCCAGAATGATCCTCTGACCTGAGATGCTCTTGTTGAAAAATTTACCTTCTAAAACCATGGTTTGAGTGGGGTTTTCATACCCATCTTGTATTGTTTTTACAATAGCTTATGCTGGACAGCATGCCCCTCCCTTTCTTATGAGATGTCACAGGAGGGAATTTCAAAAGCCTTACCACGCTCTGTCTGTATTGCATATATTAATTCTTTCCTATTTGTCTTCAAAAGATATGCTCAAATCACGAAACAAATACATTGCAGCATCAAAACCTCAAACTGTTTCATAGTCTTCACCTCTGTTATCAATGTTATTACCTCTGTTGTCCATGCACTAAATCAATGTCAGAAACGAGCTTTAAATTATTTCCAAAAAAGAGAATGCTCATTGAAGTCCTGTATTCATTAATTGAAAGTCAAGGCTTGAATACTAAAAAATATAAACTTGGCAAATAAATTCCTTTTATGCACAGCATATATCTATACACAACCTGTAGAACTTACTGGCACAATATTAAAAAAATGGTACACTCTTTACTGATTTAAAAAAAATGAAAACAACACTATTTCATAAATACACAGAACACAGCCTAACCAGGGAAGATACAAATTAATGAAGAATATGAATTCTTTGTTAACTATTAAAATGACAAGCATTAAAAAGAAATTTTCCCTTCAAGCGTGATAGATTACAATTGTTTGCTTTGACCGTAAGATTGATTCTGCAAACAAGCTGCCCAACTAGACCGATTCTACTGTTGAATATGAAATAAATAATGCCTCTAGATTGTTTTGGAGGTACTTATAAATGTAACAATACCAAGTGGAAGAAACATAAAAACTGAAACGGCCTTACCAACTTATGTAAGGACTGACATGTGGCTTCGTTTATCTTTAGAAGCAAGCCAGGAATGGATCCAGAGTGCGATTAAAAATAGTACAACATGTTCATCCCTAGCTGGAAAACAGCAGAGATACCAAACCTGAACTCAGAAAACAGAAAATAAAAATACAAAATACATTTTCACATGAAAGTTAACTCTCCAAAAATCCAAACAAACTTTGTAGCCCTGACAAATCTGTTGTTGAAACTCAAGAATTCTTTTACTTGATGAGACTCCAAAAACAGCTCCACCAAATACCAAAAATAAAACCAGTGAAAGGCATCACGTGAGAATTCAGGAATCCTGGGTTTTATTCACAAGCCTGCTTTGGACCTGGGTACCTTCCCTGTACCCTAATTTTTCCATCTCTAAATGAAATCCATGAAACTTCTTCCTCCTTCCCCATAACATGTACAAAAATGATGAAGTTTAAATAAATAATTTTTCAAAGGTCTTCATTCTTTCAGACTGAAGTTGCTATGAAAATGGAATGTATGGCTTTAATGGGCTATTTTTTCTTTATTTTTGCTCAGTGATGCAGAGATTCAAAATCAGACTTCAGTCAAGCCTACCAGTTATTGCTGAGTTCTGCCCTATAAGGTTAAGCTGATCTTATGGAGAAGTTTTTACAGGTACCAGGCATTTCCCTGTGTGATAGAAATACCGTTTTGTTCACCTTCTGTTTAGCGTTACCTAGTTGCTACAGGCATCACTCCACTGGGCATAGGAATGCCTCCCAGTTTAGAGTGGCCTTTTCTTCTTGTCTTCTTCTGTCTTCTCCAGATCAGCACACTCATGATGGCAAGTTCAGCGCAGCAGAGAGGCATTTCTGAAAAGTAATCTGAATTCTTTACTCAGTTGCATAGATGGTAAAAAATGCTTAAGTAGTATTGAAACCAGAGCAGTTTCAGTTGCACAAAAGAGAGGGATTACTGTTATGCTTCCCAAAGTGACCTTAAAAGTGCTAGGCCTCCCAGGAGTCTAGTCTCCAGTATCATATACATCTCTGTTACCTTGATTGGAAATGTTCTCTCACACTCACCGTGGTAGGAAACATTTTCTGTCACCTCATTAAAATAGTCAAAGCATGGATTTACCCAGAGGAGAGTGAAGGATAAATTCCCCAGCTAGCATCATTCAATGCCTGGGCATGTTCTGGGCCACGCACTGGCTCAGCAGCAGCACAGCAAGCAGAAGGTTTGTTTCATCTGCTCTTGGCTAACAGATTGAACCTCATGTCTGGGGGAACAATGAGACTTTACATGCTGTTCAGGCATTTTTTTCTAAGTGAAAAGTTGCAGAGAGCAGAGAATGAGAGGGTTTGTTGAAATTCAGGTGGAAATTACCAGGCTCGTTATTCATAGAAAAGGTTTGTTGTTTATCTCTGTCGGTTCACCAAACTCAGTGCTCTTTTTCCTGCATGCTACTTGCTCTTTTCACACTCCTTTTGTTTTTTCTCCTCTTAAGCAATATCTGAAAAGTGGACAAATGAAGTTCTAAGGGAAATGTATAGCATTGAAGTATGCAAGAGAATAAAGCCAGAGTTAGCTTTAATACAGGACTGGTAGGACCACCTGGCTGATGGAGTAAAGTCCTCAGTTTTATCCTTTTCGCGTGTGTATTACTGCTACTTTGAATACCAGAATGTATTATTAGGGTTCTTTGAGTTAAAACTAGTTAAATAAGAAAAAACTCATGTGAGTTGTTCCCTTTAAAAAAAGGAAATTAATGGTGGTTAGCCAATTCAATGTAATCCTTTTTTAGCACAAATACCAATAATCCTATTCTCACAAATACAGCAACAACAACTATTCCAAATTCTTTCCAGACAATAACTAACTCAAAAGAACTCACCTTTTCTAGACATATTTCCCTGGAAATGCTCTTCTGTTCTTAGTTGCTATCTTTTTCTTGGAATCTCTTCTGTCTTATCTTTCCCTTTGTCTCTCATACAAGTAGAGACTCCAACAAACCTCTCTGCCCAAGAGACAACTCAAGAAAATCCTCCATCCTTACAGTCCTGTTTGCATTTGCTGGTACCATGAGTCTAAATTTTGGGTTGAGGTCCCCCTTAATTTGAATAGAGATAATGAAGGGTGTACTTTCTCCCACCAGTTGCAGCATGGTTTAATCATGCCTCTAGCAGTGTTATATATGGTGAATTGCTCCACAGTTTTGTATCACTCATCACTGCATGGTGTTATTATCTAAAGTAGTGCACTAATCTGGATCATCATTCTTGTAGGTGGATTTTCATAGACACAAACCAAAATATAATCAAATGAAGAATTTCTCCAAATAAGCAAAGCTGTCCTTATAAATTGTAAAGTGGGAGAAACAGAATGGCTCAGTTGTAGTGTTATGTGTACTGTCCATTTTTACACACTATTTTTATTGTTGTTGTTGTTGTTATTATATTTCCATACAGGGCACAGGGGTCATCATTTGCTATTCTGAGATGTAACATCCCTCACTGAAAACCTAGGACATTAAGCTATAAAGAGCATGAATTTATGAGGCTTCCAGTGATACCTCAAAAATCTTGACTGAGAGCACAAACATGCCTGTTGTGCAAGCAAAGATGCATTATTAACTCTAATACAGATGAATATTTTTTGGTGTAAAATAAACATTTAAATGGGAGAAAATATTTGTCTTTCTCTAATTTAACTCCCTAAGAAGTGCAGGAGACATTAGTATATATTATGAAGCACAGACTATCAATATTCTTCAATGTCAAGAACAATACAAAATTTTGTTAGTATGACTTATTCTTTAAAAAGGTAAGAAATTACAGTTTTGCAGCATCTGCATGTAAAAAAAGAGAATTATAATGCAAATGGTTGTGCAATCAGCTGCATTTTTAGGTAAGTAAGGAAATGATCTAATATCTAACATTTGATAATGTGCAAGAAGTTTTGAAACTCTGGTCATATTGCAAAGCAGAATGATACTGACTTCAGAAAAGCCAGTCCATAGAGCAAAATCACGCACCACTCCTGTGATTGCCTTTTAAGCATTTAGCTTTCACTTAAGCTAGATAGCATATATTGAATAACCTACCCAGACTGTTTCAGATGAGCATGATAAGGAGCACTTTGGAGACATAAGTCATGAGAAAGCTCTCCCAGTCAATCTAGGCACTGGCTTTTGAATCTAGTTCCTGGACACCTTATTCCTGGATGCACTGTTGATCTGATCATCTGTCTGATAAGCCCCATGGTGACATTGTGTGTCTGTGCCTTTTGCCAATAAAAAGGATTGTTGAGGCTGATAAGAGTCACAGTAATAATAGTTCTAATAGCAAACTCAGCACTACTGCATAACAAATGATGTTTATTTCATTACAAGGAAGTTGCAAAGCATAGTGTTTCTGATTGCAGTTTTACAGTACTCAGAGAATTAATCTGTCAGGACAGCAGGCTTTATCCTGCAGACAAATTCATTTGTAATCCTCTCAAGTATTCTACCATGTGACTTCAGGAGATAAAAGAGCCTCCTTTAAAGTATATTTCCATAACCCACATTGAGTGATGCTAAGTACAGTGGTATCTCTCCCACTAGATTAACTTTTAATTATTGCAATTTCTCTCATGAAAGAGACTGCTAGATAGCACAGCAAGTCTCTACACATTCATTCTATGGGCAGAGGACATTTTATGTTAATTTACTGATTTATTTGAGACAGGAATTCCAGCAGCAAGTGACAGTAAGTAGGAAAGTATAACAAAACTCAATTTATTCTCATCTGAGAAAATCTGACAGCAGGTTCTTCAATACTGCTCTCTTCCCAACACTTAAATTATTCACTTCCTTCCAATAAGAAAGTTCTTTCATGTTGTTCAGACCACATTTTAACGTATTTTATGGCATTTCTTTGGATATTGGCATTATGTGTTGTTGTTACAGATACTGAAGTGCTTGTTTGAAGCTTCAATAGCACACAATATGTAATAATGTCTCTTCCAGAAATCTCCCAGTATAAATGGGCCCAAAAATCCAGAGGAAAGAGAAGCTGGAAGCATAAATATATTAAATAACTTTTATTTGATGGATTTCTACTATCTGTTGCACTGAGCTGTCTTGTTAAACACCCATGGATGACACTAGCAGAAACCTGTCTTGTTACATCATGCTCTGGTTTTGTCTCTCATGTGTGTTCAAAGTACATCAAGAGAAAATGAATGCAAAATACACCATTATTGGTGATCATTAGTAGAACTGCATATAGAAAGGAACTTCTGAAAACTGTTTTTGTAGATGAAACCACATTTCCCTAGAAGGAAACAGAGGAAGAGAGGTAAAAACATTGCCTATCTTTGGAAATATCTGACAAGGAATTAGGGACACCTTAGTAGTAAAAAAAGGAGTACTTCCTACAGAACCAGTCACAATGGAGCTACACAGCTGGAAACCTGTATTTATTTCTGCTTCTGAAAACATAGGAGCTCTAAATCTCATGTCTTCTGCAAAACAGCTCAGAGCCAGTAGAACAATCTCAGCCGCTCCAATCTGCAGGAAAACTGAAGAGCCACCAGGAAAACCACCTGATACCCACTGACACACAGAGGTGCTATTATTTACTGCTCAGTGAGACCAGTAAATGATTATTCTCAGCAAAGAAAAATGTTTTAGCTCTAAGTAATTATTTTACCAATGACCTTAAAATATCCCTGTTGTTAAGAATTTTCCCTTCACAGGGCAGTCTCCGTAATAGGATCAGGCAGTATGTTTCTTCATGCCAAGTCACTGAATGCTAAAATGATTTGTCATCTTTTGCCACAGGCCACTGCCTGACACACACATGCCAAAGTCTAATATCTCGCCTGCTTTGACATCAAAGTGTCTTCCTTCGGCCATTAACAACAAGAAGAAAGGCAGACAATGGCAGAAACTTCCATTCTTTCTGAGAGAGTTTTAATTGAATAAGTGGCCTCAAATAGTTTAATGGGACTAAGGCAGGGGGGAAAACCTTTCATCATAAAATGAATTAAATCTATAAATCTTGCTTATTCTCTTACCCTGCATTTTTTTGAATTTATTTCACAGTCACATTATTTCATTCTCTGTTGAAGTTTATGACAACATTATGTGATATCTCCTGGGCTTTCACAGTCTATCACCTTTTACAGCTCACTCTTAATGCCCTGTGTCATAAACGACAGAGTGCATCTCATTTTACAAAGGGGAAGAGGGAAAGAAGTCCTATGTAAAAACTCCAGTTGCAAAGGGTTTTCACATGCTGAAATATACAATTGTGAATAGGTCCACTGAGACTTTTGGTAGCAGCAGCTCTGCCTGTTTTGAGGCATGAGTGATTTCTACAGCATACCCCAGAGACCTGATTTCCCAAATCAAATTAGCAAAGCAGAAATGCAGCAACATCTGTGCTCCAGGGTGGGATCAAGGTGCAGATGGAGCACATATTCAGGTTTGGTGGGGTTGTCTCTGGTCTTCCTATTTAGATGTATTTATTCAGTGCTATTCACTGGTGTGTCTTCACAGGACCGTGCTAGAGACATAACACTTTTCAAGAGAAGTTGCAGAACAAAATGCTCTCTTCTTGTCCATCCCATTTTGGAGGAAATAAAATGCAAAAAACTGTATGTGCCAGCCAAAACCATTGCAAGATTCTTCATTCAAATGAAAGAGGTCCTTCCGATGGCAAGTGGCGTTATAATTATAGACTAGAAAAGAGCAAGATCAGCAGCTGCTGCTGCTGCTGCTGCTTGCGTTTGTTCCCTGTGTAACTGACAGGACAGAGTACTTGGCAAAAACAGACTTCCAGAAGTGGAAAGACATTTTAACCCCTGTTCTTGTCAGTCCACTCCTCTTAGGGCTCAGCAGCAGCAACCCCTTGCTTCAGGTTAAGGGAAGAGCAAGGTGATTATTGCGGATCTGAAGGGGACTTGGTTTAGGACGTCTGAGAAAGAGGAAGGGTCCAGGATTTGCCTTCGGGCTTGGATTGCTGAATCAAAATAGCAGGTCAGTGAATACAACATAAGCTTAATATATTTTTATAGCTGGCTTAACTCAAATCTCTCTCACTCACTTTCTCTTCTATGCCATAAACTAAAAAATAAGGTAAACAATGATAAGGGGTAGGTCTGCCTTGAGGTACTATTTATTTATACATTCTGTAATGTGCCTTTCGTGGTCAGTTAGGAAACACTGATAGCTGTTATTTTTTACTGTGGTTTCTCTCTGAATCCTAATGCATCCTGAAATTCTCAGCCAGGCAAAAATCCCATTTACAGTTGGGTTCGATATTAATGGAGAGGACACACTTATATTTTAGCTGTTTATGCCTTAAGTCTTTTGATGATCTTAGCAAAAGTGGAGTAATATATAACTCAGATTTCAGTCTGTGCTTGAGAAAGTTTCAGAAAGGAAATAAACACTGAGTAAAAAAAAAGCAGCATCGTAGATATGAGTCAAGGTCTCTACAGGCATCAAATGGGCATAACTTATGTCCTCAAAACTCACAAATCCATACCAGCAAAAAGCCTAGCCCTATATCTGCTGATGAATTTAAGGGCAATGTGATTAATAGGAACGTTTTTCATGACACCGGTGCCTGTAGTATCTGATCTAATGTACTCTGTCCTTCTTCTGCCCTGGCCAAAAGAGTGCTCAGGAAGGAATGTGCTGGGGGGCATCATTATGCTTTGCTCTTCCTGTCTGTCTCAATTTTAGCTTTTTAATTTCCTGTAGCCATAAGTAATGTAGGAAGGACTCTCTGCCAACGTGCTCCCCGTGAGCCAAGGGCTTGGGACCCACCGTGCAACAGCCAGAGTCAGTGCAAGGCTTTACACCAAAACTTGTCGTTGCAAAGGGAGGCCATACCTAAATGGTTGTAGTTGTTCTCAGAGAAAAAAACCACAAATGCAGATATAAATTTGTGTTTGTTGTCTTGAGAAATCTAACCAGACAAACACATAGCTGTCTTTCATAGCTTTGTATAGGCTAAATTGTTCTATAATCACCTAATCTGACCTAATGTATATTTTAAGACATTGAATTACATTATCCTGAAGTCCCTATATGAACCCAATGGTAAATGTTAGGGAAAGCATTTGCTTAGCAGGAAGATAAAACAGAGTGTACCACAGGCAAGGCAAGGCAAAGAAACGAAGGCACCAAAACCTAAAATTGCTGTAACAGTCCCACTTTTCTTTGCCCCATTTCAGAGGCAGAAAGAAAAAAGCAGGGGCAGCCAGTATCTTCCAAGAGTTTCTGTTCAGAGTCAAGGGCATTAAGTCCTAAGGGATGGCTGGAGTGTGATTAAGTGAAATATAATTGCTAGAATCAAGCAGACAAATTGCATTTCATGGATAAAACTCTCTTCTCCCAGTCTAATGTATGGGGAAATATTCTTAATCCTGATTCCTGTTATCACCACAGCTCTCCATTTGTGGCCAAAGCCCGTCCACTAGGCCTTGCAAGACAGGATTTGCTTCAGGTCTGTAGAGAAGGTAGACCCATTTTGTCCAGCTTAACTACTGGCTACTTAGTTTCTGGCTCTTTGCAGTCTCAGACACCTGGGAGGAATGAATCCTTCCTGAACCTCCTATGCAGAAACCAAGGGTCATGGTTTTGACACTAATCACTGCCTTCCTGCAGCGCTGCAGATTCTGCGAAGGTGCTGCAAGCAATCTTTTTTCATCTATGGCCCACAACACAAGAGACCTCATAGAAAGTTTAACAGATGCCCAGATACCAGGGAAGACCAGCAGAGCCCCTCAGCCCCTGTATGTCTCAGTTATGTGAATTTTTCCTGAAGGTCATCTTCTGTCCTACAATTTGCCCTCAGCTTAAAGATCCTAAACAAGAGGGTGACTATCCAGTCCCCTGTTCTGATATTTGGCTGCCCCCACAGTTAGCAATGTATGTTTTGTTTCATCCTGCATTTGTCTAACTTCACCCTCTCGTTTGTGGCCCTGTGTTGTGCTGAGGGTCTGGGTTCTTGCCAGGCTATAAACCCTCCCATTATCAGACATCTTTTCTAGATCTAAGTCCCTACATTCAGTCATTCCTACTGGAGATTTCCATTACAAAGTGGATATTAATGGGGAGATAGAGACACACTTGTTGGTGATATGGCTTAAACACATACTCCACAGCATCAATGTGCAAAGTCTAAAGGCTCCTACAGCAATTCCAGGAAGCACAGTGTATTTTTAAGCATTTTTTTTACCCCATTCCTCCCCTATAGCCTACCCACAGATTTCTTTCATCGTTTATAAAGCCCCACTCTGCTGGAGAACGGAATCTTTGCCTCCATTTTCTTAAGCACTGCGTCCTGACCACAAGCTTTTTAGCAGACAGGACTGCATTTCCATGCCAGTCTGACAGGTTGGCTCTTGCATTGAACTTCTTGGAGTACAACAATGACAACAAAAAATTTAAAGGTCTGTGCCAAGGCTCAGGAAAAGAAAAACTATCATTTGGATTCTAAACACCAAAACCCATACTTCTTTAAAAAAAAACAAACCTAAAATAATCTTCAGGCCCATGCTGGCAAATATTGAGTAGTCATTCTGCAGAGGAAAAGAGACAGTATGTCAGCAGTACAAGGCTTATGGTGTCTTTTCCCTGCTGATTTCCTTGGTGACTACAATAAGAAGTGGCACTTTTACAGCTGAATTTTAATGGCTTACTTTATGCTCTGCATCAGAGACACAGCCAAGATGCACAAAATACTACCAAGTTATCTATTAACTAGGAGTTCAGATTTTTCTCCTCCCTCCCTCCAATAAATTTGCTACAGTGGCATCACAAAAATATAGACAAGAATCATATTTGTGATACACAGTAACTTTCTTGAGATTTTGAGCTTGTCTTAATTACTCTCTTTCTTGCATGCTGTATAAAACTTCTTCCATCCACATTTGGAGTTAGGATTTGTGTTGTAAGCACACAGAATTTCCTGTAGCATTTCCCTACGCTGGGTAAGCAAGTACCAAACCCAGCACAATTTACCTGTGTATTTTCAGTAGTACTTTAATTACACTGTGTCTCACCCTACCTACCCAAGAAGCCCTATGGCTTGTTTTGCATGGCCATGCAATGCTGAAGTCTTGACGAGTAAGTCTAGCTGCCAAGGAGAGAAATAACAGCATTCCTCAGCTGATTTCAGCTGCTGTCGTAACTGTTAATGAAAGAGGCAGTCTCCAAATCTCATTTGGTTTTGAAATGATTATAATTACTATAGCCAGCTAAAAATACTGGCTGGAGATGTACATGCATTTGTGGAATTTAGCTTTACTTCTCTTACCAAGAAGCTGAAAAGTTTTGAAAAAAAATTTTAAACAAATTTGCTTCCCATTCTTCATTCACGCTAAAGTGGAGCAAACTGAGAGTAAGCAGAGATTTCAGAGGTGTAACATGTCCCTGCCACTGCCACCCAGGAAGGTGGCCACATTCAGTGCTAACTGCTGGGTTTGGGTGGTCATTGATGCAAAGCCCAAATACAGCCTTGCATCAGTCGATCTCAACAGGGCTTGCAAGATTTTCATTTTTTCCCCCCCTTTCTATATATATATGAATACAAACACCATGTATTTGTGTACACATTCAATTATATATTTAAATTTACATGTATATCCATGTATCTATCTATACAAGGGTACATTCAGGTTAGGATATGCTGTCTAAAATGTTGTTGGTGTCCTGCTTCTCTTCTACCGTTTCTAGGCCCAGCCTACCAAGACGATGACAGTCACTTATTCCAGCAAAGTAGCAAATGCCACTTTCTTTGGATTTCACAGATTACTCCTAAGGTGGAAAGGCAGCATCTACAAATTGCTGTACAGAGAATTTATTGTTTTTGCTACTCTTTACACAGCGACACATCTCATTAAATGTTATACTGAAATTTCAGACCTCCTTGTGTTAGGCTGATGAATGATGGGGGGAGGTTACTATTTACTTATTGTCTTTTCCTTGAACATTTTCTAACGTGCTTACCTTTCCATGTTTACTTTAAGGTTCCAGAGGAAGTACCTAAGGTGTCAATACTGTTTATCATATTCAGCTGATTGCACTTTTAGCCTAGCATTGAGCAACCGTCCCACTGAAGTTAGACTAAATAAAAACTCAAAGCTAGCCTAGGTTATACAGCTTTTGTCATTCTGACATTGTGACATGAGCATGCCTCCCTGCTTTAGGTCATAGGTATAGACCTTTTGTTCTCCCTGCAGAACTCTGTTTTGGTTGCTTGGTGGGAATATAACAACCTTGAGAGGTAATAATTTTAGAGTGAAGTTATATAGCCAGAAAAAGCAAAGTTTTGCTTAAAGCAAGGAAGGCATGCAAACTTGATTTTTAAGCTTGCAGAGAACCAAGGAAAACTGCCTGGAAGCCGGACGTGGTTATTATCTGTGTGTCATCCAGCACGCAGGAGGAACACAATAGAAGAAGAATTGCTTTTTCCACCAAGGTGTGAATTAAACACCTGTATGACAGATGCAATGCATCAATTAGTACAGTGAAACTTTTAATGGATGAAGTACATTACATAGAAGTATCAAAATTATGGTTCCATTCTTACCATGATCTGTAATTAGATCTCTGCTTTTTATTGGAAGCAAGGAGGAAATGAGCTTCAGTTTGTCTCTGATTAATCACTATTTTTTGTTCAGTAATCTATACCTGTAAACAAAGAAAGAAAATTATGGCATTAATATATAAAGAAATAACAGAATCTCACGGTTATTTAAATTAATCTAGTTTTACTGAAATGTCAGGCAATAGAAGACCATGGTAAATACACCACAGAAAGCTTTCTATATGTGCTCCAGTTCTTATTGCACAATTGTAAGCAAAACCCACCAAGTACTTGTTATATGTTCCTTTTATAAGAAATGAAAGAATAACTGTAATACCTACACAAATGAAAAAAAAATTATATTGAAGCTTGTATTTCACTAGGTATCTTTTCCCACGGGCAGAAGCTGCCATGGTCCATTTGCTATCATTTGGTGAATATTTTCCTCATTGCAAAATAAATACAGTTGTATTTTAATCTTGTGCAAAAGAAAAATTTCAGAGTAAGAATAAAAAAAACTGTTGCAGCAATGTAGCATTTTCAAATCGGAGGAATTATATTGGTAACTTTTTGCAATTCAAGCAGACCTGAACATTTCCATTAAGTACCACTCTGAAAAAGGAGAGTAAGCTCTACTTGAAGACTTAGACCTCTTTGGTCTGTATGGGACAGCAAACTGATTCTCCAGGCATATTGATCCAATTAGTAGTGCCAGTCAAATTAGTCCTGAGAGAACTAAAAAGACTAGGGAAAAATACTGTTGTCTCCTCCAGGCTCCTTAATACATGCTAAAGTGTTCAGCCTTTACCTTTAAGAATTTGCTTGAAGACATTAGCCAAAGTTGCTCCCCAGTGCACATATCTGATTATTTATACGTTTGCACTTAGTAGCTAGTGCCAGAATATTATGAAAGGACAGATAACATTTTATTTTTGCTGCAGATTTTTTCTTACAGGTAGCCAAAAACGGTTCTTTGAAAAATTATCAATTTACTGTGACAAATATGCTGAACAAATCCCAGTAACTTTTGTGCTTGGTAAGTACCAGTTAAATGTGAAATTATTCTCCAACTCTGTTCAGGCATTTTGTGAATGTTGGTGCATGGAAGTGTTTCAGAGCTGAGGGGCATGTGGGAGGTTAGAGGTTCACAATAAATCATCCGCTTCCAACAGGTCTCCTCAAGTTCAAGTTGCTTTTGTCACATCAACATTTATGCTCATGTTCTTAATATATATTCTTATATAGCGAAATAGATTTCCCTATATTTAGATCTAGACACATATATCTAGATCTAGATCGTGCCCACTAACACCGATACCTTGTACCTGATCTTTCGATGAACTAAATCCACCCTAAGTTTTACTACAGAAGAGGAAATTTGGAAGTTCGTGGGTATGAGATACTCAGCTGGAATGTACTGTTACACTGCAATGTCTATTAAATAATTAGTATTTATTGTATCCTGGGTTTTGGCATTGCTTATTGCATTTATTCTGGGAAATGTAGCAGCTTAGCTGTGTGAACAATAGTCTGCAAACTAAAATTAAAGTAACTGAAATCCTGATAGGCACTGGACGTTTTTTCCTTCTAACTCTCAGGTTTCTACGTTACTTTGGTGGTGAATCGCTGGTGGAACCAGTTTGTGAACTTGCCATGGCCGGATCGTCTGATGTTCCTCATCTCCAGCTGTGTCCAGGGCAGAGATGAGTATGGGCGCTTGCTAAGGAGGACTCTCATGCGTTATGTGAATTTAACATCTCTGCTGATCTTTCGCTCTGTGAGCACAGCTGTGTACAAAAGGTTCCCTACCATGGACCATGTGGTAGGAGCAGGTACTGGAGTTTGCCTCCCCACAATTGCTTTCCTTTCCCTCAGAGGTAGGGGCTCAGGGAGGGAAGGAGCCAGCCTCATTTTTCTTTCCTGTGGCCCCATGTGTGCCTCATACTAACCCACGTCAAAGCAATCATCTTTTAGTTAGTGACTTAAATGACGTAACCTTAAGAGTGCATCTCTAATGTTCTTAAAGTCTTCATCTAGCAACACTGTTGCAGAATTATTGAGGGATCAGGGGCATGGATCATTGATAGAATTACGGGATCAATAAAAGAACTATACAAGCAATAGGCCTGCAAGCAAAAGGCCTGTGTGTGAGAAAAACTCTGCATGAGAAAAATCCCTGTGAGAACCAAGCTGGGAACAAGAAGGGAGTCTTGAGAAGGTACAGCTGTGTAGATAAGACCGGGAGAGAAGGGAGGTGAACTCTGAATTCTTTTAATCATAACATAACTGTAGAAGCTTGCCAGTGTAAGTCCAATTATGTAGACCCAGAAATGCGCTTTGGTAAGTTTTGGGCCACTTAAGAGTTAACAAGCTGGTATGCTATATAAGTGCCTCTGGATTGCTAATAAACGGAGTTTGCTCTTATCAGCCACATTGGTTTTGGACTGCAATTTTCTCCCTCCGCCGGAGCCACCGGGCCTTTTTTCAATTCCAATACAACACCATAGAAATCAAACAAGTTTGGCACTCTTACATGAATCTGCTTTCAGACATCATGGAGGCAATAGGCCTGCCCCAAACACTCAGGTGTATGGAGCAGGTACAACATTCTCTAAAGCACAAAAAATAACAAAGTTGCGATATAGCATGATGCAGTAGGAAAGGTGACTTGTTATATGGCTCTGTCTCAATGTCTGGGCTATAACCTGGTCTGGTGTATCAGAGACTGATCTCTGAAGGCACTTCACAAGTACAGCTTTATCTCAATTTTTTTAAGTAGACTGTATTTTAAATAGATTGTACATTTTAAGTGTTGTGATTTACTCAAAAAAACCTTCAACCCTAAGGGTTTTTTATTTAAATTGAACACCTTACCTTAAACTTAGTTTTTCAAGGATAAATATACTAAGTATTAAGTATGTCTTTGTTTTCTGTTTCTTTCAATAACACAGTGAGTGTGATGATGGTGAAGAGAGTTCAGTCATGTAACACTTTGATTGTCTATCAAAGACTGGCTGCTCAGTATTTAAAGGCAAGGTGTGACACTGTGCCTTCTGACTGGCATGGTCAGTGTCAGAAGTAGAATACCAATGCAAAGATAATGGGGATCTGTTCCAAATAGAAGTCATGTTTTCTACTGAATGTCTTGAATTTCTTACAATTATTCCTTTGGCAGAAATTAGTAAGCAAAGTTGTAGCAAGTTAAAATATGCAGTGTGTATATACATATACACATTTCAAATATGTGTGAGAAGCTTTGGATATTAAAAAAAAAATTGCAGGCAGAATGCACCGATCTTACTGAAAAAAGAAAAAACCAAACCATTTTTGTTGGATTCATTGAATTTTAAAGCTCTCTTCCTTGTTGCTGTTCAACAAAACTGTTTACCTGAGCCTGTGAGAGGTCAAGGAAGCTTCTGTCACTCTCCCCAGCAATCTGCTTCTTCTGCACACTGGAAAATTACAACATTTCCAGGCAGCTAATCCAGCTCTGCCTCCCCATTGCTAAAGACAATCTGTTCCAAAGATACAGAATGTCACAGTGTTGTACCAAAATTGTAGACTGGAAAGCAAGTTTTGATTGTTGGTTTTTTTAACAGTGAAAAATCTTCTACTATAAAAAACTGTGTATATAAGTATTGATAGTGTAGTCAGCTCTGTATTTCAGTACATAATTTGTAACTTTTAATGCATATTGTGCTGCAGAATTTTTATTGATGCAGTACTGAGTGTTTGAGGGTATATTTTGCTCCTATTAACATCCAGTGACTTAGACAATACTCTGAAATCATTCCCTCCCTAGCTCCCTGTGGCATTGCATATCAGACTGCATGGGAGGGAAGCATTTAATATGAACATGAACAGCACAAATCTGATGCAGGACAGTCACCATTGAAACAACTTGTGACAATCTTGCATTTTTCTGTCAAACTGAGAACTGCCACAACATAACTATTGCTACATACTTCTTTTTTCAGCAAACGAACTGCTTAAATTCAAAGATCTTAAATTTAAGAACAGTGCCATGATAATCTAGTCTGACTCATCTGTAACACAAGGCACAAAAGGTTGCTAGCAGCATCCTCTATCACGCTGCAATTTCTGACTGAGCTATAATACCTTCTAGGAATATAATCAGCCCAGATTTAAAATTCAGATGGATATACTGGAGGCTACACTGCATCCTAGGTGAACAGACATTCACAACAGTGAACTTGCTGTTGAAGAGTGACATTTTATTCTCAGTCTGAACTTGCACAGTGTTATTTTGTATTCACTGGATTTTGTAATAGGTTTGAGTTATTTTTTTAATTAGAAGGAAACATAACTTTTCTCTCAATAGTTGCCTGTTAGCAGACTGCATAAAGGCTTGAATGAAACTCAGGAGCTTCACCAACTGTAGTCAAGACTGTAGTCTTGAGTGCTGGACCTTCCTTCTGACTCTTTTTCATGTTTTAACACTTTTTATGGAACTGTAGACAGTAGATGCATGTAGATTCACTCCTTTATGATGCTGAGTGCTGGGGCACATATGCCATGAGTGTCAAATGTCCAGCAGCCGTTCTGAGCCTAGCAATCCTGTTGGCTGCAATGTGCAAGAGGGAAGTTGGATGCTGAAGAACACATCTCTTAAAAAACAGAGTAAAGAGTGAGCAGCTGAGCAGAGAGCAGCCCAAAAGAGCTGATGGGAAGTGCTGAAGAGAAACATGAGGTGTGAGCTCAGCAACATGAATACCTACGGATGGCTGAAGTCTGCAGTCCCAAATCCTCTACTGGAAGGAGGCACCTAAATTAACCCTTTCCCACATAACACAGAACCAGAAAATGAAACGTCTATCTACTTGATCATTTTCCTTCTTCTCTTATCACTATACCAAAATATTTAGTGTGAATAACATGAACCAGTCTTGTCTCAAACCACTGAGTTTCAACAGGAGAACTGAATATTCTTTGAATCACTTAAGGGAGAGCATGAGTGATTTTTTTCCAGCCAGGCTTGTGTTCTCATCAATAATTTTCCTGTAAGATCTCTTTGGCTGACACTGTTCACATTAGTGTCCTTTGATTATTTATTGATTGCACTCCATGTCACTCTTCTCATCCTTTCACAAGGATTCAGTGCCCTGTCATTCCTTAGATCATCCTTTTCAAGATCTTGGCACAATATTTGACAAATATTTCCTGTTTTCTGGAGCTGCTCCAGTCTTCCAGTGCTTGTCAAAACCAGTGTACTTGTTTATAGAGTTTCTTGATTAATTCTTTGAATACTCCTAAATAAAAATAGCATGACCATATTAAGAAACCATGTAATTTTAATAGCTGAGGTTTGAAATCCTCCCCTGTATTTGATGGAATATAAGGTGTTTCTTTACCACTGCAATAACAGCGAGATATTCTCAACTGTATGTTGTCTGTATTGCCAGCAGTAAGAGCAATCCAGAATTAGTATTTTCTGCAATAAGAATACTAGGCATTATTAATATTCATCAAAGAGAATATTTAATCAATATTAACACAAAGACTTTAATGTCAATTTGAACTTTATAATTAAAAGCACCATACTTTGTTGGGCTTTCCTGAACAAAAAGTGCTCCGTTTCAGTGGAAAGTTGAACTGATCCTTGCTGTTCTTTGTCACCCCCTCAGGCTGTGTCTTTCCAGAGCCTCCAAGTGACTTGCATCCAGTGTTTACTCCAGATTCAATTTTTTGTTTTTCTATCTGTTGTTTCAGCCTGACAGAAACATCTTTTCCTGTCCTGTAATGAGCAGGCTGGCCAGACAAAAACTAAAGGCAGCCTGAAAGACTAACTTTCAGGAGTCAGGAGTCATGACTAGCAGGTTAATTTGTCTGGTTGCCTGATTATTTCTGTGAAGTTGATTATGAGAGATGGCTGTAAAATGCCCAGGAAACTTTTAAAAGCTTTATGTTATTCTGTTCTCAAATTCTATGATGCTGCATGAGTACTGTGTCTTGCTGCTGAATATTTCCTCTTCCACAGTATTTTCTGGCCAGTCCTTGCCTTCCTTCTCAGTAGTTACAGTATTTCATACCTCCTGTGTAGTGTTGTTCCAACTGTACAATAATGACATTTCCCTCAACAACAAAATATTTAAGATCACTGTGTTTAGCAAATCTCCTTTAACTTTATTCACATTTCTATGCAACACAACTGAGTTTCTATATATTTATTTGTCTGCTGCCTCATGTATCTTTAGCAATGTTAGCAATAATGGACATATCCTTAGTTACTAGTTGGAGTCTACTGTCAATTCCCTTACTGGATTTTCAGCATTCAAACTTGTAATTGATTGGCTGAGCTCTCTATTTTGAGGCTGTCATGTTACTAACTTTGTCCTGTTTCAGAGCTATGTCAACACAACAAAAGAAGCTTTATACCCAGCCTGATAGATGTCACAAACGTGAGCAAAAACTAAGATCCTCCAAACATGATGATTGCTCCAATATCAAAAAATCCAGGACTTGGAAAAAGGAAAATGTGAATTTTCTGAGGTTGTTTTTGTCAAAGCCTGGGTGGAAGGAGTACAGCAGAGCAGAGTTTTCTTCCCCAAGGGGGAGGAGGTGTTGCTTCAAAAGCCAGCTGCTCCCATGCCAGTCCCAGGCAGTGATTGGCTCTGGTGCAGGATTTGTCACACGCAGCCCTGGCTCCTGTGTTATGTGACCTTGGACTTGCTTGCAGCAGGGGGAAGCAGGGCTTCACGAGGCAGGGGAACTCTTCAGGAAACCTAATACCTTCCCAGCACCCCAGCAAGACAAGTTGCCAGGCGGAGAGCAGCTTCAGCCTGCAGCCCCACAGCATGTCACCTGGCCCAGTGTCCACTTAGCAGCGGGATTTCTGTGCATGATTCCCTCTTCATCTCTTTGCACGCCTTCATAACCCAAACGAAAACATGAAACAATCTGTCAGGAAAGTATTTCACTGGCAGAAGGCACACTCTCTGTTGGGCTCTGTTTCATGCGTGCACTTGTATCCTCTGTTGCTTGCTCACTGCTTTGCAGATTTAACAGAAAATGATCAGATTCAGGTCATGTAATTGCCCTTACAATGTATGTCGAAATGCTTCTGAAAGCCATCATTGCTGAAAAGTGATTGTATCTTGACTGATATATCCAGTTCCTTATTTTTCTGAAAGTAGAATAGGAAACTAGAGAGTAATTTGTACAATTCTCAGTATTCTATGCATCTACCATATGTCAGCAGTTACATATGAGAACACAGTGATAGCAAATTATTGCCTGTATTGGTAAAGAGGAATTTAACATAGGTAATTAATGCAAAAAGAAGTTGTTTCAAGAGAGACCTGTCCTGGAAAAAAAAAAAAACAAAAAGAGGAGGTTACTAGTTAGAATTATAAGTTGTGTTTAGCAGGATTCTATGCAAACATTACATCAACAGATAGAAACATATTCCAAATTTATAGTATCAATAGCACTGAAGGCACAGAATAAATGAAGGTTGTTTCCATTTTTTGGTAAACAGGTTTTATGACAAGATATGAAAGAAAACTTTTTGATGACCTTAAGTCTCCACACCTGAAATACTGGGTCCCATTTGTCTGGTTTGGAAATTTGGCATCGAAGGCACGAAAAGAGGGAAGAATTCGAGACAGTGTGGATCTGCAGACACTGATGAACGTAAGTAGCAAAAGTAAATCTACAAAAAACTAATCCAAAATTGCTATGTGGTAGCTTTTCACTTACATAATTGATTCTATTTAGTGTGCACAAGTCTCCTGTGTCATCTAAATGACCTTACTCAGGATTTATCCCACTTTTCTTTCTGTACCAATGTACACACAAAGCAGCGTTCCCTGGGATTTTTTTTTAATATGACTAAGAAGGTATTGAAAGAAGCAACAAATTGATGGGTAAAAAATTGTTGTAACATCACTGTAAATTCATACTTGTTCCATTGCTGAGAATATGAGAAATGAGAATAATTTGGCATTTTGAAGATTTTATTATCAGTTTCAGAGACAATAATCTCCCTGAATATTTCATTAAGTGGTAAAACATCCTTTTTATGATATAATATATTCTCTTTCATGTATCACTAGACTACGGATAAGATGGAAACAGAAGATGAATTGTGAAGAAATACAAAGTATACTAAGCACTCCAACTCCATAAACCAAGTCAATATTCAAATGGGGTGCTGGGTACAGTTATAGTATCAATTTATATAAACTATACTTTCTTTTCTCCCTGTCTTTTTATATGTGCAAAAATGAACTGTAACAAAATATTTATAATTCAGAATTGTACCCCACACAATTATATTTTGTTGTGGTTTCTTGCTGTTTGTGGCTTTTTTCCCCCTCTTAGGAGATGAATAAGTACCGGTCTTGGTGTAGTCTTTTGTTTGGTTATGACTGGGTTGGAATTCCACTGGTCTATACCCAGGTACTGAGCTATTATTCTGTAAAAAATTCAAAACACAATTTCCATAAAAGGGGGGGTTGGTACAAAACATTCATGGTATAAAACATTCATAGTCTTAACCAGAATCTCTGAGATATTGAGCATGGGTTCACTCATGCAGGATTGTGGAGGCCTGGCTAACTATTGAAGGCATATTTAATGCAGAGATGTTCGGAAGATCTTGCATAATTTGGAAGAGGGAAGCACTGAAATGTTTTTATGTTTGCTGAGTGTTCTTCCTGGTCATAATTATTCCTGTGGCCTCTGTATGTGCAATACCTCCTACAGATTTATAAATTATATGGCAAAAGGCAGTCAAAGGCCTTCGGGTATGTGTTGCCTTATGCATAAGACTGTATTATTCCATTATTTCAATGAAGTTCTGTTCTTTGCAGGTTGTTACTCTCGCAGTCTATACTTTTTTCTTTGCCTGCCTGATAGGGCGCCAATTTTTGGATACTGACCAAGGGTATCAGGGACATGACTTAGATATTTACATTCCAATCTTCACACTGCTGCAGTTCTTCTTCTACGCAGGATGGCTCAAGGTAAATTAGCTTTCTGGACAGGTGATGGGGGAACCCTCCCTGGGGGTCTGGTCAAGGTGTCAAGATATATGACACACATGGAAAATCACCAGTGAATACTGAAGTTACACCAGAGGTGAATTCAGCCTGAAGTATTCTGTAGTCATGTAGAAATATCATGCAATGCATTTTTAATTCCACCTGAGAGACTGTATGGTAGGAAATGGCCGTGAATATGAAAGAACCCATTTTAGTAGTACCAATGCAGCCACAACTCCCCAAGGGAGTATTACTCCCACAAAAATCAGGTCTCAGGACTTGAACTATAAAGTGACAGAAAAGAGATTAAAAAAAAACTTTCTCCCACTCCATCCTGCAATGAGAAAATATGGCTGCAGACCTGGCATCAGCTGAAAGGGACTGAATGATACTTTCCTCTTATGATCAAAGCCAGTAGTATCTGCTGTTAGCCTCATCAGATGCAGGTAATTAACGGTCCTCAGTTCCAGAGGGCTATGAAAGAGTGACAGACAATATTGGCTAGAACTCCGCTGCATAAAAATGTTCATTAAAAAGAAGAGTTATAGAGGAATTGGATGCTGTCCATCAGCCCATTGATGACTGCTAGGCTAACATATCACAATCAATCTGATAGTGGAGTTATTAAGCCACATACCTCAAGGTGGTTCTCTCCTCTGCAATAAACTAACTGGAAAACAGTTTCAAATAAAAAGCAAATTGTTACACTGGGGTCTATGCACATTAAGATTTCCTTTTGTGTTTATTAATCATGGCTGAAAACATACAGCTATCTTGTCTGTTAGAATATAAATTGAACAAAGTTGGCCAGTTTTAGAGACACCTTCCTGCAGCCAGCTCCAAAGGGCAGAGTAGAGAAGGCAGCACACCGAGCTGGCAGATTGTGAGGAAAAGTGAAGCACCTGCAGGACAAGCCCCTCTAGTCCTGTGTCCTAGGAAATCGGGGGAAAGGGATTTTGCTGCATAGGGACCAGCCTGAATGGGAGCGGAAGAGAGAGGAAGGGAGGCTGGTACAGTGAAGGTAGCAACTTCTCCTGGAGAAAAGTGAGGCTTTATCTCTAGGCAGTGTCTTCCAGGGTTATACTAGATGGTTAAAAACTGTAAGCTGTTCCTCTTGACTGCCCTGCTGGTGCTCCTGAGAGGAAATGGGTTTTCCTTCTTCAGCACCCAAGGATGTTAATAGCATCTCTTCCAGTTAGGCTCAGAGCTTTCAGCCAACTCCTGCCTGTGGCAGGTATGAGGTGCCATTGTAACTGAAAAATCTTCTGCATAAGGAAATGAAAGGGAGGAGAAGAAGTTTTAAAAAGCTAATTTAATATCAGCAGTGTTTCCTCAGACTGAAGGTTTGTCCAAACCTTCAGTGCCCCAAGTCAGGAAATTTTTGTCTTGAAGGTTACAGCCAGTTTCCGGCTGACTGTGTTGGACTTTGGCTGCCAGGCAGCAAAAAGGGCCCTGAGATATTGAGTTCCAGTAACTTGGCAATTCCTCAGAAATAATGGGTAAACTGAGCTCATTCCTTGGCCTCAAGCCTGGTCTGTTATTCCTATAATACAGGGCCAAAGTTTCCCATTACATGAGACATTTCTAAATCCCCATTTTCATTACAGGGGCAGATGGACTGTCCAAATACAGAGTTTAGCTGTCCAGCACTATATTCCTTTCTGGAGAATAAAGTCATGTCTCACATGCCAGGACCAGGTCAGCCAAAAAAAGGCCACCATTGTTGTTTACTCTGTCCCAGTCCTGTTCACATTTTTAAGCTGATGTGATAGGTTTTATGGTGGATTTTTGGGTGGTGATCTGCTGGTTTACATGAAGCTAATTCATGTCTTCCCTGGAAAGCCACAACACAGACTGTGTTCTGGTTCCTTCCTATTGCAGCTGTACCCAACATTTAATACCATGTCAATGAATGTGAGCAGAGGTGACCCATGTCTCCTTTCACTCCTCCCACCTTACAGGTGTTTTTGTAGTGTTAACCTACTCAGCCGTTCTTTTGTTGTGTGTCAGTGCTGGCCTGGGAAGTGGTGGCCTCGGACAGTCAGCAAGTGCTTATCCACAGATACAACCTAGAGGCATGTAGGAAAAATATCCAGGGAGCAACCACCTTACAGCTGTAAGTTATTTAGATCATAGCTGTCCACAGTGAGGTTAATGAACAGGAGTGTTTAATCATACAGTCGCTTTACCCATATGCACATTAAACCAAGGACCTGACTCCTGCTCCTGTGCATGGCCCTGATGACAACTAGGAAGGTTTGGAAGGGTTATCAAGAATGTGATCAGCTTCAAAACCAGGGACTAAAAATATAAACAGAAGGAGAAAAGCATGGAGGAGAAAGGAAATAGAGAAGCAGTCTGAATTTCCTAAAACTTCTTTTTTCTATTTAATATTTTTTTCCTCCCACAGCAGCTATGTGCTTACTCCCTGCAATGTACTTTAGTGATTGTGGGATGGGGGGCAGTCTTTGGGTTTTTTCCACTGGATGCGGGCAGCCAGAGAGGGTTCCCTTTACAGACTAGTTCCCAGACAAAGGTGCCTCACCATGAAGGTGTCTCAGCTCACTGTTTGATTGTGTCCTCCACAGGATGAACTTCTGCCCTGCAGTTTCAACCACTTCAGGTACAGAAACCCAAACCAGCAGGCTGAATTAAAGAACAGACTCGGATTCTGTCTCTTGGATTTGGCTAGCATGATGCACAGAGTTGACTTGAGTAAAGTTCTTTTGTAGGCTGCTTTTTCTCAAAAGCCTTGGAAGGTTGCCATCAGGGTTAACCCCGATAACGAAGCAGGGGCTGAGGGCTGAGGTGGAGAGATGAGCTCTACTCCCTCCAGCAGAGTCCAACTGCAAGGCTTGGGAATACTGACCCCACGGGCTGGTGGACTATTGCAGACAATAGTGCAATAACAGCCTCTAGCTGCTAAACCATTCATTTTAATGAGCCAAAGACAACATTAAGGAAAGGTAATGACTATTGTATGTGACAATTACCTTGGTCCAGACATACTTCAGTTCCCAGTAGGCCAGTGCTGATGATTATGATTGACAGCACCAGCGAGGCACAGAGATATGAATCTATAGTGAAAGCAAGCTGTTCCTTTGCTAGGCTGGCAGAACCATCACACAGAGCTCAAGCTATGATTGCAAGTGACAGGTGGGGAGAGAGGGAAAAATCCAATCCTACTTTCTCTGCAGCAGTAGTTCTGACATGACATTCCAACCTCTCTTCACTGTCTCATTTTCTTTCCAGGTCGCTGAACAACTCATTAATCCGTTTGGAGAAGATGATGATGATTTTGAAACAAACTGGTGCATCGATAGAAATTTACAGGTTGCTGTTGTTATTTCTACTTCCAGCTCTACTCTACCATACGTTATCATTACATCTAATACAATGTCATATATAGAGGAACAAATTAGGGCAACAAGTGTCAGCAAAACATACTCT
>NW_008237919.1:11382260-11385746 GCF_000691975.1 Corvus brachyrhynchos | reverse complement strand
TCCCTGAAGGTTTACCTATGGCTGTGATCCACAGAGTTTGTTTTTAAAAGCAAATTCATCTTGATTTTGGTATTTGGCATTTAAAATGCCTGAATAAGCATGCAAACAGCTGACCTTAAATTATAAGATCACTCTATGCCTGGAAAAACTTGTAATGTAGGTCAATCCTGCAAAATCCAGAAGCCATTCCCACATAGATAAGAACATGTTTTGCTAATCTGAATGTCTTGAGATTAAAATATTGCACATGAACCTTCCTTTAAAAAGAAAGGCATCAAAAATACTAAAAAAGACCAAGCAGGGCCCTGAACTAATAAGCAGGGCCAGTACCATGATTCATGTTCTGATGCTGCCAGGCACGGCAGTATCCATGGTCAGCACAGGAGCCAGTGTCCCCAGTGGCAGGAGCTTTGAGATGACAAGGGCACGTGTTTATTGCAGGTACCCCTGATTCCCAAAGAGCCCTGTCTGTTGTGCTGTGAAGGAGCTCAGAGACATGAGGAGGTCTCACAGCACCTGCTGTTCCCCTTGCATAGAGCCAAGCATAGGGCTGGCTGAGCTGCTGTCGGACTCCACTTCAGCAAAGCAGAGCCCAGGAGTTAGGGGGAGCAAGGGCCAAACAAACCACCAAATTAAGCAAAATAACCAAAGTAATCAGTGCAGGTACGTGCAAGAGTGGGAAAGGACTTCACACTGACAAAGATGCCCTCTGGCTTAGCACCACTTCAGGGTATTCATGCTACTGTGCCTTAGAGCCTGTTGTGTAAAACTCATTAGAAGAATATTCACATACTTGATTCAAAATGTCTTAAAATGGCAATGAAACCTATCAGAAAGATTCTTGACCTCTGGACATTTAAGGAACACGTGTAATACTTTACACAGACTTTCCATAGCACGTGAAGGATCACATTTAACTCATTATATATGTGGGAAGGACTTCAATCTGGCATAAATATCTTTGCAGTACAGAAGACTCAAGTTATGATAAAATTTATGCTTTCATGAGTATAGGCAGATATAGGGGGATTATTTTATCATACTGAGTCTCTTCCTAATGCCCAGGCCATCATACACAGCTTATGTTAAAGGGTTTCTGAAAGAAATGTTGACCCAGGGAGTATAAAGCAGACTATTTCTTATACTGCACTATGTTGAAAGTGACATGATTTATACAAAAAAAATCTAAGGTTTCACTTCTGGCGGTGGATGAGATGCACATGAACTTGCCGAGGATGGAGAAAGATATTTACTGGAATGATACCTCTGCCCGGCCACCCTACACAAAAGCAGCTGCTGATTACTGTATTCCTTCATTTCTTGGATCAACTATTGAAATGGGGTGAGTGGCACTAAGGGTCCTTAATGCCATCAGAAAGATCACCACCCCGACAGCCCACGCTGATTGGCAGACAGTCAGTGCAGGGATGCGGGCTCTGACAGTACTGCAAGAGGGCAAGATGGAAATGGAAAAAGAAATTAGGAGGGAGTGGACAGGCTGGTATTGGTGGGATGATGTCTCCAGCGGTCCATGTGTTCATCCAAATTGTGCATGCATATCTTAAATTGTATAACCAATAAATAGAGCGTGTTTGCAGGGAGGGTTTGTTGATAGCCTCTGAGCACAGGATGATACCTGAAGACAGTGACTGATTTCTCTTAATAGTGCTTTCTTTACTACAGCTTCTTCATGCATCCCCAGTTAGTAAAATAGCTATTTCTTTGACAGTTAAAATCAGTTCAGATTTTTGTGAAGATCAACAAGAAGTCATCTTAAATGTTGTATGACTTTTCATCTGCTAATAATCTAGGCATGGAAGTTGAAATGGTCAGATTTTGTGAGGGTATGAAGAGGATTTATTTGCAGAGATCAGCAAAGAACAATGGTTAGAAAGAAACATAGAGGGTATAGGATTGCCCCCTGTTGTCAGGATCTATATGAGAAATCAGGGATAGGCAAGTTAGCTTAGAAGCTGTTAGTTTAAATACTTGTGACATGCTGTAATATAGGCGGGTCAATAAGTATAAAAATATCACGCCTGAAAAAATACCAGGCAAGTAGATGTTCTCATCTGAAAATCTTTTTTAAAACTTTACAGAAGCCATTTTTTTAACTTTAAAAATTATCTCAAGATATTTACAATTTTCCCATCATTTCCCACCATTATCAAAATAAAATGTCTTTAATTTTTTGTTTCATTTGGCCTCAAAATTGTGGTTTTCTCATTTTTGTTCCTCTTATTTTTTCATTTTTGCATGCATTCTACTACAAAGGACAATGGTTTATATGAGTTCCTTTTATCACATACCGCCTTTTCAGAAGTTATTTCCTTGTGGAAAAACCATAAAATGGCAAAAAGAAAAGTAAAGAAGAAAGTAAAAAAGTAAAGAAGAAAAATTCATAGAATGTAATTCATTTTAAGGCAATTTCTAGGGGGAAAAGGTGGCAAAGAAGAAACATCATTAAGTCAGCAAACAATTTTTTAATAAGAAGTACTTCACACAAAAAAATTAAGGAAGGAGTGAATGAAAAGTAGCTCCCTGATAGCCCCTGTGGAATGCAAACAGCTCTGATGTGTTGATTTTTTTATTAATTATCTTCTCATCTGAACCACTTCTCTGTTTGTATCTCTAAAAATAATGGGTAGATCTTATCAAACGTCAAAAACAAGCTCTAAAAATTCTTCCAAGTCCAAAGCAAATATATAAAGCTTGAGCCCAAAACCAAAGTCTTCTCCAGTCACCTCAAGCTAACATCTGGAACAGGTTGCCCAAAGAAGTGGTAGATGTCCCATTCCTGGGAACATTCAAGGCCAGGTTGGATGGGGCAATGAGCAACCTGATCTAGTTGAAGATGTCCCCACTCATTGCAGGGGGTTGAATTAGATGCCTCTAAAGGTCCCTTCCAACACAAACTATTCCATGATCTTCACAAATGCTGGATGAAGATCCTCTGTCCCTCCAGGTTAGTGTTGCCTGCCTGTGCTCCTTGCCTCAGATTTGGCCCAAGCCCCTTTGCTGTTCTTGTCCTTAGGACAGGTAACTGGGCCCGTTTGGCTTGTCCGGCCTGCACTGAGTCAGTGACATGTACTGAATTGACTGGCACGTGCAGCAGTAGTTGTTCTCATGAAGCACCAAGGCTGTGCAGGAGAAGAGTACCGAGTACAGGTGAGACCTCCAGACACACTGTCGTGCCCCAGAAGTAAGTGAGATTTGGCCATCTGAGTAATTTCAACATTTTTTGAAACTGTTGTCCTCTGTTTCCAGCAGTTGCTTTTCCACTGTTGTTATTTTGCCTGTAGGATTCTCCTGAAAAAGTAACTACAGCACCGAGTTCCTACTCCTTTCTCCCCTTTCCCTCACCCTTAGCACAAGCTTAATGATGTGGAGCTGCCTCAGAAGGCTGCAGCTCAAATATGAAATGGTGCTAGATGCCTGGCTGGATGCCCTCCCAGCCTGGTCCTTAGGAGA
The DNA here is from genome assembly GCF_000691975.1 of Corvus brachyrhynchos. NCBI lineage: Eukaryota > Metazoa > Chordata > Aves > Passeriformes > Corvidae > Corvus > Corvus brachyrhynchos. The sequence continues at coordinate 11,382,275 of NW_008237919.1, read as the reverse complement.
AGAGACACCTGGATG
>NW_008237919.1:11348702-11382197 GCF_000691975.1 Corvus brachyrhynchos | reverse complement strand
TCCTTTTCCTGCTTTTCTTTAGGGACACACTAGGGCCTTGGTTCCTGTGTCTTGGTTCCTCTCTCTGAAACAGAGGGATATATATGGGCACAGAAACCCAGTGGTTCCTATATTTAAGTGACATCTACTACCTGGCTTTATTTGGCAGGCTGGCTGATACAGAATTCCTCTATGGGGAGGAGTGGCCTTGGGAAGAGGAGAAGCATCAGAGACAATATTCTGTTTTGAGAAGAGTCAAGAGGTTTCTCAGCGTCCATGAAGGTCCTTCGTACCCAACTCACCACCGCTACAGTCGGCAGACAAGTGAGAATTCGGTCTTTTTCCCAGCAGATGAAAAGGGGCACATCAGACGGCTGCAGGAAATGCACACAAGAGGGAGGCGCTCTACCTCAAGCTTCAAGAAGAAACATGAAGGAGTTAACAGAAGTAGCAGACTTCATGGTAGCCGAGAGCTTGGACCCATAACAGAAACCTCAAGGAACGAGGCACAGTTTGGTGACAGTGACACCTCATCCGAGACAAACAGGCCAGTTCCTGAGGTTATCATCTCTGAAGCCAAGGAGATTGCACCTGATATGCTGGACAAACCAGACCTGCCCACAGAGCGCTCTGCAAGCATGCCAGAAGAGAAGCTCCAAAGGATCCTATCTGAGGCAAATGTGGCCCTTCTGAACCAACACTTTTTCCCACCAGAAATGACTCCATACGTCTCAAGTTCAGACGTGCATCAGTCACTTCCTAGTGTGATAGGAGAGCCCAAACATGAGCCCCAGGTTAGTAACATAGCTGGTCTCATAACAGATCATGAGAGAAGCCTTCAGAGATGGAGTTTACCAAGCTTCCATAGTCCTAGTACAGCATCAAATGCTGGTGCTGCACCGCCTTCAACAAATTCTGGGACAACTTCACAACAAAGGACATTCAGTGATGAAAAAAATGTTACTTCTGCTTCTGCTGTGCAAACATTTGAGATGCAGGACTTATGGGAAAACCTGGACAGTAAAGAAACAGCCATAGTAGAATTTTCTCATGAGGAAAGTGAAAGAAAACTTTGACCATTCTTCCTCTGGGTTTGACTGAACTTCTTGTCTTCTCTTGTACATGGTTCTCACACAAATTTGCTGAAAGTGCAGAAGGGCAGACTCAATACTCAGACAAGTCACGAACAAGAACCAACAGAGGATTTGGGCACCTAAATAGGAGGTGACATACTTTAAGCCACTTGGTCACTGGCTTGAAATCTGTGACCCTGTGGGAAATACATTTACACAGAGAACTGGGAGCCTCAGGAGTGGGTGCAAATCCACTCAGCTGGTGTATATGGCAGCAAGCTGTGTAGGCTCAGCTAGAGGAAACACTAAGGTTATCAGAAGAGTGGGGGTGGTTCTGTCCACTTTGGATACACACTGAACTCTGCTGCCTTTGTCTGCTCCATCAGCTTGAAGTCCATGACATCCCTGTAAGATCCACCAACAGTTTTGGTTTCTGCTTATGTGGCTCAAAGGCAAGATGGTAGGCTCAATTCCCTTCTCAGCCTGAAGAGATTCAGCCCACCATCTCTCACTGCCTGAAGGGACACTTGAAAAATCAGGCCCCTCATTTGTGTAGGACAGTATCCTGCCCTGCTCCTGATGAGGCTATGCCACTAAAGAGAAGAAAAATTAAAATTATTAAATATTTAATTTCATTTTTAAAAATGGAAGGTGCAAAACAGCTGATGAGCTGGGCATGGGATGTCTGAGCCTTGGAGCACATATGTGGCATACCCAGTGACAGTCTATTGTAAAAGGAGGCTCTCAGGCAGCCTACCTAGTGATGACAGGGCTTCAGCACTCTATCAAGAGCTGATAGAGCTGCAGGTGCTACTAAGCTTAGGGCTCCAGTCTTGTGGAGATCTCCAGCTGGAAGCGCACGGGCTATAGTCATCCCAGGCAGAAAACAAAGTGGTCCATGGCTGCTAGCAAAATTGTTCTCCACTTCCTAAACCTCTCCCCCATTCCCATGCTTCCCAGATGTACCGCATACATACAAACCAGAGTCAGCATTAGGTGGCTCCTGCTACCCCAGGGGTGACCAAGCCACCTCCCTAAACCTCCTGGGAGTGACCTGGCCTTTCAGCTATGACTCCTGCAAGATGTCTCAAAGCAGGCCAGGAAAGCTGCCACAGCTCCTTGGTTTTGCTCTCACCCACATTTACCGAAGTGCAGCCTGGAGCATGTTGCCAGCATTCTCCCATGAGTGAGTATCCAAGTAGAGGGTCTCCCCAGACAAGGGAGAGACAAGGAAGCTCAGGGACTGGAACGAACAGAGAGAGGGGGAGACCAAAAGTTATGAGTCTGCTACAGCCAGCAAAGGCAGTATGGCTGCATGGACAGCAAGTCCACCCAGCCCTCTTGCTCAGAAGGGTGCACTTCAGAAAACAAACTGGCCTCTCTGCATGGGTAACTGGCAACACCAGTGGTTCCTGGGAGACTTTAGGACTCCCTGAAACTGGGAAGGGGATGAACAGACCTGCCTGCTCCTGCTCCTATGGCCAACAACTTAGGTGAGAAGCCCTTCTAGCAGGCTGTCACATACAGCAGGACTCCATGTCATCTGAGTAGGCTTTGAACAAAATCAACCACTCTCCTCACTTCTACTTCTTCCAGCTTTATTTCAGTCTGGGAATTGGCTCCTGCTGCTGTATATTAGGCAAGGTCTGAGCAGAGCCACACTCTCAAATCCTCCAAAGACACTAGACAAAAGCACATGTATCTCATTGGTTTAGGAAGCACAGGACACTTAGCCCAAGGAAGCACCATTTAAACCCACATTATGGGAATTCCAGATATGCAGAAAAGCCAAGCACAGATTTGTCAGGCACCAATGGACAGACTTCTTCACACCATGAGATGAGCTGACACTGGTGTCTGACAGCAGCTTATTGAAATTTGATCACAGCTTGGAGTCCAGTGTTCTGGTGCAACCTCACCCTTGCCACTCCACAAGTCTTCAGGCAATTCAGGTTGCTATGTTCAGGTTTGACCAACAAAATGAGAAACTCTATGGAGTGAAATTATACTGAAGTAAACAGCACCTCAGCCTAGGAGTCCAATTTTCTGAATGCCCCTTACCCAACTTCAGGAAGCATTCCCTTTTTTCTCCCAATTCCTTCTTTCTTCTTGTAGCTGAAGCCACAGTTTCCAATTAAATGTTTTCTCAATCTAATTGTATCTGCAATTGTCAAGGAACTTAATTTGCCAATGAGCTTAACTTAAATAAATGGCAAATTTTAAGTATCAACAACACATTTTTAAGGATAGCCAGACAGCTCCAGTCACGCAGCTAGAAACAAAGTAAAAGTAACTGCTGCTCCCCTCTATAGCACTTTTTTAAAGTCAGGAGAGCAATACAAATTCCTGGGGAGTTTGGCCATACTCCTTCCAGCCGTGCATGTATAGGAAGAGCTTTCAGCAGCTGTGAAGGAAGCCTGGCCCATTATCTAGCTCTCTTCTCACAGTACATAAGCTTGAGGAGCTGTGCTTCACACTGTAAGGGAATTTAAGCCAGAAATAAGAGATGACTCTCAAGTGTCCACCACAAATCTGCACTGAGAGTCCAGTTCCACCATACCTCCTCATTCTACCCCACACAGCTTCCACCAGGGCTTAAGGTATTGGACCAAAGTGCTCTGTGTCCACAACCCAGACACCAGTTTGTTTCATTCCAGCACTGCTAAGCATCCCAGCTTGTCATCATCCAGCTCTGCTCATCTTCCTCTCAGCCTGGCCGCTGCCTAGGATGCACGCTGCTGCTTTCCACCAGGACATTAGACATCTGATCAGCAATGATTTTGCTACCTCTCCCACTCACTCTGCCAGCACTCCCTGGCCCTGAAACTGTGCTCATTATTTGATGGAGGTGAAGGTGGCCACACAGCAGCCATTAGGTAGGTAAGAGCTTCAGTTAAGCCCCACAGAGGTGTCTATTAGACATGTAGATGCATGCTAAGTTAGGAGTTACAGCTCTGAAGCCACACAATGCAATCTGTAATACACAACCAACATTTCACACAGTGGGCCAGCTCCACATTAGCTACAGTAATCTGTTAATTGCTTGTGAAGAAGCTAGTGCTGGGATGAGTTACCAGAAAAATTTGCTCTCCTTATTTACTCTGTTATCTCACTTTTTGCAAACATCTGTGGACTCTGATTTGTATTAAATTATCTTTTGGGATTATGGGTTCTCTTGGGCACTTCTCTCAGTAAACTATTTGCCATAGCATGGTAAATGGGTTATTTTAGCAAACCCAACAATCTACAAGTCATGTTCACGGGTATAAGCAATGTTCAATAAAGGCACATTGAGAAACACCATCGTCCTGGTTGTACTGAACTCTCAAGAAACACTTCTGGCAAAGGTCTGACCTGTCGTGCAAATCAACTTGATGTCTACCAGGAACAGCAAGGCAGACTTACGGAAACTGGCAAAGCTGGAAAAGGATAGAACAGGGCCAGGATAGACAAGTAGGTCAGAGCAGCAATTTGCTCCCATCAGATGGTGTTAATCTTGAGCAGGATCAGATATATCAGAACAAAGAGAGGGCTAGTTCTTCTGCATGCTGCCTGACTTTCCACCTGTTTCTAGGATGTGTTCATACTCTGTGCTGGAATTCATAGAGCCAAGATGTTGGTTCTGGGACCAACTGGCTGCGGGGACATGTCCCAACACCCTTAAAATCTTCTGTCGTAAATAACGGATCTCTACCTCTGACTGCAAACTCATATTTGAGGAATATATGCATATTTTATACATAATGAAAATGTACCAGAGTGTTAAGTCTGCTGCATAGTAGAGAAAACAAAAATACCCTGCTGCTGTTAAATGAGGGATGGGGCTTTATAGATGTTTGCTTGTCTTGGTTCCTAACCAAATGAATGGCATTTTCTAGACAAATAAGTTAGCTCATGGTCAATCCATTCTTTAGGAGTGACATGGACAAAGGGCAATCAAGGCAAGATTGGCCTGAAATACACAGTAACTTCACACAGTTCAGTCTTGTCTGCAGAAAGAGACAGCTGGCAGCAAAGTCTCCTTTGCTAGAGGTTGATAGCCTGGATGCCAAATGTGTAACACAATGTGGCTGCAAACAGAATCATGAGAACAGGCACCAGAGAGAAGGAGTATTTCATACTGGAAGGCAAGAGCAGTATTTCAGAGATACCTACAGTAAACCATCCTGGTTTTGTAATACTTACTGAGTCTTAAAACTGACAACTTAAAATCTAAGGGGCTGTGATTGTGATACCGCCAAGGCCAGCAATGAATGTTGCCTTTGGTCTGTGCCAGGTGCATCCAGACAGACGGCAGCAGCAAGTCCCTGAGGGCCACCAACCCCTGTCCCAGCGATGCCACCATGGGGCCAGTCTCTGTCTCCCCATGGCTCTGCCGTGCTGGGAAGGTGCCCAGTGCACAGGGCTGGGACTGCAGACTTTTTTGGCTTTAGGAAGATACAAGCAACCCAAACACACCAACACATCACATTTTCTTCCCTCCCGGACACAGAGCAACCTGAATTTCCAAGTGGTTTTCCACCCCCAACTCCCCTTCCTCTCCAGCGCTGAAACCACTGTAAAAAACCATAAAATGTAACTGAAACAGTGCTAAGATCAAAGCAGATTTTGTTTGGTTAATTTTTATTCATGTGTATGGGGGCAGTATGTTTAGCAATCCAAACAAATACTCCAATGGGCATAATTTCAGTGAAACTTTTGCCGAATCAGCACAGCTACCTGTGGCTGTTTTGTTAGAAACTGCTGCCACTGCTGACAAGAACTGGCTGAGCAAGAGGCAGTAGATGTGTAGTGCTGGTGCATGGGTCCCACAACTCCTCCTCTGAGGAGGAACACTGTGGTATCTCTGCACGGGCTGCAGTCTGGGTTTTCTTATGTGAATAGATGCTGTTCCAGCTGCTCACAGCGCCGGGGGGCAGAGGAGTCAGGCGCTAATAGCAGCATGTGACCTAAGGCACAGATATCAAATGCTGAGACCCAAAAGAGGAGAATTATCAAGGGATAATGAGCCCAAGGGAAAAAGCAGGTTTGAGAGACTGCTGAGACCCAAAAGAGGAGAATTATCAAGGGATAATGAGCCCAAGGGAAAAAGCAGGTTTGAGAGACGGTGTAAGGAGCAGGAAATTGTGCAAGGAACAGTAGTCGAAATTAGTCACCCCACAGGCATCAGTCAAATTCCCTTTTATATAAGCTGGTTGGAGCAAGCTAATTTAAAGAGAATTTCCATGGCACTCAGGAAACAAAGTTGAACAAGACCCAAACCATGGAAAATAGTGACAAAAAGGAAATCTGTAGGAAATGAGGTGGAAACTAGCACGCAAGAAGAAAAAAAAAGGATAGCCAGACCAGACAGGACTAGGAATAGTTTTGCCCAGTAATAGCTGCTATCTTGTTAGCCTGGCACAGTTCAGCATTTTTATTCTTCCTGATCTTTTGCAAATCTGAGTGCTGAGCTGTTCTGCTGCTTTATCCTGGGAGCTGTAGTGTCCGTGAGTTACTCAGGAAAAATTGTTTCTCCGTTGTAAACATATAGATATTTAACCAAACTATATAATCTGGGACAAGGATCACTGCAAAGTCCTTAAAACGTGGAGGGAGAGAACACAATATGCATTTAGGTCCAGAGTTTCAGTAAAAGCTCTTCTTCACACATGTGTTGAAGATCATTACATTAACATTTGAGTAAAGACAGAATAAATGCTATTACGGCTCAGTGGTAATCCTTCCTGTGAACAGCTTTTGCAAATCCCACTCTGTCATTCCCACGGTCAAAAATGCAGTAAAATGCAGACATGAAGACATCTCCTAAAATCCAGAGCGAGCCAGTGCGAGTGGGGATGTCGAGAGACTGAAAGCCGCTCATGCAGAAGGTTTGGTCATCAATAGACTCCTGGAAGAGAAAGCACCTGTCCCTGCAGCAGCCTGCTCCCTCCCCAGCTCAGGGAGTAGGGAACAGGGAGCGGGGAAGCTGCGGATACGCACCTTGATGATGTACTGCTCTGCAGTCAGCTTGTACTCGCGGTGTCCGATCGCGAAGCTTATGTGAGGCAAGCTCGACAATCTTCTGCAGTCTACGAGAAACTGGACACGATGCACTGACTGAGACGGGATCGCTTTGTCTTTCTTTAAGTATTGCCCTTTGAGTTCAAGGCTTTTGGAGTAGGTAATAGTGAATTTACTACAGAGAAACAGCATCGGGCTGACTAACAGCCTAACACTGCCCCCCAGCTTTCCAGTTCCTGTACTTGGTCAAACCAGCCCAGCAGCCCACACCACAGCACCCTAGGGACCCAGGGTTGATGAAAATCCTTGCAAGTCCCAAAAGAAAGGAGGTGAAGTGGGCTCTGATACCCTCCCTGTGCAACTCAAAGGCAAAACTAAGTGTGAGAGCCCCAGCGAGCCTACATCAGCAAGGTCTGCTGAGCAAAAGTCCTCCAGTGCTCCGACCTTGACAGGGTAGAGGGAGCTGCTCCAGCCACAGAGGGAGCACCCGATGGCTGCAGTTCACCCCAGGTCCTCCCATAATACCATCACGTTAGGGGAAAAACAGCTAGTGAGGAATACAGCACTTTATGCTTATACTTTGCCTTGGAGTGGGATTTAAAGAGTAGAAGGACTAAACCCTGGCATGGTCGTTAATTTCCATAAATAATACATTCAGTTACAGTAACAGAGAAGATAATTTCCTGTCCTTTCTAGTTATTTCATAAAACAACTGGTGTGTGAAATGGCATTGCAGAATGCTCCAAGTCCCAGAGCTGCTGTAAACTGTGTAGTGTTTAAAGCCATTGTTGTAGAGGCTTCCCAGAAGGAAGAATCTGCTTTTTGCTATTTTTCAATCTGTTTTATGAAAACATAACCTTACATCTTGTGTACACTTACCAACTGTCATATCATTAGAACAAAACAAACCATGGGATACAGAGGACAAGGGTAAAAAAAAGCCAGTAAAAGGATTTGTAGGATACAAGAAGCAAGATATAATTCTTTTACATAGCTATTACAGAATAGTATATCCAGAACAAATCAATCCTTGCTGAAAAGAGATGAAAATTCTGGTAAAATCCTGGATGGATACAGTCACTTTTACTGGGATAAATTTGAGCTGATATGTGCAGTCTGTCTTCGATTGCTAAAAATCAATCATAGAAAGTCTTATTTTCAGGCTGCTTTCTTGCGGAATCTGAGATGCCAGCTGAGTGTTCTTCCGTCAGCACTAGCATATATGAACTTACACAGCAATGACCCATTCCTTGTTTGTATTAGGCTAGTATAAGCACATTGGAAATATGTATTTTATCTATATTCATTAGCATGAACCGTTATAAAATCAACTTGTTATCAAAGCAGACTCTTCAGCATGTATCTAAAAATTTGAACAAAATCAAGATTAAAGGTTTAATTGAGAAAGAATCAGGAGCCTAAGGAGTTACAGATGTCACTCCAAGCCCTCCCATTACAAATGAAAGTGGATCAAGAGTCTACTTTTGTCTTTGCTCCTTGTCCAGTGCACTGGGCACTTGTAATACTCTTAATTTTCTTCCAAGAGCAGTTTTGGGTCAGGATAAAGACGAATTAGTTAGAATATGGTGCTAATAACACCAAGGTCGTGGTTTTGATCCCTGTACGAGCCATTCACCTGAGAGCTGGACTTGATGATCCTTGTTGGTCCCTTCCAATTCAGAATATTCTGTGAAATGCAAAGTTAACAAAAGCCATACACAGCAGCTTTCCTTGGGCACCGGAGCTGTGTAACGTGCTAGTGCAGCAAACTGTTTCAGTTTAACAAAGTTAAAGACGAGGAGCATTGCAGGCACTGAGCAGGGAGCTGGTGGGTGAGGAGTGTCTGCAAGGGAGATGCAGGAGACAGCAGCAGGGAAGAAAGGAAAACCAGCAAGTGATCAGAGGAATAAGGTTCAGGAGGAAGAGTAAGAGACAGCAAGCTTTGTCCTGTACCCTCTGACTCATCTGCAAGGAGACAGAATTGTGAGTGACACTGATGTGCCTCCCTCCCAGGAGCTCTGGCATAACACCAACTGCTCCACTGCAAGCTGACAGTGAGAGGTCCTGTCAGTGAAGCCACTGTGGGGTTATCATTAAAATACCATTCCCTTTCCATTTGATGCTGACATAGCTGGCCATCAGCACCAAATCCCTCTTGGCCTGGGAGAGCCAACAGCTAGAGCTGGGGGTCTTGAAAATCCTCTGAGCTTCCAAAAGAAAATTCTCTCTCATGCAGAGTACAGATCGATTCCTCAAACAGATGTGCCCATTGTTTCCTTACACACCAGTATAGAAGAGGAGGTGAACATTTGGGAGGAGAGCTGGGGTGAGGCATACAGGTCAAAAGCAGCTTGGCTCAGAGTTCAGTGCTGTCCTGGAAACAAGGCTTTCACTGGCACCTGTCTAAGCAATCATTTTGGTTATTTTCCAACTCTTTGCATCAAATACCAGTTTCTCTTCCTCTCTAGCTGTTTTCTGGCTGCACAGTTTTTACCTCTCCAGTATTTGATGGACTTGCCCCAATATATTCCTGCAATCGCCTGATTTGTGAAGAGGGGCCGGTGATAAGAGAAGTGCCCGAGTCAACGATGGCTTCGCAGCCATGGGAGCAAAATGCCACCCGGCCCTGGATCTTTATACTGTAAGTAAACAAAAAAGCAGCTTTAAGCAAACAGCATATACACTGTGACTGAAACACCATATTATTGCTAGCTAAAGTACCAGAGTACTGACCGAAGTTAAACCCAGACAACAAGTGACAGGACAAGAGGAAATGGCCTCAAGTTGCGCCAGGGTAGATTTAGGTTGGATATTAGGAAAAATTTCTTCACAGAAAGTGCTGTAAAGCATTGGAAAAGGCTGCCCAGGAAAGTGGTAGGGTCACCATCTTTGGAAGGGTCCAAAAGATGTATGAATGTGGCACTTGAAGACATGGTTTAGTGGTGTACTTGGTGGTGGTGCTGGGTTTACAGTTGTGCTCAATGATCTTAAAGATCTTTTCCAACCCTAATGATTCTGTAATTCTATGATTAAAACTAGCTGCCAAGCTTTGCTTAAGACAAGAATGTCTGTGGACCCACTGTTCTCTCTCAGGTCTCCTACAGCTCTAATCATGTGCTTCCTGCTTATGAATTTGTCCTCATCCCCAGGTATGTGTTCTCATGAATTTAGGCAGGGTGCTAGAGGTGGGACAAAGGAACACTGGCTACTTTGACCAAAGTTATCAGGACCGATGAGAGCAGGACCCAGAGCTGGATTCCATTCCTGGGTGCCTTAACCTCTTAAATGAACAGCCCACCAAGACTCAACTTGACCACTGGTGCATCATATTAAAACATACTAACGTGCTCTCCCAGAAACCAGCTACCCACATCACAGCAGATTTAGAGAACTAACAAACCCCAATCTCATCCTGGAGAAACCCCTCTTTGAGAGGCATGGAGGTACAACACTGCAGCTGAGTCCTCCTGCACCCATGTCACCAGATGCTTCTGTCTCTGGGAGTTTACCAAAGGAGGTGAATTCCACCAGGTTTTTTATATATACATACATACTTGTTCATGTGTATTTGCCAGTAGCTTTTCTCTGTGACTGGGACCCAGTGGATTGAACCTTTGTAGAGAGAATGGTCTATTCCCCCCAGAATCAACTCACCACCATTCTCGGTGTCGTCTCCTCTGAAAGCAGAAAACAGTTTAACACAGGCATGGGAGTGTGCCAGCAGGCACCAGTGAGATTACACTTAAAAAGCAAAAGACAAATCACAGCCCTTTCTAAATTCAGATATGGGTGGCTGAAAGGGATTGTTTCTAAATTATAACTGTATATGCCCCAACTCAGACCCTCCAAACAACCTCTGAGAAGACTTACTGTAGACACCAAGGTGGGCATCAGGAGCAGGCTGAGACAGTTGCTACTCTCAGCTAAGAATAAACACAAGTGAAATAGGTGGAGTTGCAGCTAGGTCCAGATTAGAGAACAGTATTTTTCTGAATTGTGGCTATTTGGGTGTAACACAGCATTTCTGTTCATCTCCATGGGCCAGAGGGAAACCTCTGGCAACAGACATGGAGAGTCTGAGCTGGGAACTTTTCTTTTCTTTATGACCAACTCCAAAAAGAATAAATCTCTGTCCGAAAAGTCATGATCCTCCCCATAACATTTTTTCTTTTCATGCCATAATCTTCAATGTCAAATTGAAAACAAAAAAAAAAAAAAAACCACAAAGAATCTTTAAAAAGGGGGACATTTTCTAGGGTTGAAGCTTTATAGAGATGCACAGTTGTTTCTATCAGCTGTTGAAAGAGATTTACTTCTTTTTTGGCAGTGTCATTTTAAAGACAGACCTTTTCAGATAGAAAGAGAAGACCGGCTCCTCTACCAGGTTCTGGTTCATGATGCTGTCAAACACGGGCAGAGCATTGCCCACTGCTAAGGAGGGGTAGCCTAAGCCCAGTATACCATCAAAGTGGGCAAGGATAAAAGTTGCTCCTGGCTCAAACACTGACTCGCCGAAGTCCTGTCCCTTGATGGAGATGTTACTTATCTGTTTGGTAAAAAAACAAAGCAAAAAACAACCAAGCAAAGAACAACCACAACTGAAAGTAATGACACCATCTATATCAAGAAATTAGCCATATTTCTGATCCATATCAATGGATTCATTCAGTTTAAAAAGCCTCGGTATCTTTGTGCGACTTGCATCAATATAGCACGTGCCCATTTGGCAGGTAGGCTGCACTGATTCCTTAAAATTATTTATTATAGAATTATATTTAGTAGCCATAATTACGTGGCTGCTTGTTCATAAACCCAGGATAGGATCCAAGAAGACAAGCAGAAATGAAAAATAAAATCTGAGGCATTTGTGTTGGTAGTCCAAAGAGGTGTGGGTGTTGGAGCAGCACCCACACCTCTCAGAACCTGGCTTGGTGGGACCTCACCCTGCCCTTGCCTAAATGAACAAGGTTTTCCAGGACAAGGACAGTATCTGAACTGCCCTGAAAACAGCTGATGTGGAGGCTGACACCCATTTTAGGTGGGCACTCACCTGCAGTGTGTCTTTGCCAGCAATGCCCAGAAGCTGTCCTGAGCCGTACTGCAGGGAGAAGGCTTCCCCTCCGTGCTCATATGAATCTGACTTGAAGGACTTAAATTTCTGATGCACCCCTACACAAAAAAAAAAATGACATCTCTACGCTGAGGGGAGGTCCTGGCATTGCACCCACTCCTCAATGCGGAACCAGATGAGATGTAGGAGAGCCAGATTTTTGCTTCTCTCATGAGAAAAGTGTTGAAGAAGTACTGCAGGTACCTCAGTTCCCCTGCAGGCACACCAGTTTTTCTGTACCTGAGAGGTAATTTTGCATTTTAAAGAAAAATTAGAACAAAAATGGGAATTTCCACCTCTGTTGGTAGGTCTCCCAGGTCTGTTGTCATGCCTTTTACCTCATGGTGCAGAGGGACTCTGGGCAGTTGCAGCCGGCGCCTGCCCTGGCTGCAGCGTGACACGAGGGACAGAGACAGAGGAGCAAACTGGGGAGAGGAGAGCGGCCCTAAGGGATGCTCCAAATCCTCGCCTTGCAGATCCCTGCTGCAGACAAGCCTCTTGGGAAAGGAGAAGTGGGCAAGGTCTCTGGACCCAAGACACGAGAAGCATCAGGGAGAATAACATTTCTTACTGCAGGCCTCGCTGATGCAATAAGCGGAAGGGACCCAGAAGTTGGAGGAGCCAGTGTCGAACACGACGGTGAACCTCTGGGGCGGTGTCCCGACGCTCACAACCCCGTAGTACTGCGCCTGCGGGAGGAACAACCCGCTCAGCCCCGGGGCAGCCTCCAGCCAGCTATTCCTGAGGAAGAGGCCTGCTGGGGAGCATCACACAGCACTTCCTCAGGGGGTTCTGTGCAATTCCACTTAAAAGTAAATGCACACCACACAAAGCGTGTCTGGTTCCAGTGGCTCCAGGCAGCAGGTTTCACTTCAGCTGAATGCACAACAGTGTGGCATTTTGAAAGCGTTTTAAGCAAACATTCAGTTGGGCTCCCTATGGAGTCAACAAACCCACTTTCACTGGCTTCAGAGGTGGCAAGGTCATCTCCAAGATGAAACTCTCACATGACCACACAGTCTTTCAGGCTGTTCCTTACTGATGTCAATAAAAAATCAGTGCAAAGTCAGCATGACCTGCCTCTGCCAGCTTCAGAGGGTTCCAACCAGTGGCACAAACACTGTCACATGTGGCTGCCTTTTTTCCTTTGTAATTATCAGGTATTATAGCAAGTCAAAAAGTATTGTGTTGCACAAACTGTTCCTGATGTACTGGACAAAGTTCATCCAGCAGATGAAGAAACTACTGACCATCCCTGGATACTGAGATAATCTGTGAACACGTGAATGCTGGAGTGAAGTGCTTATCCACATCCCATATACAAGTGTCTAAGTGCTCCTATCTGGCCCTGGAAGAGCACTTCAGCATTAAGAGGCCTATTTTTAGGAAGAGGCATTTCTGGAATTCAACCACAGATAAAGAAGCAATAGCTAGTGCCAAACTTTGTTCAGCACTACAAGTATTTGAATATGTACCTTCAAGTGCATACTTGTTAATTAATACACTGACATTTCTGACCCCAGAATTTACTGTCTGAGATACTCTTGAGAATGCAAGCAAGCATGCCATTTAAGAAAATATCCAATTGTACAGTAGGATTGTATTTCTTCCTGCATTAAATAAACCTAAGTGATGTTCATAAAAAAAAAAAAAATTCCAAAAAACATACAACCAGAAAACCCACATACACACTGCAATAAAACCTCCAGACACACTGCAATGAAACCATTCCTGGTGCTACCTGAATATGATGGGGAAGTGGGTTTTGCTTTGTTGTTTTGAGATTTATGCCTCTTTGAAATAAGCTTTAAAGCAGGTTGAAATGCTTCAGTGTCCTTTGTTCTTCTTCACATACTTATTTCTTCATGGCCCTCAAGTGTCAGTAAGCTCTTGCTGAATGAATTTGGCCTTCCCTTCAATTCTGTTCCCTGTTCAGATGAAGACTTCACAACATTTCTGCAGCTTAGTTTTCCTTGAGATAAGCATAGCAGAAGAACCAAATAAAACAAAAATCAGAGACCATCCAAATGGACAAAATTCTAAACCCAGGAAAGACACCTTACAAAATGGTAGACCTGCTGACTTGCCTGTCTGAGATCCAGTGAAATTAATATTTTTCCTTTTTCAGTTTAGATGGTAGATCCTCCCAGGTCAGTCTCCAATATTTAATACATAAAAAAACTCCAGAGATAAAAGCAGAAAAATAAAAAACTCTACTTAGGTCTTTGTTATCGCTGATTTATGGCTCCACCTGATCAAATAAATGAGATTTGGAGGATTTTTTTATAACACAGAAGCATCCATGTGTCTGGTAAATAGAATATGACTAAATGAAGTAATCAGATTCTGCTATGAAAAACCCTATGCTTCCCCAAGACTGATACAGGCAAAACTCCCATATTTCTTTGGGGACCCAATGGAGTCCAACACAGACCTATATAAAAATAAAGCTTGTCACAGGACTACCACTGCTACTCTACATCAGCTTTCTACCCAGGCCCCATGCTATCCTAGATCTAGACATGCTCTATTTCGCAGGTTTCAACCTGGTTTTTTATGCTCTAATATTTATAGCATAAAGCAACGAGATACCTCAAGCCCTATAATTTCATTGACAGAATAGATTTGAAATGTGCTGGGAAAAAAAACCTGCCCTCAATAGAACGATGAGTCCTAATGATTGCATTACCAAAACTGTACTTACATTCATGTAATCATACAGCCTTTCTGAAGCAGTTCCTACTGATAAAGCAATATCTGCAGGGAAACAATGCAGATACCTCCGGGCAAAAACATCAGGGTGGTGATTCCTCCAAAATTCCTCTAATTCTCCCTTTTCCTTCAGCTGTTTCTTGATAGATTTGAATCGAATCAAGGGGATTCTATGCAGATAAAATAAACACACAAAAAAATAACAGACTGTCCTTTCTAGAACTGTCATATACTCAATTTTTTTTAAAAAGGCTTCTTTTTTGAGACCTCGAGTAGCAACAAGCACAGGTCACCCCATGAAGCCAGCTGAGATGTGTGCCAGCCAAGCCAGACATGTTCTCTTCCGCATGGCGCCAAGCTGTTCAGAGCTAATGACACTCCTTTGCTCAGAAGTCCCTTTTTTATGGCCCGTTGTCAGCTAAGGGTCGTTTGCCAGGTCAATCAATCGCAGGAGGTCAGTGCTTTGGCAGAAAAGGGATTAATTTACTCTCAGACTAACCGCTGGTTTGTGCAAATAGTGGTGTCCGGTGGAGCTACTCAGGCACAGATAACCAGGGCACAGTCTAGACCAAGCAGACATTTCACTAACAATCCTAAATGTCTTTTACATAAATACAATACATGGGGTGAGTTTGGCTCCTGTTAGCATGAGGAAGAGGAAGCAGTCCAAGGACTTGCTGCTTTTCAAGTTGCTTTAGTGAGATGTTGCTCAGAAGTGTTCAACGCAGAGAAAGAGGACATTATAACCATTTCCCTTTTGCATGGAGACATTTCAGCAGGGCTGAGCAGACAGACATTTGATGGGCTTGTGACAAGTCACCCCCTGACAGCTGAAGTTTAATTCCCTATTTATGGGAGAGCTCCAGTCTGAACATAAATGTGACTGCCACCCCATAAAATGGATCTTCAAAGTAAAAAACACAACAGTACAATACTGCAACACACAGTAAAAAACAGCAATAATTTTGCACACATTTCAGCAAGACATTTGGAAGAGTTCTTTTGGATTTATTTTCCTGCAAATTTCCTGAGGTTAGTGGCTCCCACCCCTGCCTAACACTTGGGTTCAAGTCAAGTCTGCAGAGAAATAATGGTGTCAAAAAGAGGCTGATTTGGCAGAGCACAACCCCAAAACCATCAGCTGCCTAGGAGGAAGCTGAGCACTGAGCCTGCAATTTACTTACCAGACTTTTTGAATCTTTCCTCTGCGCAAGAAAGTGCAGGAAGCAACCACGTACTGCAGCCTATATATTAAAGCTAACTTTGAATAATCAGCCATTTTTGTTCAAAAGGCTATGGTAGGATGCTGGGAAAAGAGCAACCACGTTTCTTTCCTTGCAACACACCACTTGTTTAAAATAAACTGCTCACTATGCAAAAGTGAACTGGAACTAAGTAATCCTCTCAAAAGAGAGCAGATGTGCAACAGCACAGCAAGGAATGAATGTCAAAGGACATGGAGGTGGCAGGAGTTGTCATCATCTGCCCTAGTAGCAAGGTCAAGAAAAAACAGCTGAAAAACCCAAACACAGCATTTGTGAGCCAAGAAGGGGTCTAAACGCCTGTCACAGACTTTAAATAAATGCAAAGCAAACCAAAATTGTTCCTTTCAGTCACTTCCCTTGCTATGTCAAACTGATTGAGGAGGGGCATGAGAGCCTTAAAATCAATAAGTTTAGAGCTCTATTTATTAGTTTCCAGGGATTTTGAAATACATAGTTTGCTTTTGCCAGCGTACCTACAAAATTGTAAGGGCTAAAAAAACTCAGCAAAGACTGAGTCTGGTGCCATCACACAGCTGCAGGCAGAGCTTTGGATCTGAAAAAGCACCAGCATCTCTATTATAATATGTTATTTCAAAAAATAATACAATCTCCAAAATGCATCTTCTATATTGATTTCTATTTTATTATTATTAGTTTTTTCAATTATCTAGCTCTGAGTAATATTCCATATTTCTCCTGGACTCAGAGATCTTACACAAGTTATCAGCAAATGATCACATTTTCTGTCCCAGAGTCATCCCAGCCACTGAGCTGCAGGAGCTGGGTGCTGGAAATGAGAATGGTGAGCAAAATGTGGTCATATGCGAACTTCTAGAAAGCAAAGGCATTTCTCAAGGAGCCTCCACCTGTCATCTGATGCACAGCAGAGCAGATGTCATGCCCTTGGGTGAGGCAGTGTCACTTTGACAAGAACAAGACAATGTCTGTGCTGAGTGCCTTTATCACTTGAACTTTTCCTCAAATGCTACAAATGTTTCTGGGAAGTCGCTAATGTTCATGTTGGAGGGCACCACGATAACTTTGAAGACATGAAGTGGCTTTCAAAACACTGCCTGGGTCTACTGTGGGGACTGCCTTTGCCTTGGTGCCTCCACTGAGTGGCTGATTCTCAGAAAGAACATGATTGTTAATTTTATTGCAAGTGTAGTCCTTTATTAATCCACACACAAAGGTTATTCTTTCCCAAATTCTCTGATCTCACACTATGTTCCAAGCAGACATTAATTTAGCTAACAGAGGTACAAAATGCGGCAACAAAAGGTCATGGTGACTTTTTTTGATAAGCTGGAATAATGATTAAACTACAATGCAGAGCATCCCTAAGAAATAGTTATCTGCAGCTTAAAAGTTCCATTAAGTAGAAATAATTCAAGTAGAAAAACAATATATCCATATCTGTATCTGCAGACACAAGGTACTTTGCAAAGTTATTTGTCTACATATGGATTATTGAGGAAAAATATGCCTAAACTAAATCATTACTATATTCTTACCTATGCTCTTATGTTGTTATGATTAGTAGGTTATCTGAAAAGATTTGTCTAAAAGACAAGGCTTTGCTGTGGATGTACATTCATTATTGATCATGTCAAATGTATTTGGTTTTCCACACCTGTAGCCTACAGTGCGTTAAGGGGAGGGACCCTTGCCTTCAGAAGGTGCCACGGTTGTTTAGAAATGAAAAACAAATACAACAACCTGCTGACACATTCCCCACAGTGGTCCTCTGACAGGACACAGAGTGTCAAAGCAGAAAGAAGTGTCTAGAGGGATATGCTCATGCAGTGCAAACCAGCCTCTTGCTGCTGGGGTGCCATGCACAGCACATCCTGCCATCAGAGAGGAAACTTTCAGGCCTTCTATTCCACAGCACCACCACAGACGACTGTGACATTATCTTTGTTCTCCAGGCTTGATACTCTGCCCAGCTTCTCCATCCAAACCCTATTTTATGGCACTCAGGTCTCAGCACTCACCGTTCTCCGTCCTGCTGCAATACTGGTTCCCAGGTGTGCTCTCTGTTGTTCTCCTCCCAGAGGAAAGCCCTCCATACATTTCATAGCATCACTGCTGCATGGTACAACCACTCACCTTGTGGGGAAAAGGCTCATAAACATCCTATACCAAACTGATAGCTAGTGATAGTAGAGAGCTCTGTATTACCAGATTTGACCAGAAATCTATAGGCCCCTTTAAGTGGTGCCTTTTCCTCAATCTTCTGTTTGCTCAGCCTTTTGTTTTTCAAGAGCATATGCCTCTCAGCAGTCATGGATTTTGGTAGTATATAACCTAATACGCCTAAACCAATTGCTGATTGTTCGAAGAAAATATTCTCCCTAAATTATGGTAGAGTGTGGAAAATGACAGCAATGAGCTGTAGATATCAAAGCAAAGAGCCAGGTGATGAAAAGGTTCTTTTACCTTAAAACACTCTGCCAGCTTTAACGTCCAAAGTTCATGGTAGAGCCATGGCCAACACACAGGCAGGACAATCAGAGAATGGGTTGGGTTGGAAGGAATCCTAAAGATCATGTAATTCCAACCCCCCTGCCATGGGCAGGGATACATATGAGTCCCCAGGAAAGCTTGAAATAGCAGCAGCTCAACAAGTCAAACTATGCAGAGGTTCCTATACATGGGAATGCTCCTGGAAATTAGAACTGAATAGCAAAATGGGTCTTGATGAGAGGAGAACAGTTTATACTGTCACATCTAAATAGCCGTAACTTTGCAACATTGGATTTATGTCACTCATAACAAGTGAGAATCTTGATGGAATTAAATCCATGGGAGTTTCTTGAGAGGTTTTGGTACAGACACGGGAACTGCAGTAGCACAGTTGGAAGGTGAATGGAGAACAGCCTTGGCAGTTTGTGATAGCACATTACATTGGGATTCAGACAAGGAGTAAAACATAATGTAATGAAAAAGGCCCTACACAGTCAAGAGTGCCAGAGGCTATAATAAATACCATTAAACTAGGAATATAAATAGTAGAATGGCTCAAGATAGCAATTTGCCAAGTATTTGTGTTAAAGCTTTAAAATAGGTATTGGGTGGCAAGTTACACTCTGAAATCCAAGTATTTGGCACCTTTCAAAATACATCCTGAAAGTGCCACTCATCTTGAAAGTCAGTCAAGTCTTGACAGTTATTTTAAATCACTATTTGATTATATCTGACATTTCTGCTGAAAGTTTCATGAAAGTTAAACATCTGAGCTTAAAAATTTGGTCTGCTGTAGTGTTTACTTTCCCAAGCCCATCCCTGCTGCCTGCATTGGCTACACAGACAGTGCGGCTGCAAGCAAGAGGTGAGGGGCTGGGGCACTGGCGTGACCCTGATTTTGTTTGGGGCAAAATCAGAGAACATTTACAGTGTGCAAGAAGAGGCAAGAAGGAATGTTTTGGGGAGGGGTGAGCAAGTGGGAGTATGAGTGAGAGAGGGAGACCTGGGCCCTGAGTCGCCCTGTCTATAATCCCCGTCACCAAACACTCAGTTATCAGAAACATTTCAGAGCCCTTGAGATTAAAGGCTGCTGCCATGTAAACAGAGCCTTATATTGGGAAGAATGAGTTACCAACAGGCCAGTGCGCAGCAGGAGAAGAACAAGGCGGGCCTCTCCGTCCCTCGCAGTCCCGGCCATCCCAAAACAAAATCCCGAGATGGGCAACAGTCTGAAAGCCATAGCTGCTTTTGTGCCCTCTAACAAGTGCCAGAAGTACCTCCTAGAAGACCTAGAAGAGATGCCAGTGGATAAAATGGTGGATCTGAGTGGCAGGCAGATGAGGCAGCTGCCTGTGCATATTTGCTCTTTTAGGGAACTGGTTAAGCTGTACCTGAGTGACAACAACCTTAACCATCTGCCCCCGGAGCTGGAGCAGCTGCAAAACCTGCAGATCTTGGCACTGGACTTCAACAACTTCAAAGCACTGCCCCTAGTTGTGTGCACGCTGAAGCAGCTGTGCATCCTCTACCTGGGCAACAACAAGCTCTGCAGCCTGCCCCTCGAGCTCCGACTCCTGCAGAACCTCAAGACCCTCTGGATCGAGTCCAACTGCCTGCAGTACCTGCCCGAAGTGGTGTGTGAGCTCAGACTGCTCAAGACCCTGCATGCCGGCTCCAACGCCCTGCGCACGCTCCCTCCCCAGCTGCAGTGCCTGCAGGAGCTGCGCACCATCTGGCTGTCAGGAAACCTGCTGTCCGAGTTCCCTCCCGTGCTCCTGGACATGCCCTTCCTGGAGGTGATCGACGTGGATCGCAATTCCATCCGGTTCTTCCCCAGCCTAGCTCACCTCCCTGGCCTGAAGCTGGTGATCTACGACCACAACCCCTGCAGGAACGCACCCAAAGTGGCCAAAGGGGTGCGCAGGGTGGGGAGATGGTCAGAGGAGACCCCTGAGCCCCGCAAGCGATCCGGGGCGGTGATAGAAATCACGCTCGACGAGAAACCATTGCTACCTCCTGCCGCCAAGACCGAGCCAGAAGCTGAGCCCTGCTGATGCTCAATTGCTCCTTTTGCCCAAGGTGGCAGTGCACTCACGCCACTGCCCAACCTCTACCTCGCCCTTGCTTGCTGGTGTCCAGGGATCACCACACCACCTGGCAGTCATCAGGAGTATGTGCACCAGCTTGGAGATAATGATTGACAGCAAAACTCTTGTACAGACCCATCTTGTACCTGTCTTTGTGCACCACCCAGCACTCTTCCTAGAACAGACTTCTTCCCTTTCCCGCTCCCCCCATGCTGGGACCACTCAGAGTTCACAGCAGAGATGAAGACTCAGTCTAGCTGTTTTCTATGGGTAGATTGCATGGAGCACATATGGACTTGCTGCTCTTCACCTGTGGGCTCACTCTTCTCCCTTCCACCTTGCTGAGGTGTCCCAGCTCAGCTGGAAGCTACTGTTCAAGATGGTCACTGCTGAGACCCACAGCTCTAAAGCAACCCACAGCATTTGTCTCAAATTACTTATCTGAAATGCAGCAACACCTTGAAGGTTCCCCTGTCTGACGCGTGCGAAGTGGTAGCAGAGTCCTGGCTGCACTTCCAAGGAAACAGCATGTATGAAAAGGGGGCTCTCCTCCTTTGCTGCTGCCTTCTTCCTGCAATAGTTCTTGGTACTGTTTGAGTACTGCCAAACAGCATTTCAAACGATGGTGAGGAGAGCTGTAGGCTTTACTGCTGGGTTTTGTTACTGACAACACTGCCTCTAAGGGCAGCTGTACAGGACAAGTTTTCATGCAGGAGCAAAGAAGAAAATGAAAGCCTAACTGAAAAGGAAAAGCTACAAGAATTGCAAAGGTAAACTTGCATGAATAAAATCCAGGGCTGTAAGCCTGTCACTACAGGCTTGCACATAATCTGAAGGTGAGGCAAACTTTACTCAACTGATTTCAGCTGCGTATTTCTCAAGCTTGCAGCTTGGACCAGCCCAGATCCCCCTAAAAATGCCCTTTTTTTTAAGCTTTGCTTTAATTGAGTAACAGAAATCTGTCTCAAAGTGACATTTTAAACTTTACGACTCCATAGCATGGTTGAATTAGATGAAAGACAGCTGTTTTAAAAGGGTGGAGAGCCGTGGCAGCACGCTCTTCTAGTAGAACTGTCTCAGCAGTGCAGCCTGCAGAAGCAGCAGTTGACTTCCCAGAAAAGATTTGATTCCATGCCAGTTCATGACTGCTTAAAGTCATCTACATGCTTGAAAAATTATCTGGGAATATACAGACTCTGCTAGCACGTGTTGTCTTGTTAAATGAAGTCCAAATTTGGATCTGGCTGGCACCCATGTAGTGTGCTACTAGTCAAATTAAAGTATACTAGCATCTTGCCAAGTTAAACCATCCTTCTTTGGAATTAACAGCAAATTCTTTATCTAGTCTTGTTCAAACAATTTCTTCCTACAAAAAGAAAAGTAGAACAAAGCTTTTTTAATATCCAAGGTCAATGTTTTATATCCCATAAAACTGAGCTGGTACTGTCTTCAGCTGAGGGGATGGGGAAGAGTGTACTTCCACTTGCTTAGCAGTGGTTTGTGTTGCACTCAGCTCTCTCCAGACTTGTCACTTCTGGAGAGCTGAAGAGTCTCTGTCAAGAGTTAAGGGGAGGATTCTCTAAGCAGATTCCCTTCATTTTATGAAATCTAAGGGAGAAAAATGTTTGCACATATACTTGGTTATTTCAATTTAATCTTTCTGCTTTGGCAGACTTGCCCTGGTGTTTGCCAGGTGCTTTACTATACTTGCAAGGGCCAGAAAGGTCACAAGGCCTTGCAGGCATCATTCTGGGCCCCCACACAGACAGGGCCCCTGCTTGTCTGTGCTTACAGTCATCATAAATCTGCATGCAGACTTCTGCAGGCATCAGAGGCTTCCTTACAACCTAAGCACAAAGAAACCAGTCCAGTTAAGAAACATGTTGCCTTTGCAGTAACTACTAGAATGGGAAAGTGAATATAAAGACAGGCTACAACCGACATGAAAAGGGCAGGGCAGAAAGGGCAGGAAGTCAATGTTATGGAGCCTGGCACGTTTTCTGCTAAGTGGCCGCTACTGCTAAGTGCCCTCTACTGTAAGTGTTCGTAAAGTCAGCGCAGTACTTTAGAGATCAACACTCAGACTGTTTGGTCCACAATGTTGCTATCTCTCCCAAACTCCATGTTCCTCTCAACTCCCCTCAGCAGAATGTAGAATCTGTGGTGTAAAAAGCTGTAAAATCACTTAGTTGTAGTTCTGGGCATTGACTGAGGTTCCTCTTCCACTCTCTCTCTTCCATCATAAAAAAAAAAAAAAAAAAAAAGAGTAATATTCCAGTATCCCTAGAAAAAGATATCATCTAACTTCAGAGCCTATTTCTAAAACCCCAACTCAAAACCTATGCAGCCAGGACTGGAATACACCACTTGCACTAACACAGCAGGCCAACATGAACCAGTGAGCAACGAGGGCTTAGTCACTCCCTGAAGCATCCAAGGCCTGAGGATGTGCACCGCAGCAGTCCTAATGGATCTGCCCTTCCTGGTTGTACAGAAAAGAAATACAACTTTGGGGAATCTGAATTATTTATTTCTAGCTTTTTATTTCTGTGTATTTTAAGTGGAACCTGGAAGGAACAGAATGAATAGGGTTGTATAAAACCCCTGGTTTATACACCCCTGAAAGTGAATTCCTCCCCACAACACATAAAAGCTCCAGTAAGTAAAAACCAACTGAAGACAGTGCCATTGATGGAGACATTTATCTCAAACTTCTGTTCCATAACCTCACAAAAACTAGACCATTAAAAAAATTTACTAGGTGAGATCTGGTCCACACATCCTCAGGAACTGAAGAAAATTTAACAGGGGCGATGGTCTGGTACACGTTTTCTGGGGAGAAAAAGAAAAATCAGAAAATTCCCACCCCGCTGCTGTCCACCAGCCCCTCCCCACCCACCCTTATTTTTAATCTTTAGTTGGTATTTTGCATTCAGTGACATCTTTAACTCACAGCACAAAAAGCAGTATCACCTCAAAGCTAACACACCACCTATGACCATGGTAAAAAAAATCCTGTGATTCAAAAAGCACTGAAAACTACCTGGTAGCAGGCACCCATGGGATAACCTGCCTAACAGCAGCAATTCTTCCCAAACCTTTTAACAAACGTGTTCCTGTTTCAGCTGCAGACTCTATCTCAGAAGCAGCTGGACATTTCACTACAACTCTTGCCAAAAGAAAAAAGAAAGCATGATCCCTTACATTTTGGTCAGCCACTTGTGCAGATGCTTGAGTGCTATACACAACACAAGCAGCTGGTGACCTAAGATTAACTAGGCCTTACTCAGGCACAGCAATTTAAGTTTGCTCATGGCTCTAAAGGCCTGACAATACTGCTAGCTAATGCAGTAAAATTATCTAATATGAACATCAGCATGTCAGGTGTCAGGCTCCATTTCAAGTGAAGTATTTTTAGAACAAGACTTTTCTGCACCACTACTCTTCCACAGGAGGTTTACTCTACACCACTGTGAGCGACCATGCAGATACTCTGGTCATACCTTGGTGCTGCTTTAATGATGTCATCTACACGAAGAATCATTTCTGCTGCTTCAGCTGCACTCAGCAAAACTTGTCTCTTGACCTGGAAACTTTCTGTTACTCCCAAAACTGACATGTCTCCAATGACACCCTCTTTCATATCTGGAAGAAGAAATACATTAAGAGGTGGTTTTTTCGGTTTTGTTTTTTTTTTAACTTGGCTTTTTTTTTAAGGAAATTACAAGAAGCTGAGAGCATAGTAACTTACATGCTCAGATGAACTACACTGATAGTAAGGGAAGTATTAAATAAAGTCTTTTACCTCAAGACTCCTGATTTAAGCCTAATGTTGCAATTACATACAAACAATTAATGATAAAAATTTTATACACTGTGATAAGGAGACAAGATCCCAACAGGACTCTCCACACTATTCGCTTAGATATATTAACTTCAAGGTTCTTCTCCACAACTCTGGTTGTTGTTTGGTTGTTTTTTGGGGGCGGGGGGCGGAGGGGGAAGAAAGGAGCAAGGGGAAGGACGTGTTCGGTTCTGCTGGGTTTTTAGCAGGCTGCTGGTTTTAAAACAATGTTTTCTTTTTAAGCTTCCTATAACTAGACTCAGTGTAAGGAAAGTGGTTTTTAGAGGTGTAAACCATCCACTTCAAAAATAAAGGTTTTCACTCCACTGTCAAAAGCCTGGTTGAACAGAAAAGGAACATAGTGCTGTACACCCAAGTTCTATGCAAAGCAAACAAATCAACATACTCAGTTCTCCCAGCTGATAATATGTGACAGACATATGTGAACAACTTTAATGAGCCTAATGGACCTGCCAAACAGAAATTCAAACACAGAAGTAAAACTGAACCCCTTACCCAGTCCATAAGTAGTCTTCCCTTCACTATGAGCAGCTCTGAGCTGAGCAACCAAATCAGCACTGTCATAGCCAGCATTATCAGCTATTATTGTTGGGATCTAAGGGGATAAACACAGGTTGTTTTTACTTAACACAGGGACTGATCCCTAGTAAACATGAAACATACTTCGATGTTTTAAGTTTACAACTGAATTTCAAAAAGATGCTTCAGAAACATGGCAGATGATCTGTTACTGTGTTCAGAAGATATAGAAAAAGTAAAAAATCCAAACTACTTTTCCAAGAATTTCAAGATCCTGGTGTAAGAAAGTATCTAAGAGGACAGAAGTATGTTAGCAGATTTATCAGTTCATTTTACATGGACAGAAGAAAAAAAAGAATCTTGTAGTTTATCATTTCAGACTACAACTAAAGAAATGTTTCCATTTAAACAGCACAAGCCTGCTGGTAAGCACATTAACCACCTGATCATTCTGTTCACTGTTTCCGTGACAGCAGTGCAAACTTGCATGTGCTGACTGAAGAGGTCACGTGTTACTATGCTCTTGAAATTAATTTTCTTAGGAGAAAGGTTTTGCCTAATTTAAATTGCAGAAAGTAAATTTCTTCTCAAATTGACAGCCTGTTAGCACAATTCTATTAATGTTTCTTGTGACACTCTTACTTCCTACTAAGATGCAATCTACAACCCAAGACTAGAAACTTGTAGATAGTACTGGAGTATGAATACACCCAAAGAGCACTAGAGCATCAATGGAACAGAAGGGTCGCTCTTTTCTAAATCAGTCATCAACTACATAAGATGAGATTTTTATGTACTATTTCTACAGCACTTTTAACTAGCAGGTAAGGTGAACAAGAACCAATTAGAGGAGGGCTAGCATATAAACCTGCACAATTCTGTAACATGCAGAATTATTAAAACACCAGTACTTTTTCCTAAGACAAAAAACAAAATTCTCCCTTTGTTTATCCAAGATGTGTTGCTAAACTTCACTTTTTTATTTCAGAAAACCAAAACTTTTAAAGTGAAGCAACTATCTGATGTCACAAGTTAGTAAACTTCATGAAGCTTTGTCTCTTAATCCAGCAAACTGATTAAATATACCTACCATTCGTAAAGCCTTAGCAAAGGACTCCATTGCAACAGACTCTTTGCCAGGTGTTCTGACAGCAAGTTCTGCAACAGCATTAGCCATCAGCATCTCTGAACAACCTATTCATTGAAGACACACAGATGTTATATATCTGATGTACAGTAATACAAAATGTGTGTCATATACAAAGAATCTGATATTCACCTCCACCATACACAGTTCTTGTGTCCTTCACAGTCTGGGCCAGGACACAGAGAGCATCATGCAAAGACCTCTCTGCTTCATCTAGAATCTGCTGTGTGGCTCCACGCAAAACTATGGTGCAAGCTTCACCTGGAAAGCACAAATGCAAAAGGATTAAAAAGAGAATCCAGGACACAAAAATAGGCTATCACAAAGCATTTTAAATGGTTTTGCTATCACTGCAGACAAGTTTTGTATTACTTAATTTTGGGAGCAAAAGCAAGCGTGATGACATTTCAAAGATAGGATGAAATTATGTACACAGTGCTATTGCTTTGGTTCCACAACACCTTATTTAATTTAACAGAAAATTAATATCACCTCAAAACTCCTTGAAAACTTAAGAGAGTATTGCTATTTACTAGAACAAGCTCTCAAAGCTGTTTATGTATGATATATTGCTACTTTTCTTGTCAATTTAATCTCCCAAAGCAGAAGTCTTGGTTCCCATCTTTAAAAATGATTGCATGTTCATTTATGTAACATGAAACATACACAGGATTTTTACTGAAAAGCAAGACTTTAATAAAAACAGTGACATGAATCATTACAAAATTCCTATGCCTCACTGGAAACTGAACAGCATTAGCAGAGGGTTACAGTAACGTTACCATACATCATTAGTGACAAAACACTTACCCATTGCTACTCCAGAGAAATGAATGAGTTTATCTTCTCCAATCATGACTTCTTCAATAAGCTTGCAGCTTCCTAGTTTTACTAGCTCAGGGTGATCAAAGGTTGATGCAATTTCACCACCTACAAGTGTAAGATCATAAAGCAATCAGAGCTCACAACGAAAGCATCCCTTCAGGCAATGTCTTACCAAGAGGGGACAGGGAGGGGATGTGAAAAAAATCATCTTTGTAATTGCCCCAAAATAAATTTAAATTAACAATACTGATAAGCCAAGATTTTCTCATGTCAGCATATGGCACCAGAAACCTTTAACCAATGCTGATAAATCCCTAAAACACCTATGTTTTGTTTCACATCACAAGGACTACAATGCTTTCGAGTTGTGTCTGATAGCAGAATAAACATTCATCTTTGCTAGCATTAAATTGTCAGTATGTTTCAAGTTTTCACAGTATTTACTAATTAAATATTTAGAAAATACTAAATGAAGTCTCTTATGCTTTAAAACTTGAGCTTGTGACAGTATTCACTTTGCCTGCCTGATGATGGCTGAGAACCAGTGGCCACCATTCTCCTGCATCACAAGTCTCATTCCATGCTGTAGCAGCAATACCGTGCACAATTTGTAAACTGCCATATTGTCAACAAAATAGGTACTACAAAGACCAAAATGTCTTTGAACAGAACACTGCTCTAGTTCTTTCCTCTTCCTATTAGAACACTCTTTGCATTACCAATGCATGCTCAGTTATTCCGCAGTAGCTTGCAGCACTGTGTAGTTGCAGCACTATAAGGAAAACCAAGATACATAGCAGAGAGTTTGTGCATATTAAAAACTTGTCTTTTTTTCAGCTATACTATTCAAGCCAGTGTGGTCCGGTAAGGCCCATTTGCTCTGCCTAGAAAGCTTGCTTTGAATTCAGAAAGAAAGCAATGCTCCTCTCAATCACATATTTGCCTCTGTCAGTGTGCCTACTGACAGTTATATACAATTGGTACTTCAGTTTTGCTAAGATAAATAAGTCATTGTCTTTTCCTTTCTCCTGCAAAACTACTTCATCCTCCTGATCACTTTCAGAATCAACTATGATGTTCCAGTTAACTACCTCTAACTTCAGCAACGAGAATTATCTGTAGCATTCCAGAGATTTCATTTTCATTAGTTACTAGAATCACATTTATGCTGACCACTATCAGAATATCCAGGTTGTTCATGTCATTTGAGGTCCACCTCAAGTCGACAACTCAAGCCCACATTTTTAACAAAGGATGGCTCTTTAGTCTTTTCTATCATTACAACTGAACAACAGCCATGTAGAACAAAGTGTTATTATCACAGAATCAAGAACTATTAGTATTAATTTGTGGAGTTCTTCTTTTATTGCTAAGTTTCATCTTTTCCTTAGAAAACAAACATTTCAAAATCTTATCCGTCAGGAACTTAACTAAAAATGTTTTTAAAATATGGAAGAAAATTACTAACTGGCACTAACTTGCTAAATTATATCCCATGTTTTCCATTATGATCCTTTATTCAAAGATGCTGGAGAAAAAGAAGCAATGTTCAAGTAAGTTTAATGTTTACTAACGATCAAACAAATAAAGTGCCCCTCCAAGTTCCATACAAGATGGTACTCTACACACCTGTGACAAGAGCCAGACGTTCTACACCAGCAAAGTCTGCATGTTCAATAGCCATGACACCAGCAGCTCCAAAGAGCTGTTCAGGGTAGTTGTAGATCAGCTGCCTAAAATTAAAACACATCTCCCCATCACACACAGAACAAACCTTTGAAAATAACAGAGTAACAAAAGACACCAGATTCTCAGTAGCATGGACACAGGACAGATTTCTGAAAGCTACTAAAGCAGTCAATGTATGAGGCACCTGCCACACATGGAATGTTACACAACACAGAAGCAAACACAGTGACAGGAAAACATAAAATGCTAAGAAAAAAAACCAATTCAACCTATGATGCTTTTTGAAATACCCTTCCTCTGAAGAAACACTATCACACTAAGCACAGGCAGCCATATGCTTTAAGTCCTTTGATCCTAAGTGCCTGCTGGGTACTTAACTGCCTATTCCAGCAGAGTGAACTAGAACAACATGGGAAGCAACGTAACTCTCCCCTTTTCTCAAGAAATACATACCTGTTAATAAAGCAATTAATTCCGTGTTTAAGAATACGATCCACTTTCTCCTTCATTTTTTCTTTTTCTGCCTGCTCTATTTCTGCCACTTTTGCTGTAGAGTCCACTCTAACACGAGAACCAAAAATCTAAATGAAAGAAAAGAGAGATCACTCTCAACACTCCATTTACAGAAACACTGTATCTCAACAGTAGTTCTGCCACATACCTTAATCTTGTCTGTATCCATACCAGTATTTGCAATAAGAATCTTTGCATTTTCAATTCTTTTTGGTTGATTTACACCAATCTTCTTGTCAAGTAAAAAGCCTATAGTAACAGAAAGGTCTTGTAAAACTTCCAATTAAAAAAGGAGTACAATTCATAATTATAACAAAATCCCCTCATCTTTAGTATTCAATTTAATAATAACACAGTAATGTTTCCTATAACAAATTTACATAGATGTGTAACTTTCAGAAGCTTTATTTCTCAAGTGCATATACGGTCAACACTCAAAAGACTTACCTTCATCTAAGTAGGAATCAGCCAAACTTCCACCAAGTTTCTTAATGACATGGATAGCCTCCAAGTTACCAGAACCTTTCAACCTAAGAACAGCTTCTACAGCTAGCTTGACAAAGTGATCCTTATGGTGAGTAAGTAATTTTGATGAAAGAGTTGTTCCTGCAATGTTCATCAAGTCTTCACGGAACTTCACTTCATCATTACTACAATAAAGACAGTTCAGTTAAAGTGGAAAGTCTGAAAGCCCTACCGCTAGCTACCACCATGAGTCTTTGTTCACTTCCTCTAGCCTGTGCCTTTATGTACCGTATTCTGTTTTGAGGAATGCTGCACAGAATCCCTCCACTGTCCTGGAACACAACCTTCTATTTGAAATACAGGTTTTGTTAGGAGAATTTTCGCATTCAGCTTTAGAAAGTTTGTGCTCTCAAAGTGCCAGGCAAGGGAAATTGTTACATTTTAAATGTGAATGTGAAATCTGAAATAACACTTCAAATTTTTGTTCCAGGGAGCAAATTACTGCTTGTATTTCGTTTCTGCACATCCTAAGTAATTCTGAGTATCAAAAAGCTTCTGTAATTCACTTGAAATAAACCCCAGTATTTTTTTCTCAACTGTTAAAAATCATTAGCTCAGCCTTCACTATACTTTAATACGAGCGAAGATTTTACCAATGGACTGTAATTCGCACTGATGTTTTGATCTTGAGTAGTTTTTTGTGAAGAGCAAATGGACATTACTAACCCATGATCCACAGCTGCTTTCAAAAGTGCCTCTCTTGAAGCCTTTGTGGCTGCCCTCCAGCCTGCAATGATGGTCTGAGGATGAATCTTCCTCGCAATCAGTAATTCTGCCTCCTATTTAAATGAAATCAATATTATTTCCCCCCCAAACGTACAGTTACACTAACTAGAAAAGACATGTTCATTTATGAATGCAACTTAAAGTGTACTTGAAAAATGACTATCTTCATTTTTCTGAGGGAACTTGGCAAGCTGATGGATCATTCCTTAAGATGCTCTTGATCCCAGTTCCTGGACTTGAGATGATCAAACTTTCTGACACAGCTCTGCTAGCAAGAATTACTCACTTCTCATGTCCCTTTCACAGTAATTTCAGGTTTAGAGTTTGGCAATGTAAAATTTTACATAAACAAAAAACCCATACAGAGTTTAAAGGAACACCATGAATTCAGGTCTTGAGCAAGGAACAGAATTTAGCAGTAATTTCCTCATTAATGTTATGGAAAAGGATTTCAGAGGACTTAGCCTCACAACTAAGCAGTGCTGCATGCTGCCCAGTGCAATAGCCAGGAAGTGACCTGTTAGAGTCAACTTAAAATACTTGAGAGTTTATAAAAAATAATGTAAGGAATAATAGTCTAAAATAATACCAAAAAAATGATGATGCAATACCTAAGGGTTGTTTTTTCCCCCTACCAATTTCAACAGCAAAAGAGCAAGCTATTCCTTCCTATGCTATGGGAGCCCTTTTCAAAAGCGCAGGATAACACACCTCCTACTGGTGGTATCAGACAACTACACTGGCAAGCAAACATCTGAAAAAATGTAATACATCACCCTCAGTAATTCAGCTGCCAACACTGTGACAGACGTAGTTCCATCACCAACTTCATCATCTTGAACCTTTGACATATCTGAAGAAGGAAAACATAGTATTAATGCTATTTTTCTCATGCATTAGGAGGAGAGAAACAGATCTTATTCTTTGCGTAAAGAGGGAACTCCAAAAAACAAACACAGAAAAACACAACATGCAAATGAAATTCAGCATCCTTCAAATTCCTGCTCTTTATTTGCAACCTAGACACCAGTTTCAGCCTGGTGATGGTCAAGATGCTCCCCTCTGTTCCCAGTCCTAAAGATGCTTATCAAAAGGAAGTACAGCTGGATAGAAGCTCTAAGGTACAGATACAGGATCAGAGACTATAATAACCAGGTCTGCTGCATGAAC
Source organism: Corvus brachyrhynchos (assembly GCF_000691975.1). Classification (NCBI taxonomy): domain Eukaryota; kingdom Metazoa; phylum Chordata; class Aves; order Passeriformes; family Corvidae; genus Corvus; species Corvus brachyrhynchos. The sequence goes on along the minus strand of NW_008237919.1, from coordinate 11,350,520 downwards.
TGCTGATAAACTGGGACCCAGCAAACATAAAATCATTAGGAAATCTGACACCCAACTCTTCAGGCTCCTGCTTGTCACCAGAACCGGACCACTGAAACAGTAAGACAGTTGATCACAGAGGTAAACTCTGTCCAGAAGTACAGTGCTCACTGAGGGACAGAGATTTAAACCTGGGAGAACCAGAGAACCTCTGTTGCCTCGTAGATTTCTGTTCTGAATTTTCCCACTGAAAAAAGAGGGGCACACAGCTGTCTTTTGTCCCTTCTGACTCCTGGGACAAACCATGGTTGCGGGAAAGAAGACATCAGAACAGTTCTGAAGAGCAGCATACACCTCAATTTTACTTTTTCAAAACTCCGTTAACTCTTGCAGTACCCTGCCCTCCTTACTTCAGGATTTCTGCTCCCCCCCTTCAATTTTTCACAGTATTTCAAGAACAGTTTTCTAAGAACAAATAAAAACTCTGTAACAGAGTTACAAACTAACAAATATCAAGCCTTTAAGAACTCACCAACTAAGACCTTGGCAGCTGGATTGTCAACTCCAATAGCTTTCAGGATGGTTGCACCATCGTTGGTAACTGTCACAGAGCTGTCTCTTCCAGTACTTAAAAGAATCTTGTCCTACAAGATGTGAGATTTCAAACACTGCTTGAAAACGCACTGTAACTATTAAAGCCACATTAACAGGTATGACTACTGAGAGCCTGCAGCTGTCTTACCATGCCTTTAGGGCCCAGCGTGCTCTTGACTAGGTCACCAATGGCGATGGCACCAACAAAGGATGACTGAAATGAAAATAAACATACCTCAGGGAACAGTTTATTTCTACTGTAATACAAGAATTATACACTATCACGTAGCTTTCAAGAGGACATTTCAACCAACCCTTCCACCTCTTTCAATGGAGGCCGTGTCCAAGTTTCTTTACTGCTATATTTTGATAACCAGAACAAATATACTTAATTCTCACAAAAACCATTAAGTCTGTCTCAAAGCCAGAAAAAATGCCTCCCAATAAAACACCAATCTTCTGAGCGCCAGTAGTTACTTCGATTTTGACAATGAAGAGTTTCTCTAATTTTCAGTATGAACAACACTCCTCCTCTCTTCTGTTCGCAGACGTGCAACAAGGAAAGCCAGTTAGAGACAGAAGTTCCATATCATGATAAAGTGAAAGTATTTTTAGTAGTAGAAAAGACAAAAGTTTAATTACCTCAGGTACTACCAGTTTCTTAGAGAATTAAACTTACCAACCGAGCTGTTTCTGCTTTCTCTTCATCTGCACCTGCCTTGAAAATGTTGACAGGAGCAAGGGAAATGGATGCCTGAAACACAGATATCATAAGGATATTATTCTAGCTTCAATAAAACTATGTGTTTTAAAAATCCCTGACACTAACAACCTCAACAATGTTTTTATTAATAAAATTACTTCCATACCCCATTTTGTTGTGATAAAAGATATATTTAAGAAACAGTCACAGTTCTTAAAAATCTGCCTGGCAGTCTCCGACGAACCGGCCTTCCATGCGACCCGAGGGCAGGCACAACCAGCAGGAACTAAAAAAACTCTATTTACTGACCATGCTGAAGCGTTAGCATTTTAATACCTATGCTGATTTTTTTTTTTTTTTTTTTTTTTTTGCATATCAAGGCAAATTAATTACAGCAGTTACCAATATACGCCTTTAAGGACCAACATTTGCAAAGCATCCAAGGCCTTAAAGAACAAGGATCAAATAGCCAAACATCCGTATCGCGGCTCCCGGCACTCAAGGCGGGGCTGGGAGGGCTCACCCCGCGCGCGCCCGGCCCC
>NW_008237919.1:11346636-11348305 GCF_000691975.1 Corvus brachyrhynchos | reverse complement strand
TCCGATCTCCCTGGAAGTGTCCAAGGTCAGGTTGGACGGGGCTTGGAGCACAACCTGGTCTGGTGGAAGGTGTCCCTGCCCATGGCAGGGAGTTTGGAACAAAGTGATTTTTAAGGCCCCTTCCAACTCAAACTATTTTATGGTTCTGCGGTTCTGTGATATGCCTGGAGGTCAATTCTCAGACAGGTCAAAAGCATTTTTAGTTACTGCTTCTGGCCTCCAGTGCGCTTGACAGACCATCCCCGATGGCTGGTCATAGACCACGTCTGCAGTTAAAAGCAGTGAACAGGAGCACAAACTACTCAGTACATTTTGCATTTCAATACAGAAAAATTGGTAACTATGCCCCTGGTAACTTTGCCAGTGTGAGACAACACCCAAACCCTGCTCTGTCACAGCTTTTCCTCTACACAAAAAGCCTGTTACCTGGTCATATATAAAGAAAAGAGAGCCAAAACATGTATTACTTTGTATGACTCATCCTCAAGAATTAATTCCAGCTGGTATCCCTCTTCTTGCTGCCAGATACTAAATTCTTGGGATATATGCAAAGTTGTTTGTTCTAGATTTAAATTGGCCAAAGACAGAAATCCATTCCAATAGAGACAGCAAAAAAGAACATCACTAAAACTCTGCCAACTACCTGTATTGCTAATTTTAAGTATCTCAATACTTAAAATTATGTGTATTATTTCTTGAGTACATTAGGCTTTTTGTTCTATTTTCTTCACAGTTAGATACACTTCCTTCCACAACCCTGTTCCAAAAACTAGACTACTAATTTAATTTAAGTATCTTTAGTTTTCCTCATAGTTATGCAGAAAACTATCTAAGTTTTGTCTAGGGCAAATAATCCAACTAAAACAATATAAACAGCTTCTCTTTCAGAATCACAGCATTCATAAAGATTTGCACTGAGGTAATAATTCATTTTAATTCACATTTGCTGCTACTGTGGTGAGCTGGGAGAAAAAGGATTTTAAAGTGCCTCAGACTTATCCAAGTTAATGGCCTTTGAAAGATCCAATGCCCACAGCAAAACTACAGCAAATTAGTCGATTTGGTTTAAGGGGCTTTTGGCCACTGCTAGGCTATGATTTATAATGTGTAAAAAGTAGTGACACCAGAGTAGGAAGAACGCAGAAGCAGGGCTGGTTCTGGGCTCCCTCCTCTCTCAGCTGTGCAGTGCCCTCACCTCTGTTGCACTGTATGTGAAGGGAAAAAGTGCCTTACTTAAAAAATCTCATTTAAAAAAAATCTCAGTCTACATGCATGACAAAGATGTGACAGAAAACCAGCAGAAATGAAACGAAATCTTGGAGACGAATTTACAGACTTCAGATCACCACGATCAGTTTGGGGGGAGTTTTTTTACTGTTGAGCAATGAGTTAAAGGAAAGCAAAAAAGATTATACGAACAAAACACAACACAGCAACACTAACACTGCAAACTACTGAAGTAATCCACAGACAACTTTTAATGTAAAATCAATAGTTTATTGCCATGCTACATTTTTTTTTTTTTCCAAATGAAGTTGGCACTGGTAAGGGGAAAAATGTTGTCATAATACATAACACATTTTTTTTTTTAAATGCACATTTGGTAAGCTTTCTCAATAATGACAGCTTAAAAGAAGTGAAATTATTTTTTTAAGATTAATGTGGAATG
>NW_008237919.1:11297433-11346589 GCF_000691975.1 Corvus brachyrhynchos | reverse complement strand
TAGTATAAGAAATATGGAATGTTTGGAAAAACAAATTCACTGAACAGGGAAAATTACTTGAAATTTTATAAACAATTTGGCAATGGTACTCCCAACTGTTTAGACTTTTTTTTATATAAAAGAAATAAAAATCTAGAAAGCTACCTTTATACAAAGTTGCTATATTTATGCCTTTAAGTAGGAAAAACATTTTATAATGCAAATTAGGACATACAATAATCTTACAATATGATACAATGTAATGACAAGAAAGGAACATACAACATAAGATTTTGGCCTTTGTAGAAATGTCTATTTCTGCATTTAATAAATGCATTTGTGGCACACTGGTGACTATTTTATCACTACTACCAGTCAGCTTTGACACTAGCGCGGTGCGCAGCTGGCCTGCAGTTTGGCTGGACACACACTGCCTTCCAGGAGACCAAAGGTGATGCTGCAATGAAGCGAGATGTGACAAAGGCAACGTGCCTGCTGGTCGAGCCATCTGGACTGTGGGACACCATATACCACTCTTTCTTCTCATACCAGAGTATTTCTTATACATTCAGTTATTAAATACCAAAGTCTTACAAGTGAGAACATCTGTGTTCGCAATTTGGCAAAGTTTCAAAATACAACGTTAGTACCAAATATATAATATATTATATATAAAATGTGGGTGTATGATATACACACATATTCCAATGCAAAAAAACTGCATTATTATGGAGTTAAATTCGCTGACATCCATTCCTAAATAACATGACCATTAAAAAACAGGTGTAATCCTGATCTTTCACACATTTTAGAACCACTTCCTCTTTCATACACAATAGTTAAAGCAATATATATGCAAGTATGGCTAAGAAATCAAAATTCCCATAATTATCTGAACTCTGACCACAACAAATAGGATTTTTCAGTACATGTAATTAAATATATTTATATTTTTACATCTCTTTAGACCATTCCTGAAGAACTTGATCAACCACGTCCTCTGGTGTAACAGAGCTGTTACGTCAGCAAAACTTATCTTGCAGGAGCTCATCCAGTGGCCCTTGAAGTCAACATGAATCATTTGATCAGCTTCAAAGGACACTGCATGCAGACCGAACAAGCTCTGGAAGGGTCACCCTGCTAACAAGGAAGACTTCCTGATGACATCAAAGCTCCTTGTCAGACTTCCTTTCCTACTGCCAAAGGGAAGGACCAGAGCAAAGGATACCTGGACTCTGGGCTCTCTGGGTCGCTCAGCAGGTGGTGTTGGGAACAGCCGTACACAGCACAACCCCAGCACCAGGGATTGGCAGGGTGACCTTCAGGGCACCTTTTATACTAAGGCTTCTCTTGGAAAGCAGAGGAGCTGCTTCCCATACGCTCCTCACTTGGCAATTCGGTCACTACAGGTCTCAGACTGGAGCTCTGGCTGGGACCTCAAGGCATTTAGTACTTTGCAGACACAGAGGAAGACGGTCCCTGTTCTGAAGGGCTTGAGCCTATTTTTTTAATCGTAGCTTTTACATTTTTTCCTTTGTATATACACATATTTGCAACATAAAATAGCATTACACCGAAGAAATGGATATAGTGGAAAACACTGTCACAATATATGTATATCGCCACACTAAAGAATTACTAAAACTGCAAGAAAAATTTCAAAAATGCCCTTCATTATATATAAAAATATAGAAATGTCCAACACTTGTTTCATCAACCTTATTTCTCACGTTCTATTTCTATCTGTACACCTACATACTTCCAAACAAAATACTGCGTTAATCTGGAGTAAACACCGTGTTAGGAAAATATCCTCATAAGACATCTGACAGACTTAGTCACATACCTTACAGCACAGTACGAGAAATAATGTAGACATGGTCAGAGTTGCAGATGCTAAGTTGCTCCTTTTTTCCTTCTGATTCACTTATCTTGTCCAAAAGAGGAAGTAATTCCTATAGATTGCGAAAGAACCTCCATATGACCTCCTTTTTCATATGCTTTGTAAGAAGGACATCAGCAAACCTGACTCCATCTTAACGCAGTTTTTTGTGGTGGAATTTCTTCTGGATTTTTTTTTTCTTGGAGTGTATATGAATTAAAAATAAAGATATAATAAATGAACTTAGGTTTATATTAAGTAAATACTGTCAAATATAAATGCCTGAATTGCTACCTCAAAGAAGAGATGGGAAAGATCATATCATTAAATTCCAAAAATACCTAACTCTATCTATCACAATGAAGGACCAAACTCCTTTAGGGGAAATAGGAGAATTTCAGCTTTAAGTCCACTACTAGTTCCTATTCCATTAGTTTCATCTTATTTGCAGCCATTAAATAAATTAGTACAGTGCAGAAATGGAATTTCACCATTGATCTCACCTTACATGAAGCGAGGAATACTGCTTAGGAATAGACGTCCAAATCAGATACATCATTATATGCTCAAAATAGTAACTGACATTAATCAGAATTTCCATTTTTACTTCACCAACAACGAATAAGAACAATCTGCTTTCTCCTGAATCTCTCTCATTGAGAAGTGGTTAAATATAAAACAAAAACAAGAACAGCCAGATTTTGAGCCAATACACAGTGTTATAAAACCAGCAAAATCAGCTGCTGGTCTGTCACCTATAAAAAGCAGCCCTGTTTTGACATTGCTTTGGACTTTCTACAGTTTACACATTTCCATGATCCTTTTTACACCCAAGCCCTAGTCAGGGGTGCAAACACACAAAAATATCCAAACATTGAGAGGGGAAGGGAGGGGGGAGAACATGTTATCAATTCTTTATATGAAATTTCTACTTCAACACATATTTTCTGTAAGAACTCTGAAGACTTTAATAGGAATAGTGCTTCAATGCACACCACCAGATTCAACCCCTGTCACATGCAAAACATACTTATTGGGGGAAACAATAACATGTTCTAATGACTATCAAGGTTTTCAGAATGGTCTTTATCAATATTGTTTTAGGAAGTCAGCAAAAAACACCACAAAATTTAAAACAATTGGTCCTCCTTCTGACATAATTTTGAGGAAAAGATTCTTTTCCTGATATAACAATGGAATAAATTCTCACTCCCTGTATTCTAGCACAATCTTTATTATGTACTTTTGGTCACTTTTTTGTGTCCTTTAACAACTCAGTTTCCTTGTTTAAAAAATACGGTAATGTATGTCTTTCCCAAATCATTGCACTAAAGGAATACCTACAGTTGAAGGTTTCCCCTTGTCAAATGTGTTTGAAGGGCAGCAACTGACTGCACGTTACAGATGAAAAGTAGAATTGATGGAGATGCTACCATTTTTACAGGACCTAGTTTATGTAAACTTAACATGCCACATTTACTAAAGAAAATGGTTACATATTTCTAGTTTCTCTGTCTATACACCTGTGGCCCCAAAATAAATATGATCTAAATACCATGGAGAGATTTCAGCTGAAAACTGAATCCCAGATTACAGACACTAAATCTAACATCACAGCCTTTAAAAGAGACTGAATTGAAAAAATATTTACCAAGTCTCAAAGGGTAAAGTGCATTGCAACTGCATCTACTTCAAGGGGCAGAAAATAAGGAATGCTAAAGATGAGTCATGTGAGTGACAGGGACTATCCAGGATGTTTGCAGCGTACACAAAACGAGAAAGCATTATCCCACCTGTAAAACATAACAGGTTAAAAAAGTAGTCCTGGAAAATATGTCAGACTTGTTAATATAATTAAGGCGACAGACAGTTGAAATTTCAGTATGTTCTCAACTTTGGGGACCAGAGCTAAGAAAACACTGTGAAACTTGCAACAATGTAAAAAAATTGCTCAGACCATTCTTTTTATCTGAGACTATTCAGAATAAATGCATAGGACAGTGCACTGGAACTAAGGAGGGATATGGCTGGTTGCTGAAATTTCACCAGGTCACTTATGATCTACACAAAGCCTCTGCTTCCCTATTTAGCAGTTAAGAATATTATTACATCCCTGCCTCACAGATGTGTTTTAAGGGTCCAGTTAATTAGTCCCAACTATACAGATGAGGACCATATATTTCTAAGCAACTAGCTAGATCAAACACATTTGCCTCAAAACACATGCTGAAGCATTAGTTCAGCTCACAAATTTAAGTGAGCTATATGCTGAGAAGAAGAATCACATCAATATTATTAACCCAGTAAGTATTTTGCAATACATGGTAATTTCTCTTCAGTACGGACCAGGAGGTCCAAAGCATAAGGTGAGGCAATGGCAGAGATCTGAGGGAGCAGTTACAGAATCAGTAGGCTTGGAAGAGACCTCTGAGATCACTGAGTTCAACCTATGACTGAACATCACCTTGTCAACCAGTCTTTCCTTAAAGATTTCCAGGGAGTTTGTGACACTACCAACTCCCTGGGCAGCCCATTCCAATGCAATTTCTTGCTAACATCTACCTGGCACAGCTTAAGACTATGTCCTCTTGTCCTGTCACTGGTTGACTGGGAGAAGAGACCAACCCCCACCTGGCTACAACCTCCTGTCAGGTAGAGATTTCAGACCTTTAAAATGCCTACATCTAGGTAGTCTCTACCTTCTTGAGTACCAAGGTCTCCCCATAAGTCAGCGAGTCTATCACAAGAGTATGCAGAGGCTGACCATGAAATTATTAATAAGGGGGTTTTTAAAAAAATCTCTTAAGTTCCTCACAATGGTCTCAATGACTGCCATCTTTTACTTGTATGAATTATGTTCTTTGTCCATCTGGTATTTCAGTACCAGTCTGTAAAGAATTATGAAAGCCAGAGTGAAAAGGCTGCCTGATACCACCTAATGGTATGGCAAGAGACATATATTTCAGGTGCTACTACTGCTGCCGCTACTAAATGAGAGAAGACCAAAGAAAAAAGTTGGAGGAACAGAAATACACACCAATTCAAGAGACAGAAAATAATTGTAGTTTGGCTTTTGTAAAACTTCAATTCAAATATTGCATAGAGACCCTTAATGCTTTTTCAGATCTCCAAATGGCTTTTCTTGTATGTTTTTCCTCACAGTTCAAGGCTTATTTTACATCATACCAGTTCACACAAGTGTCAGTTCCTTTGCAATCACAGGCTCAAGAGCAATCTCTTCTGTTGCTAGTACCAAGGTGCACCTGCAATACTGCCAGAATTCTAAGATTATTCAGAGTATTATTAAACAAAACAGAACAAAATCTTCTGAGGGTGCCTCTGGCATAGTCAATAAACAACATTCTACCTGGACGTACCTGTTACACTGAGCAGCCATCACTGTAACCAAATTCACCAACTGCAAAAGGAAAACAAGTATGCTCATAGATAATACTACCTTCAGATAATTTACTACCTATCTTTCTAAATTAAAGTATACTATCACCTATGGATGCACATTGCTAGAACGTACAACTTTCTATAAAGAACTATCAAGTCCAGTACCCTGCCTCCCGTGTAACCTGTGTTTGATGCTTTAGAGGAAGACAATAACTGCATAAAAAACCTTTCCAGTTGTGCAATAATGCATGCTGCTGGAGAGCTGGGATATTTCTGTCAGGCATAAAAAAGTAGAACACTGGACAAAGACAACCATTTGACCTTCAAGAGTCTTTCTTTGTCAAATGCAGAGAGTAAGACAAATACATAGATGACCCTGAACAATTAAAGCTATGTACAAAATTTTGACTTTTAAACAAGACATTATGGAACAAATAAAAAGGAAACACACAAATGCAAAGAAAGGAAGGCACACTGAACTAAGAAATTACAAGAGAGCCTTAATTCATACAGCCCACCTGTGAATTCCTTCACAAAAACCCCAAAATTCTGATGAGATTAAAATTTTGTCAGATTTCAGAGGGAATTTGATAGGTCACTTGGAATTCTATTCCATTGGAAGGAGCTTACGGCTGGTTTTTGATGTGTTTATAGCTCTGATCAACAATGTGACCTCTCAAATATCACACAAGTTAAGGAAACTGTCAGGAATTAGAGGCCTTCTTGCCCACAGACAAAAAAGGTATGGTGTTTATATTCCTTGAGATGAACCAATACATCTTGTGTATGTCAAACTGAGTGAATTAACGCATTACATACATTTCATTCTGGAGGAACCACTTCAATGAGGAATGAACGTCAGATATGTATATTGAAAGATTAGGTTTACCTGCTAATAATGCACATATCAAGAGGCTTTAAAAAGTGTTATAAATGCCATTAATGAGTATAGGCACCAGACCAGAATATTTATAAATTCAAAACTGGCATGTCACTCAGACTCTAATCAATTAAAGAGGCACTGTGAAAGGTGGTGATGCTGCTATGCAGTAATTACTTCTACGGTAGAATGAAATAGTGTTACCTAAAATGAATACTTGCTCTACATTAATTCCCTTTAGTTAGACAAGTACATGAAGTATGCAGAAAAAGTTCTATTAGTCTATAAAAGGCGTTAGTGTTAAGAAATGCAAAGTACTCGCATCTTCAATTTTAGAAACTTCACAAAAGGTGCAAATGATTCAATGCTCCCCAGGCTCACATAGGCAGGTCAGTACTGTTATGTCTAGTTTTCCTAGAAGTACCATCATCTCGGGGCAGTGCTTTTTGCAAGCTTGACATAGCAGCAGTTCTTTCAATGTCTATCACAGCATACAGCTCTGTGCGCCTGGTTGGAGTTTGCGGAAGTGGAGTGGTGGGGGTTTTTGGAGTCTGAGGGTTGTCAGAGTCACTGCCACCTTCCAAGTCAACCTGTATATAATTGAGCTGCCTGTGTTCTAAACTTGGACGCCTAATGTCAAAGTTGAAGACTGTTGGGGTACAGTCCCGACGTCGTGGAAATTCTACTTTATGAGCACTTGCTGGTACTGTTACATTCTCTGTATTGACATAGTTATGCATTAGATCTAGGTTATTGTGGTAGCCATTCAGAGACGGGGTCTTTGGTCCTAAACTGTCATCTTCATCTCTGCTCAGCTTGCGGGCTTCCCAAACAGGAGGCAAGGATGGCAAGTTCTCATAGTTCAGCAGCGCAGTTCTCCTCTGAGCAGAGTTGTTAATATTCTGGGTGTCTGAGGTACTGGTTGATGTCAAGCGACCTCTCCTGACCCCTGAGGCACTAGGGATTGATAACCTATTTATATTTTCATACACCAATTTGTTACCAGATGGTGTCTCTCTACGTTCATCACTGTCGTACCCAGTGTCCCATTCAGTGTTGTTTGTGCTGCTGCCGCTAACTTGATCTCTCCCAAGTTGTTCCAGTTTCTCTCTTTCCATTAACTGCCTTTGAACAGGTGTTGGTCCTAAAACAAACTTCACTCCTTCAGGCTCCAGGAGAACCTGAGCATCTCTGTCATCAGTACACATCTGATCTTCTTTCACTTTAGTTGTTTCAGTGTTTGAAAGCTTTGATTCCAGTGGCACATGCACACTTGATCGATTTTTTCTTTCCTCTTGTACTCCAGTAGTGTTTACGTAAGTGTGCACCTAAAAGGGAAAGAAAAAAGAGGAAATTCAAACACTGCTGTGTCCTTCCCTCCCCTCCTTCCATATTTATTAGCTTCTTAACTCCCCACTTTTCTAATCAAAATACCTGAAAAGAAAAACTTGTGATGGCAGGTGTTTAACAGCAAAAGTCACCTCTTGCATTTTGCTGAACTGTAGTCAGTTTTAGGTTTTTTCCTGAAATTTTGTTATTACACATTAATGTTCCTCTAACAAAAAACCAGAATTTATATCTTACACTGACAATTATTTTTATTTGATGTTTTATCTCAGTTGTGCTCTAGTTCTAGCTTTTCAGGGTCTATTATAGCTTGGCTCTGATCAAGGCAACCTTGGGCTTCTCCGACTTAGCTCATTACTTTACCTGGGCAGAGCAGTGAGAGCTCTACTTTGCTGTGCCTTACCAGTGACCAGCAATTACTTTGGCTAAGTTTATGTTCATAACTTCCACACTGCAAAGGAAATCTACTGTTCATAAAAGGGGAAATAAAATAAAACCTCAACCAAAAAGAAAACCACAGAGACCTAAGACAACCGTCGGGCTCTTGCCTTGTGTACTACTCCAGCAACAAAAAGAGAGTTTAGGTCTATGGGAAGAACTGTCCATTCTTTCTTCAAGAGCCAACAGGAACTCCTAAAAACAGGAACTCAAGTAGAAAAATATACAATGCCATATGAAGTGTGGCACTCAGAATTAAAAAGAAGCAGGCCTTGGCACCATATAAGAAAGGCAGAAATACTTTCCTAGGTTATCCCTCCAATTTCCACAGTGGATCAATACAAGGCTGAATAGGAAAGACTGTATTCCTTCTCTAAATTTTAATTCTCTGTATGGATACCCAAACAGCAAAAGTAGTATTTTACAGCAGCAGTCATGTAGCTTGGCCAACCTCTCTGTCAAGCTCTGCAAGCTGGAGTGTCATTTACCAGATCACTTGACTCCTACACGGATTTTTTTTAAACTCATTTACTATTCAGTAACTCCAACAATAACACCTGAGCTCTTCTGTGAGGGCTCCTAACAAATCCTTTCCCACAAGATAGTTCACTGCAGTCTGCTCTGGTTACCAGCACTGTTTCTTGTCACACATGAAAGTCTTCTTAAACCACATTACATTATTAAACTTGACTATCATTTTCATCAGCAACCTGAATGATGAGAGAACATACCCTGAAAGCTTTCAGTCTATCCAGACTGGTAGGGTTTTCACTGAGAGGGATCTCAGCGGCCTGGAGAACCAACCTCATAGAAACCTTACCAAGTTCAGCCACAGCAAATACAAAGTCCAGTGCTTGGTATGAAACAGCATGTACAGTACAGGCTAGACACCAACTGATTGAAAACAGCTTTGCAGCAAAACTTCAGGGGTCCAGGTAAGTTGAACATGAGTGAGCAGTGTGCTCTTGCAGCAATGAAAACCAAACATGCACTGGTTTGTGTTAGCAATAGCACAGCCAGTAAATTAAGGAAAGTTACTGTTATCATCACTTCAGCTCTCATGAGCCTGAATCTGAGCTCCCCAGTACAAGACAGACATCACCATACTGAGGCAAGTCCAGGGGAGGGCCAAGACTAGAGAGGAGCTGGAGCATGTGACATACAAGGAGACGCTGAGGACACCATCCTTGTTCCATTTTAAGAGAAGGAGGAGGATCCAACCTAATAGCTGTTTTACTACTACCTAACAGATAAAGCAAAGACAGAGCCAGACCCTTTGTGGAGATGTTCAGCAAAAGGCTAAGGGACAGCTGACACCAGCTGTAACAGGCAAAAATCTGATTACATATTAGGGAGAAATGATTTCACAACAAAGGCGGTGAAACACTGGAACACATGGCTCAGATATCGTGGAATCTCCTTGACTGTAGTATTCAAAACATGACCAGGACAAGGCTCTGTGCTACTCTCTAATTTAGAACTTTGATCTAGAGGACTAGAGGTCCCTTCTAACCCAAATTATTCCATGATTTCTATTTGGCAAATAGAAGACTTACATACAAAAAAGGTTTTTGACCAGGATCTCTCATTATAACATACAATTACTCATGTTTAAAAATAATTACTGAAATTTTTGAAAAGATTATTATGCAAACACACACATTCTATATCTTTATTTGTATATAAATATGAATTCCTCATCAAGCCATTCTAGAAAGTATCATTTTAAAGAGGCAAGGCAAACACTTTTCTGAGGTAGTTAAAATATTGTAGGAATACATTACACCTGATACTGAAAAACACAGGTGAAAGCCTACAGAACAATCATTAGAAAAATCTGAAGTAATGTAGAACCTAAGCTGTATGAAGGGAAAAAAACACCCACTTGCTCCTCTGCTACAAGTAAAGGATGTGTTGATTCTTCACCGACAGAGGGGAGGCGTGCGCTGCCGACAGAAGGATGTCTGCTGGAAGGGTGTGATGAAGCATCTCCAAAAGATGGGTATCTGGGATAGCCATTAGGTAAACTTTGTGCATTGAACCCAGGAGCTGATTCAATTAGAAAACAAGCAAAACCATATTAAAATAGAACATTTTACTGTATATGAATAAGACACCTTATATCTTAAGTTTAAGTTTCAAAAGAGAAAGTAAAATATGTAAAACAGTATTAAATATTCACAAAGCTCAATTTTGCTTGGAGGAAGGAAATGGAAAACAGAACAGCATCCCGGTATTTACTGGAACACATTTCTGAAGCAACCACTGAAACCTAGGTGTATTACACACCCAGTAAACTCCCTATGCAACTTCTCCTTCTACGATTAGCATCCCTCCCCAGCAAACAGAGACTCATTTACGTAAGCTTCCATTTCTCTGAAATCATCAATAAACTGGAATTCCTACTTTCAAATATCAAGCCATCTGAGATTTCAAAAATACCAGAAGATTTTAGCTAAATACTTCACTCACCCATCCATCTACTCAGAGCAAAAGAAAGATTCCAAAGGCACTGCACGTGTGATTTTAGCAGTACCTTTTTTTCCCCCCTAATAAAAAGTTTGAAACATTGCCCAACATTAACATTTCTCTGAAATACTACAGGTAAAGCATGCTGATGTATCATAGTGCAATTCAATAGGTGGATTCGTAAGTGTTCTTATGCAACAAATAAGGTCCCAAAACTTATTTCTTAAAGATAATCCTCAGCAAGTACTAGTAATTAGCCTCTTAGCTTTAAATTAGCTTTCTTTTTAACTACTTAAAGATTAAATTCAAATCAAATGCTATTTTCAGCTAAGTACCACATTACATTCAGGTATGTCATCTGACAGTAGAACTATACTTACTGGTAGGTGTTCGAGGGGTTCTTGGTACTTCCAACTCAGTTTGATGATTATTCCTTTCTACTACTGGTTCTTCTACCACATTTATGCTATTATTCTGCATTATCTCTTGTAACATGTTAAATAGCTCTTCTGCCCGGGCGCACTTAAAGGCAAAGATTCCTATAAATACACCAAAAGAAAAAAATCAAAATCCTAGAACTTAGAAATATGCCTTACAATATATGTAACTTTCAAGAAATAGAACTGGAATCCACATAATGAATACCTGTTAAAGCAGCAAAAGTGTTATGAAATTTTTAGTTGCACCAAAACACACAAAATTACTGTGACAACCTTTAGAGTGGTTATCTAGTAGAAGAATAAGGTTCCCATGCACCAAAAGTTAAATTAGAACAGAAAACTGATTCAGTTAGGAGCAAAACTAAGTTTTGAGTGCTAAATAAGGGGGGAAAAAACCAGCAAGATTTTTTTTTCTTTTTTTTTAAAGCTGATTAAAACGATACCTGTTAAATAAATATGTATTTAAAAAACATTAAATGAAACTATTGTGCTGCTACAAAGTCATATTTCCTAAATCAGATTTCTATTAAACTACCATAAAAATAAGATACCTGCACAACAGAAAAGGATTTAAACACTGGGTAAAAGTTTAGTTTCTTTAAGAAGACTAAAATGAAAAGCTAGTAAGACAAACTGTGTGAAACGGACAGTAACAAACTAATTGTTTTAGGCTAAAGGATAGACACAGAACACAAAGTTAGCAGCAATACCATGTATTTTGTGTGTGTATTGTGCCACTTTGCCTTTGAACAGCAGGGAGTGTCCCAACTTACCCTCACCAGCAAAGTCGCAGCTTTGGATTATTCTTCCATTGAAAGCATGAAGTTAAAGTTGACACGCTTGTTAAACGTGGGCGCAGGTACTCATTTTTTAAAGCGACTATTACAATCTAAAAACACTCTTTACTGAAAACTACCTACCTATACAGCTGCTTCTGTAAGTGCAGTCACGTGAATATGCTGGCACTCACTATCATCATGTATTTATTTAGGGATGCAGAGCTGTGATAGATCAGAACGACCAGAAACGCTTCACATGGCAGAAGTTCACACAGCCCCAGCTGGGAATACACCGAATGGGCTTTGAGGAATGATGCTCAGCTATTAATATGCAGCTACTGCACTGAGTAAACTTCATGTTTGCAACACTGCAGCTACAGTGCTTCTACTACTATATGTCCCTAATCCAGCCAAGTACAATAGCCCATGTTTAGTATTTTGTATATTTCTGAACATTTGCCTGGATATTTAAATCTTAACGGACAAAAACCAGAATTTTAAAAAAATCTAGGTTCACAAATTTTAAAAAGTTCCCAGTAGGTTTCTGGGAAATTTAGCCACCTTTAAATACATTCATATTAAATACAATGTGATCTGTCACACAACTGGTGACATACCAACTTTTCCAGGTTTCATATCCTGAATTATCTGTTAGATGTGCTCCCAAAACATGCCTTCAAGGTCTTTAATGCCTAGCACAAACTCAATGTTTCACCATAATTGCTTCGCACAACTTATCAATAGAAATAACTTAATTTTACAGAAAAAAAACAGAAACAAGAATACTGACTAATGTAAGAAGTTGCTGGACAGTATTCAGGGAATTCTCAAATGAAAAACTTCTTGGTCATCCCATGAAGTGAAGTTTTGCAACTGTGCCCACAAAACCCACTGTAGGTCTCAGGAACAATGTTCCATTGCAAAAGGGCAGGAGAGAACATTTTCTGCCACATTTCTTTTTTCTCAATATTCACAGTATTTTAGTATTACATAAGGAAGGCAAGAAACAAAAGAGGGAAGAAAGGGTTGCTGCTTACACAGCCTGCTTAATCTTGTTTATAAAAAGAAAAAAAGAAAAATTAGAAAATTAGAAGGAAAGCAGAGAAGTCAATTAGACTTGGTGTAAGATTTTGCAGACTTGCTAATAGACTGTAGAGAAGAACCTTCAGATTAGTATTTTCAATTAAATGTTATTAGTATCTGTTTTCAATGTTCAGAAGAAGCAGTAAATTAAACCTGCAAAACCCATTAAAGTGATTATCTTCAAAACCAAGTTTATTACTTTAAGAGTTATGAAGATTTCGTTTAATATGGACTATACTTCATTGCTTGAAAATATCTACATTTCTCATTAGGAGATGAACTGATGCCTTTTAAACTCTCATTAAAAAAAACTTGTCTTCCTTTACCTCTGCTTGGACAATGAATATTGACTAGGTTTATTTATGATCAAGTTCTTCCATCTTTCTGATTTTTTAACAGTGAAATTAAAAAACAAAACCCGAAATTCCTCAGTGTCTAAAATTATTGATAAGAACACTAGTAAATGCTAAAAATCCAGAAAAACATTGGAACTTAATTTCACAACATATGAATGCATAAGAATTCCAACTACACACGGCTATCTCACGGTAGGAAGATGCAAAACCAGGCTGAGAGCTCAACTGAAACAGCTGTTCCCTCGGGGACTTCTCTAGGGAAGAGAGAAACACCTGAATCTTCTCAGGTGGAGCCAACCTTGGCCAAGGCAGGCATGGTCTGGGTACTGGAAAGGTAACCATCTTTTTCCAGTGAAAGCCATACAAAAAAATAACTGAGCATAACTGAAGTATACACACTTCATAAAAAAACATATCAAAATTTGAGAATTATGACATTGATATTAATGAAAATAGTATTTGCTTTAGGAAGAGGATGACACAGAAGTTTATTACTGGAGACAATAACACGGTGGGGATATCCAGTTCATGCTCCTGTCTTTTAAAATCTTAAAAATAGAGATTCTTTGAATTCTGAGGAGATTCCTCCACAGTTTTAGATTCTACTGCCTCCCCCTAAGTCAAGTCAACCTTTGAGGCCGGAGAATTTCCCCGTCAAATCCACCTCCTAAGTTGACCGAAAGAATACTCACATAGAAGCTTGAAGTCCTCCAGACCTACAATGCCAAAAACTATGTGCAACTCAAATCCTCAGAAGACCATTCTTCATAAGGTAATTTTTTTCCAGAAACCACATTCACATATAGAACTATAGCCTTTGTAACTCTTGTCAAAGGACTGGCAAATATCTTCCGACATCAAATAAATTTCCACAAAGCTTTATATACAACGTTTGCACATACCTTGTCCAGTTTGACACCTTCGACCACTTTCAAAAGAGAAAAGATTTGAGTCATAGCCATAGCGACGGAGACAGAGGTAGTGCCATTTTACAGAGTCCCTTTTACGGGTGTACAAAATTAGTTCTGTATCTGTAAGTTCCATTATGCCAGAACCCAGTTCATTACCATCATCATCCACATTAATAACCTATAAAAAAGAAATTAAAAAGCATTAGGTAATTACTCTATTGAGAAACACCACCACTTTTAATAATCTTAATGCCTGACTGGTAGACTCCATCTGCACTGTCATATTAGTTACAATCCTTGAAGTCAACATTTAAAAAAAAGAAAAAAAGAACTCAACAAACTAGTTTCTTTGCTACCCTAACCCAGAATTTAAAAAATTAAAGTTATACTTATTTAAAAACAATACAAATGAGACTGCCTAACATTAGCGTAAAATCTGATGAGAAATTTAAAGTAGAAGAGATTTGTAAGCTAAGTATTTTTTTAAACTGGCTTTATGTACATATTCTAGTATTCCCACATGGATAAGGCATACCTCAGATAATGGAGTATTTCAAAACCCCATTTCTAAAAAAAAATAATATTTGCTTTGTCATATAACCCCACTTACAGTTGTGAAAAGGAATGAGAAAGAGTAAGTGGCTCCAAGATAAAGTTTCCTTCACATACATGTGCAGCCTTGCACTGTGCTGAATCACCTGACAGTTTTAGATATTTTGCTGCCTTTTTAAAGTCAACAAATAATTCAAATACCTTATAGTTATCTTGTGTGAAAAGATGCATATAAAGCTAAACTCTTGTTCTTCTTGCTTTTAAGCCCGTTTTGAGATCATCTGCATCCTTTACAGAATTTGGACAATATATACTTCCTCCCTATTTTACCTTACAATGCTGCTTTTAGTGGGATTCTTTCTTAATCAACAAAAAAGCTACCAAAAAAAATTCCCTATGGAATTAATGTTACTCTTTAAAGAAACATTTTCAACTTGAAATCTAGTCAATTGAAAAGAAGTAGGAATAGTTTCATCTGCCCCTGAGGCTTATGCCCATTTTCCTCATTTTGCAAATTATATCTTTCATCTCTCTCCCCCTGCTGCTAAATCAGTGACCCACACAAACAACAGAAGACTTCTACATGGAGAAAAATAGGAACTAGTTACACAAAGTGATACATAAAGAGCAAGAAAACAGAAAAATATTTTATCCTTCAGCTTTCTTAACTTATAATACTAAACATTTCCAGAAATTCCCATGGCTTTAAAGCTCGTTTCATTGTTGCCTTCAAGCAATACATGAATCATTTTTCACTATGGAAGCCTTACATTCCTTTCTCAACTTACAGATACGGTTTGGAGCACAGAAGCAAATCTGACTTGTGTGACTATGCAAAGATACGTTTACTTACAGTCACTGACTTCAGATGCTTTATGCTTAGCAGGTTAAGCACATGAACGAGTGTTCACATGCTTATAAATTCCAGAGATATATGGGACAAAAGGCACTTAGAAGTAAAATTTCTCCATGTAAAGGACAAAAGTTTTCAAAATGTATAATCGGTAGAGACCTTCAAGTAAAATCAGCGGTCTTAAAATTTTCCATTTCTGATCCCACATTCAGGTTCATAATCACACTTCTCCAAAAGCTATTTATTCCCTTATCCTAACGACTCCTTCCCTAACTTGACCTTCTATAGCCTTCCAGAGGCAACACCACTTACTTGGACTCTACCAACTGAAATGGAGATTGATAAAAATCACAGGGCTTCATCTCTTTCCTGAAGATCAGAACTGTCCTAAAAAGCCTACCCTGTCTAGGGAATTCCTGTCACCACTGGTAAGAGAGGGTTTCACAAAGGTGCAAGAGAAACCTGTAGCCACAGGGACCTGCAACTCTGCAATGTGTCAGCTGTTCAGAAATTTGCACTCTATTTTCATTTTTTTTTAAATTTTTTTTTAAAAAAAGGTTTTTTTAAATCACAGGCCTAGTCTGCAAGAAAGCAACAAAACAGTTCACAGCACATCACACCAGTTGCATACCTTAAACTTGTTTCGGTGGTTATCTGGGACAGTTTCTTTATCTGGACAGCTACAACAGCTACCCATGACTTCTTTAGAAGACCATCTGATCTCTAAAGTGGGAAAAAAAACCCCACACAACAAAATGATCACTTAGTTGAAGTTAAAATAAAGTAATATAAACAAAACAACCCAATGCAAATTACTCTCTGGCATACAATTCTTCATAATGAATTTTCCAGTCATATGTAATAAAAAGTCAACATAGATACTAGAAATATAATAGTTAATTTAGATTTGACAGTAAAGAGTGGCAACACTGAGCTGTTAAAGTCCTACCAATAACTCGAGGTTACTACCAAACAGACTCATTTGATTTGTCACCTTAATTCCCATGGTAGCAGCTTGGGGGAAAGCAAAAGCTAAACACCATGCGAGATTTTCATCTCCTGAACCAGGCTTTTACACAAGGCTCCTATCTGGATTCCAGCTCCATCTGATTGAGCACTTCCCGGCTCAGAGCACAGCACTAGTGACACCCCTAGAAGCCCTGGGCTGTAGCAGGTTACCAGGCACAGGCAACACAGAGCCCGTATGACAATCCTGAAAGGCTGCCCTGGCTTTGGCAGCTCCAGAGTGGAGGCATTCCAGGCCTGGAGGCAGCCCTGTGCTGGCAGCCATGCAGTGAGGCTCTGTGCTTCCAATTTTGAATACTTCCCATATTGCAGTGTGCATCAAACTATGTAACTGAAGTCAAGGGAAGGAAAAAAACCCACATTCAACACAAATATTTTAAAACTTGGGGTTTCTTTTATTTCTATTAAGTTCCATTTGGATTAAATTGTGTTACACATTCGTTATAAAACAGCAGAATACCCAAGTAACACCGAACAGCATGGCTAAAGTAATGAAACAAAAAAAAAAATTTGTATTTTTGGTATTTTCATTTAAAGATTTTTGTGTGTATGGCAAAACTTTCACAAAACAATATGATAAAATGTTCACAGAATGAAGTCTCACAGCTTGTTGTTTCACCCTCTACCACCATGAAGAGGGGGTTAAGTCTCGTATTTCTTAAATACAAGAAAATACTTAACCCATTTACATCATCTTTTTATTGGATAAGAACTACAATTTCCACTACACAAATGAAAAATGGGGCAAAATCCTGGAAGAGAGCTGTTAGGTCAACAGGAGATATGACATTAGAAATCAAGGAGAAAGAAGACAGAAGGGGTTGGTAAGTTTTCTTGACTAGAGGGGAAAAAAAATCCAGTATCATCTTGAGAAAACTATGACTTGTTTTCTAGGCAGGCATTTCTATTAGCATGCAGCAGTAGTATCCATGTAGCACTTTAGTCTGCTAAGGAATAAGGTGCAAGGAATACAATGAAGAACAGCTAACTCTTCTGCTCTTTTTGATCAGAAAAGCCACTCAAAAGAGATACTCCTGCTCTAGAGACTGTATAAATCAGCCAAGAATCCCCTGCAGAGGGGACATGGCTCCAATTAATCCAGTCATAAAGAGGCAAAATAATCAAAATCATGGATTCATTTCTGGCCATAACATGAAAACATGCATTATATTGACAAAGTTCTTTCCCCAAATCAAGATAAAACTGGGGGGTTGCTTGCTTGCTTCTACTGCTGCAGAGAGAAGCTATGCTACACACAACAATTTTTTTTTTTTTTTTTTTGCATGGTGAAGTTTTTAAATTTTTTTTTGTAGTAGTAGTAGTAGTTGTTCCTCCTCTTCCATTAAGCAAGGGAGATACAGGTAGTAACACCCTGTTCCTGGCTTCCTGCCCTGGCAGCCCACAGTGCCTCAGTACAGTAATGTTCAGATGTTGTTCTTGTCAGCTTACTCAGTGCCCTATTCACTCTGAGAATCCCCTGCTATGAAGGGCAACAGGTGACAACAGCCTCAATGCAGATTAACAGTGAATACTCTGGTCCATACAATGCAGTTGCATCTCCCTCTAGCTGCCTTCAGGGACAATGCATGCACTTAATAAAGCCTAGACTTAGACCTCCTCAAATGATTTGCAGTGCAAACAGAACTACACAGCTGCATGCTGTTAGTATCATACTTTCTATGCATTCAGCATGAAATAACTGACCAAGTCTGTTGAAGACAGCTGCCTGCAAACTTTTTTAAAAACCCCAGAATTGAAATGCAAAGCAGTTTGGGGGGAAAAAAAAAAAAATCACTAGTTTCAAGAAGAAAGCTGTAGTATGTGTTTGAAACACAGCTTCTGTATCTCAGGAACAACAAAGAAACGGCATGTAATCAATTATCTTACAAGCTTGTTATTTTGCCTCAATTATGTTCTAATATTAATATTTCAGAAAACCAAGAACTGCAATGCTGCTTCAAAAGAGATACGTGAACCAAGACTATGAGGAAGAAATTAAACAGCTACGGAACTGGCAGGATTAAAAATCACTCACCTAGATTTGGCCATTAATATTCCCAGCCTCTGCTGCAGCATCAGGGCTTCTGTCATACTCAAAGTGTCATGCTGTCTTGTCACAGAACTAATCATTGGACCTAGAACTAGAAGGGTAAATAACAAGAAAAAAATTGACATTTTTTTTAAGATGCCAGTTAGTAAACTAACAAAAATACATGCTTTTGTTTATATTTTGTGAGTATTATGTCAAGCAAGGTCTTCACAATGTTTGAGATAAGACTGATCTCTGAGTTGCCCTGGCATTTCAGTGCCTTGGAAGAAAATAATCTGGCATCCCTTGCTGCAGTGTAGCCTGTCACACTGGGGACTCCATTCATTCTCCACTGCGTACCCAGTGCAGTGTGGAAATGACAGATGTGAAGCTCCCATTATCCTCAGTGCATACCAAACCAAACCACAGCTGACAAACAGAAGAACACATATAACTTACTCTACTGAACTGCCTCTTGCTTATCCTACTGAACACATACACAAATGCTGACTTGTATGGCTAACACATCACCCTTTCTCTGCTTCCCTCATGATTCTTGCTCCATGACACTAACCATAAATTGCTTGCTTTTACTTCCCCACCCCCCCGACTATTCGCACACTAGCTATCCACTCACATTTAACACTGAAAACTAACTGCTGCTTCCATCACACTAACAGCTGGCAGTCTCTGTTCTCTGCTTGTAAAATTGCCAAACAAGCACTTGATGTTTCCTTTGATGCTGCTTACTACACTCAACAGAAAGGCTAATTTCTCAAAATAATACTTTATTATTAGTCTTCCTTATCAGTCTTTCAGGATGTCTGTGCAAACTTCTTTGAGACCACTGCAGCTTTGCTCATAAATTTTTTGCTTCAATTCTTTGTATTCATCAGCTGTCCCCTGTGTTGCCCCTGGATTAAAATCATTTTGGGAAACCAAAGCACTCTGCTTTTTTGCATAGTATCAAGAGTAATGTAGTCCCAATTTCATCCCACATCCTAGGCATCATTATACCAGTTGCAGAACCCTCTCACTTGTGAAGGGATTGTACAAGAGAACACCAGAAATTCAACACTGGCAAATGCAAAAATAACATACCTAGCAAAGGAGCTCTATCTGTTAGGAAAGATCAGTCACATAGTCATGCAGTCCAATGGAAACTCTAGCTGGACAGATATCATAAAGCAAATGAAACGAAACTGTTTGAAAAGAACTAAAAGTGCCAAACCAAAAATACTCTTCTATTGTATGAATCCATAGTGCACCCACAGATTTAGTAATGCATGCCATCAGGCCTCCCTGTCAAAAAAAAACAGATTAAAAGCAGAAATATGCTACTTAGATGGCTCAGCCTGAAAAAAGGGAGCACACAGAGCAGAAGAAATCAGTACAGAATTACAGGTGGCAAAGAGAAGATAAATAAAGCACAACTATTTTCCAAACGCAACCATTGGGGAACAGCAGTTGACATTATTAAGAGGGGGTTCAAAGAAACACACAGAAGTTCTTTTTTCGCACATGGTACATAGTTAACCTTTGTGATCTGCAATGTCTTGTGGGAATGAGTTCCAAATATTTAAAGATTCAGAAAGTAATTGGACAAATGAAAGCTCCATGAAGAGCTTTTAAACTCAAGGATGTCACATCTGGCTCAAAAAGCCCCTACGGGGCAGATATTTAGAAGGGTCTTAAGGAATGATCATAAAATGTTCCTTCTTACTATTCCCTTCCCTATATATTTACTACTGGCTGTCAGAATTTACTATTTACTGTAAGAAACAGGATACTGGACAAACTGATACTTCAAGTGTGACCCAACAAAGCCATTCTAATTAACGTATATGGACGACATCTACTCAGCATAAATTTGTGAATGCTCTGCTGTAAGACATTAAAAAAAGAAAATAATTAACAACTTATACTTAACTTGAAAATAAACCCTAGATTTCACAAAGGTACCTAAAGGTAAACTTATTGAACTGCTTGACAGATACGTACTTTTGCATATAGTTGTGTGCAGGACCTATCCCTCTGCAACAAGCACAAGCTTTGTTTATGTGATGGCCCTACCCAATCTAGTTGGTATTATTAAACTGTGATTTCAGTCAGGTTAGATTTTTGCTGGCTTAGCATACCAGACCGGCCAGCAGAAAGTCTAGCAAGTGCCAGAGCCAGCTGCAGACAGAATCACAGCCTTAGTTACCTCTACCCAGTTTTCAGAAAAACTAGCCACCTCACTAACTACTGGGATTGAAGTTTACCAAATTCCCTGCTAAAATTTTCAGAACAGGAGAATGGAAAGAGGGAGCAGAAAACCTGACCCACCCACTCTGGTGAAAACTTAGGAGGTAGTCATTAGAAATATAATTAAAATAAAAATATTCACAGGCAAGCTGTCCTAATGCAGGTATGTTTGCACTGGTCTTTACCTTGGTATTTTTCTAGCAAAGTTTTAAAGCTTTTACAGGGTTTGGCTACCTAAAGCAGACTAGCCTATTTCAGTTACCTAAGAATGATTCTTAAACAATCTAAACAGTTTCATAATGGATTAAAGCAAGCATACAAACTTGCTGCACCTAACTTCTTTTAAATGTAAAGCAATAACAGAATTCTCCGAACAGTTGCTTCCAATTACAAGTTCGCTGTTTACTCAGTTCGGGATTTTCTTAAATTTTCCCAGATTGCAAAATATTTACCCAAACTTAAACATACAAGAAGAAGTAGACATTTCCACAGTCACAACCCTAAGTTATGTCTACAATGTCAAATTTAGGAGCTGTAATTTCCCCATTCACAAAGCATCAGTGGTGGATGGGTGCAGTCATGCAAGGAGGGGGAAAGGGATGGAGAATATTTTCTGCTTCTCCCTAACATTACTGCATTGCAAGGTAAAAATCCCAGGCAAGACAAACCAGGACCAGCATTCATCTAAACCTTGTTAATGGGAGGGAAAGGTAGGAACTGCCGTAACTTCACTAAGATTTATTACTTGGCTTTGTAAAGCAAAAGAAAGCAGGGCCAACAAGTTATGCTAATCTCTCAGAAGTCAAGGAACACAAGGCATCAGTGTAAACAAGAGCAGATACTTTAAAAAGAACAACACAGTCAAAAGCTTGTATAAATTCTAACATTTGCAGTTCTACAGTCTCCCCAGGTGGGGAATGATCTGAACGAGGTGTGCATTCCCCTTCTGTAAGAAAGGCTACACGGACACACTGCTATCGTACTCCTCATTTTGCTCGTAGTCACCCCATTAAAGTCAGCTCATGGTTGCAAAGCTGATCTAAAAGCTGGTTTTAACTTAGTTCTGCATGCTCTGGTTACAGAATCAAACATTAACTTTGGGAGATATTTTCTGTACACCTAAATTCCTCTCACAAACCTCCTAAAAATCAGAAAAGGAAAAAAACCCAAACCATAGCACACCTCAGAAAAGGTAGGGAGAAGCAAAAGTGTCATGTCTCTAAACCCATCTTTTGCACAGTCTTTTCAAATGAAAAAGTGGCCTTCCAAACCACTAGCTGCCACAGTGCTAGGTCCTCTCTTATGTCTTTCCATTTAGTGTGTAAGAAACAGAGTCCAAATGTTGTTGTCTAAACTGCATCTAAACTAGACACTAGGAGTAAGTATCACAGATAATGTGCTAGACAACGGAACACACTGAAGGAGACAAAACTAATTTGGATAACTTCCTCCCAAAATCCCTGGCCCTCAAGAATTTGGATGTTTACATATACAGGGATTCAGAGAAGTATCCCCAATTTAGTATTACGATGACCATCAGGACACCTGCCCAGTACATCCTGCAATCTCACACACAAATTGGCCATACTTGAGGAAAACACAGCCAAATCCCTACAGATACATTATAACTAATTTTCTCACCTCAGTTTTAGAGCACTTGTTAATGTCAATGGTTCTTCTACAGCAGGGGGATAATTTCACCTGCAAAGTGTTACCTCAGAGATTAAATTGAAACATGAGTATAAATCTGAACATTTCAGGTTATACATAGAAATTTTCTAAGTAACTCATTACACCCTCTGCCCACCAACCAGAGCTGTCACTACAGCAAAGCAGCTTTCCAAACAAAACAAACTTTGTATGAAAGCGTAAGACAGCAAACAGACAAATAAGAGAAGCCAATTTACCATGTAAGAAAAATATTATTGAGTAATATAAGGCCTGTTTTATTGGCATGTTATTCATTTCAGAATATAGGCGAAGGAGGCTGAATGGTACTGCAGTCAGTCCTTTGAATTTTGCTGGTAGCCAAACACTGCCCATCTCACAACTGGCTAATACAACGGATTAAACAAATAAACTCTGTATCTAATGTGGTATATCCTAGGTCTTTAGAGTCATGATGTAATCCATGCTGGCAAATTCTATATGATTTAAGAATCCTGGTATCCTACTTGGGACTTAAAAATAACCCATACTTTGACCTTCTGTTTATTTTGGCTAGCGTATCTTCACTGCCATGAAGCCAAGTTTTTCAACTGGAAAACAAAACTTCACGTTTCTGGTACATGGGACTCCCACATACCAGACCTCACATGCACGTAAGAGACGAAGCACCAAAATAAAGCTAGTAATTATTGAGTGTGGCCTTAAAATCCAAGAACCTTATTTCCCCAATGGTCAAAAAAAAAGACTTCTTCACTTTATAATTACCAAAAAGAAAAAAAAAAAATCTGTACATCAGCAAAGACTGACTTTAACATTTGGAGACACAACAGACAAAAGAGGTGCCAAAACTGGAATGTTCTCCCATGGAAACACAGTGGTTTAATGGGATATGAGTGTTCAAGAGAACAGGAAGAAATCCACGCAAAATACAGCAAAAGAAGCACAAAATGCTCTCCTTGCCTGCCCACGCCTGCTGCCATCACTCAAATCTACTCATCTTCTTTCAGGTGCCCTGGAAGGCTCTTGCCTTGCACAGTCTGACAAACAATAACATAACAATTCACACCCAAGAAGCAAATGCATTTTGGGAAGAAAGTTTGCTTTACTTTAATAGTAAAGCAAACTGAACTAAGGTCAGACATAGTCCTTGCCCTTCATCCACTTGGCAACACTTACTAAGAAAATTACTACTGAAGGTGCCTAAGTACCTTGGATGAAAAAAGCAGTACTAACATACCATAATGGAGTTAAAAACTACAACAAAGGAGATCCAAAAAGAAACTAAACATGCTGAGAAAGAGTTTGGTGCCACTGGCTGCCATTAGCGAAAACAAAGTAGGAATGGTTGAGGTGAAGTTGCAGAATCTAGTTAATGACTTTGCTTATGCTAACAGGTGGAGTTTTCCCTCAAGATTTTTATTAAAGGAGCATGTTGTCAGGCTTATGATTAAAACGCAGTAATAAATGTACACTCCTTTTCTCTCTTTAGCCCTTTCCAAAGCAAAAAAATCAAAAACAAAACAACAAAACTGACAAAACCCAAGCTAAACTGTAAAAGCTTTCTGGCTCCAATGAAAACAAAATTATTGCAACCACATTACCAGCTAAAGCACACTAGCTTGCCATTTCAGTGCAGTGCCCTCAGAGGCCTCTTTGAACACGCCTGGAGGAGGCTGATGCAGGATCACACCAGAACTCACCCTCTCAGCAGCATTCCTTTGCCTGCACCTTCTGCTGCTGCCAACTGCCTGCTCGTCAAACTCACAGGAGGCTTTCTTTTTTTCTTACTCCTGCTTTTTAACAGTCAGATCACCTCACAACTCGACCTGTTTTGCTATATATGTTTTCATATATTTGGATTCAAAATGAACAGCAACTTTTTATTTCATCCCACTTTAGTGCCATATAAAAATAGCCAATACCATTTAATAAAATTAAAATGAAATAAAATGAAACATGAGGAAAAGCAAACTTGGAGCCTTGTTGTTTGTTTAAATTCAGAACTAGCAACTGATCTTGAGGAGTCATTATGCAAAAATTTGAAATGGTATGCTACTATTAAATTAATTCTCTACTGTTCTCCTTAAAAGTGATCATTTCAACAAAATGCTCAAATTTAGGCGAGATAGTTAAACATTTGCAGGAACACTGTTCAACAGTAATTCCTTAAAAAAACATGCTCATTCAGACAGAAAAGCTCTTATATTCACCACAATTACAGTAGAACTGAAGATTAAAGACCAGGTCAAACAGCTGAGCTAAGATGAGCAGAGGGAGAACTACAGCAGGCAGCAATGTTGTGCCAACACTAAATACTTCAGGATGTTTGAGACCAATTTATGTAACACCAATCCTACACCTCTCCACTTTGCTCTAGCATGACATTATAAAAACTGCATTCCCTTATCCTGAGATGTGGTACCCCCATACTTTGGCCTGTCCCAATGCAATATAAAGAGTAATGGCACATTTCATTTAAGTAGTAGGTTGGTACAACTGTTCTATTCAACAAGTGCACATACACACACATACATACAGCATTAAACAGAGTTTCTAATTTTCACCTCAGTGCATTTTGAAAACTCTACGTCTTTAATGAACATGAATCTTGAACAGAAGCACAAAAGCTGTTTGCTCCACCATCCCCATTAATCCTTCTGAGGATGTGGGACGCTGTTTCTTGTTCTACTCTTTAATCGCTCTCCAAAAAATGATCCTCTTACTCTAAACTTCCAGAGAAACAAGACTTATGTTTTACTTGGTATCATTTTTAAAACAACTTACACACATGCAAATATTTTTCAATTTCTTAGTAAAACAATTTCTCCAGATCCACACTACCATATTCTTTTCTGTGAATGTCTGCCAGATTAACTGCATCCTTTTAAAAGAAAACAGCCAGAACATCAAACTCCAAACCATGGCATTAGGTTAAACAAGCAAGCATTACTAAATTGTTTTATTCTTGGACAATCTGAATCACTTTTAAAACATCCTATAAGGAATAGCATATACTGCAAGCATCATTTTTACACAATAATAAACAGCAGAAATGGGACTGAAGTTTTAAGAGCTGTGCTATGGAAATGCTTTTTGGATTCAGGATAAAGGAGAAAGGCAAGGAGATGGGAAGATAAAGTGGAAGGCTACAATAATTAAGTAATGGGGCCAAGGAAGAAAAAAGTATCTAGCTTAATTCTTAAAAAGGAAGCTTGACTTGAAACTGTTTGAATAGTGAGTCAGTTCTCCAATATTTAACCACAAATGCCTCCTAAAACTTGAGGTCTGCAGCTCTTGCCAAGTTTTCAAAGCCAGTGAAGTGCCAAATCTTGTAATTAAGTAAATGGCATTGAGTTTATATTTTGTAATATTTTAATCTTTGTAATATTGTCTGTT
Organism: Corvus brachyrhynchos; assembly: GCF_000691975.1. NCBI lineage: Eukaryota > Metazoa > Chordata > Aves > Passeriformes > Corvidae > Corvus > Corvus brachyrhynchos. Next base: position 11,320,855 of record NW_008237919.1, on the reverse strand, counting down.
CAAACATTTCAGGAAGGGTTAAGTTCTGCTTTTATGTTTTTGACATATTTTACACACAATCTTCTAATGCATTAATAGAAACAACTCTGGAAAGCCTACAAGACTTTCTTACTGAAATGTTAAGCGGATTGAGTAAAAAAATTATCAAAACTGGGACCATGCCACTGTGTTCTATTAAAATAAATAAATAAACACAGTATGTCTATCATTTCAGTATGTATTCTCAATATGTGCCCTTTTTCATCTATCCATTGGTTCCACTATCAGCAAGTTCTTAGCACTTTGATATAAGGAATCTGGCCTTACCTGAACATCAAGCTTTTATATATGGTTTTTATTTCTTGGAAACCGAAAACCAAATCCTCCCAAGATCTCATTAAATCTGTGTTCTTTAAAAAATAGCTTGCCTTCTGTATTTACCATTTTTCCATTTTCCACACAAAACTCTTTTTACCACTTTTGAAAGGGTCACAATTTTCTTGGTCCTGTTTACGTATCTCCTCATGTGCTTCTTGTACCTTTTTTTCTTTCTACTTCAAGGAGAAACTCTAATAATCATTTAAACTAAGCTACCCCTGTGGCCCCAATTCACTACATAAAAGGGAAAGATTAACAATAGCTAGTTACACCTCTAGATCAAAACTATGCCGATTGGTCACTGAAGTAAAATTCACAGTCTTAGGGTATCTTTTGTCACTACTGAACTGCATCTGCCAAAAAGCAGGTTTAGGTTAAAATTATTTTCTTTGTATTCACAATGAAGAAGAGCATAAAAACATTCAGTTAATGTGTCTGATTTGCCAAATCGTGGTAACCTGACTGCACAGATGTCTGTCTGTGCTTTGGGCTACACCAGCTCATTAAAATTCTGATTATTAGGATGTGTGCAGCAGATTTAAGTAAAACCCATTTATAATCATATCTGTGCATCCAAACAACTATTTTCTTCTTTTCATTGCTGAATCTCTTACAGTCAACTTTATGTAATTAAAAAACTACATCTTCTTTAGATTTGAGTACTACTTTGCTAGTGATTTACACCCTCCACATTAGTCTAGTTGATCTATGCCCTAAAAAATATTTTCCAATTTCAGATGGAAGCTACTAAAAACTACTTTGATCTACCTGTACAATGGAGAGCAAAGTTTCATTAAGCAAAAAATCCTTTATTCATAGTCCTTTATAATTAAAGCAGCTAAAAGGTCCACTTCCTTATACTCCCATGTTTTAAAAAAGCTCCATTTAGGGTCTTATAAAATGTGTCCTTCTTCATCACTGCTGAAACAGTACAGAAATGTCTGTAGTAGCCTACAAAGCCTACAGAGCCTTACAAAGCATTATTCTGTTGTGGATGATTTACATCACATTAGACTACTGCTGTTCAAAGTTAACATCAGGCACCATTTTCTTCTAGCAAAGAATAAACATACCTTTTTATAGAATCCATATTGTCTGCTTTGTATAACTCTCCTTTTAGCATTTTAAAAAGCTATAAAAGTACTATTAGAAGACTATATGTCTATCAATAGAAATGTGGATGTCAGTGTGTGCATGTGTGTGCCGTATCTACACACCGGAACAAGGAGCAGGACAGAGATTAAAGCTTAGCTTGCCCTGATAAGGAAGAGCACCATTCCCACAGGAGTGCTCCCAGCCGTACTGCCTGATCAGAACACTCGCCAGCAGAACAGCCTGCAGCCTAACACAAAGTTGCATCTTAGTGTGTATATTGTTCCTTTTCCTGTTACCGCATCCCCAAAACAGACTACTGACACACATTTAAGACATAATAAATAAATACATAAAGCAGAAAATTAACAGATGCCCCTTCTATGACTCATGGAAGCTGATGATTGAGAAAAACGCATCACATCATCTCATGATGATTAAAACACCTAAAAGATCATGCAAAAATCATTTTGACATTACCAGTCAATAAGGATCCCAGATATGTCATTAAGATTTTACACCTTTTTTCTTGTCCTGTGTCACTCACAAGGGATCCTGGCTAAACCACTTGGCCACAAGTCCGGCTGCATGGTGAGCAGGCAGACACAAGAGTGCAAGCAAATTAAACCTGTCAGAGAACGCATCTCTGGTAACTTGAAGATCAGAGAAACAAATATCACCTTGCCCTACCATAGGATCTTGCACTGAATTTTGTTATACCATTCTTCCTAAAAAGACAGAAATAAAACTAAATCTTTGATTCTTATTGTAAAAGAACTGTCATAGAACAACTGTTTTCATTACAAAGTTAGCCTGAGTAACCATTTGCTCTCTTCTACTTTACAACATAATGAATTGTAATGTAAGAATGAACATATGGCTTGTAACCCCAGCCAATACTTAAAATTCCTCAATACCATCAGTTGTGGACCTCATTATTTGCTACTATTTACAAAATTAATTTTTTTTCCCTGAGTCACCTTTTTGAATCTCTATTTCCAACTCTATTTCCTGGAAGAGTATGGCCTGGGATAACAAGATTTGAGATGGTGGGAAAAGGGGAAGAAGATCTGATTTTTGCCTTCTTTTTGTAAAATTTAACTCTTCCCAATACATTACTGAAGCTTAATCTTCAGGCACTTTACTGTCCCAAATTTTTAAATTGAAAGACTGTCTGTACAGTGAAGGTGCCCATTTTTGAAGAAAGGAAGTTTACAATGAAATTAAGCTTTCCTCACCAGACAGAAAAAAAAATAATACATTAGAAGTGTGTGTGTGTATACTCTTTTTGTAAAATTTAACTCTTCCCAATACATTACTGAAGCTTAATCTTCAGGCACTTTACTGTCCCAAATTTTTAAATTGAAAGACTGTCTGTACAGTGAAGGTGCCCATTTTTGAAGAAAGGAAGTTTACAATGAAATTAAGCTTTCCTCACCAGACAGAAAAAAAAATAATACATTAGAAGTGTGTGTGTGTGTGTGTATATAGATATATGTATACTTCTGTTTAAACAAGTCCTTCCATAAGATTCTTTCTGTTAACAAGTCTGAATAGGTGTCATTTAGAAAATAATTCCTGTGGGAGGTTTTTAGGATTAAACTGTCACCTTTCTGTGTCACATGACATTTAGAAGCACTGGTACATTCAACTACACAGAAAAAATCATATTCACTTTCTTGTACTGAAATTATCTCCTATTGTCATAAGTGGCAGGTATTTAAGGATAAAAAGCAACCTTTCTAGATTTTCATTTTCCTAACAGATGCATGTTTTCTAAGCAACAACTATGATGCCTGAATACGTGCACTACAATCTCTCACAAAGCAGTCATATCCAAGATTTGGAACTTTCCTGGTGCAGGCACAGTAGCCTTAAGTTCCAGCCTCAGACAAACCTCACACACCTTCTCCTCTCCTTGGCCATGGGGAATTCCAAGCACTGCAGAGTGTCAAATATCACCTGAAACGCTGTAGCCCTCAAAGCCTCCACACAGATGTTTTGTTTCTCTACAGCTGCATTCAGTGGTAATCTCTACATATCAGTTCACACTGGCTACATGTTTCTGTATTATTTTGTGACTCAATCTTTTGTGCTGCAAACTTCTCTAACTTCTAGATAATAAGAAAGAGGTTGATGTAGCGCAGGAACTCATGCTTTCTGATCAACGAATCAATATGATTTCGCAGAAGCTTCTTATTGTTTAAAATACCCTCTACTCACACATCTCACAACTTTGACGTAATACCCTACTTACACACTTTGCTTAGTTATACATTCTACCTACTTATCTTATACTACTTATACATATACATATCACTCTACTTACACATTTTCTTTCTTACTTATACTTTTTACAACTTCTGCATAACACAGTACTTATGCATTTTACCTGCTTATACATCTTACAACCTTTACGTGATACTCTACTTACACATTTTACAACTTATCCATAATACAGTATGTATACATTTTGCAACTGCTGTGCATGAGATTTCACACTGCTTGATTGATTTCTCTATTCTGTCCATGAGCTCCGCACACACTTTTCTGATAATACAATTGGTTTTAATCCAGTGCAGCACAGTCCTTTTCATCTATTCCTTGCTGTCTTGGTATTTAGTTTTTCAGCTTCTTCTTTCTCAATTCTTTTCCAATTTAGCACAGTTTACCTTTCAGTCCTTGATGAATTCCTGAGGGCTCTAACAGGTGGGACTCCTGATCCAGGCAAGCAGAATCTAGATGATGACAACAACAAAACCCATCCAGCAATCAGCAGCCAAGTTAGTCCAGGAAATCCAAACAACAAGACAGCAAAGAACAGGAAGCAGATATAAATCTATCCCTCCTCTCCCGTCGAGCCTTCAGACTGGAGCTTAAAAACCCTCTTGGGGCTGATGTGCTGCAGCTGAAGGTGGAAAGGCCAGGTGAAGCCAGTGAGGGTAATTCCAGCCTGGTCCCACTCTGAGGGCTCTGATAAGAACAGCTAAAGATGATTTCACTGGGGCACACTATCAAGGTTAAAATACCTTACAACAACGTAGTTTAAAGTACCACACAAACTCCAAATACTTTTGTCTATGGAAAATAAGCTGATGTGATTTATAGCTAGCATGAGCAAGCTTACCCTTGCCCATCCATTTTGTTAGCATCTGATGGCTATATTGAATGCCCATTTTCTTTCATAAAGAATTAATTCTAGAAACTGCTGAAGATGCCAAAACTTTACTACCATTACTAACCATGACTACCTCAAGGCAGCACCCATAGCACTCTTTTAAAATGATATTAATTCCACAACAGGGTCTTGTGTTTACTTGGGACTGAAGTCTCCAAAATTTACCCTCCGCAGATACACAGTTTGAACTTCCACGGTGGAAAACATATACATTGAAGCCAGGGAGGCCAGCAGAGTACAGAGTACACTACATTAATTCTTCATATTTATATGATACTCTCTTTCACAAATAACTACTCAAACAGATCACACTCTCATTACTCTGTGCCAGCTGTGCTATTCAGTGGATAGTGAAGTAGTACCACTTGGCAGAGTCCATTAGCTTATAAGGTCCAAACAGTAGCTCTTCTGTTAAATTTTTTATTATTAAACTTAAAAAAGGCCTTGCAAAGAAGAAACCAAAACAAATGGAATACTGATGCTTTGAAAATCCTGCAGACCCCCATGTGAGCTGCTGATTCTGAGGTATTATTGGCTGAAGCAGACAAGTTGTCTCCTTTATGAAGAGTCTCTATTCATAAGTCAGCCACCATGTCCTAAACCAGGAATCCTCAAACCAAAGACTGCAAGCTCAAGGTTCATTTCATCTTCCCATCCTTCCTATTCTCCCCTGCTGTTCAAACAGCTCTCTGCAGAAGGCAATGGAGAATTGCAAGGGGATAAACTGACTTATGTTCCTCTTCCAGCTAATGCATTTCTACCTAAATGTATTTAAATAGCATTTATTGTTACTGAGAAACAAAATACAAACAAAAAATAATAATAAAACCCCATACACACCTGAATTTCAGCTATCTCAGGTTTTCCTTTCTAGAAATATTTTTTCAGTTACCCATCACTTCCAACATCAGCAGGTCACTCGTAACTCATATTTGCTCTGGGTTAAAAATAATCATTATTTTCCTTGCTCAGCTATTTTTTAACCTAGACCGGCTTCCTGATCAGGTTCCCCACATGAACACTCAAACACAAGCCAGGGGCTGGCACTGTTTACACCAACACCACCACAAAGAGAAATGCTCTTTGAAACCCTGCCTACAGATACATCTTTGTAGTTACTCTATTCCATGTTCCAGTTATCAGTCACATCTTACTCTCAGTGAAAAGTCACAGAAAACCTGAAAGGACAGAATAGAGAAGAATTTGGATTTAGGCAGGTTCTTTCTAATAGAACAATTAAAAGAAATTTATGATTCTGACCCATCCATGGGACTTTTTAGATTTAATTTTAAAGCAGTTATAACAAGCAAAATGGATACCACTCCAATACAACAATTTTCTAGAAGAGTACAGATAGGTTTAGTCAAATAGTTCCATCAGCCAATTTGCTGCTTCAAAGTATTAGAAGTCTGCCCAAAAAGGACAGAAAACCCAGTCATTTACAAATGCTGGAAGTACAGCCCTTTGTGGGTAAAAACTCTGCAGTCTCTAGCAAACCAGCACCACTTGTTTAAAAACATGAAATGTAATATGATATGGCACAAATCCCATTTAAATAACAAGACCATAAAGCTTGCTGGCACTTACTTAGAAAAGAGTGGAAAGAAAACAAAATCTATTCTAATTTGCTCAATTCTAAGAACTAGATTTGTATTTTAAATGTAGTATTTATACATGACTCAATATCTTAAACTAGACTTCAAGTACAGAGGAATTCAAGTTAAAAAACAAATCCAACAGATAACTGACTTACTAAGCCCCTTCTAGATTTACTCTCTAGGTGAAAACTCAAAGCAGTAACATATATAAAGTACTGATTTCCCTTGTTATATTTCTCTACTCCAGCTTATTAGCATTCCTGTAGTGAACTATATATTTTACCAGCTTTTTTTGAAATAAGGGAAATTGCTTCTTACCAAACTCCCGTAAAGTAGTTACAGGATCTTCTCACTCCCTATAGCACATTTCAACTGTTCAGCAAAGTCCAAGGAACAATATACAGAAAGTCTAAACGAGCTAAACTGAACTACCACTGTCCACAGAGAGGACTGGCTTTTACTAGTTACCATAACAAAATATAGTAATTTAGAAGTAATTTCTGCTGAACACCCTGCCAGCTGAGACCCATGTGTTTTACTGTGTGAAGAAATGCAGTTATTTTTGAGGTGCTCTCCTGTGTATGAGAGACATGGGATATTACCAGATTCCTGAGCTGTTTTATCCTAAACAAGTTCTAGGATTAGAAGTTACAGTTAATAAATATTTACACACAAAAATTATTGGCTGCATGGAAAAAAAAAGTTTACACTTCAAGATGAGATAAGTTGATAGAATGTTTGAAAATGAAAAAAGCCTTGAAAATCCATTAATTACAAAAACTACCAAATAATTAAACACAGAATAAATACATGGTAATTAATGTCTGCAATAACATTACAAGAATACTGGTGGAGCTTTGATGTCTTGAAGAGCTCCAAGATCAAGGTCAAAAAATTTTCTGGCATACATAATTAGGTAGAAAGTTAACAGCTTGCAATAAATGGGATGTAGTGTCTTATCAGAACACAAATTTAACTTTCTTGAAGTAGTCTTTCAATCATTCTGAATTTAAAAGTGAGGAGAAATCCCAAATAATTTTGCATTTTAATATATTCTGCACATCCTAGGACAACACTAATCTAGGCAGAATGTACCCAAAAGTTCAATTCTTTCGTAGGCAGCAACAAGTATTTAACCTGAAAAGGAAATAAAAAGGTTAAAAGAAAATGGGTGCCTTTTCTACTCCCATAAGCTCATGTTAGTAAGGGCCATGTTTTATGCCAGAGATTTGAACATTATAGCCAGACAGCTTTCAAACAGTTGAAACTGTGAAAGCTCTTTTGACCTTATACTCAAGACTAAAGCTAAACTTTTAAAAGCTTTGAGTTTCTTTCAAATATTCTCTTTCCTAATTTTAAAAAAACCATGTGACATTAAATGTGTCCCAGAAGCATATTTAAGTACATGTGATACAGGAATGAACGGGAGGTAGGGAGAAGGATGTAAAAAAATTTTATAAACAGAAGAAATTCACTTGTATTCTACTCAATATAATTTTCCTTATAAGAAGTACCTGTGTACTTTAACCACAGTGTTTGATTTTAGTTACATAAAGGGAGTAACTTAAGATGACTGTACAACTTTAAAAAAAAAAAAAAAGGCCAAAACAGAATATTGAATATTGGTAATCAAAACAGTTATGTAAAACTCACTAAAGATTAAGTTGGGATGCTCCAAAAATCTTTACACTTCCAACCTCTGCTTGCTTGCCTGAAAAAAAACCCGAAACTAATTTCTTACCACTGTTGTGAAATCACAGGGAAGTCCAAATGACTCAATACTAATATGTACATACCTATGTCCTACTCCACTTGTTCTTCTTTATATGTTGACATTGAAGCCCAAAATTGCCAAAAATAATTATTTTTAAAAACTGTCATTTTCTCTACTGCAATTATGTCTACTAGAACTGACATAGTAAGAGGTAAGAGGTAATAAAAAAGCCATCTCTTTCAAAACCAAGCCTATGTTTCTGAGATAATACCAGATCAGTATATAACAAGGATGTATTGTTTCCTCACACGTATAGAAAACAGCTGTATGTTTATCAAGTAGTGTGAAGCCTTCCTTTTGTGAATTAAAGAGTCATTGTGAAGTGGGATATTTTAAATTAACTGCTTTTCTTTCTCAGAATGCTATTTTGTGTTCCCCTCAGTTGATCTAAAGGTGACAGCAGCTGAAAGACATGATCTTTCCTGCTCTGGCCATGTTCTAATTAGCCACACAAGCTTCAAGCCCAACTACTGCACTGGTCTTGCAGATCAAATGACCACACCATGATCAGTGCCAACAAAAGGAAAGCTGGACCATGATGCCTTGGGAGAAATCAGACCCTTCTTTTTTCACAGCAGGTCACATTTCAACGATCTTAAAGCTGTCATGAAAATAAAGCTTCATTAATATCTAAGATGATACTACAGGAGTTTGCTAAAATAAATTAACCTGTGTATCACTTCTACAGAACCCTATAGAAAATCTAATGGAAAAGAAACCAATATGTAGACTCTGAAACTGCTTTCTTTTAACATACTTTATGCAAAGCTAAGTTAATATAAAGATGAAGTTATGTGCAAAGTGTAAATCTGTTTAAAAGTTGGGAAGAGTTTTATACATACAAAGTACAGTATTTAAGTTGCAACATCAAAAATTGTATTGATAAGACTTATTAAATCTAGACTTATACATGCAGCTTCTTGGCATTCTACAACTTCAACAGTGCTATTTCTAACTTCCATTTCCACTGCAGTGTTAAAAATTCTGCACAAATACAGCTTCAAAAATTCCTAAATATTTAGGAACAGGATCAGTGACAACTTAGCCGGTACAGATTTTGTTTTCTTACAGAAGTGCACTTAATTTTGCATTTTGTTTAAAGTAAGAACACAAAACCTCATTTAAGTGTACAAGGTAAGATTAAGCTCCTGACAGTTAAGCTGTTTCAGCTGACTAACAGAAGTCATTCCCATCATTTTTCAAAAAGTCAACTACAGATACCAAGCATCCTTACAAACTCCAGCTCAAACATTATCCAACCCAGTTTTAAATTATACTTTACATAAACACTCAGCATCAAACTTTTGGAAGTTTGTCATTTGCTAAACCTGATCACTAAAGTATTCAGTAAGTACAGCTACAAACTGAAAGGTTTTTGTCCTCCCGTCTGCAAAAGATAAATAGGAGAAAAATTAATTCAGAGCAAGAACATAAACTTTAAGCCTTCACATTAAGTAGCACATTTCACATCTGATTTCTAATGACAGTGCAAGATAAATTACTTGCTTTCACCTTACACTTACTGTCCTAGTTTACTGAATACCATTTTAAAAACTTACTACACTACTTAGCTTTTAACTTTCAAGTTAAAAGGATATCTTTGAAATGATAAGTACATATTGTCTGAAAATATTTTGGCACTGGCACAGAATCTGCAAAGAATAGCCCAAGCTTTAACTTAATTATTCTTTTACAAGAACTGTGGTTTGAGAAAATACAACAACTTCATAAACATAATAATCACTAAGAGTAATTGCCTTTGGCAGTAATATCCCAAAGCAAGTTTGGATATCCAAGATAAACCATGACTCCTACTCTTTCTCTCTGTACTTCTCAGTTAATATAAAAATTCAAAAGCAAATGAAAATGGTGTGTCTAACACTGCACAAGCAAACAAAAGTTTCTGTCAAAGCAACATATTACCATCAATAAATAATGAAATCAGTCAACAAGACTATGTTACAGAAACTGCAACCCAACAATAAAATCTGCAAAAGTTACATTATTTTCTAGAACAGGACTAGAAAGGAACTGACGAAAGTTTAGATGCAGTTACAGAAGCAGTGTGAAATAATCATTATGTTACTTATAGGGCACTTTAATCGCAGATACACTATCCACTTACTGCAACCCCTTTGTATATACTTGAAGACACCCAAAAGCACAGAAGCCACTTATCCCTACCTAAAAATATCGCAGATATTTTGAAAGTAATTTAGAACGAAGAAACATGATAATTAGCTAATGTTAAGACAGTAAAACACCATAATTCAAACTCTATATGTAATACGCAAGATTAGGATAAATTCAGTCAAGCACACAAAATTCAAAATATTCCCAAAATCAAGCTTCTTCCTAATTGATTCCAAGTCCCCTTTCTTTATCAGTTCCCATACAATTCCCTGTGTTAATTCACTGCCTTACCTTATCTTGCCCAGCTCCTACATCTTCTGTTTTAACCCACCAACCTTTAGGCTGCTCAACTATGTGAAACACTGCAAGTTTTCACAAGTCCAGTTCTACATCTGAATTGGACGAATTCTCTTTAACAGCTGATCATTAAAATAAGCAAATTATTAGTGTGCTTGTAAACACGTGCTTTGATACTGTTGTACAACTCCAAGTAAATTATTTAACTCTGAACATTTAAAATATTAGTAAACTAACATCCCTATACTCCTTCATAAATTCCAACCCATTTATGTTGACTATCTGAATATGCAGATCAATTTCTGTACGTTACCCCCTAAATTTTACAGCAGGAGAAAACTGCTGGGTTTGATTGGAAGTCAATACTGTTTAACAAGGAGGACTTTTAACATTATTTCAGTCACCCTATATACACCTTTAACATCTCAAGTGAGAGGGAAGCAAAGTGTAGTGCAGAAGGGAAAACAAGCAGTTAGAAAACTTTTAAATAATACATGATAGAACCACAGCAAGATTATATTCATACCTTGCTTCTGCTGTGCCAGCAAGTAAAAGCCTGTGGTATGATGCAAGGAGGGCTGCTGTCAAGTTCTGAAACCTGCCAGTGCTGCAGGCTGATACAAATTCTCCTACTGCAGCAAAGACTTTCACAGGCAGCCCTATCACACCTTCGAACAGGACCATGAGCATGTTAACTTTGCCCTTTCCAACAGCCCCACACAGCAGCAGCATGAACCAATTAGCCCCAGTGGTGTAGTATTTATATTATTCAACCTAAATTGCATTAATTCTTGACAGCTGAGGCAATACGTTTTGTCTATTATATTCACTGAACTATGACCAAACTGGATAGAACTAATTTGTATGGGTATGTTAATTTTGGCCATTTTTGTAACTTACTCTGTATTGAAGCAAGAGCTGAGTTCTTTAACCTCCAGCACACCTAGGCTTCCTTGATGGTCATCAGATAGCCTAGGGAACAAGAAGCAATCATAGAATCCTATGAACTCAGTCTGCTACTTGTGTGGTACTGTACATGACACGTACATTTGAGAGTTTCCCTAGGGAATCTTCTAAAGTGGACACTTTTCAGAAGACTCATGACATTTGTGTTTAAAATCTCTGCCAAGTCACTACTATAGACTTACGCCATCAGTCGTGAAGTTTAATCTGAGTTGAAGCACATCTAGTAGCTTTGTTAAAAAAAGTACTAAAATAGATTTATAAATCATGCTTAAAATCTGTATGAAAAGCTGCAAGGCACCACAAAACCCACTAGTACAATTCAGTACATCAGGCACAGGTCTAATGTGTGCCTGTGAATGCACACACTTCATAGAGAAGCATTTACAGTTTTCTTGGAAATAAAACGAAATTCTGGGAAGCAGCAACCACCATCCCCAAGAAACCAGCTGATAAATTCAATGTACTCACTAGGTGCCAGCCCCCAAAAAAATCTCCACCTTATTCAGAGGACAAACACTGAGCCACTCACAAATCAACTGCTAAATTGCTGCATCGTACGTGGCCTTTTGAAGCAAACAAACAAAAATACACCATAAGGCATACTGTAAACCCATTCACAGATAGTTTAATTATGCATGTACAAGACAATTGCAAAACAAACTACAGAAAAAAGTGCACTACCTGCCCCAAGATATGCCGTCACTATTTCTGACTTAGAAAATCCAAACCTCCTGACATCCAGTTTCACTGTTAACACTTCACCCAAGTGTACAGGAGCCGGGCCGAATTGTGCTGTTCAAACATACTAAAAATAAAGTTAGAGGAAGTGGGAATGATCTACTCACTGTGCATCTGCACCAGCACAAAACTTTCAAGTGTTGGTAATAAAGTGTTTCTATAAAAATATTTTTTTTAAAAAAGTAAAAGTCCCTGGTCCCACATTACACAATATTTAGCAAAGAAAAAAGGAAATTCAGCTTCTAGATTTCTAAGACTTTTGCCAAATTTCCATTTAATAATGGTTTTACTCTCACCACTAGCATAAGCATAATATATTCACAAATACAGATCTGAAGCCCAAAGAAATCCTTGTTATTAGGATTAGCCTATCAGTAACTTGGCAAATAGCTTTTAACATACAAAATTTAACATCGAACACTTTGGTTACAATTTTTGGTGACAATTTCAGTTGCATTTTAGTCACAACTCTAGACTTGTACTTCAAAGACAACACTCCCTTATTCTTTCTAGTTTTACATTCTTCTTACACGTCCCTATGTAGTTACAAAATTTCCTACAAGTACCCACTTCAAAACAGTTCACTCACAGTGAAACGTAATCAATGACACCTTTTGATGACTTCGCTGGGAGTTTGGTATTGGAATTAATTCACAGAAACCCTCTGCAATGAATGTAAACCAAGATCCCTCACAAACCACTGTCAGACCACAATTACTTACTGTTCGAAGTACCACGTAAAACATTTCTACTGTTCACCACTGCTAGACTTTATTATTCCATCAGCAGAAGTATTCTTCTGTGATACTTCCCTGTTTGGTTTGAAGTCAAGACTATAGAAGGTACATTTCCCTGGTACAGCACACTCAAGAAATAGTATTTCATACAGAACAAACCTAAAGTGTAACTACTTTAAAAGCTCAGCAATACAGTATGATAGGACACTACTGATAAGAATCTAGTGCACCCTCCTTAATGTACTGCTCACTTTAGAAGTCAGCATCAGCATCAATGAAATAGTACCACTGCAACCAGTCATAATCAATACAAGAGCATTCTGACATATCACATAACAACTGATTAATATCTCTACTTACCAGCATAAAGTATCTTCTGGTAGTCAACAGTTAATCATTTATTTAGAGCTTTCCCCAGAGTACACCACTTATCATTAAGTACTGTAGTCTGTCCTCAAGGCCTCACATGAACAGGTTTCTTCTCTTCGGACATCATCCTACTCTGAACTTCAAAGAAAACATCCTTGCTATGGAGAGCTTATAACCAGTAATGCTAAAGTGATGTGGTAACGGCACAATCGAAACTTCAGAAGAGTAGTTTTCATTTGACACTATTGACAATGTTAAACTGCTTTTCACTTTGACATGAAACTATTTTAAAACCATACCATTTACAATTAGTAAGTTACACCCATTTAACAAATAAAATTCTATATTACAGCTGACATAAGAAATACAAACTCTTCAAGAGAAGTAAATTTAAATTTAGCAGACATAAATGAAGTTGTGCTCTATAGGACTAGTTAATAGGGACTTAACAGAATAAGGAACTCTGAAGCTGAAAGAAATAAATATTTATTAAGCAAATGTACTGACACTTAGGGACTAAAATCATCATAAAAGAAAACACATTTGTGAAAGTCAGATGATTCACATAACACTGTAGGCAGAGAAAATCCAAGACAAATAACTTGAACTTCAGATTTTAAAAAGCACTTTGTTGCACTTTACTGGTAGAAATATTTCAAGACCCTAAGTGGCCACAAGTATCTTAAAATAAGAGTCATAGTGTACACTTAAACCCAAAGAGTCCTACAGAAACTACAAGCTTATCTAAGTTTCTGGTATATGTTGTACCTCTGAGAGACAACACACGTTTCTCTAGAACTAAAGAGCCACAGGACAAGCTGGAAATACTCTCCCCAACCTCTGTTATCAGGAAAAGTTTTGGAACTTAGGGAGGGAGGATATAACTACTGTATAAGAAAGGTTCACCACTCTACTAAAAAAAAGGAGGAGGGAAGAAAATATTTTAAAAAATAGTTTGTCTGAGGTCTATGTAGCACCTTCCCTTTTTCCTTTCCAGTACACCTTCTTTTCTACTCCAGCAATTTTTAGGAACGGAGCACTCTCTGGAGTAGCAGGACTGATAAACTGGCAGGTATTACTCAGAATTTCTCAAACTATACGGACAATAATATTGTTAATATAATACTAAATAAATACCACAAAGTTCAAGCTTAGAGAACAATTGATTTGATTGGATTTAATATTAGCTTGTTCATTACTTTTTAAGATCTAAAAAGTCTTAACTAAATGCCTTTTAATAACAAAGATTAACATAATGGTATGCTTCCTACCAAACTTGCAAGAGCAGAGGAAGCTCTTTCAGGAACTGAATACCATCACCTAAAACCTGTACAGCAAATGAAGAAAGAGATAGCTATCAGAGAGAAAAGAAGGCAAGCATTTGCATTCACACTCACACTGAGATCTGAATATTTGCCAATTAAATGCTTCTTGGAACGCTAAAGTAGGAGACAATTATTTAAGAATTTAAGGCTACCTCCAGTCTAGCTGCACAAATATATAAGCTGCACACTGTATAATTTGACAGGAAACATCCAGCTTGCTTTAGTATTAACATTGGTACAACTGCAAGAATTAATACTCTAACTACCACTGCTCTAGTCCTTTTACATTTATGGCAATACAAATTGATGAGCAACACAAACACTGCATTCTCAATTTCAAGCTATGAAAGTCTACTCAGCAGATTTTAAGAGAAGAAAACATAAGGCAGCTGCCATGACACAGAAGAGATTCACAATGATTTAACCATACTATCCTAGAACATGCCTAAGACACATACAGCTAGCTATATGTTAAAATCTATTATTTTATCTATTATAACTAGTTTACTTTTTCATTATATTACCAGCCAAAAAAACTCAAATTACAAGTAACCACAGCAGTTTACCTTTCTCCAAAATAAAACCCATAAAAATCACAAACAAAATGCAAAACACAAGCCACAGAAACCTTGGGACCCAAAGCTTTATGAAACATGAAAAAAAAAATATTTAAGAGTCACTTGGCTTTCCTTAATAACAACAAAAAAAAAAGTATTACCTCTGTTAATATCAGTATTAGTTCTGCAATAAGTCAACTTTATGACATAGCACTTAATACTACTTTGATTGCTAGTTTAATTCAATTCTTATATCATTTCAATAAAAGCTGCAGATTACATCTGCCTCACCAAAGAAACCTGCCAAGTGCAGAAACCAGTATTTACTAACTGAAATCACATATGATACTAAAAGTCCGCAAAATATGACACTGTATTCACATAACAGATTTTAAAGCATGCCATTGGCGCACTTTACTCCAAAGTAAATCACTGGAAAAATAAATCAGATTTCGAAGATATACAGCAACATACATTTCACAAGTACCTATAAGAAAAGATTCAAAGGTAACATGTATCCCTGTCTGCTTATGTAGTTTAAATCATAATTATCTGTATAAGCAAAGAGACAACAGGATACTCTAATACCCAAGAAGAAAGGTCAGAGGTGCAGTCATTTTCTCCTGTAATAGTATTAACATACATAACCTAAAATTATTCTCAGAAGTTTTGTAAATCAAAGTAAAGAATATGACATGAAACATAAGTAAAGACATACAAGGGGGGGAGAAAAAAAGACAAATTCAAGTGCCAAAAGTAGCAAGGAAAACAGACTATGATGCAGAAATATGAGACACCGGTCTTTGAATTCAAAGACAATAAGCGAGCTTTAACTTGATGAGGAAAGAGTAGTCAGACTACTGAAAAATCGTAGCAGCTGTATTTTGAACAGATTGCAGAGATAGGAATATCAGCAGAGGGAGAAGGTACTTGAAGTACTCCAGATGACAGATACAGAAACTACATTTGCAAAGCCAGAAAAAGTGGTCTTGAAAATGTCATTTGGACAAGGAAGGAGTATATGAATAAAACATGACTGTGGATTCAAGGAGAAGAAGTAAAAGAAAGGGCTACTCCCAAACAAGTGCCCTCCCTGGGTGAGGGAGGATTATACTACTGTCAGCAGCATTACAAATGGCAAGCAAATGAGTTAAGTTTGAGAGAGAAGACCAAGTGCTCTGAAACATTCCAAATGTTTTTGATGATAAAAAAAAAATTAAAGGAACTGCAAGACTGAATAAAGGCACAAAAAGAGCCATGAAACTCTACAAAGAAATACGGCAACCTACATATAGGACATGCAGAGATTTCTATGAACGTTGCACACCTTGGGATTAGCGGGAAGAGGGTACAGAAGTGGGAAGATGCTTGCAGCAAGTAGTACCACAAAGGCAGGAGAGGGTCAAGACTGTGACAGCCAGGCAAGTTCCCCACAAACCTAAAGCAGTTTAGTTATGTGTTTCATAAAAAGCCCAACTACACTTTGAAAATTTAAATAATTTTTAATTGTATTATTGTACCACCATTGTATTGTGACAGATGCACAACAGCAAATACTTTCAATTACAATTATTGCAGCAATTTAAAAGAGCATATTTTATTTAAACTAAAATTTGTATTCTAACTACATGATTCAATCAGTGTGGAGTTACTGAAAAACACAGACAGCTAGAAAGAAAGTATTCTAATACCCTCTACTTGTAATGACTGCCTGAAAAGGCTAAACTTGTTGAGTGACATCAAGGGGAAAGAAAAGTCCCCTTGGGTTTCAGTAAGATTTTTCTAAAAGAAAAATAACAACTGTGCTTTAAAGGAGTTATTCAAAGAGACTAAAAAAAAAGAACAAGCCCTACAACAAATGCTAAGATGTCAGAAGAATCTTAACATACTTCCCCGAAGAAGTAGCCCTCCCTGTGTTTGCTTGGTATCTTAATTTGCCGTTGGTTTCAAAACCGTAGGCTTGCCAAGAGCTATTCCTTTCAAAACCTCAGGAATTCCATTACTAGTTTTAAGCTAAATTAAAGGAAAATAGAAGCATTCAACGCATGGCAAAAGTATGCACAAAGTGTTTGTTGATGCTCATAAATAGACTGAAAAATTTAGCCATGTCTGAAGGATAACGGCTGCATAGTCAACTCAGTTTTGCTCTGCTGTGCTGCTAAGCAAAAAGCTACTGCTGTCAGGTCAGAAAAGCTCAGCATAAGATTGATACATTGCTACAAAGATCGAACACAGCACTAGATCGTTCATTTCTCAATGCAAGTTTATATTTAAACTAAAGTTTGCATTTCTGCAGGAGAAAAAGAGGAAATAGAGTTCCCTCTTTAACTGCTTCAACATCTCCATCAGGGAAAAATGTCTCACTGTCCTAAAGCATGGCAAAACCAGTCAACTCTTGCCCCTGTCAAACATCTTGCAAGTAATGAAATAAAGACATTTCATCTCAGAAATTCGCCTAGTACTGTGCTGATGAATATCTTTCCAATGTTCACACAATTGTGTCTCTTCCAAATCATGTTATTTTATGATTCAGCAAGCAGTATTACTACAATCACGTTTGCCCACTAAATAACAGTAAGAATGAAATGCCCCCACCTGCATATTGTGCCAGGTGTCATACTATAACACAAGGTAACATCCCTGTGCAAAGCATTTAAGAAAATCTTTGTGAAAGACAAATGCTTCATCTGCATCAAGGTGTGCAACCCCAGCAAATAAGAACTACTATGCAGATTAACTTCTTTGGCAGCAGCGACAGGAGAACAGTGAAAATATCAACACACTATTTTACACTGCCTCTCTCATGAGAGATCAAAGATCTGTATCTTGCATTAGAAACACGGGAATCCAGGCATAAGGGATAGAGAGTTTTTTTACCCTTGGAAAAGCAGGAAATTAAAGCAACTTTTCATCATTGAGTCAGCAGCACCCAGTAGGGATCAGGGGCTTACAGTAACCAGCACCACTGTGTGGATGACAGCAGTGGCATCTCAACCCTGCCAGGACCAAAATCACTATGACGAAAAGCCAAGGAAAAGAGTCAGTTCTTCAGACTTAAAACATGAGGTCTCCACTCTATCCTGACTTGGGCATACATACAGGAAAACTATCACTATCTAATATGCCAACTGCCCTACAGTACTTGATATTTGCTACAAGCAAGACAATTAATACAGTATTTCTGAACTAGATTTTTCTCAACAGAAAAGTAACAAACACATGTACAAGAAAAAGCTGAATAGTAAGATATACTTGAGTGCCTTTTCCATAAGATACACATCTATCATAAATAAAGGAAAAGAAAAAGGATAAGCTTAAAACCTACATTTGGGGTATTTTTTAAAATCCTGGTCCAAAAATGTACCAACACAGACGTGTTTCTATCAACAGCCAAAACAGAACCCAAACAGCTGCAAAAACAAAACCAAAACCAAACAACATAATAAAACAAATAAAAACAGTTCTGTGAGAAGAAACAGCAGGTCTAGTAACTGGCTGATTCTAGAGACTGAAGTAAGTAATTCAACCAGCATGGTCAGGTATGATTGCAATGACATGCAACACAATGATTTTACACTTGCAGTATTTGAGAGGAACACACCACTTAATACAGATACTAGTATTACTTTGTTGACTGAGATTCAAGCAAAAAGGTCAGGGATTACCCTGGACTGCCTGAGAAGTCAGTGACAGATTACATATCACTCCTGTGACAAGGAGCTTCTCATCTCACTACCCCCCATATGGATGTAAAAGCGTTTTAGAAAAAGAACAAAATAAAACATGAAATTAAAGTACTCTAAGGCATGAGAAGGAAACAGTCAGTAATCACAATGCCATTTCCACTAATTAGAAAAGAATGCATACAGTCAGTCCCAAGCATGCAATAAGCATGAATTTTTATTGTATAAACATCAGAAATAAGTTATTAGTTCTTTTTATTTAAGCCAAGAGGTAATTATTTCTGTTGTCATTTAAAGCTTGAGGGGAGAACTGAAATTGTGGAGAATCCCATGGTTGCAGGAAGAGGGAACTCAATAAAGAATGAACTAAATTTGCCATCATGATTGTTGCCACCCTGCCAGATGCGGTGAAGATGAAGCTTTGAAAAGTACACTATAGTTGGAGAATACATGGCATACATACACAGACATTTGTATGCACACATACTTATATGAGAAAGCACCACACACCTGTTTATCACCAGCTCAAGTTTAAAAAGAATCGTCACATCTAGCACTGATTACACAGAAGGGCCAACAAGAAAAGATGATCCTTAAGAGCAGAAAACTGAAAGTCTGTTAGAACTGCTGCTCTACAACTCATACACAACAAAAATACCATCTGCATGCACTACACGAAATTACACCTCTCTGGACAACAGTTTTCAGCCAACAGCTCCTCAAACAGTTCTGATAAAAAAACAGTAGCAGACAAAAATAAAACCCATTACATTTTTACAGAAAATGTTACTTAAGAGCTGCAGATAGGTCATCTCTTCCAGCAGTAGCTACTGCCCAGTTACTCATCACCACCGAGCAAAGAGGGACTACCACCCATACAGACTTGCAACAGGGTGAATCATGTAAGAGCACACTAAGCCACTATGGGAAAAATTAATCAAGGTAACTGACCAGAAAAGGTAGGCTGAGCTAATACTGTCCATTTAATGGCTGATTATGTCTAAAGCATGTAACACTGCATACGGCTTCTCTGGTGGAAAAGATTATTACACATGGTAATCTATGGCAGAGGAGGAGAGAAAAATGGATGGGGGACACTGTATCTACAATTTTCACAGATCTTAGGGGAGAAAAAAAAAGATAAAAATCAATGCCTATCCATATCCTGAGACATTACCTACAACCTCTGTGATAGGCTGAGTAAGACAGATTTTTGAAAACCACTAACCATTACAGTTACTTAGGAAGAGAAGTCACAGACTGCCTCCCCAGAAACTGTCTGAAGTTATAATAGTATCTTACATCAGCCTCATAATTTTCATAGATTTGTTCTGTCTCTTTATCTACTCATTACTGCAAAATATCCTGCCATTTTCTTAGTGGACACACTGATCACTAACTTTCCTTATTTAAATTTAAAATTCAATATACATGCCAAAGAAATTCATTTGTTGCAGTAATGTGATGAACACCAGTTGTATGAAACAACAGGTACCAAATAATTTTTTTTTAATTAGTTACTATACGAAAGGCCAGATTCTTCCCTCAAAATCCCTTCAAAGCACAGAATGAAATCAGACACACACCACCCTGGTTTGAGGGGTCTTAGATGTAAATACCCCCATGAACCATAACCAAACGATGTTTTCAAAGCCTTAATGCCATACCATCTTACCTTCACAGAATTAGGCCAGTATCAAATATACTCTAAGCTGGCATAATGTGTCACTGTCACCAAAAGAAACAGACACACCCTGCTCCCCTTACTGCTTGCTTCCACCCCCATCTCTGAGCCAGCACAAATGTTTGTGCAGCAAACTGATCCAGCTCAAAGCGAACCCTTCCCTGCCTGCCCCTCCCCCAGGTTAGTTCAGTCCTCAGCCCGGCTCACCACACAACCATACAAGTATTTGCCTGCACAAAGGAGGAAGCAGCAGAGCAGAGTGGAAGCAAACAGGACCATGTTTTTCAATGGTGGAGCTGGTCTATGCCAGCTGTATGCCAAGGCAAAGCAAGAGCAGGTCGAAGGCTGGAGTCCTGCAACGTCAACCTCATAGATCCAGGCCTATGGTGTGCCACTCTTACCCTTCCTTTTTGGGATCCCACCCCTTCGCTCACACAGCCACTACTGACAGGTATGCAACTGCCAGGTGAGTTGGTTCAGCGTGCCGAGTCAATTGAAAACTACTTCTACCAAGAAAAAAAAAAAAAAAAAAAAGTTGCTAATTTTCAGCCAGTATAGGTCCCTGAACCAGTTCCTAGTGCAATCCATACCAGCACAAGGAAGGAAGAGAAGGAAGGATGCTGGGAAGGTGGAAGGTCCAATTTTGATCAGCTTGGGATGCTGTGGAAACACTCAGACACTGCCACATTTTAAATTTCAACTTGCCTGCACAGCTGAAAGTAGCTATTTTAATCAACTTTTTCCTAAGATTAAACCTTATTCCAATCTTTGCAGGAACCTAAGCAGCCATAGTCTACTTGGGCATAAGAAGCAAGAAGTGAGGCCAGTTCACTACATTAACCACTTTCACCCTTCATATTCACTATAACAGAGAGCATTAGCTTCTCTAACTCAATGATAGTTTTACCAGATAATTATTTTAAATATCACTGATTAAATCACCTCAGATATTTGCATAAGCAGAATATACATGGAATAAAACCATTACAGCCATGTTAAGTATTATCTTAACCATCGTTTAGTACTTACAAGGAATTTAAATGGTTCTGGTGATTAAAGTCGTCTAACAAACCTCTCTACTCAGGAGTGAATTTCATCCATTATTCAAAAAGTTGTTTTGCTTAAACTGCATCCCAGTGATCACAGAAATGAACAAAATTAATTTCAATGAGGTCATAATCAGATGCCTAATAAACGTGGATGTAGCTACTTTCTCGTAAGTAGGTACAGACTGTTAGCAATAATCTTTTTAACTTAGAAACAATGGGATTTATTACTGGATTGCTAAATTTAGCAGAGAACTATTTCCACACAAAGTAAATGTATCTGCTTATGTTCATCCACTTAACAAAGAAAAGAAATATAATCATATCAATTCAAAAGGTAAGACGTATCAACATTACAGTTCAAGAACTGAAGTGCAGAATCAGATGCACGTTTCTGAAAACCAGTCTTCCCAAGTGCCACGTATTATATTTTTCCAGTTAATGAAACCCTCATTTTCTTACAAAGCTAGATTCTTCCACAGACTACCACCTGCCTACAGCAGCATTTTAAGACAATTGATCTTCTCTTTAACAGAAATTTCTTGTATGACAAAAAAGTGTTCCGAAGTACTCTGCCTGTAAAAATTACACAGAAATGAGAACAGTTTATTTTGACTACATTCACCATCAACACTTGAGACAAAACACTGAACTGGAAAGTGAGCAAAACCCTGAAAAGCCATTTAACCATATATTCATACAACTGCTGGCACACTGTTTCAACAAGCATTTTCAAAGCATTCTTGACATGGAAGTAAATAAACTCAGGGAATCTCAGTCAAGGAATAAAGTTCTTAATTTCTTTCCCTTTATTAGAGTGGAGTTAGCAGTATTTGGACCTGAACTGGTGCTTTATACTGATACAGGTTTCTTTTCAAGCAGGCATAGACAGGTGTGCTGTTCAAATGCACTTGCTAACCAAGGAAAACAGACAATGGATTTCCCTGGCAGTTCTGCTGACCTCAACAGAAAAATCAGGATGCTTATTGGATCTGAACCTGTACATCTTAATACCAAGCCACTTTTAACAGAGCAATAAATCTTTAAAAATTAGGGTTTTTTTGCTAAATGCAAATATACTGTAGAACTAGAAGAACAGATTTAACGACAGGTTCATTATATGGAATTACTGCTAACGTTAACACCATTAAAGACTTATTCAGAGAACTTTTTTGCTCATTACACTAAATATCACTTCGTCACTAGGCCTTAGAGTAAAAAAAAAAATTTTAAAAGTGGCTATTTAAAAGTCACAAATAAAACACTTGTTAAAAATATTATTGATAACAAACCACAGTTGGCAACTTTTTCAATACTTACTAAAATCTATCCTGATTTCTGCACTATGTCTTCAGTGCAACAACAGTATTGCTTTCAACTCACAGTACAACATTGCTAGTGATTTCTAATCATGATTGTGACATCTTATGCAATGACTTTGAACAAGATGCAGTGACCAGGAAGATGCAAAAACATGCATTCTTCTTCAAAAAGATTTCAAGTTTAGATGAGCACCCGAGCCAAATGAGTACTGAGACAACCTTTGACGCCTGTGTGTCTTCACATTAAGAAGACATTTAAGTCTAGAGATATGTCATAGGAAGAGTAGTTTAAAATGAGGAGGAAGTGAGCTAGGGACTGCTTTCATTCATACACACAGCACTCCTTTGAAGAGCCTGGAGGACCCCCTTCCCCTGGCAGGCTCTGTCTGCGGGTCCCAACCCACTGACCCGACAGAGCTCCCAATTAGTCTCAGGGCTCGCACCTCAAAGCCCCCCGAGTTTGCTCAGCGACGTGGAATAGCAAACGCACTTGTCTTGGGAGGCATATGACGGACGCAGCTGACCTGGAGGAAGGCGCAAGCGCTTGACAGGCCACACGAGATGAG
>NW_008237919.1:11283265-11296658 GCF_000691975.1 Corvus brachyrhynchos | reverse complement strand
GGCGGCCGCGAAGCGTGTCTTACTGGTTCCTCAGGTTAAAAAAAAAAAGAAAAAAATTAAAACTGTAATTGCGCGCACAGCTCTGGGAAGGATTGGCCGGTTTGCTGTAACTTTTGTAACACTCGATGTCACGGTGTTACGTTAGATGCTGCCGCGGTGACTTCTCACCTACGGCTGTCGGAGTTGTGCTGCGTTCGTAAGGTTGCATTACACGCGACTGAACGCAAAGGCAGGGGCTGTGCACGTTATAAACAAAGATACAGCACAATTAGTGTGGGAAACAACAAGAACAGAGGAGGTGCCACACCTGTGCACGTTTGTGGAAACTCTTAACACTCCTGTTAGCCAGTGCAAAAAACCCACACGTTTGTTCTGCTCTCGCTACCTGCGCGTCACCGTGTCTGTTCCCTCTTTACAGACCAATACGTGTGACAGGTCTTGGGCCAGAAGACATTGTGATCTACAATTAATCTTGAATGTGTAGGTTTTGTCCCAACATACACAGAAACACACTGCTCAGAGCAGCCAGCAGCCTGCATAAAATTCAGCTTTGTCTCTTCTTGTTATCCACCTGCTTTGGCCATAATCTAACTTCTGAACGCTTCACCAAACAATGCCTTGCACGAAGTTGCTTCATAGAACAGGTCTGTCTATGTGACTTTCTCAGGAGTTGTGCAACTCCTCTTTTGTCTCTGTTTCAGTTACTTCATGATAAAGAGAATAGAAAATCTTGCTCTCACAGTTGCTCACTTTCTTCCCTTCCCTGGACAGTTACTGCTTTGTAGCAGAAATGTCAAAAGTAATGGATCACTATCCCAACATTCATTTAATCTGTATGTTGTGTGAGAGCGGAAAAAGCTGAAGTCCGTGCAGAAATTTTCTTCAGATGGACATGCTAGAAGGGTGATAATACCTAGAAGGAAAAGGATGGAGAGAGAACAACTGTGGTTTAGCATTTGCACCACCCCAGCTGTTGGCTCCTGTGCATGTGAGACCAGAGGACTAATGCACAGAGCAAATGGGATTCTCCTATATCTGAGTCATGTAATAGGTGAAGTCATGTAGCAAACGCTGTCATCTAACATACAGTATATGCTCATATGCCATAAACATACTATACCAATGGGCTACAAAGCAATAGGCTGTTCTTAAGATAAACATCTACAGGATTCCTTGTGACCTTCAGGTCACAGGACTGGCCTTAAAGTCTGTTCAGTTGTTGATCCCGATCTGTGAGTGCACATTCAACTAAGTATTGTGCCTTGCAATTTTTCCCTAGTCTTTTTGGCAGTGTCTAGATGAGCAAGGAACAAAGTTTTGATGTATCTCTTCTTCTGGGTCATTTATTTATTTTCTCCTCCCTCTAGCTCTCACCATGCCTTCACCAGTTCATGTGAATGGTCGCACTTAAATTATGTCAGGATTTGTATTAAATTAGGATAGCAGAGCATCTCTTTTACAGTCAAGTTCAACATCTTCATCAAAGGTGAAGTGCTGTTTTTGTTCATGTGTGAAATTGGTCATCCTTACTGTCTAACTGAGTGTTACCTCATCCAGGTCACCCAGATTTACTGACAGACCAATTCAGTATTTAGATAATGGAACTTTGCTGCACTTTGTGGCCATCATAGATCTTTCTCTGGGGGATTTTCTTGCTTCTTGAGACCTTGTTGTGTTGCATTCTTGCTGGGAATTTCTGTTGTGTTGTTCCTTCTCTTTCTCACTTCATAGATGTTTTGGATCCATGACATACTTGTTGCTGCTCATATCTACAATCATTTCTGTCATCCCAAACTGAGATTATTGCAGCTCTGTCCAGATGCTGCATCAATTACAAGTCTTTCAAAGATTTCATAGCTGCCTACAGACTTTTGTAAATTGTGAACTTCTATTGCTTTAAGTCCTTTGATGTCATCTTCATTTCTATTAGATCTTGCTAAACTTTCTTTATGTAAACTTTGAAGTCAAAAGCCTTCTCTGTTATTTCACTATAGCTCACATTCTCTCTTTTTAAAAATTAGATGCTGCTACCATCTTTAAAGCTTTTCCCTAAGTGTTTCACTCATAGATAAAATTTGTAAAATTATTATTTTAGTAACTAAACTTTTCAAATTGTTTGCTTTGGCATTTTTATGTGGTGTTATACCACTGCTGGGTGTGCTAAATACATGGCTTTTCTGAGGCAACAGACATAATCATACATTTCATAATTCTCTTGATTCATAAATGGTTTACCCAATTAAATGGTCATTTCAAAGGTGTTAAATTTTAGTACTATTTAAAATTTTTTCCTTTATTAAAAAACTTTCACTCCAAATGAAAATTTTCAGAGTTTAACACCTCCTTTTTATTTAAAAATGAGGTCATATAGATATTTTGGAAAGATTCTCAGTATTTTAGGAGGAAATAAAATTGAACTGCATCAGATATGTGGTAGATTGTATTTCCAGAAGTTCTCATTGCACTGCCCTAATGTATTTCCGTGTTGATTCATTCCAGGAACTCCTTTTCCACTTCCTGGATTCTTACAAGATGACACCAACATGTTTTGGTGGGTTTTATAATGAAATTTGGACTCTGCAGGTCAAGTGCTTTTGCCTTTGGCCTATGTTGATTTAGGCAGCATTCAATTCTGTAAGCAGGAGCGCAGTGCAGTCACATACATTTTAACAGCAGATTTTTTCCCCTGTACAGAGCACTGGTGAGGCCACACCTCGAGTCCTGTGTCACTTCTGGGCCCTTCACTACAAGAAAGGCATTGAGGTGCTGGAGCATGTCCAGAGAAGGGCAACAGAGCTGGGGAATGGTCTAGAGGGTAAGTTATATGAGGAGGGGCTGAGGGAGCTGAGGTTGTTTAGCCTGGGAAAAAGGAGGCTCAGGGGAGACTTTATAGCTCTCCACAACTATCTGAAAAGAGGTTGGAGTAAGGTAGGGGTCATCCTCTTTTCCCATGGAGCTAGCAACAGGACAAGAGGAAATGGCCTCAAGCTGCACCAGGGGAGGTTCAGGTTGGACATCAGGAAGAATTTCTTCATGGAAGGGGTTGCTAAGCATTGGAATGGACTGGCTGGGGATGATAGTGGAGTCACCATTGCTGGAGGTGTTCAAGAAGTGACTGCACTTTGTACTATGGTCTAGTTGACAAGAATCACAGAATCACAGAATCACCAGGCTGGAAGAGACCTTCAAGATCACTGAGTCCAACCTATGCCCTAACACCACCTCAACTAAACCATGGCCCTGAGTGCCACATCCAGTCTTTTTTTAAACACATCCAGAGACGGTGACTCCACCACCTCCCCAGGCAGACGATTCCAAAACTTTATCTCTCTTTCAGAAAAAAACCTCTTCCTAACATCCAACCTAAATTTCTCTTGGCACAGCTTGAGACGGTGTCCTCTTGTTCTGTCAGTTGCTGCCTGGAAAAAGAGACCAACCCCTGCCTGACTACAACCACCTTTCAGGTAGTTGTAGAGAGTGATAAGGTCACCCCTGAGTCTCCTTTTCTCCAGGCTAAACAACCCCAGTTCCCTCAGCCGTTCCTCATAGGGCTTGTGTTCCAAGCCCCTCACCAGCCTTGTTGCCCTCCTCTGGACACGTTCAAGCGTCTCAACGTCCTTCCTGAACTGAGGGGCCCAGAATTGGACACAGCACTCAAGGGGCAGCCTCACCAGTGAAGGTGGTGATTGGTCACAGGTTGGACTCAATGATCTTAGAGGTCTTTTCCAACCTAATTGAGTCTGTGATTTATCTGATTAAAACAGTGTTTTCTTATTTATTTTGTATTCTTTCTTAATATCTGGACCTGACAAAGACAGGACTATTGGGGAGTAGAATGCCAGATTCTGCATTGTGTGTCTGCAGTTTCCTTTCATATGCTGTTCAGAGATTCATGGCAACAAACTTCTCAGGGGCATGAAGTGAAGACTTGTATCTCTTTCTCAAGAATTTTGGAACCTTTCACATGTCATGTATAGTTTGTCTTCTCATCAGGGAAGTCTTTTCTGACCAGTATGAGATATGTCTACACCAGCATGAAGGCTGGATGTGTTTTTGGAGATGAACATGGACTCAGATCCTTAATGTTTCAACCATAACTTCTACTCTTGCAGAAAACATAGGAGAGTAAACAGTTTAGCTTAAAAATAGAATCATAGCAGCAGCCTCATGACGAATCACTGAACTTTGCAGTCACTTTGTTATGTAACACAGAAGGCCTTTGATACTCCTGTAGGCACCACCTAACACAGCTATAGGTGAGGGCTCTACTATAAACACTGTCTTTTCTGGTTTATGACTGCAGTGAAAGCATGTTTCTGGTTGAAATGCGGTGCAGAAGCTTGTGCGCTTTCTCTGCTATAGGAGGCTACCTAGAGTAATTGTATTCTAACCCACGTTTTCCAAAATTCATTTGACACTAAAAAACCCTGCCTTTTAAAAATAAAAACCCACACATTCAGACTATGACAACATTTCAGGAGGTGGAAAACAGATTTACAAAGACAAAGAGCTGGAATTAATGTACTAGCTGAAAAGAATAACGCCAGTCACGTCACATTCTGCATCCCCTCATGTGTGGCATGTTTGATAGAATAACCCTTTGTATATCACATCAGGAAGTTTTTGTTTTCACAACCAAACAAACCCCCTGCATATAGTAGGGGCCATACAGCAGCTACTTATGGCCAGATCCTGCCCTTCTTATGAAAGCACACCCCCCCAGTACAGTTCATAGTATTTGGTTTTTCAGAAGGAAGTGCAAGATTGAGCTAGTTTAAACCAGTAGTTTGTTGCTTCATTGAGTATTGTCATTAGCTGTGATTTCACTTAAAAGTGAAAAAGAAAGTTCAAATCCAATAGTAAATAAAGGTGTCTTGCAGCTGGACATTTTAATTCACATAGTGATTTTTTTCCTGAAATGACTGCTGGAATATGACAAACTTTCTGCTCTTACAGGAAAAAGTGGAGCAGACCTAGTCATTCAGAAATTCTTCTGATGGCTCTTTATATTGTAATTTGTTTTTTCTCAGTTGTATAAATTGTCTTGTCCTTGTACAAATAAACCACTGACAAGGTTAAAGGATCCATGAGTTCTAAGTAATACTCTGTGAAGGACAGGGTACTTATTGTGACAGTTGGTCAGTAAACTTTTAAAGATAATACAATGAGTTGCAAAAAGGTACTTTTAAACTTAGGTATTTCCTCTGACCTCATTTTAGTCTGAGCTTGCTGGCTGAGGTACTATGTCATTTATTCTTAGACATGCTAGATGTTTGCCTCTTTATCATTCGAATGTTGAAAGCCTGAAAAACATCATTGCAAATGAAGCTGCTTTTTGGGCCTCACAAGTATATATATTATTTCAGTTCTTCTCACAAGTTAATGTTCTGTATAACCAAATTGAACTGGTTTCATTTCCTTAAAAAGGCTGTCATATGCAGTTCCTGTAACTTCTTGGTGATTTTTTCCCTGGAGAACCACCAGTTTGTTGAATGTACACACGTCTGTTTCCAGGTTATTAAGCCTGTAATAAAGAAGTGGGATATGTCTAATTAAGGGCCTCAGAACTGCGTACACTTGACTATGTACTGTGTACAAAACAGTGTCCAAAGAACATCATCACACTGGCAGACTTTTAAAAATTAGGCAACTTGTGCAGCTGTGTTTTTGACTTCCTTGTGGGCACCAAGTATGATGGAATTACGTTGCCTATCATACAGCATTTTTCTATTTTGCGCCTTTGGGGGACAGAATAGAGGCCTCTCAGAGGAGGAAACAGCTGGTTATTTTAAATCTCTGCATGCAGCAAGTGCCCTTTGCCTTACTCATTTAGTGAATAAATACTTAGATATGCTTAGGGCAGTTGTCATTGTGTTAGTTGGTACTTCATTAGCATTAGTGGAATTATTTCTGTGCTTCTTGTGCAATAGAAGCAATATAATTTCATTTTGCTTACAAAGAAGTGTGGGTTAGGTCTGCAGCAGGTCTTGGTACTGCACAGCTCGGATTTGTGGCAGTTAACATTGCCTTGGTGGTGGGTGAATTCAATTGCATCTAGTTCTCTGTCCAGGTTTCCTACATGGTATGTGGTGGAAGCAAGTGGACCAACAAGATCACTGGGATCTACTCTGGAAAAGATGCCGGCTAAACTTTTCACTGTGAAATGACATTTATGTGACTGAAGTCACAGTGACTGGGGAATAGTGCTAAATAATCTTGACAGATGCTGGGCTTGTGTCAGTTGTGTCCCATGAGTCAGTATTATGACTGCTATTGGAAAACTTGCGGGCGGAATGTGCACCTTTGCCTCAGCCACTACAGTGCTAATCCAGGAATGTTCAGTTAAGTCCACACTGCGAGTTCAGAACCAGGACACTGACAAATACTCTGTTTTACCAACACAGCTACGCGGGAAGTGTTTCACTGCAGAGGCAGAACAGGCAGACAAGTACAGATGCAAAACTTAAAAGTGTGTCCCTCAGAATCCTCAAAATAACAGAGTTGGAAGGAGCTGCTTGCTCCACTTGGAGTTCATGTCAGTCAACTTTTTTTTGCAAGACACCTAAGGGGGCCCTTTTATGCAGAATGTGCATATTCAAGGCTAGGAGAAGCCATCCTGTCCGTTTCCTGTAGTTCAGTGATTAGAAAGCCTGACATTCACTTGTGGGGGACGTGGGTTTCATTTTGTCCTCAATCTGTGAAGATATAAATTAATATTTTCCACATAGTCAGGGTGTGCTATAGCCATCATACAGTTATTACCGCTTCCTTAAGCTCTGAAATCAATATGCTGGAATTGTTTAATTGATCATCTGAGCTGGACTTCTAGGAGTAGAACTATCTTGCTGGGAGGTACATGTGAAAGTGGTCAGAGATGTTTTGGGAACCTCACTGAAGTAAGAATTTATGGAATGTAAGCACCTCCTCAGCTGGAAAACAACTGGATGAGAATTTTTAAGACAGTAATTTTGGATTTAAGGAATATAAATGTTCATTTTCAGTGTCTGAGCCCTCTTATTGGAATAGTCACCAAGACTTGTCTCAGGTCACACAAGCTAACCAGTGACAGAGTGGTGGGGCGAGGCTTTAGCATACAGACAAATACGTCAGACTGTGGAAAAATCAACATGGGTTTTTGTAGATAGAGAAGCTTTGTCATCATTATGAAGTTCTTTGACAAAATCAAGAAACTGATAAACCAGGGTGATACATTCATAGTAGTGATTTCAAAAGAGCCTCTGGCACAGTCTTTCAGCAGTGCTGCTAGAGAACACTGTTGGAGCAGCTGTCATAGGTTAGGAAGGAAGCCTCTCTTGTGAATTAGTAACTAGCTGAAAGAGGAGGGTTAACAAGGTAGCAATAGATAGTCATTTTTTACAATGTGGGAGGGTTAGATTGGATTCCCACAGCGATTCATGCTGGGACCTGCACTAGTTAGCATACTCAGAAGTGGTCTTGGAAAGAGACTTGAGTAAAAGCAGCAGCACAGTTTGCTGCTGATGCAAAATCCTGTGCAGTAGTGCACTATGAAGCTGACAGCAAGGAGTTTCAAAAGGATCTCCTTCTGCTGAACAGCATGGGTATTAGACTAGAGGTGGAAATTCAGTCTCTAACTGTAAAGTAATGCAGGCAAAACCAATAAAGGAAATAAAAGCAAAGCAGTGCATTAGCAGCTAGTAAATTGAATGGAAGACAGTGGCCTTTGGTTCTGGTTTTACCTAGCCAATGATTTACAGAAAACTGAATATATATCAAAAAGGATTGTGCTGTACCTGACCTGTTCTTTCTACCCTTGGTGGTTTAGTTCTGGTCATTAAGTCCAGAAGCAAGTTAGGGATACTTGTGTAGTCTGATGCAGTATGGCCATTTGGCAGCTAGTATAGGACAGAGACACCAAGATGGTCGGGGGCTGGGAAAATGGTGTATTGGAGTAGTCTGAGAGAACTGATATTGTTCAACCTTAAGGAGACAGCTACAGGAAGATCTTACTGCTGTTGCCCACATGGAAAAATGTGCCAGATTCTTCTCAGACGTGCACTGAGACGTGCAGCTGAGAGGGAATGGACACATCCTGCTAAGTTCTGCTTAGATTCAGAGATTTATTTATTTCTCTTTCTTGATCTCTTTCTCTCAGTCCCTCTATCTCTCTTTCTGTCTCTTTCTGTCTTTCTTTCTATCGTGAAGGTGGTCAAGTATCGTAAGAAGTTGCCAAGAGAGGCATGTGACCTCCTTCCAGGGAGATACCCAGTTTGCCTAAACATGGTCCTGAGCAGTCTGGACTGAGCAGTAGGCTGTCCTAGGTGGCCTCCAGAGGCCAATTGCATCCTATGGGTTCTGGCTTCTTAAAATGGGTTCTTACCACCTACTTGTGCCCTAACTATACATTATTTCACATGGTATATTCGTGACAGAAGTGGAATATATTTGCTCCAGGTTAACAACTACATATTAAAACTCAATTCAGGAGCATTGTGGGGCTAAGACACTTCGGATTTGGCATAAACAAAGCAAGAGTCAGCTATGGTCCTTTCTGTCTATTGGCTTGACAAAGTATTAAAATACTTTGTAAAATGTCAAGAAGAGGAGTTGATTGTCAGGGTGCAGCTATAGCAGGAGTCAGTAAATGGTATTGTTGTCCATTCTTAAGGTTTTTGGTTTTTTACTTCCAATGTCTTCTTTAAACAAATGAGATATATTCATTTTTCAGACACTGAATGATGGGGAAGAGTATACCTAGCGTAGCATGTGCTGCCATGTCACGATGTGTTTGTGCAGGTGCATATTCTCTGCATCTGGATCAAACCTGTCTCCAACAAGGAGGTCAGTAAAAATATGTTCTTCACCCTGATATGTCTAACTAGGGTCAGTGCTTCTTAGCAAGATCTGAATATATATCAAAAAGGATTGTGCTGTACCTGACCTGTTCTTTCTACCCTTGGTGGTAGAAAGATCTTTCAAAGATCCTGATATGTCTAACTAGGGTCAGTGCTTCTTAGTACTTGGGTTAAGATCTTTGAAAGGTAAGATAGTGCTATTTGTGGCTGACTGCGTCTGTTCAACACGTGGCACGCATGGCCTGAACAAACAATTCAGACTACAGCAACACGCAAAACTGCCCATCACTCCATCACTGTTTTCTCCTGTAATAAGAACTTTTATTTGTAAGCTGAAGATCCTGCCACAGCTCAGCAACTTAACAACCATGTGTTCACCAGCAATACTTATGGAATAAGCTGAGTCCTATAGTTTTAAAGAACAAATGTACTTCAACTTAATTACAGTCAGGCCTGAATAAAAATTAAAGGGTTTGCATGTCTGTTAGTCTGTATGTGGGTAGAAAGGCAGTGAGGTTAAGATAATAGGCTCAAAATGTATTCTCAGAAAACATTTAAAACCACAGCAGGGTGTGATTGTATGCAAATAAGTATTTTTGCAATAGCAGATTAAACACCTTATGGAATTTGTATGGAAAACTGCATGCTTGTACTTGATGCAAAGTATGGTTAAGCACCAGTGTGTGGAGTTTTTGCCTTTGGTCAAAAATTAAGGCAGATTTAAATCAATCAATGGTTTTCTCAGTCTTTTCACAGAGTATATTATAAGTTATGAATGGTGACTACTAGAGAGAAAACATAACTTTCTCCTTGGGTCTGCATTGTTACAGGAATGTGTCCTACTATGGTTTCCAATCAGTAAATGCACAGCAATAGCTGAAAGTCTGGTGATAACATGGCAACGTGTAGGATCTGAGACAGTGAGGGAAGAAAATTGGCAAATTGATGTAAACTTTTACTAGAATAGCTGTTACTGTATGTATTTTGCATCAGTTTACAGACAGCTTTTTGTGAATGGGTGAATTAAGCATTTCAGGTTCCAGGACTACATTTAAATAAACTTTTTCATGTTCAAAGATGATGAAAATGACCCTCAGGCAACCCAGTCCTATAGGGGCAGCAGTACCTTCTCATAAAGCTATCCTTAGCAGTAGTGGAAAGACCTGCATTGTCACAGGCAGATAATCGCTGCTCTACTTGGACATTTGCATAACTAAGGGACATTATGGTTGGCAGAATGACTTAACTGTCTTTGCAAAATAGTCTTCAATGTTAAATTCTAATCTACATTACATACCAGAGTTGTGTATCTGCCTTTCTGAAACTCCTTTCTCTTACACACAAGTTAGTTTGTCCTGTGCAGTGAGAGCAATACCATGGCTTTTCCTAGAAAATTGCCCTTTGGTATGCTCAGGAAGAAGTTTAAAGGAACATTTAAAGTTGCAATCTGATTTTTTTTCCCTTAGCAGTGATAGAACTTATTTAGCAAAATCAGATATAATGGTGATTGTTTTAATCCCGTATTTTTCTACTATCTGGAGTAGAAAAAATAAAATACATTACTTCTATATATACTTCACTATATAAATTAGCTTTTATATAAATAGTGACATAAATTGGACTCACAGTGGTATGCAGTTTCTCTGGGATGGATATAGTACTTCATGAAAGACATAAGAGCTTCTCTGAAGAAGTCAGATTATCATGTTGAGAAACAGTAAAACACACTCTCTTTCTGTCTTCCAAAACAATTCTGCCTGCTCAGCAGTAAATCTACAGAGGGAACCCAAGCTCACACTGGCAGGATTACTCTTCTGCCTCTTAATCATAATTTGTTAGTGAAATCAGTGGTCAAAGGAAGTGCAAGGTCAGCTGTTCTGAACACTGGTAGAGCAGGCTTCACTCTCCTTCATTCATGTGCCATTGTCCCACGGACTCCAAAATCCCATCTGGACATGAGTAGATAACTAAGCATTGTGATTTATACAGACAGATGGGAATTGGAGCACTCTGAAAGGTATCACCTACCCTCCCCTGGAAGGGTCTCACCACTGCTTAGTGGAAGGCTCAGTTTATGAAGCTGTTGCTGAAGTACTGATCATAACCCGATGTTTTAAGAGAAGAAAAGCATAAATGCCAGGGTTTTTTCATTTCTCCCCAGCAAATAAGGAGTGGTCTTCTTCAGGAAAACAAGAACGTTATTACCATGTAGGCAGAAACAACCAAGTGGAGGTGATGGGCCATCCAAAGTGATGAACCACTCCCAGCCCTTGAAAAAAATAACTTCTAAAGTTAGAGCTGAAACAGCCAACATAAAAGTCTGTGGAAATAACTTTGGGCATGTTCCCTTAGAAGTGGCATAGAAGAAGAAAAGGTGACTTATGACAAAGCAGAATTATTGGTAATGGAATGTAAAGCTGTTTTTACACTGCCTCATTTTGCAGCCAGCATATTATTTCTCACTTTTAGGACTGCCTAAGTTCACACACAAGCCAGTAGAAGCAAACTACATAATTGCTTGAAACAAGGGAAATAAAAGCAGCCTTGTTAACATAATGATATTTTAATAATTATTTCAAGCAGAAATCATTAGATTTCCCTTCAGTAGCATATAATAGTGTAGGGTATGCCCAGCCTCGGTCAGAGCTACTGACCCCTCACCAGCTGTAATATAATAGCTTATATTTTAAGGCAGTTTAGGGACAAAATCAAAATATATACCAACATTATTCACTCATGCAGAAACAAGTATGGAGAAGAGTCTGAAGGATGGAGACCAAAGAAGTCTTGCTCATAGAATTTTTCCTGAAGCAGTTCGATTCAGGTGGGACTAACTGACTGTACTATACAGAGAGATTTGCCCAATTGTGTTCGTTATTCCCCACTGCCTCTTTGCAGGAGGAGGGAAAGATGACAGAACAGTTTTTGTTTTAATGAAGCATTTTTTAAAAAAGAACCCCAAAGAAACAGACCTTCAAGATGAAGGGAGAAAAGGTGAAGTTTATGAGCCTACCTCCTGGGGAAGTTCATTCCACTACTAAGAAAACTTCTGCCCCTCACGGCAGAGAGCTTCGTTATGGCAGGAGAGCCAAAGTGGTGACTGTGGACCACAGACAATCTTTGATGGGCTTTTCCTTCTCTCTCTGTCACACTCTTGGCCTTTCCTGAGATGTTCAGTCAGTTGCTATTAGTGTCAGAGCTCGGGATAGACTGCATACCTTGGTTATAAATAAGACCCACTCGTCAGTGCAGACTTCTGTGAAGCAGCCTGAAGTATTTGGGTCTTTTGTTCTGCTTTCAAAATTGGTGGGTACAGGGTTATTTTGTCAAAGTAATGATGCAAGATGCTTAGAGTTTTTGTTCTTAAGTTTTTTTCCCAAGGCTACTTAATTCTGTACAAAACGTGTGCCCACTCAACCCTCAAATAGCCTTTTTGCTACAAATGGCAGACTTTCAGAATATTTTTTTCTCAACTCTTTTTTCCATCTCTCCTTTCTTAAACCATAACAACAATTTTCATGCAAGTGACTTCCTGGAATATTATTTTTTAAGAAATAAGTCTGGTTTGTTAAAGATGGTGAATTCATAGGCAGCAGTTGCTTCTCTTACCCACTACAGTCAGACTGTGTTGCCACAGGATGAGAACTGTAGTGTACTGAATGCTTCTTCAGATCAAAGTGGATGAAGGGTATAATTTTAGAGCTGAAAGACATTTCTTACAGTTGGAGTAAAGGGCTGCAGTTTATTATACCACCCATCCTATATTGCACATTCAGATTGCAGGCCTTCAGGCCTGGAACTCTGCCTGTGCATTTTACATGTGCAGTATTCTCAGGATACAATATAAATAATAATATATCATCAGTGAAGGGAATAGCCCACTGGAGCAATCCACAACTGAGTGAACCTTTCAGATATTGTGGAACAAGGCCAGCATTACTTCAAAAACATTTTTTATTTCACAAAGTCAGTCAAATACCTAAATTAAAATCCCACTCAATTGCTTTGGTCTTATCAGATAAAGTATCTGTGTGTTCATTTAATATGCCTCTCATGCATTTTATCTTTATGCTTCATTTAAATATGAGAAGCAAACACATTTTATATAGTTGTTATTCTCCAATTACTACAAAAGCTTCTTGGAATCTTTGATCATGAGAATGTTATTTCAAATCTGGTTCTGCTTTGCAATTACAAAGTGTCTTTACTGAAGTTAGTCTGGATGCAATTCTAACCCCAGTAGAGTAAATCACAGTCAGTCCTCAAAAAACCAGGTATGACTATGGAGCAGTAAAGAGATCAGAATGAACCCAAGTAACTGAGTTGATTTTTGTGGTGTTGGGGTTTTTTAGACAGAAATTCCAAACAAAGCTGTAATGATAATAAGCATCTGATGTGAAACATCAATGATTTAGCATTACATGGCATTTACAAAATGTTATTATTATTAAAATACAGTAGATCAGCTTTTTTTTTTTTTTTTTTTTTTAGGGACACTAGGATAAAGCGTCAGCCACAGGGTTTTGGTTTTTTGGGGGGATTTTTAAACAAGGGCCCAG
>NW_008237919.1:11274239-11283242 GCF_000691975.1 Corvus brachyrhynchos | reverse complement strand
TTTTTTTTTTTTTTTTTTTTTTTATTAGGGACACTAGGATAAAGCGTCAGCCACAGTGTTTTGGTTTTTTGGGGGTATTTTTACACAAGGCCACAGAGAAGTGATGCAGGTATATGATGGCTGCTAACCAAGTTCAACATGCTTGAGTGTGCACAGCTATTAGATGATCACAGTGTATTCAGAGCTGTCACACAAACTGTCTCTAGACTTAGGTAAGACTGAAGCTAGCACTCTACAGCATCAGTGTCAGATAAAGCTCAGGAAGTAACAGCAGCAGCAAAACCAAGTTGCACTGCTTTATGTCTTACAGATCATTTGTCCAGTATTTATTGAGTGGTGATGTAGCTGTAGCATAGAACTGAGGAGAATGATGGAACTTATAAAGGCCAAATCTTCTGGCAAATGTACAAAATACAGTGCAAGAAAATAATTCTACTGCAAAGTCAACAAGAGTGCATGCAGTAGCAATGGCTAGGTGACAAACTGACAACTGGTTTAAGTTTATGCATAGGGTATCTTCAGACTTCCAAAAGTCTTAGCTTAATACTTGTAAAGTCTTAACTATCATGAAATATAAAACATGATTAAAGTGTCCCTTCTACTATTAAAATTTGGCTCCTTCATTTACTGATTTATTACCTTCATGCACCAGAGGTCTGATTGAAATTCACTCACTTCACAAGGATCGAAGGTCAGGTTTATTTAGTGAAGTACCAGGCATTTCCATCTCCAAACACAGAGGCAGAGCACTTGCAAGCATTTAGTACCATATGGGGTCAGATTAAACTATGAACAAAGAATTTTCAGACAATGAATCCATGAAGAGTTTTACTGCTTTTCCATTTAAAAATACACATACTGTGTCAGCCTCTTCCAAAAAAGTAGTGCTTTTGTTTCTGTCTTTTATGCCTGAGGGGAAAAAGAATACTAGAAAGAATTCACAGCCTTAGAAATGTATCTTCTTTTTTCTCAGCAAATGCACAAGGACTAGGACTCATTTCTCATTTACTAATAAAAAACAAGCAAAACTCACAACACAGTTTAGTTTAAATTCAGCTAGACTGTGCTCTCTATTTGAAACTGTAGACTCCTTACTGTTAAATAATTTCGAGTGAATCTATCAGGATGCAGGACTAGCAGACTGATCAGTGATGAGATGCTCCATGAGCACAAAGTAGCACCCAAGAGGAGCAGCCTTGTGGTTGGTGACTTGCAGGCCCAGCAGTTGAGTGCACAGCAAATCAGCCGTGCCCTCTGACATGGCCCACAATGTTCTGTCATGATCCAAGGCAACGCCCATCTTCATCTAGCACTGCCCCTCCTGGCTGTTGTTGATAAGGTCTATGAAAGGAAGATTCAGAGCAACCACAAAGCTTTGCAAAGCAGCGGATGCTTTGATCATTTTAAACACTATGTAGTGGGTGCTGGAGTTCAGTCTGTCTAGTTTAGTCCTGCGTCTTTCTTCACCATGCAAACATGCTTAACCTGTAGCAGGAAGGAAAAAAAACCAGTTCCAGTTGTCCAATACATATATTTATTCTACAACCACAAAAAAGTTGTGTAACTTCCAAAGGTAATGGGAAAATAATTCAATCTAATTTAGACATATTTATTTACTAAGGATGCAACCCTTTCCTGGGATGGTGGCTTTTTTCAGCTTGAAAAATAGCACCCATTTGTTTTCTCTAATGCCCTAATCACTACATGAGGTTATGGTTTTCCTTTGCCTGTTCCCTGTCCAGTCTTAGAGAAGTCCTTCAGAGCTGACTGTCTACAGCTCACTGTGGGCAGCAGCACTGGAGAGCACTCTCATGATCTCACGGTGAAGAATGTCTAAAACTGTGTGATGCAGATTCAGTTTTCCTCAGGAATATTTAGCTTACCAAGTAAATGCTTTACCTACTACATAAACTTCCATAAAGAAACCAGGAAATAACACCAAAAGTTAACTGCGAGCTCCTGAAACACAACTTCTCAACATTCTCCTTTTTACTTACTCGGAGTTCAGGTGGCTTGGGCCCTGAATGGAGTGTTATGTGGAACACAGTTATCACTCTACTCAGGACAGTAATTAAAACAAAAATTACCTGGATTAATTCTTACTTTAATAAACAAAGAGATAAAAAAGGAGCCACATGCTGGCCCTGCTACATTCACCAGACTCAGTGTATGGAACAATACAGTGCTGCAACCCTATTCAGTTTCTACATTTTAGGTCCAAAAGTTGTCACCCTTATTACATGCATGAGGAGCATAAACCTTGGATTTGACAACTCTTAATACCTGCATTTACCCAGCATGCTTAAAGATGCAAGATTAGAAAATATGATTTAACTGTGGAACGATTCTATTATCTTTTGTTCAAAATCATTTCAACTGAGGTGCAGTTCTGCCTGAGCAATTCATCATGGGAAGAACTTTCTTAGTCATATATCCTGTTTCTTGATTCTATGAATAAAGACAAGTTTCACTGAGAAACTTAGAAGCATGTTTAACTAAAACCCATGCTTTTTATTAACATTCTAGATCAGAGGTTAAATGAAATGTGCACTTTGAAAAAAGCTGATTTTGTAGACGAAAAAAAAGGTGAGATTTGCCAGACACTGCAGAATTGAGATATTGAAGAAAACAAAGCTGTTGGTCACTTCAGGTGAAAGTATTTGCAAAGCAGAAGCCAGTAGTACATCAGATGAAATCTGTTTCTGTCCTAAAGTACAGAATTCCCCATGAGTATGGGAATAAGAACGGCCAGCTTCTCATTTAACACATGAACGCCTTAAAAATACAGTCGTTATTAGGGGCAGAGTAGGATATACTGTATATTGCAATGTTAATGGAGTTCTTTTTGTGGCCTTTTCATTGACATTCAAGAGGTTTTTCCTATGAAAATCAAAACATAAACTTTAATTTTGGATGTGTACTAGCTATTTGCATAGGCAAGCCTGTTTCACTAGAAACTTAAACAACTTCATGTGCTAGCTTAGAACATTTTAAAATGGAAATAGCATAAATGTACCATAAATGAATGTTACATAAATCCCCACTAATATATATAACAGGAATTGCTCATTGTTGCTATTCTTTTCTACCATCCTAATTCTCTTCTCTTCCCCTTACTTAAGTAAAAGTGTTCTTCCCTGCTGTATACAGGAAAATTAGAAGTTTCAACACACTTGGAAAGCAAAGTTCATTTGTAGTATTCATTACACAGTAAGTAGTCAAAGAAGTTTATTAACTTTATCAACATTAAGTTTTAAAAAGTAATTGCTTTTACTTGTGGAAAATCCTGCCATTTTGGACCTGCAATTGAGTGCAAGCAAAGCATGTAGTCCAGTAGAGTGCCTAAATTAAGTTTTGTGCACTCAGATTGTAACATAATCTTGGCCTGAAAAAGAAAGAAAAAACCCTGAAAACAACCCCTCAAAACAACCCCTAAAAACAACAAAGAGATTTTTATTTGAAAGCTGCTTCCCTTGCCAAATGAACAAAAATTGTAAACATTGACACTTTATTTTGTGCTTCCTGGCACAGCACATTTGATTTGCTGACAAGGCTGCTGAACAGTTCTGTAACATGCAAGAGATAATTTGGTCACCTCTACTAAAACAAATACAGATTGTCTCATGAGATGATCAAGTCTCAAAGCAAATGAGGTCAACCAAAGATATCACAGATCTGCCAAAATCCCAGTAATGAAGCTGCTGTAGAGACTGGAGAATATTTTGGACATAGCTGCCACCTGGTGTTTGGTAAACATCATGTCTGAAAACCACCTGAAACGCTCTTAAATCTGTATTCTCATTAAGAAGCAAACACACACTGATGTATTTTATATGGATGAAATGCATAATCAGAAGAGGTTATTACCAGCATCTGTCTAGAAGAAAAATGAACAGGGTGCTTTAATGTTGCTTCCAGTACTGACTACAAAAATTCTCAAGTAAATCTTTCACTTAACCATATCTACACATCTCCTGTCGGATAATGGCACTTTTGGTGAGAAACCTCCTGGGCAACAGCCTTATACAACTTCACAGTCTGACTGTAAACTACAGAGGGCCAAACCCAAAGGAAAGAACTAAGTTATATGAGATGGAGCTAGGTAAGAAAAGGACTAGTGATACATAATACTGGGTACTGAGTAAACAGGTCATTGTCTGAAATTACTGTGATGAGTAGTCATTTGTCCTAGCTCAAACATTTAAAACCCCCAAGTCTTTATAGTGGAAGTGGCCATGACACTAACTACTAGTTTTGCATACTTGATATTGATGCTCACTGGTAAAACTCACAACAGTAAGCACATAAACTGAGATAAACCATGGTTTATCTTTACCTACCAAAAGGCAACTTCAAGTGGTTGCTAAAGCTTTAGAGTAGGCAATTGAACAAATTACTGTGCAATTCAGTGATATCAAACTGTATCTGTAACACAGTGAGGTTTTTTTCTCTGCCTCTGCAAAGGAACATTTAAATACAACTGTGTTTCCCAATCATAACTCAGGTTGAAGCCACAGTCTAAGGTCAGCCTCAGCAATATAAATAGCATTTAAGTTTGCATCCTGGCAAGCACAAACCAGAACTATTTTCTCTGCAATCGCATCTTTGTAGGGCTGCTAAAATAAAGCAGAGTGTAGCGTTTGGGTTTTTCTTTTTCTTCAAGGCAATGGAGGTCAAATGCAACTGTGTCCTTAGGTGCCCCACTCCATTTCACTTCTAATAACTTTGAAAATGATATGCACTAGAAGATCAACACTTACTGTAAATTCTCTGTGTACACATATGCTCTCAGGAGCCTAATACTCTTCTAGGATCTTTGCAGAGAGCACAAAGGAGAAGGAAAAAAATACAAAAAGTTGAAAGAAAAACTGAGGAAAAAAGACCACTAATGACAAACAGAAATTACATCAGTGGTCTAGCATGCTGAGGGCTACTAACAGTGGAGCCAGGATCGTTGTTCCTGTATCCTAGGACACTAGGATACAGGATGTTTATTGGATGTAAACAAAAAAAATACTTTAGGCTCCCACGAAAAAGTTGGATTCAAAAGGTAGATCTCCATTCTTTTTTGGTCTGTTCAAGTCTGTTTCAGCAC
This sequence comes from Corvus brachyrhynchos, assembly GCF_000691975.1. Taxonomy (NCBI): domain Eukaryota; kingdom Metazoa; phylum Chordata; class Aves; order Passeriformes; family Corvidae; genus Corvus; species Corvus brachyrhynchos. The sequence goes on along the minus strand of NW_008237919.1, from coordinate 11,278,147 downwards.
ATACTCATGTTAGTCAAAGCTCTTGCAGATCCTCTTTAATATTCCATTTGAGCTGGTCATCATTACTACTATTTTGACTGACAAATATGAAGATAATAATGTTGCATACACCACAAATCGTGCTTTCCATTCCCATTTTTGTTTCAGCATACACAATATACTGTGGCCCATGCAAGTCTTACTCTCAACGCACAGCTCTGAAAACAGCATTCTTCTTCAGCTGCTGCTTAAAAGGAAATTGGCTACTGAATAAAGAAACCAAAGCACTTAGCCAAAAATTGACAGATTTCGATATTCTGCAGTGCTAGGAAGGATCTGTGTAAACAGCACAGTACAAGCTGTTCCTCAGCCTCTGTGCATACATAATACCATAAACTAAGTATGCCAAATTGCTGTTCTTAATGAAAACCCTAAATCTATATACTGAGTGATTCAGTTTACCATGCCATTTAAAAGTCAATCAATCATCAGTTTTTTTCAAATATGAAGAAAAGAGTGCTTTGTTCTCAAAGCATTGATAAAATCATGTAGATTTTTGGGGGAGCACTTGCTAGTGACTTAAGAATTATGTGCAAGTTTTTGGTAGTTAGGGAGCTACAGGGATGGCTTCTGTGAGAAGCTGCCAGAAGCTTTCCCCATGTGCAACAGAGCCAATGCCAGATGGCTCCAGGATGGACCTGCCACTGGCCAAGGCTGAGCCCAACAGGTTGCTGATTTAAAAGGCGGGAAATAAAACCTGCTTACACCAGGGAAACAGAGAGAAGAGTGAGAATATGTGAGGAACAGCCCTGCAGACACCATGGTCAGCGAGGAAGGAGAAGATGCTCCAGGCAGTGGAGAAGAGATCCACCTGTAGCCTGTGAAGGGCCCCACACCAGAGCAGAGGGATGCCCAAAGAGGACTGCAATCCCATGGGAAGCCTGCACTGGACAGGCTTCTGTGGCCCCATGGAAAGGAGCCCACACTGGTGCAGGTTTGCTGGCAGGGCTTATGACCCCATGGGGGAACCACACTGGAGCATTTAGTGAAGAAATGTAGCCCATGAGAAGCTCTCACATTGAGAAGTTCATGGAAGACCATCTCTTGTGGGAGGGACACCAGGCTGGAGCAGGTGAAGTGACTGTAGTACAGTACAAATATTAAACAAAATCCTACAAAACAGTACTGGAATAATTTGCTGCTTCTGAACATAGTTTGTAGCATTGGTGCATTTATATGTGTTAAAGCAGCTTTGGGGCTAGAAACTCTTACCTGTTTTAAAAACAAGTTATTTAAAATCCTGTTTTCATAAAGTGTTTTCACTGTGCTGATAACAGAGAGACATGCCAAAAGTCACTGCAACCAGACTTAAACAACTTGCATACCATTGTATTTCAACCTGCCTGAAATCAGGGTATGCTACTTACAGTTGTTCTTGAAGCCCACTGCTGGACAGAGACAAGTACTAAAATAAAAAACTGCATATTTTATTTTTAGCTTTAAAGATGCATCTCTAAACAATCAGTAGAAAAAAAAAAACAGTAAAAAAAGTAAACACCAGCATTTTGTAAAGTCACATTGAACTAATACAAGACTTAATACAAAGTTTTCATACACGACTCAAATGCAGTTTTAAAAAAAAAAAGTAGTCTGGTCTCCAAGACCACTTCCACTTGAAATAAATCGTTAAGTACCCACAGATTTTAACTATAAAACAAGGATACATTCTTTCTTTTTTCCATTTATGGAGTTGATTGCCACAAACTTCAATCATTTACCAGTGAAATTCTCATAGGCTCAGTTACAGAACTGAAGAGAACTCACACAATTCCATGACTGAAGTCTTTCCATTTTCAGTACATACAAGTCAGCACTGGTCACATATCTTTAGACTGATCATCTTCTTCAAGTTTTCTGATTTCATTCTTTAAACAGTTGATGGTTTCACGGCTTGCTTTTAGTCTTTCTTTAAGCTCAGCAATTTCAAAACTAGTCTTCTTTTTGGCAGCTTCGAGCTTCTCCCTTGTTTTCACTTCAAGATCTGCAACTGTGGTGGTGATAAAGAAAAATAAATGTTTCAAGTACCATGAAAAGTTGCAATTTTTTAAAAAATTGAAACAGTAATTTGGATAGCATGTGTCCTGAAAAAATAATCTATTACTTTTAGCCTTAGAGATTCAATGGTTGTAATCAAAATGGTATCCACACAAGAATCTGGATTTAAAAAAAAAAAAAAAAGAAGCTTGTTTTGCAGCCTCTTTCAGCCCTCAGCCCATCAGTTTTGTAGAGGGAGTTATACAATTCATAAAATAATTTTAGACAGTTTTTTTTAAAGATTGGTGAGGAAAATAAAGCCTGACATGGTAACAGCAAATACATGGGAAATTACTATGAAAAAGAACTATGAATATGTGGTGCCCAGTGACAGCACATGAGGCCACAGGCACAAACTGAAATCTGGGAGGTTCCCTCTGAACATCAGGAAGCTTTTACTGTGAAAGTGACCAGGTGGTGGCACAGGCTGCCCAGAGAGGTTGTGGAATCTCCATCCTTGGACACATTTAAAAGCCATCTGGACACAGTCCTGGGGAATCAGCTCTAGGTGGCCCTGACAGGGCAGGGGGTGGACAAGATGCATCCACAGGTGCCTTCAAGCCTCCACCACTCTGTGGTTCTGCCTCGACGTACTGTAACCATTTTCTGTGTCTCACTGGAGTTTAATTCTACATATTCAAAAGTTTTAGTGATGCTGCCGTGCTTTACGAACATCTGACATCAAGTATCCTCTTTTTTATTATTTTTTTCATGCACAAGTTTTGGGATAAAGATGGTAAAGTCAACAAATCTATGAAGACCACAGAGACCCCTCATATCCCATACATTATGTAATTGTGGCAGAGGCAAATATTATCAAAAAAAACACACTAAAAGTTTCTACCTACTCTCTGGAGAAATATCCGAAAATTTTAAACTAAGAAAGTTTACATTTGGATGTTTTTATGAATCATATTATTAAACATTTTCTAAACAAAAACTGTAACATGCAACAATAACAAAAATCCACCTCAAGACTGGCTGAACTGAGGCAGGAAATACAAGCAGCTCACATATCCACATAGGCAAGCAGACATAAGGCAAATAGCAACCCCAACTTTGAAGAGCTTCAAACTCATAGTCACTCTCCACTCTTAGCTCTAGGTGTTTGCTGTCCAAAAAAATACCTGACATTTGTTGTCAGGTGAACATAAGGTCAGGTGAGGTGGACTACGATGGAATAAAGTTTGTAATTATTAGGGCAGGAATTTGGCTCAATAAATACTAAATCTTCTACTCTCAGAAAGCAAGTAAGAGATGAAGTACAGAAGATCAGAACAGAAATAATCACTAAACACACTACAACTTATGATCCAATGGATCTTAATTTAATTTCCTTAATTCCCTTAATATTTTTGCTTATATTTGGAGACAAATTGGATAAAAAGGACACAAAAAACTTTACATTGTATTGAAGTATTAATATCTTTGCAAAAGTTCAAGTTAAATTTAATACAAAAATATCACTTTTTAGCAGCATCCAAATCCATTGTACTGCTACAGTCCAGAAAAAAAACCCACTAAAAGCACATCCAGCTATTGTTATTTCTAAAATTAAATATTTTGACTTTCTACTTACACTCTGTTTCATGTTTATAAGCACCTAGTGTTAGTTGACGAGATGTTGTTAACAGCTGCTGCATCATTGCAGTAGGATCTTGAAATATCTAATGAAGGAGAAAAATACATGGTATCACTAATACTCTTTAAAAATAAAGTGAGGATTACATTAAGAATGTTCATACCATTTCATCATAGAATTCAGAAACTACAGTTTTCTTCCCCAGGATGGCGTTGGTATCCGACTGAAAAAGCTTCAGCAAGTGATATAAGGT
>NW_008237919.1:11271827-11274166 GCF_000691975.1 Corvus brachyrhynchos | reverse complement strand
TTACTTGTTCTACAAAGCAACTGTATAGGATTTAAAAATGTTTTAGGAATGCAAATATAAATGTCATATAGCTTCAGTAGAATTACTTAAATTTAATATTAACTGTTAAAACATGCCAACTATCCAAAGGCCTCTTGAGACTTTAAAAATGCCTGGGAAAGTGGTTCAGTACTGGTATGTAAAAACGACTAATACCACCTTCTCTCAAACATTTCCAAATAGGTGATTTAATTAAAATTGACTTTCCCAATGAATCACTTAGAAAGTGCTTTCTGTGATGTTATCCTCCCTTCCTGAAAAAGAGAGGACCAGGGAGGCTGTGAATCGCTTTTCACTGGTATCTCTCTTTATGGAGTTACTCTTCCATCCCTGCACTGCACATGGCAGGGTGGGGAGAGGACTGGAAGCCCTCTATCCAGCCCTGAGGAGCCACTGACCACCTGGCCCAGGGCCTGGGAAGAGCACACACTGCCCACGTTTCTCCCCTTCTACGAACAGGCCCAGGAGTGATGGTGGGACAGAGCACCACCTTACTCCTCTTGGTACTTCCTGGAAAGGAAGAATGTGACAGGCTCCAGAACAGCCTTCCAAGAACTGCAGCAAAGAAAAAACACCCAACCAGTTTAGGACAGCTTGGTCAAGCTGTGAATGGAATTAATACAAATCAGGATGCTACTGAGACCAAAAGCATAGGAAACCCTTTCTACAGATTGCCACGTATTCAAGAAAAACATAAAATTCAGTTTCCCTCTCATTTAGCAAAAAATGGATAAATAAAAGGATTGTTCATGTGGCAGAAGGAACACAATGCTTCCAGAAACATCCTTTTTCTCTATAATAGAGTAATCAAGTTTCCTACCTAAACCTGGATAAATAAGCCTACAAGATATGTCTGAAACACAGGAATGGAAGAAAGAAATTAATTCCAGTGCTTTATGCAACTACAGAGTTGTCTTAACCTGGTTTTCTTAGGCAGAGACTTTATGCTAGCATAGTACCTCTGCTGCTTTTTAACTGATTTTGATCTGACAGAAAAAAAAAAAGAAAATACTCAAATATCCTAGAACTTGGAAGCTACATGGAAGAGAAATCCTCAGCGTGTGCTCAACCTAGGTAAGGTGTAATACGTGGTCACGTATTAGAAAATGTCAGAGAAGCGAAGCATAGGAAAAGCAGTCATGAATACCAGGAGCAAAGCACAGAAACAGGAAAACGTGACCAATCCTTAAATTAATTTTCTACAAAACCAGACTTTTATTACTTCCATGACCAATGAAACTTATTTTGACCACCAATTTCTTAGAGCACAGCTGTAGGCCACCATAATTAATTATTTCAGTTTTGTTAAAAGTTCAGTGTACTTACAGGTCTTTCATTTGGATCAATGAAAAATATCTTAATGATTATTTCAAATTCACCCCAGCCTGTTTCGGTGATTTCATATGGTGGTTTGGTAACAACTGCAATAGGAAACACAGAAGTGTTAAACCCATGATAAAGCCGGAACAAAAGCCCAGTTCTAGGAACAAATGCCAAAATGCAAAACCCACCTCTTAAAGGATTACCGTAGCTTTCATGCAACTTGAATTGAATTTTTTTCACATATGCAGACATGTCCTACAACAGAAACATTGCTATTTCTGATTATTCAGCACACCAAGCTACTGTTCATTCATCTATCCTACATGCCTATCATTCCTTCTGACTTAAAAGAGTATTACTTCTGACTTTAAACACAGAAGGAAAGTAAAACAGTAAATCCAAAAACTAGTTCTGGCACAGAGGTCTGTTAGTATTTTGTCCCCACGAATGCTCCCCAGTCTTCCCCTAACCTGGAAAGACCACTCCAAAAATACAGAAGTGAAAGCATGCCTTTCCCATGGTTTTCTTTTTAGGAAACCCACCAGCCTATGTGTTTCCTCTGCTTACAGCCAAAGACCCTCCTGCCCCTTCCTCGAATCCCGGCTTTTCAAACCCCCACGTCCCGGCTAGAAAAGACCTCTAACATCACGGAGTCCAACCCTTAACCCAAGGCCACCACTAAGCCATGTCCCCAGCTGCCACATCCACAGGCGTTCTGCACGCTTCCAGGTGCAGCGCTTCCCCAGTTTCCCGGGCCGCCTGTCCCAAAGCCCGACCAGCCTTTCGGTGAAGCGGCTCTGCTGTACCTCGTTCCGGTACGGCTTCACGTACACCGTCCACTGGTGAGTGTGACCATCCTCCTCTCGCTTCTTCCCAAAGTACCGCGCGACGTTCCCGTACACGATCGGCTTCACGATGGTAACGCCCTTAAAGAAAAGGAACACAAGCGGACGCGGCGCGTTCAGAGAGGCGCTGCC
>NW_008237919.1:11244735-11271613 GCF_000691975.1 Corvus brachyrhynchos | reverse complement strand
ACCGTGAAGGGCGCCCAGTTCCGATCCCGCGCCCAGGACAGGGACACCTTCCACTAGACCACGGTGCTCAAAGCCTCATCTGGCCTGGCCTTGAACACTTCTAGGGATGGGGCATCCACAGCTTTTTTGGGCAGCCTCCACTCTCACAGTGAAGAATTTCTTCCCAATATCAGTTTTAAATCTATCCTCTTTCAGTTTTAAAGCCATTCCCCCTAGGCCTGTCACTACATGTCCCTCTCCAGCTCTCTTACAGGCCCCCTTAGGTAGTGGAAGTCTGCTCTGAGGTCTCCCTGGAGCCTTCTCCAGGCTGACCCCAACTCTCTGAGGAGGAGAGGAATCTGAGCGGGTTGTTGATTTGTGGAGTTGCTCCCTGCCCCAGCTGCACCCTCTAGTCAGCCCAGCTCTGTCCCTCCCTGTGATGGACTGGAGAACTCGGTGGACTCCTCTGGGGAACTGCAGCCAGACCCTGCCTGCAAAACATTTTCCAGAGCATCCCCCTCCGGTGGCGCTCCTATGCCTGTGCTGGGACTCCTGGCTGACAAGAAGGCAGTGAAGATCATGCCTAACCCACTCCCAGAAAGCAAAAATTGCCTGCCCTGTTCTTGCATGAACTAGATCTCATGTGAACAGCACTGCTCAGCTACGTAATGGTACAGCTCTTCTTAGTAAAACAAAGCAAGTTGGCAAGACTGGTAGCTGGGCCACTCTTTTACAAGTGGTCAAGCTCTGTCTTCAAAGAAAATTTTTCTGAGGTTAACTTCTAATTAATAATTGGCTTCTATGGAAAACGCTTTATTCCAGTAACAAGATGAGCAAGAAGGGGAATGGTGCAGTTCCTGCTCTAAAGAAACCTTTTCCTCCCACATGCTCATTACTCCTCTACAGATCTCTCTTTGGGAAGGGTGTGCTTGAACATTTCTGCTTTGGTTTTTAAAGACAGAGGTGCAACCAACTTTTGTTAATTTGTTAGAAAGAGAACAGTATTAAGAGCATCAAAAACTCCATCAGAAGCTATCCTACAAACCCTGTTAAGACCCCATCTGGAAAAGTGTGCACCTTTCTGTTAAAAGAATATATAATAAAATGGTTTGGGTTTGGAGGAACCTTAAAGACCATCTAGTTCTCTCCCTCCCCCCCTGCCATGGGCAGGGACACCTTCCACGAGCTCAGGCTGCTCAGAGTCCCATAGAACCTGGCCTTAAACACTTCCAGGGGTGGGGCATCCAGAACTTCTCTGGGCAGCCCGTTCCAGTACCTTGCCACCCTCATAGTGACAAATTTCTTAATATCTAATAATAGTGCATTATCTCCTGTTATAGAAAAAATAACTGAAAGGCAAATATGCAAGAACAGGGCAAATTGGTGCAAACACCGTGTCCTAAAGAAGGCCAGAGCCTCCTTAAACAAATTTGTCAAAATAAAGGCAGAGAAAGTATTAACTAGCTGTTGCAAATGCCTTAAGGGGTTAAGTATGATGGGAAGGGAAATAACTAGAGAGTGAGCAGTATCAGCACAAAAATCAGATTAATACAATGTAGCCAAGAAGACACTCAGGCAGCAATTTCCTTTTGCAACCCATGGAGCATGGGAGGAGCATGATAGAAGTCCTGTAAGAAGTGCAGGAGCAAACACCCCAGACAGACCCTATGAGGTTTTAAGATAAATCATGGAAGAAGTTAAAGAATGCAGTTGCCTGCCCCAGGACAAGATTGAGCTTCATATCTCAGGCAGCATTTCCCAGTCTTTCTTGCTATCTTCTTTCCTTTTGTGGCCTTGCAATGAAGTATGGAAGGCTAAAACACACCCACACCATTCCCAACCTGTTTTGCCTGTAAGTACGGCCAATCAGAGAGAAGACAGATACAGGCTCATTGAAAAAGAAGTAAATTCCTTTTTTAAACCTCATACAAAGATTTGTTCACCAAAAGAATAGTTAATGGATTTATTATCTGAATATTCACAGGCTTGAATGTTGTTACCAAGATGGAAGCACATTTAGGAAAAGAAGTGGCAGAACTGGAAAAACTGGCACTGGACATGTGCTTTGTGCCAACTGAAATAAAGAAAATAATTTCAAATGGAGAAGTCTTCAAGGCAGTCACTGAATTTCAGAGTCAGAGGCAGATGGTGGCTATGGAGGGTGGCTTTGTTGGAACATGTGGAATGAGAAGAATCTGCATAACAAGATGACATGGGAGAGACTGGAAATGGATGGGATGGTTTGAACGGGACCATGTTAGGCAGGTTCCTGTCTGTAGTGAAGGGCTGGGAGCACCCTGAAGAACACAAGTGCTGAAATCTGCTTCTACCGACCTATTTTGGGAGCTGCTGCACATGATCTGCCACCATGCTGTAACTGTTGAGCCCAGCCTCTGCCCAAGTGTGCAGTTTAGGTGAAGCTTTATCACATGCCACTGCTGTGAAAGGCAAGAGCCACATACAGGGAGCCTGCTCCTCAGGGCTGAGCCCTTCACTGCCAGCTGTCCTCAGATGACACACAGATAGTGGCATACACAACAAATAAAGAACCATTTCCAACTCCAGATTCTCAGCAAAATTACCACGTTCCTCAGCATCTTTACCCAAGTTAGGTCATTTCAAAATTTAATTCCAAAATCGTGAGGTTTAATTTTCCTTTTTTTTTCTTAAGTTCAAAAGAAATGGTAACATTTTTATTCTTTGTAAGGGGATTACATACAACCTCACAGTAGCTGACCTTGTAGAACTGTCACATAAGACTTTCCTCAAACTTCTTCCAGTCCTGGAAAGGACAAACTGAGTGGGGGAAAAGGCCACCTGCTCCAAGGATCAAGTGCAGCTGGAGGTAGCACAAACCTGGCTCCAGCAAAGAATGGTATACCACCATCTCTCTCACTAACCCTGACTGTTTTAACAGACTACTAATTTAATTTGATGGTAATGTGGTTTTGGCAAGTTCCTCCTTTTTCCCTTAAATAAAGAGCTGCATTTTTTTACTTCTTCAGTAATGTACCCAAGCCCCTCACAGTTAAAAATCTGAGCTACCTATTGCTGTAATTATACCTAAAAAGTAGGAATTATAATGTAGAGGTTTAAGTTTTATTTCTAAATTCTTTTTGAGTAAAAGCTATAAAACTAGTTTTAAAATATGATAAATTACTAAACTAAATGGAACAGGCAAGGCATAACTTGGAATTAGGAGGGCACAGTACGGATCAACTTGGAATTAGGAGGGCACAGTAGGGATCCTGTATGACAAAGTAAGTTATTTTTCTGAAGTATCATACTGTTACCACTGTGAAATTAACACCAGGAAAATTTTCCTGGACTCCTGCTGAGATAGAAGCCACCCAGCAGATAGCTTTAATCTTATGGAGAATTTATACTTACATAGAGAAGCTCAAAATACAGCTTTTTAGAGCTGCTAATAAAACACTGGCTTTCTCAGACTCTTTTTATTCAAAGTACTTTATGTACTAAAAAAAGAACCCACCAAACAATTTAGACATTATTTCCAACAGTTTCTTCTGCAGGGTTCTGTTGGCCATTCTATACCATTCACCATTTTCATTACCCTTACACTACAGGTCTTTGAGAAAGTAGGGGCTATGAACCTACATCTTGCAAAGATTGCAGGCTAAATCACTTTCAGGAAAGAGAGAACTGCAGTTTTAAGTACATATAGGCTCCAATTAACTTTCTGAGGTGGTAGCCCAAGTCCCTTAAAACTTGAGCCATGAATAAGGATTCTGTTTGGCATGAATGGTCTCTGTTTCTGTCTCCTCCCACCAGTGCGGAGCTATAACACATCCAAGCAGAGCCCTATATTTGCTAAGTGAAGCACAGGCTGCAGATTGTAAAAGGTGGCAAGAGTAGCCGCCTGTCAAAAGAAGTAAATGGCTGAAAGGGAAATGGGACACCAGCGAGCCTCAGAAACCAGTTTTAAGTATAAGAGTAACCATTCCTAAATGCAGTAACTCCATGGAGCTCACTGCTCCTTCAGAGGCAAATGCTGCCTGTTCCACAGAGGAACCCCACCCAGCTTCAGAGGGGTTTTAGAGATGCATTCCACTACAGGTAACATTTTATCTGCCTGTGTGGACAGTATCTTTTTCCAGTGTTTCTAGCATTAAAGAAAGGTTTCTAAGCCTTTAAGTATTTCAGTACCAGTGTATCATACAGGGAAACACAGAGGAATTTAAGAGCAGTGCATTCAAAAGGCATTCAGGCAATAAACAGGGACTTCTTCATGAGGTGTCAAGCCAAGGAAAAGAAAGTACAGCTTGTTTATTTTGTGGAAAAGGGGGGAAAGAAGTGACTGCTATCTTCTTAAATTTAGGACAGTTGAGGATTATTACACCTAATTTTTCTGACAATGCAGACATAATTAATGAGATTACTAATTAAGTGGAGAGGTTTTTTGATGCCACTAGATGGCAGAAAGAGCCCTTTTACACTCCTTGATCACATCTACACCATTTTGAATGTACTCTTCCTTGTGTGACAGGACACTGGAGGCCTATCTTCACCACTACAATGCAGGATAAAAGAAAAAATCTACTCAATGACTGCCAGTGCTAAGTAGATTCAAGTAGTTTTGAAAAAACTTTTCACCAATATATAATTTTTAAAACCATCTGTTTACACTGGGTCCTTTCTGTAAAGCTGGGAAGCCTTGTTTGAGAAGAAATTAATTTTACTTCCCATTTACACCAAGGGCACAAGATTTACAAGACTTCCAGCAGTCTGATAGGAAGCAAAATGCTAAAAATTTTCTGCAAATTGTTCAGAAGAGATGCATAAACAGGTTCAGATAATTGAAAGGAATAGCAATCTTCTATCTGCAGCAAAGAGCCCAGTTTCTACAGGGCTGCAATTGTTTTTCACACTGTCTCTCCAGGACCAGAAAAAGAGTGGAGAAAAAAGCTGAAGAATTTTTGATCACTTCCTTGAACCCCATATACTTTATAGAACATGAATGAGCATCAACTCATAAATAAATTCCTCGCTGTGTCTGGAGTAATCCCTGTTGTTATTCAGAAAGTAGTGTCATGCTTTAAGTACTTTAGGATATGCTAAATCCATTGTCAGAGGTGTTGAGCGTGCAGACTACATTCCTTTAACAAATATGCTATGCTAACCAGGAGGTTATCTTCAGAAAAATGCTAACTTGGCAAAACTCCTTTCTCAGCTGACTACTTTATATCTGGGAGTGTGATACTGCAGGCCTTCCAGGGGACTCCGCTAAATCCCAAGACAAAACAGGTACTGGCCATAAGTGATTAAACCAGTTTTTCCTTGCCTGGTGTGTCATGATTTGTTACACTCCAGAATTTCAGGGTACAGACACTCAGGTGCCTGCACCTGAACTTCATGGAATATTTGTAAAAAAGGCATCTTCGTGATCATAAACTACACACATATCTCTGTCTTCCTTTACTCAGTCTGCACTGGACAAACTTAGAGACTTTGTTCTGCTCATTTGGGTGTTTGATTTGCTTTCTGCTGCTTCTCTCTTTTGCAGCTTACCATTTTCCCTGGACAAGCTGCAGTATTATGGAACTGTCTGAATGATGAACCAGGGGAAAACGAAAAGGCAGAGAACAGCACTAATACTCCAAACCTGAGCATCTCTTTCCAGCCCAAACAATGGTTAAAGAAGACACTTTGACCTCCTTACTCAGTGTCTGCTTCCCTGAAGGTGCTAAAGATGTCTCACTTCCATAGAGACCAAATTTCCAAAACTAAAGTCTCTCTCTGATAAGTAACTCCTGTATTGATAGAAAATAAAGGAAAATGCCAGCTTTGTGAGAGAAGAAACTTCAGTAGTGTTTTCAGTGATGTTGGTGCAGAAAAGGTACAGCAGCAAAGGGAAGACTTCCTCTTCCTGTAAAAACATGTGGAGAACTCATCTGTCACATTGCCTGGCATGCAAAACCCACAGCAGGTGTGCATAAGAGCTCCACATCTTCCTCAAAGAAAAAGTTCCTACAGTCCAGTAATCTACCTTCAATTGCACTTAGCATAAGAACAGAAGGCTCACAGAACTGACTAGTTTAGGCTCCTCTGCCAAACCTCAGAAATGCCTTCCACCTGCCTTTCCTCCCAAAAAACTGACAGTCAATAATAAGGGCCACTCAGTGAAGTTACTCAGCCACGTACAGCCATGTTCAGGTTTATCCTGGTGTGGGTGATTTTGAGTTTTTGGCATTTTTATCTTGTTTCCAACCCCCAGAGGACAAGACAGATGGGAAGAATTAGCTCTCTTTGCTGAGGTGGCAGAGAGGAAGCTCCTGCACCAGCTTCCACATTGCTAAGCAGTGGAGACTCTCCAGTATTAGAGAAACAAGCAAGGACAACAATCTGAAGCCTGGATTCCACCACGATCTCTCCCTCCAGCTCACCTAAGGCTTTGGGCCTTTCAATCTGCAGCAGTTATGAAGAAGACTCAGAAAAAAGTTGGAGGCAAGGTTCTTAACAAGCAGAATTGAGAAAGAAACTTTTCCTAATAAACATTATCAAATTATTTCCTTGTCTGCAACTCGAAGGATATTTTACCTAGGGCACTCTCAAGGAAAAGAAAACAAACCTCATACTTGTTATATTACCTTCCCCATTCTCCAGTACCATTTCAAAGCATACCTCGATGGTCTTGCATCCTGGTTAGTTGGCCTATGCTTGAACACCTCCACAACGAATTCATCCACGTACTACGGAATCCTCACTATGTTTACCTTAGAGTATACATCCCATGTTTTTGGGGACAGGATGTTTTACACTTGTCTCACATTTCAGCAATTGGAACTGTTGAACCCTAACCTGGAGGAAAATTGCAGGAAGATACTTTCAAAATCAAGAGTTCACAATGATTTTCCCCTCTGCTCTTAACCCAGAAGGAAGTCTGAACCCCACCAGCCATAGCCCAACACCATTTCCATCTCTGACCCTTCATGTGGTCAATGAAACCATGCTACAACACACAGTCATGTTGTTAAAAACTCAGGTTGTAACAGTGAAATTTTGACACAGTACAGTAAACCCAGTGGCCAAGTTGGCTTTGCTATCCTGTTGCTTGCTATTTTGACAATTAATGTCTGAGCCCTTTAGAGTAAGTGAATGTTATTTCCATTATTGCAGGTTTAGAGCACAACCCAAAGAAATTCAGGTTAATTTTCTAATGAACATTTTGTTTCCTCTACAGAGACCTGTACAATTACCCATTGGGTTTAAATACAATCATGAATGTTGTGTTCTTCCAGGCCAATCAGATTAAATTTTAGACTTTTATTTGAAACTGTTAATTTTTTTCCCCAACAAAAACCAGCATTCTCACATAATCTTACACTGTCACATGGTAGAGGCTCATCACAGGCCAAATTTGGAGCCAACAGCACAGAAAATGATACCTCTAATCTAAGATGGTACAATGGATATAGCTTGTTTTGTGCCAGTGAATGAACTTTGACGAGTATTATGAATTGTGGAAGTTCACCACTAGAATGGCACAGTATAGCAATGCCAGTGGCTTTGTGTAAGTAACACAGAGATGTGTTTTATGTAACACAATGTTCTGCTTTAGCAGCAAAAACATTTGCCCGTGTAACTCCAGTATCAAAAGTAGTTTTAAATCAGGGGATAGATACTGTCACTGGTACCAAACCAATGTTCTGCATGAAATGAGCTGACAACAGCTCAATCTGCCATATACCTGTCTTACAGCTGCTGTGTTTAACACTCACATGCTCTGCAATGATTAACGTTTGCCAGATCTAGTCAAAGCAAGAAACCAGATTAAAAAGTTTTATCATCAGTGATTTAATGCCTCTCATAGAGCCCACAGCTCCAAACATTACTACACTGATGTTTGAGTCTGAAAACGTAATTTTAAAAGACTGAAATTGCTTTACGCATATGCTTATTTTTTCCTTTTAGTTAACACATTTCATGTGGGACACTGTATTTTACAGAAAAATATGGTTATCTTAAAAAAAAAAAAAGTCTGCACTTCTCACTGGCTGTTAAACTTTGCAAAAAAGTCTTTAAAGACCAGATAAGGACAAGAGCTAGTATAAACTATTTCTAGATTCAGAAATAATTACAGCACAGAATTTAGCTGTAACTATCTTAGAATGTCCACCCTCCAAGTTTTAATATCTGAAAATTTGAAAAGTCTGGAAATAATGAGAATTGCAAAGAAATTAGACAAGCTAAAAATGAAGACAGACAAAAGTATTTTTTAATATAAAAATGGTCTTTATTTCTTCAATACAAGGTAAACTACTATTGCAGTAGACCAACACAAAAGTTGGACAGCAAATTGCTTAACAGTCTCCTAAAGGCTGAAAAAAAGAAACCTATGAAAGCTAAAAGTTGTGCAGTATTTCAAGTATAACATCTAAAAAATAAGAAATTATCCCTAAACTTACAGATTATTTCAGTACCTCTGCTGAAAATGTATTGAAATCCACATTTGCTAGGATACCATCTTACCTTGTGGAGAAATATAGGTCTTCAAAAACTCCAGTATTCAACAGACTCTTTGGCCTGCCAGCATCAGGAAACTGTTTACTATATATATAAAATCCTTTGGAGTCAGGCATTCTGACAGGCATCCATTTCCTTACATTTTGCATTGCAATTCTGCATTCCAACTTGGACAACCCCCCTCCTGTATTTCAAACCATTTCTTGAATATTTTACTCATATACCCTTGTGCAAAGCAGGAACCAGGAAATGGAATGGTACAGGAAGACAACACAACCTTTTGTTTAGAAAGTCAGCAGTGCTGGTAATCATCATAAAAATGTTATCGTTTACCAAACAGGAATGTATTTCACCTTTAAAATACTCAGCTTTTTTTTTTTTTTTTTTCTTTCTTTATTATTTAAAAAAAGGACAACTGTAAGGAATAAGTAAGGAATATGAATTTGCAATCACTTATATTTATAAAAGCACATACATTCCTCATTTTCTTACATCTGAAGATCAAGGGAATGTCTGTTTCATAATGTGATAATAATATGCACAGTTTAAAATATTTTCTATTACAAAATACTGTGTACAAGAGGGTGAGGCTGAAGTCAATTAGATGAATATACTCCGAAGTGTTATTTCTGAAATCATGTAAAAATCACATTACATTGTATGAATAGATGGGAATTTTTACAACTTAAATGCTCCATTCCATTGAGATCAAAGGTGTACTGCTTACTGTTTTCAAGAGACTTCTGTAAAACTAGTGTATTTAGAAGATTTAAGCACGGGCATAGGCATCAGCATCATCCCAGAACCTATTGCAATCACTGGAGCTACAGAAAGGGTTTGAGAATTAACAAAAGTATTATATACAAATGGAATGAGGAGCTTTATTGTATTTTGTCCAACATGGGGGAAAATTAATCCCACAAGAACATCAAAATGATTCATTTCTATACCCCAAACTGCTCCTTAGTAAATTTATCCTCTAATGCTAAAAGGAATTCTAAAAATACATGGGATGTCAGACGTTAATGGGGTATGGGGAGGAAAGGGGAGGAAGGTGAAACAACTACAAAACCAAAAAACCCCCAACTCGAACACCCCCATCCACCCCAAGCCAGTCTGAAGTATTAATTGCAAGGCATCATAATTGCAAGAGACAGTATTTCTGCATAAACATCATGATTCATTAGCATGCTGCAACCATTATGTTCAAGACCTGTGCAGTCAATTACCAAAATAATTTGAATCTCAACTGAATCCACATTGCTTCTCTTCTATGTTAAAATTGCTATTTTGGAAAGAATTCAAGTTAATTTTTTTTTTTTTATATGGACACTGAGCTGCACTTTCCTTCTCTAAAATCTTGAAGGGTTTCTATTTTGATGCAGAAGCAATTTAGTGAATTAAATCTCTGAAGAATACCAGTCTTAAACGTGCATGTTTTATATTTAAATCTACATGACTGACAGTATCTTAACGAGCATTGTATTAGGAAATTTAAGGCTGTATCTCAGTTTACACAAGAATCATAGACAACTTTAACAGGCTATGTATAAAATTCTATAAATAAAAATGGGAGCAAAGTCTGTTTAACCTGTACACAGAGAGCAAGTGGATAAGGAAAGAAAATCAGGAATTAAGTATTTCTATAAAGAATGCCATGTATTTTACTAGAAACACAGATGACAAGTATATACAACATTTAAATCTCCAATTATCCACATACAACTAGGAAAAAAAACATTTACAAGGGTTGGGGTATGCAACTAACAACCAGGTAAAAAAATACAGTTAGAAAAACTAAGCCTCACCGATTTCAAAGGAACAAAACCAAAAAGTACTCAGTTCATAAAGAAAAAAGCTAATCTCTAAATGTAATAAAAATATCTTGTTTAACACAAAAAACAACATCTATCCAAGCTTATAAGCCACACTGTAAATAAAAGTTTGAAGTTCTGACAAACATTTTTCAAAACGTAATCAGAACAAAAATTATTGGCACAGAAAGCAAAAAGGGAATGAGGAAAAAAAAAGACTGTACAGTTTCCAAAATGCTATGTTCTTCTTCTTAAGTACTTTGACCTGCCAAAACGTATAGTCCTGTAAAATTTTTACTTTAAAAAAACCACCCTCTACTTCTAAAAAATACATCACCAATAAAACAAATTCTCTTGGTAAAGCACCACCACCCCCTAAGTCACTACTAGCTAGTTTTGTCTTTCAAGATAAAGGACACAGCCTTAAGATAATATTTTCAATGTTACTTATAAACTCAATATTTGAAAGAAATTAAGTATTTCCTCACAGATTATTTCATCCTTTCATCAGCAAAAGGAAACGAAATGCAGCTGAATGAATATTAAAGAGCAGTAGCCATCATGGCATCACCATCAGTCACTATGTTTCCAAACTGCCATTTCCTGCATGTGCACAGGAAATTGCCAGGAACATTTAGTAAACCAAAACTCGGTAAAAATTCTACTACAGATCCAGTTATACATGATGTACATTAGGCATATTCCTTTTTGGTGTCTATCAGGGTCTTTGGGTTTTTTCTGTACATTTTTTTGTTTTATAAAAAAAATCTAACAAAGGAAACTCACAACAACAAGAGTATTATCTAAATTGCAACACAGTACATTTATCAGTTAAAACTAAGTATTTGGAGAACAGGCAGAAATAATGGGCTTCATACAGGGATCTCATCTCTCAGGTCACAATGGTCATTCTGTTTAATTAACTTATGTTATTTACCTGCTGCTATTTCCTCCCTGCTATTTCCATTGCCAGCAATGGAAATAAGTGAGTGAGAAATTACACTCTATGTAAAAAGAGCAACAGTCTCCTTACATCTATTTCAATGTGGACTAAAATATCAGTTCCTGCATAAAATGCTTGTAAAGTTACTTTTTTTTATTTTAAAATTTAATATATCTATGCAATGGAACATTACTTACCTGCTGCTTTTTCAGTATTAGCTATTCCCCATTTAACTGCTACAGGCAGGTAATTTCTTCCTTAAACTTATTACACACAGTAGTAAACAATGTTTTTAAGTAAAGAAAAAGAAGTTACAACAGTACTGTTTGTAACCAATACCTATTCACAAAAAAAAGCAGGAAGTGACTCATGACTTGCTTGATACAACTTTCAGTTTTACAAAATTTTTAAAGGCAGTTTTCATCTTTAAACAGGATTAAACAAACACGTGAAATATCTTCCCAGTAGCAAATAGTTCAATAAACACCAGTGATCCCATGCATGAGGAACTGAGGTACACAATTTAAGAAAAAAATAAGAAGGGGCAAGTCCAACAGCATCAACCTGGCTGCAGGAAACCTTGTTGAATAGTAGGTGCCAAAAATATTAGAGCATTTCAGACTTATGCAAAACTTTTGCAGTTGCACAAGCTACTGGTCCCAACTCAGTAAAGCATAAAAATCACTCATGTATGCAAATACGATACTTAAAGCATACTTAATGTTTACATTCCTTGAAATTTATGAAATGTAAGCACATGGTTTTATATGCTGTGGAAAAATCAAACAGATATAAGTGCTCTCCTGAACAGGATAACATTTTAAGTCAGCTGTAAAATCTTCAAAATTGGTAAAAAAGAAATCAAGAGGCTTCTAAGAGTTGCCTCTTAAAGCCATCTGAGGTCTTGAAACTTAACTTAAAACATTAAGTGCAGCTATTTGAACGAGCGACAACTCCAAGAGCATGTCCGTTACGTAATGCTTTACAATAGACTAAAAGCGAGCCTTTGCACAAGGCTGACAGAAACTAAAGTTTTGCAGCTTTTATGAAATTTCTATTTGCTTGCATTTCACACTTGATGAAATTTAAAACAAATTCTTTAATTTGATGCCTACTTTCACTGAGTGCTCCAATAATTTGTTTTTAGGTAAATTTACAAAACCTCATCTGACAAATTTAACCAGTGCCATTTTTTGCTAAGACATTTAAATATTGCCCATTGGTAAACAAGGACATACAAGTGTACCTTCTCTTTTATATGCATGTGTGAATAAACCCCGAAGTATTAAGAAAATACCAAAAACATGAAGTAATAAAAACGGTAACATCTTGTTTCTTCTGGCACATTTCTAATATACAACTATGTACAGACTGCTACGGCCTTGGGGGTGGACAGGGAACACACACAAGCACTATTACTATAAAACTGTAAACAACTGCAGGATTTTGCGTGTTTTAAACCTAACCTTTCTAGCCCTTATTATGGGCAGTTTAAGTTCATATGAACAGTTTAAGTTTATACTAACTGTAGTGTCAATAAGGATCAGGGCTGTACGAGAGATAAAATTTTCAGTGTGCTAAAAATCACAGATCTGGGACTATCTCTCCTCAGAACAACTGACCACAGAGAACTGCAGTTTTTACAGTTTTATATGTCAATTAGCAAATTCACAAGCCACCTAGGTAAACACTGCTAAAAAGCAAAATAGCATTAAAGGTTTTATGTAACCACCTGGTTTTGTATCAAAATTGAGAGGGAGAGCGCAACATTAGTACGTTTAACTCACTCGCTGAATGCAAGATTAGGTTGAGGCATATGCAAGAACTATTGCGATGTTTTTGAAGACAGCATCAATGTTTTCATTGTAACATTATCTTTAAATATTGCTGAACACATGACTTTCCCTGAGGTGTAAACATCAAATAACTTGAACAGCTTTACACATCAGCCCCATTAAACAGTTTATTACAACACTACATCTACTGTAATCAGTGGTGCTGTGTACAGACATTATAGGAACAGTTTAACATGAACAAACTACTATAAAAACAAGCATTTACTTGACTTTTTTCAATTGCTTGCACATTATAATTGCCAAATGTATATAACCAGTAATAAAGTTGCAAAAGCTATAAGGTTTAAATCACACAGGTTTCCCTCAAATAAAACAGTTAAGCAACATAAAAAAGTAAAAGAGCTACTGGTTACCATGTATGCAGATTTGCTTTATTCAGATCTACTCCTGTTCATTTTATCCATGAATCCTTACAGGCTCAGTTCAATCACATGAAGCAAACTGCTGGACAAGCATCTTTCCTTGAAGAATGTATCTTGTCTTGCACGCTGTTCCTCTTCCTTCAGCTGTAATGTGTCAAAATTTGTGATGTAGATTTTGCTAGTCCCCATAACACATAGAAAATTGTTGGCTTATCTATACATACACAACTCGTGCATCTACTTCACCATGATGTAAACTAACACAAAATACCCAGAAGCAGTAGCTACTCATTTGAAGTTGTTTTCTAATACAGTAATTAAAAATAAGATTCATGTTGTTGTACAACAAAGTTGAAAGAATATAAACTTCACAGTTAAAAGTACTGATGATAAAGAAAGAAATAACTACTGCTCCTGTGACTGATGGCAACATTTATATAGAACACTTCCTAAAGTATGCATTCTGCAAAAGTAACTGAACAAGAATTTAATTTTACCACAATTCAATTTTTACATTTTTACCTGCCCACTTACAGAA
Source organism: Corvus brachyrhynchos (assembly GCF_000691975.1). Lineage (NCBI taxonomy): Eukaryota > Metazoa > Chordata > Aves > Passeriformes > Corvidae > Corvus > Corvus brachyrhynchos. The sequence continues at coordinate 11,257,637 of NW_008237919.1, read as the reverse complement.
GTTTTAAGCTGGTTTGACATTTAAGTAATTTATTGATTGTATAATGAAGTGGATGGCTCACAGCTCAGTAACATTTAAAAGCACACAGAATCTGACACCAGTACTTCAAAATTTTCAGACTCGTGGCAAGGTGGATGGGGTTCACATCTAAAAATACACACTTGCAGTTTAAGCACAAGAACCCACATTTCAATTAATACAATGTAGATTTGCAGGTTTCCTCACCTACTTGGCCTAGAAAAAACCCCAAACCCTACTTCCTACTCTCATCTATTTTGGCAAACAAGGGAACCACACAATTCAGAGTTAATTACTGTAAGAGTTCACAAAATACTTGTGATGGTATAATTCCATACACTGGATTTCAGTTGAATTCTATTACAAAACAGTTAGCTATCTTAATTTCAATCATAATTCACAATTTCAACATTCAGTAATTTCAAAATAGTTTCAATCAAATTATTAAAAAAGCCAACACATTAAATTGTTCATTTGAAAACCAAGACATTTAGAGAAGCAATTTCATGAACAGGCAACAGTACACAGCTGTCAAATATTCTTCTACTAGTACAGTAATTTCAAAACTGGGAAAACTAAGTATTCAATTTTTCTTCTTCATTTCCTCAAAGTGACTGTTAATAATAACTTCAAAAAAATCCAAAGTATAACCAACTAGACTCTATACACTACAGTATGCACATAAACTAATCCAAATCAGTGAGTGAAATTTCTTCTCTTATACACAGACTTTGTTCTCAAGTCCTGAATGCATCAGCCAGTAACTACTTTTGGGGAATTTCCTTCCCCAGAGGCCGATATTTCCATAGGTGATATGTACTTTTGAAATTAATTAGTAGCAAAGTGACAAAGTGGTGCCTCCACCAGAAAAATATGTTTGGAGTTGTGAGCTAAGTTAGCACAAACAGACAGGAGAGAATCTCAGTTTTCCAGTGGAGAAAGTAAGTAGCTGACAGCTGTGAGACTGCACGTCAGAATTTGCTGCTCTCATCATACAATTGCTGCAGCCAGAATTATGGATCTTTATTACGTCTACAGCAACAGTTAACAGATCCAAAGCACCCTATATGTGATTTATAATATTACTATAAGAAAGCTTCAGTTCCTGGGAATAATTTGTTGATTTATAAAGGTACTTATGGAACTACAGAAACTCCAAAGAATGCACAATGAAGTGAATTTAGGATTAATGTTTTTTGGTATAGGACTCTTAAGACGGTCAGCACCACACTGAGCCTTCATTTTTAAAAACGTGACCAACTAAAATCCAAAGCAGTGTACATTTTGGTTCAAAGTGTTCTGCCACTGTATCTTGGCAAAACTGGAAACCCTAGTGGTTCCAAAAAAAAAAAGATCTGTATGGATTATACCTGTGTGCTCAGCCCTTTTCAGTATTCTACAAGCAAGTAGAATATTGAAGCAACAAACAACTAAAAAAAAAAAAATTAAAACTCTAGTCAGCATTTCTTGGCAATACTGTTTTCCATCTGCCTCAAGCTCATATATAAGCTATCTGTCCCAAGCATGTGTTAGTTGTACAATTTAACACCAGACAGCAATCAGTTTCTCAGCATTTCTACCAAAATTTACCAAGTCTACCCAAATTTCAGACTTAGGTGTTGAATAGACATTTTGTGGTTTAAAAGTTAGGGGTTTATGCCAGAATATTTCACAAATGAAATCCCAGAACTTTAGTAATCAAACATTTCTGTATTTATGCAAGATGCAACTCGAGCACTTTTTTACCCACAAAGACACACTCTTACAACAAAACCCAATAGATTTCTTATATATGTATCAAAAGCATCTTGCAATAGCAGCTCTAATTTTTCCCCTGTAATTCCAATTATCTAAATAATCACATAAAAGCTTTAAACAGCCTTTAAAATTTTGAAAATTCTACAGCAGTTTTAAAGCTGTATATACATATACCCATCAAGTTTTATTATAGTAGTGTATTTTCAGAGATTGAATTTCAATCTCACATGTTCACAGTCCAGTAAAATGCACAATATACATTTGTTATTGTATCCTACAAGCTCCTATGAATTACTTCATGTAATTCTCCTTTGTTTTATTCTATACATGAAGAAAAAGAAATACACAAACCAAAAACCCCACAGAAAGTATCATCTTAAAAGCCAAAAAATTCTTTTTAACCTACATTCCAAAACATCACAAAATACCCCAAATATTCTGATGGTTTAGCTATAACATAGTGAGAAGGAAGGATTTTCAAGCTTGACTTTCTATTTGTCTTTCAGCATGTAAGCAAATACACATGTGGTTCTGTTCTGTTCACCATACACATACAGACTATTTTATCACCACTAGCATCTTCTCACATTTGCTGCCTCTTCCCATCTCCTATTATGAGTGTACTTACCTGCTGTCTTTGTTCAGTCTTAGTGTATAATTTAATATCAACACAACAACAATTTCATGACTGTATAAATAATTTTACATGGGGGAAAATCCTCCCAAACTAATTTCATTTGTCAAGTATCTTTCTTCCACTATCCCAGCCTGTCTATTCACCAAAAATAACTGATGAACAGAGAGGTGCAGTCAGAAAATTCAACCTTTAGTTTACAAATTAAAAACATATGAATTATTGGCAAGTGTTTTTCACATTAATATATGAGGAAGAGACAAAAATGTAGATCGGGCTGCCACAGGAAAACATAAAAATGAAGATCTCTCACATCTCCTCTTTTTTTGGTAAAAAGAAATCTTAGTTCTCAAACCACAATGAGCAAAAGTAAAAAAGTGAATTTTTTCCATTCTTTGAAGAATATTGCATCAAACCAACATTTTCACTTCTGTGTTTCATGGGGCACTTTTCACACAGAACAAATTTGTCAAAACTAATGAATTCACAAATAAAAAAGCCCAGGATATGAGGAACTAAAAAAAAAATGAGTGTCTTACGACACCTCAGAAGTCAATAAAATTACAGCAACATATTCATGGGAAAAAAGTAATAAAAGTTATGCATTTGAAAGTAAGTAGCATAAGATATTCCGCTCATTTTTTAAATCATTGTTTCACCCTCAAGAAAATCAGATTCACCACTGAACATTAACAGACAAACTATGTGTTTCTGCAAAGCACCAGAATAATGATAAAACAGACTTTAAAAAGCACATAAAGCAGTGGCACTGCTTGCCTCTATCATGCTATGCTGGATTTCAAATACTGAATCAGATGCACAAAGCATTATTTCTCTGATGAACGCTAAATATAGAAGAATAGTGCCAGCCCCACATATGTGCTTCCTCAAAAACACACCAAAAAAAAAAAAAAAAAAAAAAAAAATTAGGTAAATAATATTCATAATAGCTTAAGACTAAGACCTGATATAATTCTGGACAGGTATGTATACCCAGGTCTTAAACAATGCTACCACATGATTCACTTAATATTAACTAGAAGCTTATTAAAATAGCCTATTAAAAATAGGCATTTTCCAATTGTTTACAAGGTTTTTTAAAAGGCTAATTTCATACTTCACTTGATGTTTAAGTGGTTATTAGCGCAGTCACAGGACAGTTCCAGCTTAGAGAAGCAAAAATATAATGAATGGTATGTAAGCCATTAGTACCATTTCCCCTCCTACTGACACAAAAAATTCCAACCATCTTACTTCTTGAATCACTCAAAAGCTGAAACTAACTTTGGAGTGATCTGAGAGCAGTTTTTGAAGAAGCATATGAGCCTCAGACCTTCAAATTATTTTGCTTACAGTGGTTTGAGAGCAGAAAAATCAGAGAATAAACATGAAATATGGAGTACAAATTCTACATACATACCAACTGTTACAATGTTGTGGTTTTGTCTTTGTAAATCAATCCAAATCCAGTTTAAATAGGAAATAATCAACCCAATAACAAAAACACAAAATGAAAAACTTAACATTCAGCAGTTATAGAAATTCAGACAGATTAAGATTGGGACAATGTATCAGCTAGAAATACATTACTGAGTATCAGTTAAATAAAAAAAAATTCTGCCTAATAAGTCAGGACTCATGCTAATGAAGTTACATTACTATTCTGTTTGTACACATTAATTTTGCTGTCAATTCTTCTAAATGTCATTCTACTGGGTTCTTAGTTTTTTTGACTAATACTGGTTAGATATTTGTCTTAAATCCACTGCTCCCTTCTATATTTATAGGCTTTCTATGAGCAAAGGCAAGATGTTCCAAGGAAGCATTCAGCTTACAGTAATTCGGGAGAATGGATTGAAGCCTTATGCAAGTGAAGGCACAAAAATCTAGCAAGAATTTAATTTTAAATCATGAAGTGTACAAACAGAAGTGTAAACACCTGGTATGGTACAACTAAACTTTTTATAGAGTTTTATTGTTATAAACATATTTTGTAAGTCATTCCAATTTAACCCATCTCTATAAATGTAATACAGTACAAACCGAATTTCACTGTTCACAAAAATGTTCACAATGGACCCTCAGAATCCTTCTGAACTAGACGTGTTAACATTTTGGAAAAATGCCAGTACAGTATCACAGTTATGACTATACGTACACAATAAGGAGAAATATAGGTGCCATTCATAGGGTACAGGCACAGAGGCAACTTCATGTTTTCTGGCAAAACACATTAATATGGGGAATAACTCATTTCAGCACTGTTGATATTTATTAAATGACTGAGTGTTAAATCCATTTATGAATATTATTCAATGTAAAAAATGAAACAAAAAATGTATGGCAACATACATCTTAGTGAAAATGAAACATACAAACCAGGAGATAACTGTATTTCTTTTATGTGTGTGTGTGTGTGTGTGTGTGTGTGTGTAAATATATAAAAACAAAACTACAATAAAGCTTTTCTTCATTAAGACAGCAACAAGACAAAATGTTTACAACTTAACTTAAAAAAAATACCAAATGCTTTCAATTACATGTAGTATACTAAATTTGCCCTTTAAAGCAAGTTCTTAGGATCTATTTTCTTTGCACAAGGGAATCTTACCAAGATACCCTTTTGAAAGAAAAGAGAAATCCCAACACACACCAAAGCTGAAGGATCTTCCAAATATAAATCCCACCTGAACTGAGACTGAAATCACAGCCTCAGTGTAAATTGTGCTTTGGAAATTATGAAATGCAACCTAATGCTGTTTGATGTATTTTCTTTGGGTAACAGAGTAGGAAATCTGTACTTGGCACAGTAAATCTTTATCTACATGCACAACAGTAAATACACAAAATAAAGCTACATTAGTAAACTATGCCAACGGTTAAAAAAAATTATCTTTCATTCCAGGCTATTAACAATTTTTAGTATGGCTTGCTCATCTCCACCAGAAGGAAAACATTCTGGAAATGCATCCATTACTCAGCTCAATGGTTACCCCTATTTGTAACAACTATGTGCAAATATCAAAAATATACAGTTATTATAAAAGGTAAAAACCCAGTTCAACAAAATAAACTACATTTACTTTTGTTATATGTGTACTTTTGCGTTATTTTACAATTAAGAACCACAGTTGATATTTTTACTAAATTCCAGAAATATTTCTACCAATCAATTTTTAATGGCAAAAAGTGGCATTAACAGAAATATACTGCCAACTTTATTTTAGATGCCATGTTTCACCTTCCTGTTTAAGCCTTTGGCTCCCCTTCTCTAGGTCAGTTACTTCTTTTTGTGTCCCCTGTTAGCATATGAACCCGAGACAACATCCCACTTAATTCTCAACACACTAAGAGCATTTAGTATCATAATTTGTTCTCTCCCAGAAAAACGTCAGTGACACAAAAAGCCTGACTGAAAAACTGACACTTAACACATACAAAACTGTATTTTCACTTAGGACTATACTACGTTTTACTTGACTTTTTGAAGTTTTGCTCTGTAACGTTGGCAAATGAACTGCCATGAATAAATAACACATGCAAATCTGGAAACTAAATCTGAGGTTAAATCTAAGAAATGGAAGCTGGGCAGACAGGCACATCTACAAGCTCCAATTTCAGTGTAGATGTAATGGGAAGTTCTTTTAAAAAGGGAAAAGACCACTAGAGAGTCACTATTAGATAGGGTTGGGTTGGTTTTTTTTTCAATTGTCAAATATAAGGAATCATGGGTAGCTTTAATTCCCAACCTTCGAAACAGTACATTATATAATGTAAACATTTCTATGCATTTTAAAGCAGTACACTGAAAAAACCCATTGTTTAGCATGGTACTCTAGCTGTCTAGACATCTGATGTATACAAGACTTCAGATACATGAAATAAAAGAGCATGTTAGTTTGTGAACAACCAGAAAAAAAATCAATTCTTTTGTCATGTATTTGTTTACTAGTCTTCAGAAAATGACTTTACTACCAGAAGGGGGAGGGACTGAAAAATCAGGGTGGTGGGCAACAACTGGTAATAAATTTTACTGAAGATTAACACCTGAATTTAGCTAGAAGGCAGAAGATACTGACAGGTCACGTTTCATAAAATCAAGACCAAAATCTGGTTATATTTCCTGAATTTGACTAAAACTCACCAGGAAAAAGAAAAAAACAAAAAAACCAACACAAAACAAAACAACAAAACCCACAAATACTAAAACCCAAAAAATCACCACTGTACTTGCGCAAGGACAATAACTGTATGGACACTGAAATAATCCACACACAATCTATGAAGGGCTAAATGCTGCAGTCCTTACACAAGTATATTTTAAAATACAAAATCAGTATTTTTAAATACAATTAAGGAATAAAACTGTAAAATTCATATAATCTTCTAAGATTACAAACAGAACAGTCTGACTTACTGACTTTTTAAGAAGTGGTTCAATCACATCTCAAAAAAACTGGGAAGACTATTATCAGCCAAAATAAAAGAAGTGGCATGCAAAATGTAGAAGATAATTGCACAAATTCTTGCTCCCTCCCAAGACTAGTTAATTACCTGTTATTACTTACCTGTGGTCATGCCAGGTGCTGCAAGAAGAAAGTGGTTCAGTACATACTGCAGGATCATTTAAATACAGATATGAACGGTATAAATCATCTCAAACCTAGAGTGGTTACTTTTAGTAAGCCAGTAAAGTTCAAGAACATGAAAGAAAAGCTCACCTTCTTTAACGGTGACGATATTCTCTCTCTCTGTCTCGCTCTCTGTCACGATCTCTGTCACGATCACGATGCCTCTCTCTCTCACGGCTTCTTTCCCGGTAATAGTCATCGTGACGATCTCTACTACGTGATTTGTGGCGCCTACTTTTTTCTCGTGACCTACTGTGGTCCCTCTCTCTGGATCGCTCACGTCTTCTAAAAGAAATTACTTCATTAACTTTTTCTTCAAAATACTTGTCATCCCCACACCAGTTTTGTACTCTGCTTAGGAGTATGAATTTGACCAAAAACAGATATGAGAGAAAGATCTGTTCATCGCAATGCAGGTGTATTTTTGTACATACAATTAAAGATACCTGGTACAAAGAGTGGTGCCTAAGAACTCAGTAACAGGTAGTAAGGGGCACCCACTTTCTAATCTAGCAAAGAAAAGTCAAAGTACATACTCAGAATGGAGGATGACTGAAATCAGCTGGGGGAAATGCACCTCATCTCAAATGATCACTACAACACGGCTGCTAATCTACATATGGAAAATCTGTGCCAAAACCACTAAATTAAACTAAGAGCTCAATTGAAGCTAGTCAGATCAATTTTGAAAAGAGGGTTAATTAAAAGGCAGCTTTCCTAAGTTCAGGAAACACTTACTTGGTTCCTTCACACATTTCCTGTGCAACTCAGCAAATCACTGAACTTCTTACATGCATTACTTTCTTCTCTGTAAACTAGTCCTCCACTACACCTTCTCTTTCCTAAGTAAGAGCAGATGGAAAAGGAAAGTTTTACCTGGATCCAGAACCATAGGACTTGGACTCAATTCCATGAAGGCAGTCCTGAAGAGAGCTAATAAGTACTTTGCAGCGATCATCTGCAGATACTTTGGACTGTTTGATTAAGGAAATTGCAGTTACCAAGGTCTCTATGGCACTTCCATAGTCCCCTGAAAATGATGTAAGATGAGGATCAGAAAATTATGCAAATTAAAATATAGATATTTATCTCTAACAGTATTATCATTTTGAGTATCTTCTCTTAAGCAGCCATCTAGATAATTTACGGTAGCACCAAATACTAAAATACTGTCCAGATCAGTGCTCAGAAGGTTTTCTTAGAAACTAGCTGAAGCACAATTCAAAATCAGTCATAAATTGTACCTAAATTCAGTGTCCTATTAGGAAAATGTGGGTTCAGACCTTCCAGAGTCCTGATTTAAAAAAACCCTATAAATTCTTTTCAGTTGGGTACAATAGCAAACACATTAATTGAGTTTTACTAACCAGCACTGGCATCTGATACAGCTCTCGAAATGGCACTGCTTGAGATCGCCCTATTTCTATTCATGATTTCTTCAAATTCTGCTTCACTTAGAGGTGTCCTTGCAGCATCCATTTCTCTGCAAGCAATAAAACTGGTATTTAAAAGGTTAAGGAGAACTTCAGAAGCTATCATTGCAATTTCAACAATCCAAGTTTGCAACTTTAAGCAGTGACAAACAGAAAAGAAAGCAGGATCTGGGTTTGGTTTTGGTTTTTGTTAAGGACCATCGTTATAGTATAAAATCCTGAAAGCTTAAAAAAAAACCCCAAAAAACCCCAACAAACCAACCAACCAACAAAAAACAAACCCAAAAAACAATTAAGACACTGCTGTATAAATAGACTTATTTTTTGTTCATCCCATCTATTTCAAACATTCAGCAGCACTTAATATTGTGCTTTACAAATATTTACAATTTTCGTAAAATCCTTGAAGGTACGTAAATAGATATTCCCAACTGAATGGATGTGGAAATACATGTACATAGGCAATGCAACTTTGAGCAAAATTAGAGATAATTTTCATAACAGTACTGGAATCAGAACTATATGATCCTGTTTCCCAGATCTTAACTAAGACCAGAATGCTGTAACTTTTGAAAAACAAATATAGTTATCATCTTTAAAACACTCAATTTTCTGAATGATATGTCAGCATTTTACAGCAATTTTTTTTAAAAAATTTCTGGTCAAGTTCAAGGTACTCCAATTTAATCTCCATACTAGTCACAGTAAGGAGGAACCAATAAAGCAGAATCCTCATACTCATTACACTTCAATTATCAGCTACCTATAGAGGGTTTACCAAGTAACAGAAGTAAACCTAAATTTTCCCAAAAGTTTTGCAGTGTCCTATTAGCCAGTCTGTGTCACATAGAAAATTTGGAGAAATGTGTTAAGAGATAAATGCTGAGACTGTCAAACTGGCCCACTGCTTGATATTTCTAGAACAGTGTTAGTTCTTCTGGTAGAAAGAAAATGCAGAATAATAAGCAATGCTATCCTCTTAATTGCAAGAAGTGGAACAAGATCCTATAGCCAGTTTAGCATAAGAGGAAATGTCTAAAAATTCATACCTCCCTGAGTTTTGAGTATTATTTTTCGTGTGCCTCCCATAGAATGGAATATGTAATTTTTCTCTTATGGACATGTTATTTCCAGTGAAACGCCTATGATATATAATTAATGACAATTTAAATAGTTATGGATGATAGCTTTAACATTATTAATGAAAATACTGGACAGTAAGTTATACTGTCCTATTCCCACTCCTTCCCTCCCCAGACATTCTATAAACTGCAGACAACCTTGATTTTGTCCATCAAAAAACACCCAACACCTTATAGTCTTATATTTCAGGCAATTAAGCCAAATGCTTGAATTTCTAGGGTTTTTTTGTATGAACATCACATGTACAAATGCTTGGGCAGGGTTTAAACTTTGTGGTAAAAAAAGCATCCCAGCAAAGCATCTTTGCAGAAAACATTTTAAGCCAGGAAAGTGTGTCTCATGCTAGCAATAAAATTACTATTAAAAAATTCAAATCTAACTATGTAAAATTGTCCCTCTTACAATTTATGCCAAAATTTTTGACAAATACAAATATGGTGAAAATCAAGAAACAGCAGCAAGACAGAGATGCTTGAAATCACAGATGAAAAAGATGTTTCAAACAAGAAGTGAAAAACTTGACAAGTCAAGTCAGGGACTTAAGAATTCTGTCGCAGATAGGATTAACCATAGAAAAAGCCACTGCTACAAACACAGCAAGATTGCACCAAAGGAGCAGAAACATCTTGGTAGGAAAGGAAGGTAAAAGTCTTGCAGTAAATTCACACCTGGCTTTTAAGACAAACACTAAGTTTTAATTAAATCCTGAAGAAAAAAGGGACAAGCAATGCTGCTGAAAGATGAAAATGGTATGAGCTTGGTAAGACCTCAACATATGCACATATTTGAAAAAGAAAACTCCAGAGCATTCTTAAAAGGCAGCCTGCAAAGCACGATGATACAGGTAAAAGTCAGAATTTCAAGTTAAGACAGAAGCACAACCAGAAGCTACTGCATAAGAAGTGATATGTAAGTTTACATGTAGAACACATGGAATAATGACATTGCCAAATAAAACAAAGACAAACAGTTCAGAGCTGAAAAGGGAAAGTAAGATTACTGGTGTTACATATCAGGATTTTCTTCCTGCTGCAAACATGTTTCTCAGATTTATTCCCCTGGAGAAGTTAGAAGGGGCAAACTACAGGACTGGTGGGATCCCTTTTGGCCCTACTTCTAATTGTTCCTAACATTTGCATTAGAAGGGAAAAATCAAATGCTTCCAACAAGAGGAGTAAAATATGCGACCCAAACACATTAGACCAAAAGAACTCACCTTCCAGGTGGCCCATAGTCACCTCTGTCATATGGTGGAGGTCGGCCATATGGATCTGTTGGAGGTGGGCCACGGCTGTCTGAAGTGGGTATGCCACTATTGGCAGGTGGGGGGAAGAAAGCTGGATTCACATGTGGTGCCGGTGGTGGAGCACCTGGAGGTGGCCCAGGGAGATGTGGAGGAGGTGCAAGAGTCAGGGGCGGCCCAAGAGGGCCAGGCGGACGAGGGGGAAATGGACCCGGAGGTGGAGGTGGACCCTGCTGAGGTGGTGGTGGACCTGGTGGTGGCCCATAGCCTGGAACTGGTGGAGGAGGGCCTGGAGGAAGTGGCCCAAGTGGAGGCTGACCAAAAGGCTGTCCTGGAAACAGAACTGGTGGTGGTGGACGATCACCACGATTAGGAGGTCCAGCTAATGGAGGTGGGAGGACCTGACCAGGAGGTGGAGGGCCTGGTGGGCCTGGTGGGCCAGGAGGACCTAAGGGTGGACGTGGGGGAGTTTGTCCAGCTAAAATTAAAAAAAAAAAAAACAAAAACAAACACACAAACAAACAAAAAAACAACAAATAAAATTGAGTGAATAAATACGAGGAAATAAAATTCTTTAAAATGCTTCCTTTTTTTTATTCTTAAAAACAATGACAAAAGAAAAAGAAAGCAACCCTCCCTCCCTGAACATTGTGCAACATGTACAAGACATGCATGTTCCCGCTTTGGGTCCAGTAGATTAGAAAATTTTTAACTTATCTGTATCTATTGATACTAGATATCTAGAGATATCTAAAGAGAACAGCATTATCTTGAAAACGGACAACGCCCCTCCTCAAATCACTTAATCACCTGCTGTTGTTTCCAAAACCCACAAGAAGATTACAAAAGCCAGAAGCCATTGCATCTTACTGCAGCTAGTCTTTCATATGGGGCTTAGGATAAAATATATATTAAAAATATGGGAGAAGCTGTATCGGAGAAAGTAATGTAAATGCAGTATCCAAACCTACTCTTAGATTCTCATTACTGGCTTTTCAATTTGACTATGTCCCTTAGACTGTTGGTAGACAATTTATTACTGAATGACATTTACTAAAAAATATGTCAGCTGAAAAAAGAACTTCACCGCAGTGCAAAGCTAATTGTTTAACAGATTTCTTCCATATCAGATACCTAACTAAGCATGAAGACCTCGTCTTCAAATTTCTGGTGCCAACTAACAGACCTGTCAGTGGGCATGAATCAAAGCTGAATTTCTGATCACGCGCAAATTTGAACTACAGTAAGGAAATTAGTTACTTTACACGCTGCCACACAGGCATTCTCAGCACATATAGCAAATAAGAAAATCTGAACTATACTACATTAAAGCCAAATCTACTTGCTAACATGATCTATTTAAATTTTTTTCATACTTAAAATACATATATTAACATAGTATAAAGAATGTATCTAAAAAAGCTCTTATCTTGCTATCAAATTTAGTAAGTACAACTTCCTGGTGAATAGCAACAAAGGAACAGTCAAATCCTACAATCTAGCTGTGAACACTGATTATGGTTCATTAATTGCCTTGATCTTTATCATTTCCCAAATAAGTATACCACACTGAAACAAGAAAACACAAGTAAAACTGAAACTCCATATATGAGTAATTTTACCTGGGAAAGGTGGTGGTGGCCCTCCTGGCCCTGCCGGTCCAGGGAATCTGTCTCCACCTGGAATGGCACCTGGAAAACGGCCCCGACCTCTATTACTAGGTGGAAATGCTGCTCGTGAGCTTCCTCCTGGGGGACCAGCTTTACCTTCGCCAGACATCTGGCCAGACTGTGTGGCTGCAACGGAAAAGCAGAAGCGTCATCACATACACTGAAATAGGTTAAAGCCTTTCAACACTTGATCTGAAGTGCTAAAGCATGACCTTATGAGCACCAACTTGCTCCCTGTACCCAAACCCAATGCATTTAGGGAGGAAAACATTCTTTGCTAAAATACTATGCTCTACACTAAAGGACACACTAAAGGAAGAGGATCTGGAGAGACTGCCAGTCTCTTCCTTCCACGAAGCCCAAGGCTACAAA
>NW_008237919.1:11231773-11244695 GCF_000691975.1 Corvus brachyrhynchos | reverse complement strand
ACAGAACCTCTCTTCCCAATTCTGTCATAAACACAGACAGTCCCCACGTTAGAATTTAGTCCAGTTTTTCTACAAATGTTAAATTTCTAAATGCTCTTGTGCTTTTTTTTTTTCAGATTACGTCCACAAGAAATTGAGAAAGCATCTCCAGATGTTAAGAGCTGCACAAAGCTGCAACCTTCTTTCAGAATGCAGCAGCTCTTCAGTGTATGAAGTGATTTCTTTAAACAAAGATATTACTTCATTCACCTGGACTCTAAGTATTTTATAGCTATTTTAAACCGTGTAAGAATTGTAAGACGCTGAGCTAAAAACCTGCCATTCTACTTTTTCTGCTTTTCCAAGACAGCACCTAAGAAAAGCTTACTTTTCCTTGACTGCATTTCAAATTGACTCAGAAACTGTTTATTACACGGAGTTACAACAGGATTCTGCCCATGCAATTCTCTTTTAGGCAACAAATCCATCAACTTTTTGGAGGATGCTTCCGATCCCACACCCACAAGGGCAAACCTGAAAGGAAACGAAGAAAGTTACAACACAATTTTTTTCCATTTTCTGACATCCTGATACCTCATGAAAAAGATTACACACAGTAAGCGAAAGAATACTTGAAAACTAGACACCGAAATTGTCTCCCAGGTCTTAGTCCAGTTTTCGGAGCAGATAAAATAACTTATTCTAGGACATAAAAGAAGAAAACAAAAGAGCAAGTACAAGATGCATCAAAATTTATCACAACAAAGGCAGCTTTTTGGTGGAGTATCAACAGACTACATAATGAATTCATACGACCAAGTTATTAAGCATACACTGCGTGCTCATTACTGTTAAAGGGACATGAAGGCACATTTATGCAGTGAAATTTAGGTTATCAGTGAAAAATGGGCTCAAGCACTTTAAAAAGCTAATGGAAAATAAAGACGTAAAGAAAAATTTCATAATGAAGGTTGGGAGAATAGCATTTACACTGAAGAAAAACAAGAATCACCACCACACCAACTAAAATCTAGGAACAGTCTTAAATGAAGATGATGAACAAGCTTTAACTCACAAAATAATGAGACACGCAATACCATCACAAGAATTTATACCTGAAATTTAATTCATTAGGATGAAATGATATGCCAAATCATTTCTGTATCAATAAGCTAAGATTAGCAGTTCAAAGATTGACAATTATGAAAACTGAGAACTCCTTCCCCTCCCAAACTTCAATCCACATACAGAAAAAACAAATGACAAGTTCTTACCCTTTAGATTGGCCATTAGCACGATTTTCAAAAAATTTTATCTCCAAAATATCATTTACCCCCAGTGAATGAACTGCTTCAGTTAAGTCTTCATCTGTTGTCCACTGAAAAATATTTTTAATATTCAACTATGAGAGCTTATCTAAAACATCAGGCAAAGGGCAATTAAATTTTCCATGGATTTTTGAGTGTGTGTGTGTGAAACTGATCCACAGGAATACTTTAATTCAGGATGTCAATATATTCTGACTTTTGGAGTACTCATTTTTATTTTACAATTCAACTGTTAGTTCACCTAATTCATGCACGTTTTACTGATTCCATTCATGTATTTCACAATGGGACAACCCAACAGTCAGGTCCTTTACTTACCTATTAGCTCCTGGAATAATGTAATAACTAATGAAAAAAACACCCATAAAGTATTCTTTTTCAAGTTTAATCCTGGTAAGAAAATATCAGAAAGGAAAAAACCTCATTTTTTATTTATCTTTTAAAACAGAATTTTGCATATGTGAGCCCTGAAGAACTTGGTTTCCTGTAAACAGATAAAATTTCCACTTAATTCAGCTACTGACCAGCTCTTGCACTGTTTGCTTAACTGTAATTGATTTTAAAATGCTTTCATTCTAACAAAGGTAATTGTCTTAAGGGTGACTGCAGTTCAGTGAGTTATCATAAACCTGTTCTTGTTGGACAGAGAAATAAGCCTCAAGACAAATACCTGAAAACAGTTATGCTGAAAGAGTCACTGCCGACGGAAAAGGCCCTGGAAAAATGTGAAAAGTAATTTCAAGAAAATCCTAGAGAACCTTCAACCTCCTTTTAAACTAAAACCTTCAGCAAGAGTTTACTAAAAATTGGGTTTGTTTAATAACCTTGACGTATTTACAGGCATGAAGTACTTATTAGTTTAAACTTGTTCTCTTCTTTCATTCGGTTCTCTGAAAACCTTAAGAACATACTAGCACAAATATCCCTTCATAACACTTAAAACATGACAGAAACTCTGAAGTTTATATTTTCTGAAGATTTTCTTGATTTGACATCACAACAGCTCCAGATAGGCTCACCAAATTTCAAGTAAAAGGAAAAAAAAACCCCACAACCATAAATAAAAATTAAAGAAAACCAAACCAACAACAAAAACAAAACCACCTGATTTTTTATACTCATAATATTTCATATAAAACATTTTAAAGCAAAAAAAAATTAAAAATAGTTACGTCCATAATTAAAATTCCTGTCTACAACTAACCAGCAGTAAGATACTTACCCAAGTGAGATTTCCAATGTACAAGGCAATTCTCTTTCCAGTATACGTATAGACAACATTTGGTGCAGCTCCTTTACCTACATCATCCCCAACAGATGGTGGAAGAGAATCCATGTAATCGCGATCCTCTGGAGCATCTCCATTATTTGCAGATGGAGAAATTACATCATCATATAAATCAATCTGATCATGCCCACCATATTCAGCCTCCTAAAATAAAAAAGACATCTTGATTACAATTTGTATTACTCTTAGAACTCATTGAAGCAAAAAGTGGTGATAATTGCCATGTTCCACAGAGAGTCTGATCCACCACCTACACAACATCCCTGCTGAAACGCTAAGCTCCAGTTTCATCCACATCAAAACATGTAAAATTCTTATGACTCCTATTATATTCTAAACTTATGTGGAAAAAAATACTTCTGGCCACTGTTTTCCACTGCAATACTTTTGCCCTTGTAATACAAGCAGGAATCAAAAAATCCACAAGCCCTACTCCCAGAATTGCATACATTAGAAAGCACAAGTGTCATGGTTCAACCCCAGATTGCAGCTAAGTACCACAGAGTTGCTCATTGACTTCTCCCTCCCCAACCACTCCATGGGATGGGTGAGAAAAAACAGAAAAAGGTAAAACCTGTGGGGTAAGAACAGTTTAAAAACTGAAATAAAATAAACTGCCAGTCCCTGAGCACTGATCAGCCCCTTCCACCCAACTCCCACCAGTTTATGTACTGGGCATGATGTTCTTCCATCTGATGCTTTCCTACAGTACAGGAGGACCCATCAGGAAATGAGGTGTATTGCATCTCATTTTCTGGTAGTTTATTATACAATGGGGCCCCTTCAGCACGTTATCTTCTCCTCTAGTGACATTCTGAAATCTTTGTCTTCTAGATAGTCCATGATCACTTCCAAGATTCTTGGTCAACTGGGATTTCCTATTTGAGCTCATTATGTGGTCACTGCAACCTACTTATTTCATGTAGCCCCAGCTGCATGACGTGTAGAGAAGACCCTCCCTTTGAACACCCAGTCCAGCACTGGCAGCTGCTGGGGAGCTGAAGGAGCTGTGCTGGAGTCTCAGGAGGAGCTGTGCTTCAGCACCAATCCCTTCCAAAGCAGCTCAAGCCCCTTGATTAGATTCCAATATCTCTTTCAGCTGGAGTATAGGAGGCCTCAATACTCTGTACCCCCACTTCCAAAGAGAGAGGACTGGAGATGGACTGTAGTCTCCCCTGGTGCTTTCTGCCAGACACTCCAGGTAGGGCAATTCACCCCGGCTGCAGTATAGAGCACATTTTTACATCTTGCCCTGCCCAAACTGGCCAGGGGGCTGCTGCACGAACTATGTCCCATTTAATTTGTTCAAAAGCTTGTTGCTGCTCAGGGCCTCACTTGAAATCATTCTTCTTGTAGGTCATTTCATAGAGAGGGCTTACAATTAGACTGTAATCTGCATTCTTCAAAAACCCACAACACCTAAAAAACCTTGTGTTTGCTTCTTACTAGTTGGTGGAGACATTGCCGCTATTTTCTTGATCACATTCACTGCAATCTGACAACATCCATCTTGCCATTTTACTCCTAAAAACTCAATCTCTCATGCAGGTCCCTTGACCTTACATTGTTTTATGGTAAAATCAGCTTTTGGAATAATTTGGACTATTTTCTTCCCTTTCTCAAAAATTTTTGCTGTTGTAGGACCCCACATGATGGTATTATCAATGTACTGCAGGTGTTCCAGAGCTTCACCCTGTTCCAATCCAGTATGGATCAGTCCACAGAACTGGT
This sequence comes from Corvus brachyrhynchos, assembly GCF_000691975.1. Lineage (NCBI taxonomy): Eukaryota > Metazoa > Chordata > Aves > Passeriformes > Corvidae > Corvus > Corvus brachyrhynchos. The sequence goes on along the minus strand of NW_008237919.1, from coordinate 11,240,369 downwards.
TGGGCTATGTTTCTACCCCTGGGGCTCTGGATTCCAGGTCTACTGGACATTCCTTGAAGGGAAAGCAAATTGTGGCCTGTCAAAGGTATAGAAACACATTAGCAATATCAATTGTGGCAAACCACTTGGCAGCTTTTGACTCCAGCATGTCCAGTATGCAGCACTCAGCCACAGCATGACTTCATTCAAGCCACCATAGCTCACTGTTACTCTCCACTCTCCGTTATACCTTCACACTGGCCGTATGGTCTGGTCCTGCTCATCACCGCTTGACTCTCCAGTTGATAAACCAGCTTGTGAATGGGAATAATGGTGTCTCGGTGCAATGCTGCTGCTGGAGTAATACCATGGTAGTGACCAGCACAGCTCTCTGACCTTCAGCAAGCCCACAACAGAAGGGTCCTCTGAGAGACCAGGCAAGGCAGGCAGCTGCTTAACCTCCTCTGCCTCCAAGGCAGTGGTACTGAACACCCACCAGTACCCTTCCGGGTCCTTGACATACCCTCTCCTGAGACAGTCTATGCCAGGAATGCACAGAACCTCCAGGCCAGACACAGTGGGGTGCTTTTGCCACACATTCCCAGTCAGGCTCACTTCAACCTCCAATACAGTCAGCTGTTGGGATCCCCCTCTCTCCCTCCAGAAACAGAAATAGGTTCTGCCCCTGCAGAGCTGGATGGCATTGGGGTACCCTGTGCACTAGAGCCTTACACTCCTGTGGGCCTGACGTGCCAGACCACAGGATCCATACATTCCTGAAAACTCAGCATATGACAATGGCATGATCTGGACAAGTTTCTGCTGCACGGGTCACATGCGCTGGAATTCTTCTGGGTCTGCGGGTGACTGTGCATTGTCTGGGTCATAGCAAAGGTACTGGATACCACTGTGGTGGCCCACTTGCCTGGGTGACACAGAACATCTTCCTTGAAGGGATGTCTTTCCGTCACACTCCACAGGAGTTGCCTCCCAAAGGCTGAGGACTTGTGGCCCTTTGCCAATTGCCTTGTCAATGCCCCCTTCCCTAGAAGGTGATCCCAGCTGCTTGGTTTCCCTACCCTCCAATTCTGAGCTACCAGCCCTGGTACCCAGCATCTGAGCAGTCAGGTGATCACATGCTCACCTGCTTGATGGCTGAAATCTTTTTGCATATCCCACAGCTCTCTCAGGAAGAGGGACTGAGTGGTTCCCTCTTGTTCTGCCTCTTCCTCCTGTTCTTGTGATGGCCCTGCTTTGTTCTCCTTTACTAAACAAGCTCTCTCATGTCCATTTCTTCTGGTGGAAAGGGGTGACTGATATTGGCAGGGGTTGGTGCTCTGGTTCAGCTGCATCACCCACTGCAAGGCTCTGAGCAGCTGCAGCACCTGCTACCAAGGTTTGAGTAGCCACAGTGCCTGTCACGGGGTTTGAGTAGCTGCAAATAGTTGCTTAATCCTAGACAAGACCTGGCACACAATTGTGGATCCTGGCCATAGGGCCATGCTTGTTTCAACATCCCAAGGATATTCAAAATTTTCAAGAGCTATTGTCATTAGCCTGGTAGAGAAGAGGAAGATGTGGGATCACGTCTCCTCTGCAGATTAACTCTCAGAGGATGAAAGGTAAAAGGTGTAATCATTAATAGTTTCCAACAGATCACTCACAAAGTACAAAGATGACAGCAGGGCTGAGTACAAGTAATAGATTACTTTCACAACCAGCATTTCTGTCGTATCATACGTCAGTGTTCATAGGATCACTGAATGGTTTAGTTCCAAGCCCCCTGCTGCGGGCAGGAATATCTTCCACTACACCAGACTGCTTAGATTAAAATACAACACAATAACCTTGTACCACTAGACCAGTATCCCACAGGATAAACAGCACAACAGGGAGCACACAGTGGAAATAAGGAGTTAAATGATGGAGCTCTGAGAACCAGCAGAACAACTGAGAGCATAAAATCAACATTGTGTCCAGTGACTATTAAACTAATATAATGAATGCTTATAACAAATTTGTTCTAGCATGTTCTAGTCAGATTTGTTGTTTTCTCAACCTGTCAAGTCCCACGATGGGTGACAAACAAAGGGCTATTGTGGTTTAACTCCAGCCAGCAACTAAGTACCACACAGGCATTTCCTCACTCCACCCCCCAAACCCTGTGGAACAGGGGAAGAGAACTGGTGAAAAGGTAAAACCTGTGGGTTGAGACTAGAACAGTTTAATAACTGAAATAAAGTAAAATATAAAAATAATAATGGTGATGATGAAAAAGATGACAACAAAAAGAGATGAAATAATGGACAAGACAGACAATTGATACATAATACAATTGCTCACCATGTGCTGACCAATGCCCAAGTCCATCCGCAAGCAGCAATTGCCCCTCTAAGCCAACTCCCCCCAGTTTACTGGACTCTCATACCCTACTCCAGAACAGAAATTGCCTCACCAGATTTTGGTATCACAGATATTTCAGCACCCACTATGAATTTGTATCTAGAAACTCACAGAAGCATCCTAGATAGAATAGTTCAAGGTACCAGATATGGCAGCTAGAGAGAACCAAGCTGGACCCCACAAAACACAGGCTGCAAAGTTAACGATGTTTGCTGCAAACCCAATATATCCACAGTCATGACCACAAGATCCACTCTCTGTATGAAAATACTAACAACTACTGCTCATACAGGGAAAATGTAACTAAAACAAATAATGCTAATTTAAAAAACCCCAACAAACAGGTAAACTGAGTTTTGGCATTGTCAATCAAGTAGATTTAATCCTCAGTAAGCTGCACTGTCCCAATAAACTTCAGTACAAAAATCTCCTTCTTAAGGTAAGCTTATCACTATTAAATTAAGGGTTTCATATTTCACCTAGTCTGTCCAGTTCTCAGTTTAGATTCCTCCTATCACCATAGCTAATGAAATCAGGTTCATGGAACTGCCTGAGACAGGCCTAAACACGACATCTTACAGCTAGATTAGGGTTGATGTCACGAGGCAGTTAAGGAAGTCCTCTGCTAAATGTGCAGTAATTCTAGTTACCTGTGTATATGAACGATGACTTCAGGAAAGTAGAATTTAGTCTTGGTAGACAGATGCAAACAGACAATCACCAATCTTACAGCAGATGTATGTACACTAACCTATCTCTCTGAAGTCAGCATTGCCAAAATACCAGAGCAGGCAGCAGTCCACTGCAGCTCTGCTGCACTCCCCTAGTGACAAGAAACTCCTTGAAACAGATCGTTTGTATCACACAGGCTTTCAGGTGACTATCAGTGGAGGGAGAGAATTATTGAGGCAGCAGAGTCTGCATGTAATTGAGAGAGGGGCAGGATAGGCAAAGTGCCCAATAGCACCACTGTCTTAATTTAAATAAAGACACAAGAGAAAACCTGATGCTGTTCACTAAAATTTCTTCTTACATTGTGCTGGTTTTGCGGCCAGCATGGAATTCATTCAGTTACCAATCTGTCAGCAAGGTGTGTGCTTAGATGATTAAGAATGACCTGAACCAGCAACTCCCAAGTGTAGACAGAAGAGAGGTGTCCTGGTGGATGTTGCACAAGATCCAACAATCCTTTCTCCTTCATACATGATCTGTGGAAACTTACCTAACCACGCCCTTCCTTCCTAGATGCAGAAAAGGAAAAAAGAGTACAGGAAGTGTTACTTCTCAGCTATTTAAACAAATGCTCTGCCTCTATCAGGAACCAATTTTGACCCCTTCCAACTTCCTTAGTTACAAGAAGAACATCAAGCATGAATAGAAATTATTTCTGCTCAATTACTGTAATTCACAATCTTGCAAATAAACATGCTAAGAAACAAAGTGAGCGCCACTGTTCTGGCCCCCTCTAAAACCAAATCAGACAACAATGCATTTCCAAAGTCTATGTTTTAACTAGACCGCAGTCTGAAATACTTCGTCTTAAAATCAGGACTGAAATTCCACATTCTGTGCTAATAAGTGGAATGGGTGAAACATTCCAATATGAAAGCCATAAACATATGGAACTTCATGTCCAGAACGGACAAACTAAACATGTTATTTCTTTTTTGCAACTTAGCAGTCATACTCCTCAGAGATGCAGAGGACCACTCACTTAGTTTTCAAGCGCTGTTTTGGAAATGGCTTTTGTTGTTGTTGTTAAGCAAAATTTTTTTAAGCTGTCCATAGGTCTGTGAGACTTGCTTTTTCTGCAGAACCTTGTCCAATTTAAGAGTTAAACACTAACTTACACCTTCAAGAACACATTTTTAAAAAATCAGTGAGGTAAATAAAAGTTTCATGAAAAATATTTACTGTTGCTTCTGGGGAAAAAAAAAAAGAGAAAGAAAAACAAACTATCCAGCTTCCCCCTTGCCTTTTTGTTCACTCGAGTTACAATATTTGTGGTCAAAAACTCTAAACACATGCTACTATCCTCACTTATAAAAAAAAAAAATTTGTAGGTCCTGAAGAATAACAAGTTATAGACAAAAACCTTTCTGGTTTTGATTAACTGTCTGAACATACGAACTGGAACATTAACAAAAAAGACAGCCTTTGATACTTCTAAAACAGCAAACTGCCTATGGCAGAAACATCCAGCACAGTGGACAAGTTCGTTAGACCATAGGATTCATGTTTACTCTATAGGCCCAAATGCTCTTGGCTCTACAACTGGCACAGCACCAAAATTTAAGCGACCTGATCCCTTGTAACTAAAAATTACAGAGTAATTACAGAGTTACAAAGAATAACTAAAAATTCACAAGCAGTCAAAAATATAAACTAAAGGTACGTAGGATCACTGTTCACATTAAAACAAAGTGAAGAGGCGCCAGATAAGAAGGTATCAAGTTTTTCTGGAGTTTGGTATTTACCAGTATACAGAAATTATGTCTTCCCAGGGCCCCTTTCAGCAGAATTGGCAAAATGCATATGCCATAATGCATTGTGTACATATTTTATAACACATGCAGGTCTGCCAGCTTATGTTTTTTATGACCAGGACAGCCCTTCTGAGTAGAAATTTATTATACCACAATATATCCATCCCCTCCCATGATAAGACACCTGTCTTTATGATATAAAGGCTGTTTTTAATAACTGGCTTTAACTGGCCACTAAATGCTAGCTTTTATTATTTATCACACACAAAAAAATTTTCTTTGTGTTACAGAGCTGAAGTCAAGACAGTAACTAACACATTCCTTAGATAATGTAGTTTTCAGATAATTAGCCTCTTAACTGCTTATTCCATCTAAATAACTTTTATTATCCAGTTACAAAATACAAAGTCAAAACTCTTTCATTCCTAATTTGTTAGCATTTAAATATCAAAATAGAACACTACAGGCATGTTTACACATATCCACAATGCAACTATTCAAGTTTACTTATTAAGAGTATAAACAAAGCAAGCACCTTTTTCACAGCATTAAAATAAGATATCCTTAAGTTCTTTTGCATCCTCTTCCTGATCAGCAAGATTTATATTTGTATACTACATGTGCATAATAAACGGTTTTTACTATTTAACTACATGCACGAGCGCATGTGGAGAAAACCCCCTGAGCAAGGGAAATGCAAAGCTGCTCAGAGCATGAGGGAACTTGACAATGCATGGTCAAATCTTCATGACCATAAGAAAGCAACCCAGTTTGCTGGCTGAAGCAGCAGGCAGCCTCAAGTCAGACCCAAACTGGTATCCTGCACAAGCTCATTATCTCTGTATCATGCAGCAACAGTCTAGGGTTTTGTGTATAAAACCACAGCCTAATATTTGCTAAAGCACTCCAGGCTTACTGAGGGTCTTCTGCCCTCGAGAGAATGCCATCCTCAGCTATTTGTACGCAGGTAACAGTTTTCACGAGCAGCACAGATCTCCCTCTCTTGAAGAGCAAGATGTGTAATGTAGGGAGATGCTCAAGGTAAAATAGTCCATGCAATACCTATTTTTAAGAAGGCACAAGCAATGCATGCAGGAAGTACTACATTTATGCGACTGTCATCTCAAAATGAGACTTTAAATAAATAGAAAAGACTGCTGGCTGGGGAAGCCAGCTTAGAAGAAAATAATGCAGAATTACTCAACCAAGTTCTCCGAGAAAAAAAAAAAAAGCACAATTAAAAAAAAAAGTAATCGGTCAGAGCCAAATTGACTAAAGCTGTGAGCCCAAGGACAAAAAATATGATTATGATGAACAATAAGTTAATAAAAGAGTAAGAGGCAACACTGACAGACGATGAGCTTCAGATAGAATAGGCAAGATGCATTTTTACTAAAAAGATCTGATATCAAGTTAGTCAGCTCATTGCAACCAACACTAAATACTACCCAAAACAGTTTAGAGTTGTCATCCATCTTAGCCAGCTTGTAAACCCATGGCTCTGCGGTCTTTATTTCACCTTTATAATCTATGGTTCATTTAGTGCTAATCAAGCAGAACATCCCTCCCCACCTTCTCTTGGAAAAAAGGCATTAAAAAAAATCCCAGAATAGCCTCAAGGATGAGCACCTTGAGGCCCAGAAAAGACAAAACAACGAAGGGAAGTTCACCCAGTCACAAGTCCTAAATGAAAGGTTAACTCCAGATGCAAACAAAAGTTTTGTCCCAAAAGCTTGGGCATAAATACAGTTATATACTACATATCCACAAGAACAGCAAAGCACAACAGTATATTTTTCAGTCCCTGTTACTGCCAAAACCAGTGGAAAGGGTTTCTATAGTCCAATTCAAAAAAATATTAGTAACTCAAATTAACGTAGAGCAACAAAATCAAAAAACAATAGTTCACTCACTAGATAAAGACAACTTTTTTATAAATATGGTGTTCCGTAAAATGCCCTCTAAACAAACAAATTAATAATACAATTCGTTTTCTCCCTAAGCATCTTCTTAACTGTCATCTTCACACATCCACAGAACTATGCTCCACCATATCCATTTAAACTGTCAGCTTCAAATCAGGAACAATAATTCATGAATAAAAGTTTCTAGACAACCTTTCTCAATGATGTCAGAATTAAGAGGTAGTAACTAATACGACAACTCGCCTTCTTTCATATATGACAGAAGAAAATGGGACAGTGCAGAGGCATCAATCTCTCACAGTAAAACTTTTACATTGTCTCAAGACCTGCTCAGTTCAACAATATTACTTTAAATACAAAGTCACAAAAATGGAATCTGGACAAGAAAAAACATCACTTTTTTAGGGGTGTGTGTGAAACAGACAAAAACATAGAAGAAAACCCCCTAAAAGAAACAAAACCCTTAAAGTCAAGCCGATGGAAAAAAGGGCACTAGCCTCTTCTCACTTTCTGCCCTATATTTTGCAAGATTTATGAACTGAAGCAACAGGCTGCAGAAATGCAAACCCAGCAGGGAAGCAACTGGGGTGAATACTGTGAAAAAAGCAAAAAGGTTCCCTGCCTGGTGGAATAAGCTAAACTAAATTATCACAAGACTCTCTTCATTTGCACCACCATGGCCACAGAGAATATCAACAGTAATGACAATATGAGTAGACCAGGACCGTGTGAGTGAAACAGATCATCCCCATTAGTTTTGTTCTGGCACTACCTCTCTTCACTATACTTACAGCACACAACTATTCTACTCTGAGGGCTTCTGCACACATGAATTTACACAAACACTACCAGATTCGAGTGAGGGTTTTTTCCCTGAAAAACTTTATTTGTTAGCAGTTTTATCTAGAATTTATTAAACCAAACTCAAGTTATCACAGAATCTCAAAAAATGTACTCTTCCGCTAAATGGTGTTTGTCCACCTGTTTAAATTCATATGATGGGTCTTCAACTGTAAGGGACAAACCTTCACATGCAGACAAAATAAGAGCAAATCACTCCTCATCTCCCCTTAGTATGGCCTTCTTTCATAGTATACCTTTATGAGATTACTAATACTTAGAATTACTGTATTAATCGAGATCAGAAGAAATTAAGTCTTCTGAGAAAGTTACAAGTTGCTGAGAAAATTACAGATTACCTGTGAATTCCAAAACCATTGCCTACTTCCCAGTTCTCTGTAGGGCAAGCTGGCATACAGCTGGGCCCTGTAAGTGCGTGAAAGTGCAGTTGTTCCCGGTTATTTATGCTCTAGGGCAGGAACAAAGCAATCTGGGGCAACTCAACCTGGAGAAGTGCAGGACTCGCTAACAGGACAGATGGCATGCAAAACCGATACAAACATCGTGTTTCGCTAGGAAAGTTGGCACACGGCTATTTGGTAAAAATGAGAGGCAAAAAAAAAAAAAAAGGTACTAGAAAACTGGACTACTTATAATCCAGAAAAGTTGTTTATTTCATCCACATTTCCTCAACAAAATAGGAACTCGTCCTCTAAAAAAGGCTTGCGCAACATTTTAAAATGGAAGATAATAACGAATAAGGAAAACAAAAAAAAAAAAAAAGAAAATATAAAAAGCAGGATACTTTCTCCAGTGCTGCAAAATAAAGCCGCACTAGTTCCACCTCCCCCGCAAAGCGCGGCCGAGAAACAGCCACCGCTCGGCGGCTTTTTGATTCATCTGCGAACAATGGCAGCGCTCCCCCTCCGCAGCCGGCGGGAAGGGGCCGCTCTCCCCCCCGCA
>NW_008237919.1:11223000-11231163 GCF_000691975.1 Corvus brachyrhynchos | reverse complement strand
GGCCCGGGCCGGCCCTGCTCGGCCGGGCTGTTGTGCGCGAGGCAGTGAGGTCCATGTCGGCTCTACGGGGTGCGGGCTCGTGTTCCGCACTGCCTCGCTCCGAGGAAGGGAGCTTCCAGCAGTCAAAGCGCGCTGGGTGCTCAGTAGCCAAGGACCGTAATTATCGGCTGAAAAATGAGCGCCGTGCTACGTGTTAAAGCACGGGCGCGCGCTTGGCTCAGGAGCGCAGTAAGACGTGCGGAAAGGACACAAAACAGGCGCACGCCGAACTGCATTTAGCCAGGGCTCTCTACTGTGCTGCTGCAGAGCTCTCTTTTTAACATCACAAAGTGAAGATAATTAGTGTCAAATCAAGCGTTGTTCTTTTTTTCGGTGTTAGGTTTTTTGTTCGGTTGGTTTTTTTGTGCATTCAGAACTGTTAGGATTGCGCGACAGCTTCAAATTAACTTTGAATCAATGTTCTGTTACCCAGATCAATGTTTAAGCTCCAGGTGATTTTAGAAAACAACATCTCCTGGTACATAAAGCGCAGTGCACATAATGCTCTACGTAAAAGATTATGTTCTGCTTTGTGCATTATGTTCCACATCCAAAAATAAACCTGCTTTTTTTACTTTATCACAAGCTGACAATAAGAAGCTTGTGCTTCTTAGACTGAATTAAAATAATGTAAAAACATCACTGCAATGAATAAAAATGTTGTTATTATTAGCTTGACTCAAATTTCTTGTTTCATGACTGGGAGTACTTCACAGTGTGTGGATCAGCATCCAAAGTGTCCTGACTTCATATTGGGTCCTGGACTTGTGTGCAGATCATCCCTGTCTGTCTTGCAATCCCACACTGAAGTGCCCATGGAAAAGAAATATGAATAGACCAGAAAATAGCTAAAAAATCAGAGATCCAAAACGAGGGATATGTTGTGGACCACACCTGCTGACAGTCTAGATATATTTCAGGTATGGAGGTGGTTGGGTTGTTCCTGGGGTTCTTACCAAACTTGTGACATGATCAATTTATCAGCTGCAGAGATTGGGTCTTAATTCTGAAAGATAGAAATACTGTATTTAAGGGGTTTTTATTGGAGTTTCCTGATTAGAGAAACTAGCAGGTTGTGAACTCTTTGGTAAAGTTCAGAGCATCACCTGAAAAAAACATTTTAGAGGTGGTAGTTAGGAATAAACAAACAAGACATCTTAATTGAACTTTTAGTGTTGGTTGCAATTATGATTTGCAATACTATGTTTGATCAAAGGTTAAAAGTACATGTTCACATCTGTGAATGCACAAGTTGCTGGTGAATTAAATGAGTGATTGGTTTGGAAGGAAGATTCACTCTTCTGGATTTCTCACAGTTCATACAGGTACTGTTAAAGTATTAAGATCTAATTGGGTTTACATACTTGCTTAATGGTGATTTAGTAACTAGTCTTCTAGAGAATAAAATGAAGCACTGTGACAGTTACCACTTCTGGCCATGCTAAATAAAGTTACTGAAATCAAGAAAACCTAAGCCTTGCTATCCCAATGATCAGATAAAAAATCACAGCAGGCAGTAGGTCGTGTGCTGTTCAATGTTTTACATGCGTCTGAGTATTATCCATAGATAGTTTAAAAGGGCAAAGAAATGAAGTATGAATGAAAAAGTCAGCATCATCACCTCAGAAACCACCGCAGGGATTACCACTAGCCTTTGAAGGACCCCATCCAGGGCCTTTGAAGAGGCGGGAAAAGACATCAGTCTCTGCTTTCCTCTTTACGATAGTGAAGGATGATCAGTGAAGACCCTGGACTCCCCTATGCTGTGTTTCATGCTCAGGGGGCTTTTCCACTTTGGAACCTTTCTAAACAGTTTGACTTGCTAGATTTATTGTCCACAGTCATTTACAGAATAGGTTATGATAATTTTTATTCTTGTATGCATATTACTAAGCAAATTCTGTAGGCAGAATTTAGGAGACTAAATATTAAGCAAGCTGTTCTATTTATTTTCTGTTGTATTTTTGTTCTTTTCATGGGTAGACTTACTAAATATATCTTCCTCTTCCTTGTGGTCATCAATAGCTTCTTTGTGAATTACTGTGTCTCAGTGAAGCAACTTCAGAGTTGATCCACTCCAGTGAAACTGTTAATGCTTTATTTATTGTAGACATTAAAATTATTTAGACAAAATGTTGCCTTCCTTCACCCAATAAAATTCAGAAGGCTGAGGTGAAGCAGGGGTTGAAACAGCAGTGTGATCATGAGAGAAAGAATTCTTGGCAGTACAACATCGTCTTGGAGAAGTGTCCTCATAAGTTTTGTTGGGGCAGCAAGAGCCACTGCTCATAAAATGCACACCTTTGAAACCTATAGCCCACCACGGGAACAAATGGCAGCAGGCGAACTGGTGCCTTCCATCAGTTCTTATTTCACACCATGGGATGTTCCGTCATTTGAAGACAACAGCTGGAGCTCCCTTGATACCAAAAGAACGGGGGGAAAGGGACTGTAGCAGTTCTGCATAAGAAGGTAGCCTACAAGTCCCTGTTTCTCATGGATACACAAAAACCTCTTTATTTGTATATTGTTCCTTTGGTCTCTTGTGCTGTTAATGATGCAAATTCAGGTATAATCCTCATTTTGAACACAAAAGCAGCAGCTGGTTCTCTGAGAACCTTGTTAGCCAACACATACACTGTTAGCCAACACATACCTTGTTAGCCAACAGAACTCTCCATATCTTCATCTTCAAAGCATTTCAGACCATTTTCTACTAGGATGTTCCTGCTGCAAGACAAAGGGGAGGAGAGCTCTTTTCCCTCCCCTTTGTATTGTATGTGATTACCTCAAAATACATTTAAATATATTACTTTAGTTAAGAGTGGCAGAACCAGTTTCAATATAATAGTATTTTCAAACATTAACCTATTTCTGCTAATACCAACATGGCAAACATATATATTCATATTTTTAAAAATAAATGTATGTAGAATTTGCCTGAGGGATCGAGACTGAGAATGGTGCAGGAACTTTCAAAGGGACTTTTATTTCAATATCAGTATAAACTGTTCAGGCAGTAATGTTATAGAAAACAAAGTGAAAAGATAAGATACGAAAAAGTGCTGTGTTAATCAGGATAATACTCAAAATCAGAAGAGGCATCAGCTTAGTTGAGAACTGCAGTGTGTGTTTTGTTATATAAACTTACGTCCTAGCTATGTCAGTCCAACTGCATTGAATATGTTTTGTTTCTTTATTTGTAGTCCTGAAGGCTTTGATCTCTCCAAATCCTCTTCCAGCCACTCTGCAGGCCCTTTTACTGTTTTTCACACAGTAAAATAATCCAAATGGTCAAGTCTGTACACCCTAATCTGTAAGAAATTGTCTTTTCCACTGAAATGCCTTAGTTTATAAAATTCCACAGACAAGAAGTGAGAAAAAATGTTATATTCAAAATGAGATGACAAATAGGCACAAATCTGCATAATTGCTTTCAGAGGCCAAAATTTCAGGTTTTGTTAACTCTTGTGTAACTGCAGGCTGACATGAAAAGAGACATTTGTTTTCCCAACAAAGGCAGCAACAGCCTGTGCTGGGAAAGAGGGAATATTACCTCATCTTTTGGTTGTGGCTCAGAGTTAGATTGGATTAAGTGTAATATAAAACTGCATCCAAAGGACATCTACAAGAGCTCCTACTGTCATACCTATTGTAGGAAAATAGTTGGCACTATTCATTGCTTGCTCAGAGCTGTCTTTTTATAGGTATTCAATTGTTTTGAGCTTGTACATGTGAGCATTGTGTTCCATCTTTTTCCCCCCCATATAACTGCCTGTCATTCTGCTGATTCTCTTGGTTCAACTGTTCATTCTCAGGTTGAAAATTATGGCTAATCAGGATATGATTTGCAAATGGCATGCATATTCTAACCCTCAAGGCAGAAAAGTGTATTAGAGAAGGCAACTATAGTACAAAAGGTGGTACTAAATTCCATCACCCCCTTTGAATCCACTTTCATATAAACTGCTAGTCAGAGGGCTCAGTTACCTTCAGAAAAAGTATGAAATTGAATTTCCAGCTTTATATAATATCCTATTTTTTGATAGCTTCCCTTTCCCTTGTTTAAAAACCTGTCTCCAAAATTTCATTTTTTTCCTGAAGATCGTCACTAATCTATTTTTTGCAATACCTTTCTGCCGTTCAACTCCTCTTCTAAATTGACTGAAACCTCCCAAACTTGTTAACTGCATTAAAAAGGTCTTTCTCTGAATGGGCTATATACATATACAAATTAAGGAACAGCACTATGAAGATCACTTTAAGATGTTCTTTAATATTTCAAAGAATTTCAGCTCAGGGATAACTTTGTTACATAGTTTCTGTTTACTTCTGATACCAGGAGTCACTCTGAACTTGGATAAAGTCTTCACTGCTCACTCATGCATTGTGCATGCCTTAGCGCATTGAGCACAGGCTGGCACAACTCTGTTCTCCAGGCTTCCTCTTTTGCAAGCTCAGCTATTTAGAGATACAGTTTCAGAGAAGAGAAGCCTGGCTCTGTAGTATTCAGGTTTGTTTTTTTTTTTTTAAACTTGAACACTTCCAGATTTCAGGAGGGGAAGTATCTATCATGACTGTGTTATAAATAAGCAGAGTTAGTCTGGCACTGGAAAGCAATGTATCCTATTCAAAGAGCACGCCAACCTTCTCACTCTGGCCCTCATCCACGTCTCTGCAGCTCTGCTGAGCGATGTTCACGTGAGCACTTAGCAAGGGTCAGAGGGGACATGCCCCTGCCTGTGCCCTCTGTGAGCTCATCACTCCTGCTACAGGGATGGTATAGCAACCCCCCAACCCCTGTCCCACTGCTGGAGTTGCACCAGAAAAGCTGAGTGTCTCATTTGTATCACCAAGATTTTGAGGAGAGGCTGTCCCATTTGTACCACTGACAGTTTCAGGAGTGGCTGTGCTGGGGTACAGCAGGCAGGTGCAGCGGGATGGGCTGTGCCAGGCACCTTTGCAGAAGTGCTATAGGGAATGGGGATCACTCTCATCTGCAGCTTTCACAGGGGCCATCCTGGCTGCAGAGACAGCAGAGAGGAACGAAGGTTCAGGTTTTGCTTCCAACAATCCCTAAGAGTACCAGGGACATGAGGCTGCACAGATAGCTAGGGGGTTTGGTCTTGAGGATACCGCAGAATAAATAACCATTGTAAGCCCCATGGCAGCTTCTTGCTGCCCTGCAATTCAGGGACTCACCCCAGAGGAGGAGCCATCAACTGCTGCCCACACCATAAAACAATTATGTGTGCACTGATTACACTTGTTACAGGACAGAGGTTTAGATTTAAGCACTGCAAAGGGAAGCAAATAAGCAGAATAAGAACTGATGAAAGCCATGTGCATGGTTGAGCTGATACCACCAGGCTTACTGTCAGAATACTTGTATGTCATACAGCCAAGTTATGGGTTTCAAGGCCACTCTCAAGGACTGCTTCAGCATTGTTTTCATGGGTCTAAATAGAACACCCTTTTGCTGTTAACAGCTTAGTGGTAGAAAAATATTCCTTATTCTCAACAAGATTATTTCTTTAGGAATTTAAAGGGTATCTTAGGAAAAAAAAATTTACATATGCAATAATTAACTTCTGGCATAGAAGGCCTCATTCTGAATTAGCCCAAATTCATTTTGAATTACAGAAAATGCACAAAACACTCATAAATATTTAGCACTTTTCCAGCACTTTAAATCTGAATTTATTATATCATTTACAAATGCTATGATATATTCATTAACTCTCTGTCTGTAAGTTAGGTAAGAGTACCATGATATTTATTGTAATCAAAAGGAGACATTTGAGCTCAAATTTCTAAGAGCACCTCTTGAATTTGTCAGAATCGGACGTCTAAAATGCCAGTCATTGCAGTATCAGCAGTAGTCAGTAAACACTGGTGAAATTTAGCATCTTTATGTACTTGAGTTGCTCAAAGTGAATAGACATTTTAAAAAACATTGATTTTCTCTTCCTGCAGGTGTGAGGTCACAAGATATCATTACTAAAGAAAAAGTACGAACTAGGAAATTTCAGAAACAGTATAATAACACCTCAATCAATGAAAACAATAATAAAAAAATGTATTTTGACTAATTTAAAATGCAAGTAACTAAATATAAACTCCTGATTTGTGCTTGGAATCCATTTGGGATAACTGAAGAGAAGCAAACTAGGAGAGCAGTTGTGAATGTATTAGAAGAAAGATTTCATCCTAGTATTAATCTGATACTTTAATGCAAGAGGAAAAAAAACAGTACCTATAACTGTAATTTTGTTATATATATATGTCTTTATTCCTTGTCTCTATTTTCAATTATATTGTGAACTGAGCACATGCATATTAGGAGCAATGAAGAATTTCACTGACAAAAATAAAAGAAATTGTATCTGTGTTTCAGGTAGGAGTTATATCTCTGTCAGACATTTTGCATTGAATTAAAAATCAGACATGAAAGAATAAATAAAAAAAAGGAGAAAGAAAAGCAAGAGAGATCAGAAAATGTGGGGTTTGTCAGCCAGATATAAAATGGCTCTAATGGCTGTTTCTATGGCAACTAAAAATGAATAGCTCTTAAGAAAAACTCAGTATTTTTTTTTTAGCAGAGACAGTAAGGTTGCTGTCTACTGCCACATATTCCAAATAATATTCTCTGCCCCAAGGTTGAACATGTGAAGATTCAGTATCACCACCATATAATTTTGCACAGATGAAGTGCAACAACTTTTAGTTGACAGGATTGAGTCCATGATAGAGATTCTGTTGCTCTGTCCTGAGCAGTAAACCAGAGCCCTGGTTTACTGAAACTAAGTGATTCATTCTCTGAACTGATGCCCACCAGTGCTCACACATCTTTTCTTTCACCCAAAGCCAACTCAGCAGTTTTAAACTCCTTTGAATTACATACCCTTTCTTTAAGATAAGTTTATTACACATCTTTGCTACAAGATTCACAGCATCCTTCCAAGAGCAGCTGACGTCCTCCAAGCGCTCAAGTGGAGACTGCCACTGGAGGAAGGGGAACTGGCCTTCTGCAGCCCTTCTCCTTCTGCCTGCACCTTCCCTGTGTGCCTTGACTGGCTCATGATACAATTTAACCCTGAATACCCCTGACTGGGTAGGACCGGTAAGACTTTGTTAATTCTGGGTCCCTCTATCCTATCATCAGTGCTCTCCCTGCCCATGTTATCACAGTGTGCAACACATGCTCACTGTTTCATGCAATAAAAGAACCTCTCCTGGTAAGCTGCAACATGGTCATCCCATTCTTTCAGAATCTTTGAACTGAGGAAAAGCAGACAAAAGAACATTTATGACTTGGGGCCACAATGGTACTCTGTGTGAACAGTGTAAGACCAAGGGCCGGGGGTTTGTGGAGAGGAAGGAGACATTCCCTGGAGGTGACCAGCTGTAAAGAAAGTAGCTGCAAATCCCTCTGCAGTGCTTGGCATTCCCTTAATTAGCAGTAAAGTCCTAACTTGTGTAGACCACGGTGAACTGGGTCACAGCAGTGATCTGATTCAAAATGGCAAAAAGAATAAAACTGACATGAGGCTTTAGGATCCTTTGTGTGAGTAGGTGGGAGTGGTGGGGGCTGCACACACAAGGGTCTGGTAAGGGCAGGGTGACTTCTTTCAGTGGTGATTCTGGTTTATGCCAGTTCCAAACAACTGTGAAAATGAAGCCATGCTTAGCACCTTAGCTTGTCTTTTTCGTTGAAGTTTTGTTGGGTTTTTTTCCTCCCACAAGTTCTGGTGCTATAGCCATTGAAAAATTGTTTTTCTTTTTTCTTCAGGTATATATGTGCTATAAGTTGAACAGAGGACTTTCAAATAGGAGTGCCTTCAAGCAGTAACATATTTCACACCAGCTTACTAAAACTCAACCAGCTGATACGGAATGAAATCCTTAGGAAGTCCCATCTGAGACACAACCAACTTGAATCAGTCTTTATATGAGATGACCTCTCAGTGAACTACAGTATCATATGTTTTTTAAGGTCTGTTTTCCATTGCTCAATAAAACTTCCAACAGGGGAATCATTCACAATACAAGCAAAAAGGAGCAGGATGTACAATGCAATTCACTGGAAAGAGGGAATTAACCAGCTGTAAATCTCTGCAGCCT
>NW_008237919.1:11191977-11222983 GCF_000691975.1 Corvus brachyrhynchos | reverse complement strand
TGAAAAAGTAGAGAGCAAAGAGAAGGGAGCCTCATCTGTCTAAGACACAAAGCAGTATAGTCTTGCATTAAATTTGATGTTTGGTAATGCAACCAGGTGCATTTTGGATGTGAATTCTCCTGACTTTACTTGGAAGCAAAAGTGTTGAGAAAAATATGAAATACTATTTGGCTGCAGGTTCAGTAAGTTAGTGGATGTGGTCTGGAATATAAACAGAAATCATACACTACAGAAGCTTACTCACTTTTCAGGGTCATGGTTTCTTTCTTTGCATCTAGAAAACTAAAGCCTGATACAGAAATAGTAGCTCCTTTTACTTCATTCTGGTACATGATATATGTACACGTTTGCATAAGAGAGTCTCTGGAACATAATTACCTCTGGTGTAACAAACATGTAGAAAAATGAGATGATTGCATATCATTGATTACTCTGCAGGGCTGTCCAGACTTACAGCAACATGGGCAGCAAAATTGTGAGCTGTGTTGTCAACTGCACCTGTCCTAAGAGCTGGTTATGTCCCAGTCATTATACCAACATACCTGAAAAATCTCTGAAGACTACTCCATCAGTCTTTACCTTGCTTGAATCAGGGGAACTATCTCTGACTACCATCTGTCCTTTCAGGGTGTTCCAGTTCTCTACATTTAAATGACAAGGTTTCCATGCCCAGTTCTGCCTTTCAGATTGCAATGTTAATGTACTGTGATATTTAACGTGTGCTCATTGTACTGGTACTTTGGGATTTCTGTATATGGAAATCAACAACTTTGCATCCATGCTCTGACAGATGGGCACAAAATTCAATTCTGTGGCATCTCTTTTGGGAGGGAGGTACTTAAGATTAGCAGAAAATACATTCAATAGAGCAGAGTACAGAAAAAAGCCTTCTGTTTGGCCATCCTGAACTCTGAAGCAAGATTTATACACCCTCAAAAAGTCTTCATTGTAGTTTATATGTCTGTCTGATTTCCTAAAATGGTATTCTGACTTTGCTGTTTTAACTCTGAATGTCCTTCCATTTTTATTCATATATGATGTGATTTTGAGTGCTTGTAAACTCATAGATTGATTTGACTACAGTTACAGTGGAATTGCAAAACAAGCTCAGGAGAGGGAAATTTTAGAATAGATCTGGAGTCTCTGTGCCTATTACTACAGTAGATGGCACTGTAACTTAAGTCAAATGACTAAGTCAGCTGGACTGGGGATCTCACAAACATCTAAATAGTATCTTTGAGCAATTTTAAAGAACACTCCAACAAGGAGTAAGCATCAGGCTTTTGGCATGCATCTGTGTTGTGGCTGAATTCTGGTTTTAGATTTTTCAGGTCAAATTGTTTTCTTAGGAAAACTCTGAATCATGTATTTACATAGTAGTTTTTCCATCCGCTTGCATTTCTCAACTCAGAGAGTTTTTTTGTTACTTTTAATATTTCACCTGAAAACACATGCGTCTTTTCTTCATTAATTTCTGTTACAATTTTGGGCTGTTATCAGCAACATACAACATAATGATCTAAACTTGCTATCTTCTTATTACTAACTGAAACAATCATGTCTTGCTGTAAATCGGGAGGATCACATCCTGGAAATATACTGCAAGCACTTGGTATTTACATATTAATATGACTTATCTGAGCTAGAATTGTACCTGACTCTATATCCCTAATACTGGAGCACCCCAAAAGTAGTTACTGATTGTGCTCTCATAATATCCCAGGAGGTAGGATAGCAATGTTGTTCACATTTCTAAATAGAAAATCAAAGAGGAGAGAGACCAAATAACTTCACCTTGTTCACAAAGGGACTGTGTTAGAATGGAGGCTTGCATTATATGTGAAATATATCTTTATCTCAGATATACCTGCATATCCCATTTGAAGAAAACAGTTCACATTCCTCTACACTATTATTTAGGTTGTTCTGGTGTTTTACAGAATGAAGACTCAGTCTAAAGTGATTCTTGCTGTTAAGCCATATATACTTTGGAAAAGGCCCTCAATATTGGATATCCAAATTAAAGATGGTTAGACAAACCTCAGGCATTTGCAACTGTTACTAAACCTCTTTCTTGTTACTGAACTTCTTTCTGGTGTATTGAGAAAAATCATAGAGCTGTAAATAAATCAATTCTCTGGCTTGATACTATATTTAAAAGACAAGCTAAATCTCTCCAAGGGGCAGAGGAAGAATTCCACAAGAAAGCATAAGAGATGTAAATCTTCCCATGATGTATCATTTTATTGTCCAATGTACACTGAAATACAGCTGTGGCAGCTACTGCATTCCATCAGGGTCATTACTTTCTTCAAGATAATTTTAGTTATGTATGGACCTTTATTTCTTCAGTAACACACAGCCAAGATAAAACCAGATCTTGAGGTGTAAGTTTTTTTCTTAGTGTTCAAAAAGAAGTGCAGAAAGGACTGTAGTATTTTTTACTGTATTTTTTACTCTTATTGGCGTCTGTATGTCTGTGTTCATCAAACCAATTATGCTGCTGGTAGTACTTCCTACAATGCAAAGACGTGTTTTTTTCTAGTATAACAAAACAAATTTTAAGACAACAACAGTGAAATCTGAAAGTCAGGGAGAGCAAGATATTTCTGCCTTAGGAATACTATTAATTTGGCAAAAGTTTCACAAAGCCTTTCCAAAAGCTAAACCATCTGTGATTCATTTGCACTAGGGTACACTAGATTGCCAGAGTGAAAGCAGAGAGCACAGTTCCATGCAAACAAGGAAAATCCTCAGAACTGTTTTTCATAATGTATTTTTTTTATAAGACTGCATTATTTTTTCTTACCTTGACACATAAACAACCATGTAGGAAACCTCAAATGAGCAACGATTCAAGGCGTAATTTGACACAGTAAACAACTGGGCTTGGGTAAGATAAATAGTTGAAACAGTAAAAGAGTGAATCTAGGTAAGTGCAAACTGCAGGCATGACTTTTATTCCAAAAAGAGCAGTCACCAGGGACTATTTTCAAATAAAAAATTGCAATGAAAATTTTGAAGGAAAATATGTCCACCATAGTTTCACAGCTGTCATATACTTCATATTTAAACTGTTTGCATAATTATTAGTAATAAGCTTCTAAGCAAGATTCCCTGAGTTAACCTTCAGAGGAACCTTACTCACTCCATTTACAGGGGGCTCCTGACTCAGGTGCCTTAATTCAAACAGTGTGAATGTTCTTCTTGGGCTGCTATAATTTTTAAAACATATTTCACTGAAACATTACATATGTAACTTGCTTATCAGAGGATACAGTTACGTCATTAAACTACGAATATGAAATAAAAGTATAAAACTTAGATCCAGGGTACTGCTTTAAGCATTAAACTACGAATATGAAATAAAAGTATAAAAATTCTTAGATCCAGGGTACTGCTTTAACGAATATGACTCCGAACATTCATAGTTTACTATAAGCCATTTCTATATTGTCTCGGTTTTGAAAGACAGGTGTCTGCTAAGGAAGGCAGAGGCCCCCCTTGAAGTGGCAGATATAACCCCTTTTCCCTCCAAGTTATTATATTTTGAAATCAAGGGCCTTTAGGCAAAGATGTGGGAAATAGGAATAACAGTTCTTTACTCTATATATATATGTATATAACCAGTCAAACAAAACAACAACAACAATGGCAGTAACAGCAATCACAAACCCAGTGCCAGCCTTCTCGGCTGTCGGGCCCTTTCCCCTCGGGTGCAGTTCCGCTCGCAGCAAAAGGCTTCACAACCCCCGGGCCAGCCGATCCCGGACTCTCAGGAATAGCAGGCTGGAACGGCAGGCTGGAACGGCAGGCTAGAGCGGCAGGCACAAACACAGAGCCCAGGTGGCAGACGAGATGTATCCAAAAAGGGAACCCCCCGGAGGTCCAGGCAGGCAGGGTGAGCACGACTACAACGCAGCGAAAGCTCGAAGCAGCAGTGGGGCAGGGCAGCCACAGCCCAGCCTCCAGCAGGGCAGGGAAAGCGGCTTTTGGGGTCCCGGCGTTGCTTCCAGCAGAAAGAAAGAATGGCCAAAAAGAAAGAAGCAGCAGCTCCTTTCTCTGCAGCTTCTCTCTCCGGACGCTCCGAGCGAACTGACCCCACACCCAGGTGTAGACAAAGGAGTAGCCAGGCCCGCCCCACTCCCCTTTTTGTCTTTCTTAAGTACAGCTATTTGTCCCCTAGCAACATGCATATGGGAGAAAATTCCTTTAACAGGAAAAAAAACTAAGACTAAACTAAAACCCCAACATACATATAATTGAAAAAATAATCTTGAAAATATATTTTATAATAGTATTTATATTAATTTTATAGCCAGAATTGCTGTTTTCACCTGACCATAACAGATTTACAAACTAAAACAAGCTTGCTATGTATATACTCAATCTCTGTTTGATTCTACTGTGCCGGAATTTATATAAAGCTCTTTATTTCTTCTACAAGTCCTGCAAGGTTATGAAAAGACTTGAAAAAAATTCTTCAGTACCACCTCCACATGGGTAGGCAGTGTAGCTCTCTGCTTTTGACCCCCTGAAGATTCTGGGATGACTCAGACTAACAATTCTGCTTATGGGAAAGTTCATTTAAAATTGCTTATGTAATTTTTTAAAACACATTATTTGCACATAGCCTTTCTAGCCCCTCAAAACTTGCATTACATTGCAGTTTTGAATCGCCCCAAACCGGGCCAAGAGACACTTCTGAGACAAAGTCCAAGAAGCGCGTATTTGCTTCATTCAGCGCACCGGTGCGCGGGGGATCGCTCCTCCTGCCACGCGCACGCCAGGCACACAGCACATTACAACACATGGGTACATCTTATGCATATTCATCGTCTTCCTTAGAAAAGGTGTTGTTATGCAAACCATTTCTGAGAACCCGTTATTACCATTAGCAGGCGCGGAGCGCGGGCGCAGGGCTCCCTGGTGGTCGCGCTGAGGAAGGCTCGGTGGTCCTTTCGATGAAGGCTGCATCTTCTTCCTCGCTTTGCGCTTTCCACCTTTCTCCTCTAGGCATGCGCAGTCTCTTGTTAGCGGTTTCAGCCGTTTGTTCACTGGTTTTAGTAAGCTTTGTCCCTCATTTTTTGTGAGCTTTGTTCCCTATCTCTTGCCAAGTTATTTGCTAAATTCTACATTGCTTACAATGCATCTTATTCTTGCCCAAGTATGCCCAAGTACAATGATTTTAACCCTTTCAGTTTACTTCATAAAAAAGAAACTCATGAAGAGGGTGCCTATCCCTGATCCTTACTTGTTTCTTCAGTTTTCTCTTCATCTGAGGCTGGAAAAATTTTGTCCTTAATACTTCTTCTGTGGGAATAGAACACCTATACAAAACTGGTATAAAATGGAAGCCTTATGTTTTAAAATGTTTTCTAAGAGCTGAATTTGTGTACTGAGCTGCTGTACCCTCTGACTCAGTTTTAATCTGACAATAAATGAAATTTTTTGCCTACATAATCAGGGCAACGTGGCCCATAGATCAAAACGAAAATTGTTCTACTTCCTATTATGAGGAACAAACACATTTTCATACACAGTCAAAGATGTTTCTTAATCTAGATTTTTTTTTTTAAGTAGAAGAAAGTCTAAATGTTTTGTATTGCATTTAGTGCACTTACCATAAATAGTAATTTTATAATAATTGTTTAATTTCACATATTACCTGATACGTGACCATATTGACCATGACTGACATGGGAGTTACCAGCATTTTTTGTCAATTTTTCTTTAATTTTTATGGGAAATTAATCATTTAAGTACTCAGTAGCTTACTGTTTTCTTGTAGGCATGCTAATATTACACCTGCTATGATGAATTTAACAGCCATAAGCCAAATGAAGCACATTCACTTAACAGAAAAGCTTAAGAAATGAGGAAGATTTCAATCTGACACTTTCACTTGGAGATGGCAGTAATGGGCAATCACATGGGGGTTTTGTATTTGTAATGCTTGGTGCTGTGCCAAAGCTATCAGAGTTTTCAACTGTTTTTTTACCCAACTTCAAAAGCATCTCCCAAGTCCTCAGCAAACTCTTTAGCCTTAATTGAAAACAACTCCTTGCCTATATTTGCTGAAAGGAGAGAAAACGTCAAAATATTTACCTTAGAAACAAAATATTGGATCAACTGTGTACTGTAGATAATTTGTTGGGACAACAGGAAACTTGGCTGGAAAAGGGGGATGATTATGTAAAAAAGACTTATGACTTACACAGTTCTCTGCACTGGAGTCAAATCTCCAAATAAATGAACGTTTCTTCAGGTTCTATCTTATACTGTGTCATTTTAGTGATATGTGGATGAAGGTGGGAGGAACATCAGGGAGAAATATCCTCAAGAAACAGCAGACCTTTCTGTTTGCTTTCAGATATTTTAGGTAATGCTTTACCAACATAAAAAATAGGTGTGAGCTTTTAATTATTAGTTTGACCTCAGAACAGGCTAAGCATGAGGTAAGGAGATAGGGAATCTAAAAAACTCCTAGAAACTAATATAAGCGTTCTGGTGGTTTAGCAGCAGCTTTTGGAACTCATGCAAACCTCAGGAAGCAAAAGAGCTTCTTGATGAGATGATAGACACAAATGGTTGATTAAATCTAACAAGGGAATAAAAAGGCCACTTCTGCAGGAGACAGGCGATACCTCTCCCAGTTAAAGCACAGTGCTTGAGCTTCTTAAATGAGCTTTTGTTGTGTTCATGCTCACAAGGGGAATGCTTAATGTGGATAGTCTTTCTAATCACTGTGCAATCTGAAAGTTTATTTTTTATGGAAAGGGCACTGCAAAAGCTCTTGAGAGAGAGGATGAAAAGGGTGTGAACTCTGAGTAGCTGTAAACTGAGGGGATAGAAAAATCCTGTCCTTGTAGGGCAGTGGAAAGGAACAGAAGAAGGAAGGAATGTTAACCTGAGAACAATGGGTAATACAGCAAACATGTTACAAGAGGCATGGAATGCTTTGTAAGGGAATCAGTGAGTTATATGCTGTGTCTACGGCCAGCAGCAGAGACTCTGAGGACAGCAACGAAGGGTATTGAACTGAGGGAAGATATCACCAGATGTTTTTTATCTTCTCTTGCATTCATCATTCTTTTGTCTGTTCTGATTTACCTTTGGTTTATAGCCTGTACTTCTACCCTTCTGTGTGTGAACAGGTACACCTCTACTCTAAGAGCATTCTTAGTCCTACATAGTGGGAGCTTGCAATTATGGTAACTGGAGAGACTGAAATGTTTTCCCTATGCATTCCAGGGTGGTCAGGGAGGAAAGATAACTTTAATGTGTATTTTAAAAAGTATTTTGTAAAAATATTTAAGCTCTCTGCATTGTTAGTTGGAATAGTTAAAATTAATACTGTAACTTCAAGGAAAACAAGGATATTGTAAGGATTTCATTGATTTACACAACCAAGACTTAAAATGTAGCAGTGTGTAGATTATTTAATATTTATCCCCAAAGCCACTGAAAAAAATATTTTATGCCTCTCTAACTATCCACTACATAGTCCTAGAATCCCAGGATTACCCAATAACTGAAACTGGAAGAGATGTCAGGAAATCTGCAGCCCAGGGGCTGCTCTGAGCAGCGTCAGCCATGAGTTCATAAAAGGTTACTCAGGGCTATTCCATTGGGTCTTGAAAACTTCCAAATATGGATGCTGCCCAGCATCTCTGGAAAATCTGTTCTGTTCTTTGACTTCCCTCAATGTGAAAAATGTGTCTGCATATATTGATGTGTATGGAGTTTGTGAGGCAGTGTTTTGGTAGCAAAGGGGATACAGGGGTAATTTTTTTAAGGAACTGCCAGAAGCTTCCCCTATGTCCAACAGAGCCAATGCCAGACCACTCCAGGATGGACCCACTGCTGGCCAAGGCTGAGCCCATCAGTGAGAGCACCTTTGACATAATGTGTTTATGGAGGAGAAAGAAGTAACTGCACAGGAGCAATTGCAGTCAGAGCAGAGGAGTCAGAATACATGAGAGAAACAGATCTGCACACACCAAGGTCAGAGAAGGAGGGGCAGGAGGTGCTCCAGGCAATGGAGCAGAGATTCCCCTGCAGCCCATGGTGCAGCCCACAGTGAGGCAGCTGTGCCCCTGCAGCCCATGGAGGGCCATGGTGGAGCAGAGATCCACCTGCAGCCTGTGGAAGACCCCACACTGGAGCAGGTAGATGCCCAAAGGAGGCTATGAGCCGGTGGGAATCCCATGCTAGCGCAGGGTCCTGGCAGGACCTGTGGCCCTGTGTGGGACCCATGATGGAGCAGTTTGATCCTGAAGGAGCCACCCTGGTGCAATTCACAAAGAACTGCAGCCTGTGGGAAGGGCCAATGGTAGAGAATTTCATGGAGGAATGTCTCCTGTGTGAGGGACCCTGTGTTGGAGCAGGGGAAGAGTGTGAGGAGTTGTCCTCCTGAGGAGTAAGGATAAATAAAACCAGCATGTGATGAACTGACCACAACCCCCATTCGCCATCTCCCTGCACTTCTGGTGTGGAGGAGGCAAAAAATTGGGGGTGAATTCGAGCCCTGGAGGAAGGGAGGATTTGGGGAAAGGTGTTTTAAGATTTAGTTTTTGTTTCTCATTATCCTGCTCTGATTTGATTGGTAATATATTTAATTAATTTCCCAAAGTTATGTCTGTTTTGCCTGTGACAGTAATGGGCCAGTCATCTCTCCCTTATCTCTACCCAAGAGCCTGAGGAGGGAAGTGATGGAGCAGCTTCAGTGGGCACCTGGCTTCTAGCCAGGGTCAACCCACCACATGGTGTATGCCAGTGAGCCAGTATTGTTTTCAGGAAGATGTACAGGTCTGAAGCATACAAGGCTTCATGTTGATAATTCAAAATATTCATACCAGCATTCCTGTTATGTCTTTTAGCTGTTCTGTATGTGTATAAGTATACATACGTACGGAAAGATGCAGAGAAGGCAGAGGACTGCTGATTAAACAGAGTGCCTCAAAAATGTCCAGCTGGCTAACACTCAAACCAGATTAATGTCTAAAAAAGGCTATAATCTGTAGATTCAGGTGAGTATTCTATGATATGTAATACAAGAAACATCTGTGGCTCTGGCCAGCTTCTCATGAAAGGAAGTTCTGATTACAAAGCTGTCATAGCAGTCTAATGCTAATCTTTATACTTAATGGAAATTTCAAGGAGAGGAGAACACTGAACGGTTCTCACCCTCTGGAGCTGGGAAGTGATGTGAATCACAACCCTTCAAAACCCCAGAGACCCCAGAACGTGATGATTCATGAGAGTAGTTTAAAAATAGTGAAAGTTCTTTTTGTTGGTATGCTAGTTTAAAACCATATAGTTTGCATTTTCTGGCTACATAGGCCTGAAATCTATTGAGAAATGCAACTACTTAAAAAGCATATAAATAGCAACTGCGGCCATTGTATAATCCCATAAAACTACGAACTTGGCTTTATACTGATGAACAGAGTTTTGGCACTGTAAAAGGGCCCTGGTAAGAGTCAGACTCAGGAGTTCTAGTCCTCCCAGATCAGTACCTTCTACAGAAGGATGATAATTAAACCCACGAAAGCTAAGGCATAAGTAAGTTCCTGCTTTTTATTAACAACAATCCCAGGTGAGAATAAAGCTGATGATTTCTTCTGAAACACTGAATTCCTGATCCTGCTCTACAGATCATCCCTTTTCCATAAGTCATGTAAAGGGGCCAGCATTAGAAGATGGGTGGGTCTGACATGGACAGTCTTCTGCAGGCTGCCCTGCGCACCCTGAGAGCTTGCCTGACATCAGTGCTCTGTGCTGCAACTCTACTCTGTCCTTGAAATGCCCTTTGCACTGTGATTTGGTGGGGTTACTGGAAAACAGTCCTACAGCTGTTTTCCTGAGTGCCTGTCTGTGCTCCAGAAACCATCTCAGTTGCAGAGTATTTAGGTCTCTTCCAAAATACTTTTCTTTTTTTTTTCAGGGTGTAAAGGTTTTAGGGTGCCAGTGAAGATCTTGTGACAAAGCAAATCCTAATATCCTTCTTCAGATACCTTTTAGATTTGAGTCAGTCAAAACTCCCACTGACTTCACTGAGCCATTTGAGAATTGGCCCTAGGACATTAGCACATTGCAATCAGCTATGAAAGCAGCAACAGAACTGAATCCCATAGAGAAACATCAGAGTAACATACATTATTTCCATCCAAGTAAAAAGGTCTTCCGTGACTTTCTTTGCTGGCCAAATCTAAATCTAAACACATTATTCATCTGTGCACAAGTCTGTTTGCTTTCCAAGCCAAAACTCACTAGAAAAACAGGAAATAAGATATAAAACTAGGTTGCTCTGCTCTGTTAATTTGTCAAAGCCACAAAATGTGTTTTTCATTAGCTTTCAAGTATAGGGTGAAATGTTTAGTGCATCTGTCTACCCATCCATCCATTCATCCATCCATCCATGCATCTTATTCTTCCTGAGCAGAGCAAAAGTTCAGCACAATTTTCAGCTATATTTCTTAGAGTCTTTTGTTTAGAGAAAGCAACTGACACCAAAATTTTGACTGTGTTTTGATCTTACAGATTAGATTGTCCTTGTGAAAGGGGAGCAAAACAGAGTCAAGAAACTCATGCTTAAATGTGTGGATCTGCTGGTGCCGGTCTCAGTGGTTCAGGAGGCACAGTCCTTCCTAAATGCCTTCCTAAGGGCAGCTGAGAGCAAAGGAAAGTCATCAGAAAAATCCCATCAATTTCCAAGTGCACTGCATTACTCCCTAGAAAACACTGTTCACAATTTCCACACCCTGTAACTTGCAATCCCTCACCATGCTCCATTCAGTAAGACACCCCTATATCTCTTCATCTACTGGCTGTGTTTTCAGAACTGAATGAAATGATTTGGTGACTGATGATTTTTGGTAGACCCTTAGGGAGATTGTAGGGGTATGTGTACTGCATTTAAACCTTGGAAACTATGGCAACTTTGGCACAGTCTGTGCTGAAAATGGAACTCCATAAATTCAACATTGCTGTTTAATTTTGTAGACTCCAAAATTGTATAGATGTGGGAAATGCTCATCACTGAGTCTCAATAGACCCAATCACTCCAATTTTTAACAATTGATTTTACTAGAAATACATGGGAGTGTTTCACTTACACATATATATTGACTGTGTTTGTAAGGTCTTTATGTGAGAAATATCAGAAATGTCAGAAAGTCCCATTTACTTGTAAGTATATTAATCCTAAATATAGACCTAGGCAACTCTAATTCAAGTTTTCCTCTTAATTTACTCATCTGTATGTTGCTAAGTACCATATACTCCAAAGAGTGTCCAAAAGTCTTAAGCAATTCCACTATTCTTCACAGAAGCAGAGTTGCGAGATAGAACCCAGGAGCAAAGCCAAAATATGTCCGAAATTGTACCTAATTTCTGTGTCAGGAACATACTCTTTCAATGGCAATTGAGATGGGTTCAAATGTGTTGTTGTACTTTGCCCTGGATTTTTCAAATCTGAAACATCATCAATTGAAGATCACATCTGTTCCTAAGGGCTGAAAGGCCAGATCACGTGAAGGGCTTTGATATTCACAGTGGACCGTGAACACCCGCACCCAAAATTGTTACCCTTCAGACGAGGGCTCAGATATGACCTCAGCTGGGAGGCCTCTAAAATCCTTGGCTTTTCAAAGGTTCTGAAGGTTCAGCCTCTGGACATTTGCAGAAGCACTTCAGTTTTGACAGGGCTCAGCAATTTGTTTTCTGACTCATGTATGAACTGCTTTTACCTCACCAGAATTCAGAAACAAGAGTTTCTGTGCTGAGCTGTCTCTGGCGGTCTGCTCTAGGAGGTCTCAAAGCCTCCTCTCTCATGCACCAGTAGGCACAGTCTTGGCTATTGTTTCCACTTAAATCACGGTGAAGCTGGTGTGACACCATCACTCCTTTTTCACAGGACTGCCCCAGAATTGCAGTTCTCTCCTTTGCCTGGGAGCATTAACAAACTCCTGTTTCACATCTCTAAAAGAGACTGGCCTAACCACTAATCTGTGATTTACTCCACCTTCCAGTTGAATCTATTCCCCTGTGAATATAAGAATTAATCATTTCTGATGCCTGAGAGAATACCCAGACGGAGCCTGGCTTTGTGGGCAGGATGCAACTTGTCTGTCTGTTGGCTGTACATGAGCAATCCAGGAGCCATAATAAGGCCAGTATGGGAAGGGAACCTGCCCTAGAGGCGACTCCTATGATACTGGAGAGACAGCAGTTCTCACCAGCTGCTGTTTCTCCAGACAGTGGCTGAGACTTGCCACCAGCAGCTGTGGGACGGCTGGAGGAAGCTGGGAAGAAGGACCCTGAGGGAGTGTGGGAGGGTGGGGCGTGGGCACCAGCACTGATTAGAGGCAACTGGAAGGGGCTATAAGGAGACAGAAGGCATATCAGAGGTATGAGTGTGCCCACCTTCCTCCCCATCCTCTGCTCCTTGCTATCTCTGTGACAAACACAATGGTGTGGCTAGACATGCTGGCTAGGGAGGAAGGACATCAGAGTCTTGCATGTCAAAGAAGGCAGCATCGGCAAAAGCCACTTAGTATGGCACTGATTAAACCACAAACAACTTTCTGGGAGCAGTTACTGGAACTGAGGTGGGTGCCCACCTGGGCAGCACTTCCCCTTCCCACTGGCATTTTTGCTGCCCTTGGACGTTTCCTGCACCACTGGGTGCTGAGCACTCGGGTGATGATCACTTTGTGCAAACACATCCACACTTGCCAGGTGTGCTCCCTAACTGAGGATGTGTCTGCCTATTATGCTGTCCCTGTGATTTATAATTTTCCAGACTGAATACCCTCATCAACATCCTTGTGTTCTCAGTGAGATGTTATGTGCTGGGGGAGTGGGAGGGTTCATCAGAGTCTGCCTTCCACATTCTTCATAAGCAGGCAGCCTCTTTCCTTCTGCCATGCAAAAGAAAGGTTCAGCTATCGGGGGAAAAATCCAGCTTCTGAGACAAACTGTAAACGTTTGCAGCAAAAGGAACAGACGATTAAGTCCAGTGACTGATTCTTTATTACAGACTTTGCACTCCAGGTTCATGCATGGGAGGTCTGGATTTGTGTGGTGCATGAAACTGAGCAAAGGAGCATAGAGAATAAGGGATTAAATCAAAGGGAGGGAGGGGTGGTGGAAACTGTGGGAGGGAAGAGCATGTGGGAAGAAAGAAGGGAGGAAGAAAGGGGAGATAGGAAGGGTACAGGCAGTTGAAGAATGGAAACAGGTTTGTGGGTGATCATACAGATGGTGTGAATCATCATATGCTTATCTCTTCTTCCACTCTGTTAACTCCTGGAGCTATCATTTAATGATTTTCATGATGTCTTACTGAAAATAGAAGTGAGTCTCCTGTTCCCAGAAGGTGAGCTGTTGAAAGCTGAAGACTACAAACCAGTAGCTTTTGCGAGAGATGCAGCTCCTCACTGATCTGAAAGTAGAGCTGAACAAGAAACTTCATTAAGAAGTTTATGTCCCTACCACCTGGCAGATTTCCTGCTTTTTAAAGGGGTGATTACAGTCCCATAATGTGTTTTGCTAAATTGCTGGAAATTATTATTTTAATGTCACATCCCCAAAAGAATTCTTTTGACTGAGTTGTATTTTTTCCCTCTCAAATTTGAGATGTGTAAATATCAGTACATGGTATTTTCAATTGGAGCCAGGTGCAGAGCTTTTCCTGATTTAAATTCACCATCTATCAGGCATCTGAGCACTTTTGTAAGGAACAGGAAGACAAGCTTTAAGGGTTTGACTTTCCTTGTGGGCTGTGGGATTCGGCTAGTCCAGAGAATATATCTGTCTGAAGACTTTTCTGGATCTGGGCAGGGATCTCTTGTACTTCATCTTCCACCACAAATATCCCCCCTGAGGTTCATTTGTCTGTCCCTGTAGTGTTGCCAAGAACTAACTGAAGCAACATCTAACAGCACTGTTGGACACTGCGATTTTAATTTCCGAAGTGGCTACAGTAATTTTTTTCAGCTGGGCCTTGCTGCTCTTGTTGGCAGCCATCTTGTTTGAAATGATGACTCCCCATTCTTCTTGCTGATGGTATTTTTAAGTCTTGAGGCACCAGCTGTTCTAGTTTGGAGGATTTACATGAAATCTCTGGAGGTAAATGGGTATCCAGGGACATCTGACCCTGGCAGGATATATCTCTCAAGGCCACACAGCCCACCTTGAGTCCCTCCAGCTGTACATCAAACAGAAGGTGGCTTTGTTTTGCTTTGGCTGCCAAGTGTAGCAGCAGCCTAAAGGCAGGTTTTACTATGTGGTCATATAATTTCCTATATATTATCATTTAGAGGAACTTCTCTTGACCGCAGTTTTGCTGATGAACCACCAGAGTCACATCAGGCATTACAGAGAAAAAACCCCATCAACTAGATCACCATGACTGTATCCATAACACAACCATGTGTTAGAAGGAGCTATGTATGTACACCACAGGGAGGTCACCAGGCAAAGCTCCTGTACAAACCAAACCAAGTCAAGCCCACCTAGGTACTGCTGGTAAGGCAGAGCAGAAACAACCTCCACAGTCTTTGTGTGTCAGATTTACCTCCATGACTTTGGAATGAAGAGTTCTGGAAACCAAAGAGATGTGTGATCATAGAAGCACAGTTTGTGGCATATTTCCAAATAAAACCAGAAGAATCATCACATTAGAGCATTTAAATTATTTATATCTTCTTCATCAAGTTGGTTTCTCTGAGAATGCATTTATCTGTATCTCATTAAAAAAGATAAATAACCTATAGTCATGACTGGATAATGTTGCATGGGCAACATCCTTGTAACTCCAACATCAGCATGTAAAACTGCTGTAATCCAGATCTGGAACTGTTCACTAAATAAAAACAAGCCCTGACTTTGTTTTTAAACCTGATCTAAACTAAATCCCTTTTTTTTTTTTTCCTGAATGCTGCTCAGCATTCCAGTAAGACTGGAAATCTTAATTAATTTATCAATTATAATTTATCGCCAGGGAACAGTTTTACAGTTATGCCTGCTGTCAGAACTTTTCAAACTGGAGATGTATCAACTAAAATGATATCATATGTTCCTCATTACTGTATGTGTTAGGACAAAAAGATAGAAGAGAAAGATTTATCGGAAGAAGATTGCCAGATGCTGTCCAGAGAGTAGAGAAAGCCATTAACTCTGAACTGGATGAGACCCTGTTCTTTACCAAGCCACTGAAGTCCAGGCATTGTAACAAATGCTGCATGTGTATTTGAAGGTTTGAGAGGGAGACAATGAACAATAAAATATCCTAATTGGATATTAGGATAGAATTAGCTTCAAAAGTCAAAACATAAGGGGTTTGGGGGGTTTGTCAAATTAAAGCACATCTCATTACATATACATATATATATATACACACACACATAAAAAGATCTTTAGCATTCCAATTATGTATTAAAAATGTGTTTTTTATAATTTATGGAGACTGTAAGTTTTAGAAAGCTGTTTCCCATTTGTCATCCTTGCTGCTGCTGGAATAAACTAGAAACTTTGACTTCCCAGGTAACAGCTAAGTAGCAATCAGCAATCAGCTAGTGATCAAGTACAAATAGCTCATATGAAAGATCAGGCTTGTTCCTGAGCTGACCAGGCTGCTGTCTTCCACTAAACACAAAGACCTTTCAGGACAAGAAAATAAATTTTCTACTCCCTATTCTTAGAGTAAAAGGCACAAGAGAGAAACCATGGGATAAACTATCAACAGGAATACAGAAAGCTATACCAGCCTGGAGAAAGACAAGCATGTAAAAGAAAACCTCCAGAGAAAGGAATTATCTAGAATTTATACAAAGAGTCTGCCTGGGGCCTTCACAGTAAAAATTTAACCACTGTTAAGTGTTCACCATTCTAGTGGAATTTTGGGGTGAAAAGTGAACAAGAAGTTCTTGGAAGCTGCTGCATATTAGGATCATTTTTTTTTATTAGATGTCAGACACCGACTTATCCAGCAGCATGATGAAGAAATCTGGATACAATACATTTATTCTGATCTCAAAAAAATATGAGGTAGAAGAAAGAAAGAGAACCGTTTGCTTCTATTTGAGTCTTTTTAAAATTATCTTTTCATTTGCTGATTTATTTTTGCATTCGTGGAATCTGTAACATGGCTTCTAAAAAGTTTTGGAAGAAAAAGAAAGCAAAAAGTTCCCAGTTGTTAGCAAATTTAAGGCAATTAAAACGAGAGATTCAAAGTAGGTAAATCTGAGGGGTATCACAATAAAAAAATTGTTCAGGCTTAATGACAGTAGCATTATGAAAATCAATAATGTGTTTTCAATTAAATATGTGAATACATTCATGAATGAGATCTGAGAGGAGTGTGTACATCAGCTGCACAGTGGCCAGTGGAAAGAAAAGAAAGAGAGACATTTAAAATGAGAACCCAAATAAAGGCTGTTGATATCGAAGTGGTTAAGAACTGAGAGGACTGTGGGGTTAGCACTATGAAAAAGAAAAGGTGAATCAGTTAATTATAGAAATGCTTATTATGGTAAAAAGTACTTGGTGTAGCATCACGTGTAGTTTTGCAGCATTGAGGTTAGAAAAGAAAGTCACTTTGTATGGGGTTATCAGTATCTCAGATATTTTCTCACTGTCATTTAACATAGTCTCTCTTCACTGATTCATGTTGACTAACTTCTATTGACTTCAGGGGCCTTGTGCTTTTTTGGTTCTGGTTTTTTGGGGTTTTTTTGGCTAAAAGACCCTAACTGTTATCAATGTACAACAATATTAAAAGAAAAATATGTTGCCACGGGGGTCATACAACTGCAAATTGCCCTGCTCACTCAGGGTGTGGTAACCCAAAATATGTACTGTTTTAGCCTTGTTGTTTGTCTGTCAAGATAGATCAGAGCAAGAGAAAACTTTCTGGATGGTTTTAGTATCCAGATATTGCTGTCTTAAATTGCAAATCAGACTGTGTAGAATATCTGTCAAGTCCTGTACCTACAACTGTCAGACAATTGCTTGCATTTTAACTTAATCATATGTGGCTTTATAGATTGTTTAGAAATGGATGAGTGTACGTACATCTTTGCAATGCAAAAAGTGACAAAAGTTTCTGTATTTGTAGTATAATCTCCATGAAGGATCATGATTACAATTACGATAGGCATAGAAATGACCATCAAACTCCATCACATAAAGGCAGTTGTTTGTTAACTTTAAATTAATACCTTTAGGTACCTGATAAACTACTGAGGTACATGCTAAAACACCCTACTTTTACTGGATTCATCAGCTAGGTAGCTTTCCAGAAATTACAGATTAGTCATGGCAGCCATGGTGGGAATCCCTGAAATCTCTCCTGATGGTGGCTTCCCACAGCTGCAGGCATTTTCAAATGGAGCTTTTTCTTTTACAGTTGTCATTTTAATTGTTATAATGACTTTGTTGACTGTGCAAGCTGTTTTGGTGGTAAAAATGAAATGCTTAGCAAAATGGGTAACGTTGGTTTTGATACACCAAAGCTCTGTATTACAGGCCATCCACAGGTCAGTGACTGTCATTACAAGACAGAACCAAGTAGGGAATGGCAGGTAACTCCTAGGAGATCCTTTGCCCAGTCCTGATCAGGAGCTTTTAGCTAAAATGATGTTTGCGATATCCTTTCTGTTCTTGTGAGTGACAAAGCTTACAGTTTGCAGACTACCAGAAGGGGAAGCTTTGGTTGTCCTTAGTAACACTGTGTATGTAATGTTAGAAATAATGCCTGCTGTCAGATGGGGGACAGTGAACCAGGTGTCATGGGCTGTCCCTGCAGTGGTTTCTCTTGGAGTCACAGACCACTTCTCTGATCATCCTTGCTTTTCAGAGCAGCAAGTCTGTGATGCAACAGGACAGATTTTGTAGAAATTTCCCTTCAACTGAAAAAAAAAGATTCTAAGGCCAAATTCGTGTGTACCAGAATGGAAAGTCAGTGATGATAGGAAACAGTATCACAAAGCATATAGTCAGAGAAATGGAGACAAAACTGCAGTGTCCCAGACCTCAGAACAGTCCAGATAGCCTCAGTGAAAGGACAAGATTGGCTTGGAATGATGTGCATCCCAGAAAAGACAGGACAAAAGCCCTACTGTAGCTTATTTCTCTGAGTACAGAGGACTAACACAGTAACAGCCCGTACCAGAAGGCAATAGTGCTGTGTTAGTGGCTTACAGACAATATTAAATCTTTCAGAACATTGATAAATACCCCTGCAAAGCAGGATGACTTTGAAAAGGCTGCTAGTGAAGGGTAAGGGAGCCTGACATGTCAGTCTTCCCAGGAAATTTGTTCAAAAGGCGATCTAGAGAGTCCTTGTCAATTCAAAGGTATGCAATACCTAAGATCAGCTTGAGGCAGCCCACAAGCCACCACAGATAGAGATGATTATTTTTTGATGAGGGGAAACTGTTGTGTGACTCGTCACTCAATGTGTTCATTATTCAGAATTATTTTCACCATAGTTTGCAAGAGCCTGGTGTTCCCAAGTTATCTTCAGCAGTCTCAGCATGATCTAACAGTTGATTTAACAATCTGTTTCGCAGGAAAATTGAAGGGCCACCTGAACCTTCCGTGTCAGGGCCTTATCCTGTACTACTGGGCAAATAGTCTTCTCAATTGTAACAACACTTTTTGGCAATTGCAACAATATTTTAAAACTAATAAATCCTCCTGAATAACATGTTCATACATTTTTAATCCCCTGTCTGCATTTTTCTTTCTTTGCCTTAACTTGTTGCTGCCTGCTCCTAGCGTCCCTTCCCCCTCCCCAAGACAAGCCAGGACTTGCCTCTGCCATGTGCTCTGAACTCCTTTGTTCCAAGCACGGGCAAAACCAAATGTAACTCAGACTCTTTAGCAGCGTCTGATTGGCCACTCACCCCGGGTCCGCCCCCAGTCCTCCCCTTTTCCCTTCTCCGAATAAAAGAAGGAAAGAAGGACCCTTCTGCTAACATCTGTGTGCTTCTGTTTCCATTTGAAAGCTTCTAATTGCCGGAATTAGGCAAACCGAAGGCTATATTTCTCCCTCTTTGCTTCTGCTGGTGGCATCAGCGTTGCAGCTACCATTTGCCACTTTCAGAGCTACTGAAATGCTGGATTGCCCGTGCTACCTCTCTAGGCTGCCCAAGGCTTTCTAAGGCATTGAACTACGAGATAGCCGGTAAAAAGCTGTGAGTATTCCACATTAACTTATCATTTGTGGAGCTACAGTAACATCAGCAGAGCTACAGCACTTATTACAGTATAAAGTGCAGAGCGCCTGTAAGAAAAGACCAAATTGAATGTACGGCAGTTTAGGCAAAACAGCAGCATTTTCAGCACTCCATGAAGGGCTATAGTAAACTTACTCTCTTTGTCTGTGTTTGTTTGCAGGATGTAACCACAGAGTCACTATATGCTTCTTGTGTATTATAATTTAGTGTCTCATTTTCCCAAAGCATTGGGCAGATTGTGAGAAATGAGACAACTCTTAAAAAGATTAATTTATTGAAAACAGAAAAATTGAAAAATTACAGAAATTAGAAAAATATAAAAATTTGGGATCCTACGGCTCGGTAGATGGTATGCCCCAGGAGCGCAGGGATTTGAGATCTTCTGGCTGAGACCGCACTAGACCTCAGGTAGAGAAAAAGAACTTGCAGTGCTGGGTTGACTTTAAAAAAATTACTAAAAGCCCCTTAAAAGGGGTAAGGCTTTGAATGCCCCAGCACCAATGTCTCCCACAGCTAGTCTAGAGAGAGCAAGAGGGGGAAAAGAGCGCCCGCCTCTCGGCTTCGGTCCACCAATGGCTCATCGTTGTCGGGGGGGGTGGTATCAGTTTGAGATAAGGGAATACAATACTTTCATTAAAATTCAGGTATTCCGGTTGCCATGGAACTTGCCTGCAGAGTAATGGCTCTGTAGCTAAAAATAGCTGCTGGCTATTAAGATTGGGTGGGGTTTTGGCCTTGGAATCAAAATGCAAGTGAAACACCTACAAAAAGTATTAAAATACATCCAACACACCTCAAAATACTTGTAAAAGTATCCAGTAAACACAGGAAAGGTAACTCCTATGGTGTAACAATGGTTTGAAGCTTGAAAAGGGGCAAGTTTGTGATTTTTAACTGGGAAAATTTTAACTGGGAAGGGTGCAACTCTATTAATAAACTACTTTAAACAAATGAAAACACTGATAATGGAACTGGATTTTTGTACCTGGGCTGATGGGTTAATTGTAACATTCAATTTAAAAATAATTAACTCAAAATTTATTAATTAAAGCACTTAATATGCAAAGACCAAGCACAAATAGGGATTTCATGTATGACAAGATCGTTCTGAAATGTTCATAGAACATGCATTTTAAGCAAACAGAGCACCAAGGTGGATTTTGATTTTGCTTAAATCTACAAGTTGAAGGAGCCAAAGGTGAAACAAGGCTGCTTCAAGCTCTGTTCTGTGCCCTAGAGCAATCTTACACTAGCAGGATAAGCAGTTTATTTCATGATTCAATTTAAAGTCTTTTCTGAGTGTAATGAAGTGACAGTATTGTTCTGTGATAGGAAAGTTTGTTGTAGGAAGTTTTAATGAAAGGCTCTTTTGTTCTGCCTTTACTATTTTTAAAATCTGTCAATTTGCATCATGCACAGCCTGAGTGTTTTAACTAGAGATGAATCTAAGGTTCTTAGTTTTGAGGTATTTTGAAGTAGGATGTATTGAGTTTGTCCTTTTTACAGAGAAAAGGATGAGTCAAGATAGCCAGTTCCAAGAATGCATTTAGTCTTAGGGTCTCAATTCCATGACTTACCAAAAAAACTTAGTCTTTTTGCCTTGGGTTTTAATATTCTAATATTTTTCCTTCATTAATAATTAGGTATTTTTATTTTAGTGTCCTGATAATGTTCTTTCTTCAGATACCTCCAGCCATTTTTTATATTCTAGTATTTAATATAAATACTTTCTACTCCAAGTATCTCCTTCTTCGTGAAACTTACGCTTAATCGGTTTTGACTTACTCCAGACCTTACATAAATGTATATACCTTTCAGGATCTTGAGGGCTCTTGTTTTGGTTTATGGCAACTTGAATTTGACCCACTGCTTTCTTTGCAAATAAGTAAGAACAAGGAGCTTAGGTCATTAGTCATGTCATTAGAGCGTGACACTTCACAGGGCAGAACACCTGTTCCTTGGTTTGGATTTTTTATATGGAAAATTAGATTAAAAGTGCCTTCGCTAAAAGAGTATCATTGAAAATTAAGTGTCTATGCAACCTTTTCCTGGATTTTTCTTCACACTCCACAGGAGTTGCCTCCCAAAGGCTGAGGACTTGTGGCCCTTTGCCAATTGCCTTGTCAATGCCCCCTTCCCTAGAAGGTGATCCCAGCTGCTTGGTTTCCCTACCCTCCAATTCTGAGCTACCAGCCCTGGTACCCAGCATCTGAGCAGTCAGGTGATCACATGCTCACCTGCTTGATGGCTGAAATCTTTTTGCATATCCCACAGCTCTCTCAGGAATAGGGACTGAGTGGTTCCCTCTTGTTCTGCCTCTTCCTCCTGTTCTTGTGATGGCCCTGCTTTGTTCTCCTTTACTAAACAAGCTCTCTCATGTCCATTTCTTCTGGTGGAAAGGGGTGACTGATATCGGCACGGGTTGGGAGTAGCCGCAGCGCCTGTCACTTTGTCATCAAATCCAGGGAGATTCTTTTCCCTTGAGGATCCTCAGTAGTGTTGTATAGGGCTCGGTAGGCCTGGGCCAGGACCCAGCGCGTTGCAGTGATTCGTGTCACTCTGGAATTGCCAGGCTGATGGCATCCTTTTCCCAAATATTTTCCTTTTTTTTTTTGGACCCTGCACTTGTTCAGGGGAAGTTCCAAAATGCTGGAGGTACCCACTGTCCTAGCCATTTGTCCATACTATCCCACACACCCATCCACTCAGAGCTGCCCAATCTCAGTGCAGATTTCTGGGTGGTTTTCTTAAAGAGTTGTTCAACAAGACCTGGAACACAGTCAGAAGACAGCAATAAAACCGTGCTGGTTTGAACATCCCAAGGATATTTGAAATTTGCAAGAGCTGGAGGAGAAGGGAGGTGTCTCCCCCATGGATTATGTCCCCCACAGTGGAAAGAAGAGGAGAATCAGTAAGAAGTTAAGACTTGTGCATTGAGAGAACAGTTTAGTAATTGCAATGAAGTACAAGATGATGATGATAATGATGAGGATGATGATGATGATGGAAAGGAAGATAAGAAGAGGAGAGGAATAAATCCCAAGAAAGACAAGTGATGCACAATACAATTTCTCACCACCCATTGACCAGTGCCCAGCCAGTGCCCCAGCAGTGATCAGCCCTGCTTGTCCAGTTTCCCCCCACCTGAACAAGACAAGTTTCCCCATACTGAACAAGACGTTCTGTGGTATGGAAGGTCCGCTTGACCAGTTTGGGTCAGCTGTCCTGGCCACGCTCCCTCTGGCTTCTTCTGCACCTCCTCACTGGCAGAGCATGGAAATCTGGAAACAGAAACAACTAAAACGTCATTGTGGAATCAACAATATTCTCATTGGCCAGGGTCTTTGCAGAATGCCAAATGATAGTAGACATATTCTCTGCAGCCCAGTCAATGGATCACTGCCAAATGTACAGAAAGTGCTGATTTATCACTTTTGCGCACTCTTCAATTACTCTGTATACGTAAATGACAACAGAGGACAATGCAAAACTGAGTCTAGAGAGTCTAGAATCTTGAAAGGAGCAAAAGAAAAATCATTCCCAGTTCTTTAATTCTCAAAAGAGACTGGACCAAGATTTTTTTCCATGTTAATCAGTTCTGAATAGAACATAAACAGAGAGGAAAAAAATCTTAAAACAAGAGTAAACTATGATACCATATTTTAACCAGATAACACATCCCTATGAGACAGCAAAAGCTCATAGGTCCCTGTTGGCCTAGCAACTCACTAAAATCTTGTTTCAAAAGAGGATGGGAGAAAATAATGATGATCAAAATTGTGAGCCCAAGTCATGAAAAGAGAACACAATAGAAATTACAGATGCCTACGTCCATGGATCACCGCTGTTTTAATATAAAGCTATGTAAACTCTACAGAAGGCAGACATTTCTGGAACAGTAGAAGCCCCAACTATGAAAGCTCCCAAGACTATTCCATCTCCTACAAGATAGTACACATTATCTTAAATGTGACTGAAATCAAGGCAGCCTTGGCATAAGTTTAAAGTTGTTGAACATATGGTTGTGTGATTTACTGGCTCAGATTCTCTATTTACAGCTGGGTAAAGGCTGCACAATACATAGGGATAGAGATCTCTTCTGTAATTCTAGATCTAGACAAAAGTACCAAAATTACCGAGAGTAATTATGACAACACTGGCTGGAAAGGAAGAAATAAATTTTGGTCCTTTTATAAGGAGTCATGTCCTAGACATAAACTTATGCAAGGGATAATATATTTTGTGTTTTCACATGTAGTGAAAAGAAATAGTTCTTTGTTTCAAAACAAAGACAGAAGTTGGAAAAAGTGACCACACATTTTGGTTACATTTAGACTACAAGGCCAAATTTAAAGGTCCAATCTCATAAATTATGAATCTAAGGGAGCCAAGAAAAAGAAAAAAACCTAAGCTTACATTAATATAACTTACATCATAGGATCAGAAGAAGATGCAAGTTCTGTCAACTCAGATTCTCCTTTAAGTTTAGTCCAGTTTTAAAAGTTTTTATAGTTAAAACAAGAACTCTCTTCAGTTCACTTAAGAACTGGTCAACGTTCCAGTCCTGTAAAACATCTGCCTGCCACCATGCATCTAAGATCTGTACCATGACTCTGTAAACCAGCAATCACATTAGGCTTATATTGTAATACATTTGTAATTGTGATAGTTACTTTGCAATAATGCCAAATCTGGAGCACAACAGATCTATGAATATTAGGACAAAGTGAAATAATTTATGTTCAAAGAAGGCAAATATGGGAAATGTAAATTTTTTAATGCTCAGTTATCTATATCCATGGCAATCTATGGAAATTTTTGTAGTATACAATGGAATTCGAAGTATCAGCCCACAACAAGGTAGTATTAAAGACCAAATACTTCTCTCAACAGTTCAATCATTGATCAAAGACAGACTTTCACAGAGTTAGGCTTGCATGGGAGCAGTCATGCAAACAAGAGGCGCAGAAAAGCTACTTTGTGTATAATGAAAAGAGCAGATTGAGGCCCCATAAATATCCATTAAAAACCATGTAGGATGAACGATAATTAAAAGTATATGAAAATCAATCAACTACCGAAAAGGTTTTGTCAATCTTTGCGGTTCATGCAATATTCAGCCTTGCTATTTGTTATGGGGATTTGAATGCATGCCTTGAAATAAGGATATCCTTCAAGTTATCTTAATTTAGAGATCTCCTTACCACAGGCTCTCTGGGGAATTAATGTTTTTCTTGTGTATTTTCAGGCGTCCTGTGTGTGAGACTGCCAACAAGGATTACTAATGCAAATGAGATGAGGCCACTCTTGCTTAAACTCTTGAAATCCTCATTCCCAGGGGAGAATGTTATATTATATTTACACAGCCATATATTAGCAAAATAAAAATGAAGACATTAAACCTCATTGAAGATTTGTCTCCTTCTGTAGCTGGTACAGGAAATTGTTCCAATCTGGGGCTTGCTCATATGTCAGTTTGGTGCCTGATGACTCTGCTTAAGCCTGGTGTAATATATGTTGTTCTGAAACATCCATACCAAAGATGTGCCAAGAATGCTAAAGCATCCCTTATCCTATATATCTTCTCTGTGTGTGGATTTGACAGGAAAAATTGCTGAGGGGTTACTTTTAGGGAAGCATTGTTGTAAAAAACTGTTTATTTTTTCATGATCTAGTTTAAGTACAAAGCATTCTAAATCCAGAAATCACTTTGAAGCGTTTGTAAATAAATGACATTGGAAGTTTAATTGTATACATCTTCAGTGAATCAAGACCAAATTAAAGTTTACC
Source organism: Corvus brachyrhynchos (assembly GCF_000691975.1). Lineage (NCBI taxonomy): Eukaryota > Metazoa > Chordata > Aves > Passeriformes > Corvidae > Corvus > Corvus brachyrhynchos. The sequence goes on along the minus strand of NW_008237919.1, from coordinate 11,197,943 downwards.
TGGTCTTTCTTGCTTCATATAAAATCTTGCCTACTTTTATAGTTTTCTAATAATTCTGTAAAAGAACTAGGGGGGAAAAATTCTCTGCTGTCAGCAAAACAACTTTTTTCATCCTGATTTTGGATTTTCTGATTAAGATATTCATGACCTGAAAAAACCTACCTTCAAATCCTGAGTATTGAAAGATGCTTGCTGTACAGGTTGTATCTTGCTAAGGGCTGCTTTTTAGCCAGCCTCCGTAGCCACCACGGGAGCAGCTTTTCTTTCACTTACCAGCATTTGTGAATAGAAGTTATTATTTCCAGTGTTCTTTTATGCAGGCTGTTGTGTTTGTAAATGCTGGCTGTATCAAGGTAACCTTAAGAAGTTTTCTGTCATGACAGTTGTCTTGGAAGGCTCATGTGGCTGGAGGAACTATTCATATATTATCATCATTTTCTATACCAAACAGGCAACAGTATCAGACTAAGAGTAGCAGAGGTTTCCTTATTTGTAAGAGGATTCTCCTTCTCAAATTTCTGTTTAATAGGCATTACAAGACTGTTTGACAAGCGCTAATTAATGTATAGTTAAATTCAGCATTAATATTCCCATATCATTAGTGGGGGAGGAGAGTAACAGGACTTCATGTATCTAGGGAACAAGCCACTGCCAGAAGAGAGGCAGAGCACAACAGTCTCTCTCTTATAAGCTCATCTTATTCTTCCAAAGAGACTCTTTTTTGATCTGTGGCATCCCATACTTACCTCCTCTTAGCCAGCACGTCACTCTCAATTCACTCTCACTCTCCAGGAGCCATCTGGCTCTTCTGCTCCCCCAGCAAAGGCCAGTGCCTGTATGGATTAGGGAGGTGAGGCTAACAGAGAAAACAGAGATTCTTTGGATGGGGTGTGTGTGTGTGTGTGTGTGTGTATGTGTGTGTGTGTTTGTTTGGGTTAGCTTCCAGAACTTCCAGAGTTCCACAATCCAATCAACCACACAGCTGCTCAAGTGCTCACACCAGCAAAAGGGAGGCAGTAGGGCTGCCTCTCTCAGGGACAGCCCTGTTTTAGGTTACTTTAAGCTGGTTACAAAACCATACCCATATCTACAGAGAAATGGAGCCTACACAGAGCCATATGGTTTAATAAATGACAGTCTAACCTGTACACAGCCAGAACAGATTAATCCAAGTCTTGCCAGCTGCTTTCACTGAGGTCAAACAAGTGGCATGCTTGTTTATTGCACCAGTAAACATTCGTTTTTAAACTGTCAATCAGCAAATGCATAGCTATTGTATATCTGGAAAGCTCCCTTTTTCTTTCTTTCCCAAAAGAATAAGGTTAGTGCAAAACATCACAATATGTACTTTTCACTGATAGGAGATTTCAGTGCACACTGTTTACTCAGTTGTCTGTGTAGAGGCCCATAATACATAAATCAGTGCACAGAAATAAAGGATTGTTTTATTAAACAATGACATTTTCCAAAAGGCACCATTATTTACTTGAAACAGATATGCTAAGTGGCCTGGAGGAATTTTGTTTTCAGGAGACAGACGTGCCATCATTATGAGTAAGAGTGTTGCATTGTTCTTGACAATGGCAATTAAAAAGATATTTTGATTTGAAGGAAATCAGCAGAAATAGCAAAACACTATTACAAAGCTTGACAGATTTTCCAAATGGCTAAAGCTGAAATGAGTCCTATTCTTGGGATAATTTTCAGATTGCTCAAAAGTATTGCTTAATATCAACAAGAAATCAGCTATGAAGAATCTCTGTAAATTCCATGGTATTAACTGCAATGCATTTAATATACAAATTAGCAGACCTGACAAGATGCTATGTCAACATCTTAAATCCCTCAAATTTTGTTACCCTGAGGTCAGATTAGCAAGATGTTAGTGAGCAGAAAGACTGCTCTCAGTCCTTTTCCATATGAACTCACCTGCCAAATCTTCTCAATTGCTTTTTCTCAACCACAGTATCTATAACCCTTCCACCTTCCAGGCCCCTCTCACATCCTAAAGACGTCTATGGACATTCCTCATCTTCCTTCTTTTGGTTTACTTCCCTGAAATGCATCTGTCCACAGGCCACTGAACTTCCCACCAAAGCTTTCAGGCTTTCCCTATTCCTAGTCCTATGCTCTTACCTACCCAGGGACATAAAATGCCTCAGGTGCAAAATCAGGTTCTGCCATTCCAAGGATAATTTATTTTCAGATTACATCTAATTCTGTGTGGACTGCTGAAAAGGGCAAGTATAAGCCAATTTAAGAGGAAAAAGATAAAGCTGAAAAACGTTACAGTTGTGTTACAATACCCAAGACACCACATTCAAGACCTTTGTCTTGAATGAGATCATGTTTCCATTTTTCAACCTCCTGTGGAGCAGAACTGACCTGTTCTACCATAGCACGTGACAACATGCTGTCATACAGTAGCTCAAAATCTCTGCTGTATGCAGATTTTGCTGTTTGCAAGATGGGATGAGTGAGAGGATTGCCAGGCAGCTGGTTGTGGTTCCAGATTCTCCAGCTGAATCAGTGGTTGTCTGGACAGCTCTTAACAATACCAGCTGCTAATAGTCTCCCTTGGGATCATTTTCTAATTGCAGATTACCAGACACAGCGGGGTGTCCCTTTCTTCTCCAGGGGTAATCCTTGTGCTGGGATGGAGGGGAGGAGATTTATGAACCAAACACGCAGGCTTCAGCTGAGAACTGTCGGTGTGGTAGAGACAACTAATCAGTTGGCAAATGTTTGAGAGATTTCTGATGCTTTTGTGCTGTTCCTTGCAGGGAATCTCTCTTCTGCCATAATAACATCAGCCTGTTAACTTGTCGGTGCAGATATTATACACCAGAATGGCTTCATTGATGTTTATTCAGGTGATTCGTATCTGGATTTATGCAAATCCAGGACTGTGCTGTCCTATGAAGTTCTTGTGTCTGTGTCATCACTTGTACTGAGCTCACTTGTCTGGTCCATCTCACCTGAGAAAGCCTTTATCTTGTGGTTTTTCTCCAGAGAAAACTGATTGTCTAGTCCTTAATGTTACATCAGTGTAAAGAACACGTAGCTGTAGTCTGTATGCCTAGCATATGATTTCAGATGAGAGGGTTTTAATAGCAGTGGTGATTCTTAAAAAAACTTAATCTTTGTTAGTGACTTCTTTTTGAATTTCTCACCAAAAATATTTTGACAGTTCAGTTATAATGTGGTGCACCTATTTTTTCTTACTGATCTTTGGAAAGTGCAGGAATCCTACACGAAAGATGCTGAAACGCTGAGTAAGATTTCAAATTCCAAGGCCTCCTCTGTGACTGGCTCTCCAAAGTCACAAAATTTTCTAGAAGATCCTTTTGCTGCCGTTACCTATCTCAACTGCGTCTGTGAAGTGTCAGTCTTAGGGTGGTACGTAACTATCGCACGAGGAGTTTTTCGTACCTGTTTCTTGTGGCAAGAATTTCTGTGCCTGTCACTAGAGGGCAACGCAGCTACTCTTAGCATCACACCGCTCCGACGAGCCCCAGCCAGCCAGCTCCCTGCTGAGATCACGGGTGCGAAGCTCACATACAAACTTGCGGTTTTTCTCTGCAAATCCCATGCTCAGGTGCTAACTTAAATAATTACTTGTTGAATACTTTTGAATGGACGATCCGGAATGACACCGAGAGGCGAATGATGCTTCTTGCAGCAAGAGGAGTTGGCTTCTCTGTTTATGTCACTTTCTCATAAGGGTCACTGCCCACTGCAGTGCGGAAAACAACTGCAATCAGTTTCAGACACGTAGTCCCTGATTTTGAACTACTGGTGCTAATGGCAGATTTACTGCTGACTTCGTTTAATGCAGGATTTAATCTTTGGTACTGACTTTTACCCACAACTGTGTTTACCAGAATATTATAGCCCAGGCTGGCTTACACTGACCTCGTGAAAAGCGATTCAAATTTATCTTTGAGTTTTGTGCAGGCTGGGGGGGGGGGAGAAATGGGTTTTGATTCTGTCACATGTAACTCAAATATTGCCAAACAGGCTGGCTTGTCTTAATTTGTGAGCACCTGGCACAGAAACAATCCATCATTTTGAACACTCCTATGCAGTAATACTCTCATTTAACCATGACTGTGCTGGCTACATTAGAGGGTGGTGTAATTTCCAAATGAGATAACGCTGTGTGATTACCTAGTATCCAAGGTGACTTTAGTTATTTCACTGAGATTAAGTTTTCACACTGCTTGTGATTTTTACCATGTTGCCAACACTGTACTCTGTCTTAAAGTCAGAGTTCTCTGATTTCATGTGATTATCTTGGGAAGGTTTCCAGGTACGTTTATATGGGATTATCACCTGAGTATATTTTCTTCCCTGCTTACTCAAGTGGTGTCTCCAGATCATCTTTCAAGGAGCCTATAAATATGTATATTGAAGCCAAATAAATTCAAATATGAAGCTCACATAGTCGACTCCTTCCTCCTGCTTCTCTGGAGACATGTTTGCAGTGTAATCCCACAGTTTCTCTCCCATTTCACATAGCAGGTAACTATAATGAAAATCAACTATCAACTTTTTTATTTTTTAATACAGAATGCAAAATACATCCATATTTAAGTCTTGCAAGAATTTTAATTTGTGATAAGAGAGAGAGGGTCTTGTCAAGTTATAAGAGTTAAAATAAGGTGGAGTCAATATATGGGAGAAAGGCTCTGGGTCTCTCCCCTCCCCTAGAATACCATACTAGAAGGAACCCTATTCAACAGAAATATAATATTACATATCTCTTTTAATATAGTAGCCTTGTAATTTGCATTGTAAGTATGTCATCTATGATACAGAAGTCCCTCCCATGAAATAAGAGAGGTCTGGATGTGGATATCTTGTATTTTTAGATATATATGCCTCTGGTACATTGGGGTACTACAGATAGTTGCATTAATATATAGCTTCAACATTTTTTTCTTAAAATTTCATGGTAAAAAAAAAGGTACTTTTAAATTTAACAGTAACTTTTTGTTTAACAAGAACTTTTGTTAAGTATAGTGTCTTCTATTTGGAATACAGGACTTGTTGTTTGAGATTGGTTCAGTTCCTTTAACATCCATTTCTGACATTAACCAGCACAGTAAATTTCAGAAGGCAGCAGATGAAATCCCACTGGCAGTTATAACTTTTTTTCCTCAGTAAAATAATACAGAATTTACAAGCACTTGGATTCTAACACTCAGCTATATCCACATTCATATTTTTAAATAAATGTAGACACTATCCTAATTTTTGTTGCTGGAGGCCAGCTTAACTTTCTCTTCGTTCTTTTCAATCTTCAAAACAACAAAAGCTGATGAAAAAGTCTTTGTGGTGAATCCCAAGACCAAGATATCCCCAAGGCAATGTGGTTAGTGCAGAACCAAGAAAAGCACTTAATTCTGTAGATAGAAGCCAGTCCTTTTAGCAAGCAAATACAAGCCTATTAAAAACTCATCTTTAAACAAAACAAGCCAAAACAAAAATAGCGCGAGGTAGAGATTTTCTTGGATTTGCGGATAAATTCTCTCACGGACCATGCAGCAGGCTTTGTCTCTGGGCCCCAGGTGCTGCCGTCCTGATCACACACCAGGACCACACAGGTGCCAAGGAGGAGCTTCGTTTTTATTTACTAACCCTTCTTGAGAATCAAAATAACACCAAAAGTCAAAATGTGAACGTTTGCCCCCCTCCCCGGGTTTTTTTTCTGGTTTTTTTTTTTTTTTTTTTTTTTTAATCCCTACAGACACCGCTCACCGCCTCCGGTAAGAAAAACGAGGGAAAAGCAGCAGGGAGCGATGAAAAGAGGGCAGCGGTGAGGGCTCCGCCGCACGGGAGCTGCGCCGCGCACAGGTGAGAGCCCTCGGCGCGGCGGGAATGAGGGAGGGGATAAGGGACAAGGGGAGGGATGTCTCCCCCCGGGCCCCGACCCCTGGGCGGGCCGGGGAGCTGAATGGATG
>NW_008237919.1:11163186-11191724 GCF_000691975.1 Corvus brachyrhynchos | reverse complement strand
GGTAGGGGCGGTGGGATGAGGGGGGAGAAGGCTTTTTGTTCCAATTAAATCGGGGCAGGTGTGGGTAAAGGTGGCGTTTCGTGGGCGCTTGCTGGCGGCGGGGCTGCTCTAACAAACCTCTGTGGCGTTCCTCTTCCTCTTGCTTAAGCGTGAGTAACACACTCTGGCTGAAGCATCATACGTGTCATCAGGGTAAAAGTTCTCCCAACACCTGGGTTTTTGAGAATTGGAAACGTCCTGCGTGGCAATTTCAGAAAGAGGGCCGTCTTTACAGAACTTAGAATATGTGAGACTCCCTTTGCTAAGTCCCTGTTCTAGGTGGGACTATAGTCAAAGACGTGTTTTCTAACTTGTGGCTGTCTTAGAAATACCTTCTGATACAAGGTCCTGTGCTGTAGATGAAGAATAGGATTTCAGTCTCAAACCTTACAGGAAAATGAAATCAATAATCACCTTTCTGATATTGATATTTGAATGTATCTCTCTATGATTGGTACTTTCTTACTGTAAATTGGGGGGGAGAATTGCTAATTTTTTAAAAGAGATTAAAAATATTAGTGTTTATTAGCATATGCACTTTAATGTACACCTGTTTAGTTTTAAGCAAAAAACCACAAAAATCAAGCTGTTTTGTTAGGTTTCAGTTCAGGAAACTAAATTGCTTTGAGAAGAGCTGTAAAACCTGATAGAAAATCCATTTTTTAGAAATGTCATCTGTTCCTCTAATCCCATTTCATACCACTGGAAGGAGATATTTGTAGCATCTATTATCAAATCCACACTTGTGTTTAAGAAAAATAAAAATCTCTATTCTTCTTGATAGATGATCATGAAGACATTGTCATGCCTCCTCCCTTGTTTTACTGTGTATCGCAAAGCAGAGAAGGAATCTTAAAGTTATTTAAAGTGTGTTGGTTTTGGTTTCATCAAAGGCAGAATTAGATTGGATTATGTTATTCATCCATGCAAGAGGTTAGTTCCTGTAAGTACAGTTCCCTCCAGTAGAAACTAGCAATTATCCACATCCTCATTTTCATACCTTTAGAGAACTTGGCTAACATTCTGATGATAGGACTAGATTCTGACTTTTCTGCCAGGAACTCTGCTGGTTTATCTTTGTGCAGGTTGGCAAAAACCTTTCATCCAACATGAGAGATTGAAAATTTGGCTTTTACATATCTAGATACCTAAAAGTTGATAACATGAGGTGTTCAACTTATCTGAGTTCTGTCAGCATGAAAACTGGAAAAGCATCATCTCTTGGTTGTGATTGAGCAATGGATTGAGATTTCTACCTATGTTAAGAAATGTGCCTTCGTTATGGTAAGGGATGGTACTGAATTAGGGTCTAATTTGGGGGGTTTTTTTGCTCATACTAAATTAAAAGAAAGTTTTATGACAGCAGTGGTTATATAATTTTGGTGAAAATGAAGTTTCAATTTTGGCCAATGGGCTGAAGTTCTATTCCTCTTTTCTCAGTTAAGATGACACAAAGACTGTGCGTGCACTCGCTCGTGCAGGTTTGCTAGTGTTGTTCTCCTGCCAATTAGCTCAACCATGATAGCACAATGTACTTCTTGATGATGAGAAACAGAAATTAATTTAAATACTATAAAACTGAGATCAATGTGATGTAGTAAGTTGATATTCCTGATGTGGAAATTCTTGATGATGAATACAGTATCCCATGGATCAAAGTAAGGCCTATAAAGCTAACAGACATAATTTTACTATTTTCATGAATGGCTATTGTTCCTACGTTATTTGTTAAGCTAGGTTTTACTCCAATTTTATCTAATAATCTTGTATTTTATACTGCCACCTAGACTTGGATTATGAAGAATGTGAAGTAAAGGCTTGACTTTTGGTTGGTGTGTGTAGACCCAGAGCTTTGCAAGGATATAAAAATCCACTCTTAGAAGCCCAGTTGTGGAGGGTGATAGGGACCTGTGTATTACCACTTCAAAAAGTGATTGCATGTAGTTCTTTAAGAAAGCTATCTAAACACTCTTCATGTCAGAAGCCTCACCTGCTTCAGGCAGATCATAAAGTAATTTAGGTCTGGAGGCTATCTAGTTTGAATTCCTGTTCAAAGCCAGGCTCACTTGAAAGTTAATTATGATGCTCAGGGCCCTCTCTGCTCTACTTCTGAATATCTGCAAAGGTGGAGGTTCTACGGAGTCTCTGGGTACCTGAGCCACCTTGCAGCCCTTAGGCTGCCCAGCAGCAACCCAGCCAGTCTGCATTCTGTACTTGCATGGGGTTATTTTCTTGAGTTGGTAATCCAAATATGGGACTCTTTTGTTCCAGGTGCAGGATTTTGCATTTTCCTAGTCAAACTCCGTGAGTTTGCTGTCAAGAAATTCCCTCAGCTTACCAGGGGCTCTCTGAATGGCAGCCCTGGCCCTGATGAAGATACTAAACAGCATCAGCCCCAGTACTGATCCTTGAGGAATGCTGCTAATAATTTGCTGTCTCTTGAACCACCAGTTGTTCAGTCCAGTCAGCTTTTGACCTTACTGTAGTCTATTCCTCTAATCCATATGTTCCCAGCTTGTTTACAAAGATACCATGACTGTGACTAGATGCTGGAACAGGCTGCTCAGGGAGCATACTAGGGGATATTCAAAAGCTGTCTGAACACAGTCATGGGTAGCTGGCTGTAGGTGGCCCTGCTTAAGGAGGGGAGCTGGACCAGGTGACCTCCAGAGGTCCCATGCAATTCTTGGTTCTGTGATTCTGTTGAAAGCCTTGCTAAGGTCAAGACTAAAGAAATAGGATGCTTTGCTCTCTCTCACTAAGTCAGTCATTTCTGCATAAAACCTAAACAGTCAAGTGTGATTTGTCATGGATAAATTTGAGGTGAGGTTTACATAGTGTGTTTCTTTGATGTTTGTAGACTGGAATAGCAATGTACACAGCAGAATATGTACCAAGATACTCAATGGAAAACAAAAGATGCCAAATTTGTTTTGTGGTGGCTTACATCACCATACAGAAACACCTGCCAGATTATTGGGAGCACCTCTGCCAAATTACTGGGAACAATGTGTTCTAGCAATGGCCTGTTCAGTCTCCAGATCTGATTTGGAAGCTGTGATATTTATGTATCTCATCTGCTAAACTATTATCATTAAATGAGGGGAGAAAGGAGCTTAAAAGATGTAGCCTATTGGCTGACAAAACTGAGTGTTACCTTTTGGTCTAACTTAGTAGGTATCCTCAAATCCCACAAGATTTGTAGGTGATGTGTCGGTGAGAAACCTGGTATGGTCTTAGCAGCAGGTAGGCAGAGATGTGTGATGGCCCAGAAAATACCTTAATTCTTTTATATTGTTTCAGGTGTGTTGTTGAATAAAGTTATAACAGCTCTTTGTCAGGAGTTCAGTTCTCTAATACATTCAATATCCAACCTCAGAACAGTGTGTGCACTCTGTAATAATAGAGGAAGCTGCAGAGCTGCATCAGTCTGGAGAATGGGACCTGGTGTAATCATATTAACCCATCCTGCCTAATGCCCCCCCCAGTGAAAGACAGACTGACTCTTCAGCAAGCAAATCTTAGAGTGCATTACCAAAAGGAAAATATTCAATGTATGTTGATGATCTGTGGCTTTTCATTGTTCAAGATACAGTGCTGTTGTTACTCTTTGAAAAGAAAATGAGGGTGGTGGGAAGCAGACTTAAGGATTCTAACAGACCTGATGACCTCCTTAGGAGGACAAAGACAGCCAGATATTGGAAGAGTGGAGTAACTTTTATGGTAGATCCACACTCTGTAAAGTCTTTTCAGATACACTCTGGATTGAGATAAAGTGATAGCATGCTAATTACAGCTTGGTTTAGATCTAGATTTTTGGGAGGCCAGTCTGCATTTTTAGAATTCTAGTCAACTTGGGGCAGTTGTAAACACCCTCAGGCCAGATTCTGCTCACTGAGGGAAAGGTTGTGTATGGTTAAAGTAACCCTGTCTTTACCTAGTGAAGTTTCAAAGTTGACTTTATATATATATTTATCCCTTTGGCAGATTTTATTACTAGAGAGACAAAAACTAGAACAAACTGACCAGATCTTGTTCTGGTTCCACTAGAAATTCTCAGAAATACCTTGCAAAAGAGCTGTCCAGAAAGCTTCTTTGGGTGAGAACTATGTGTCTTAGTCACCCTATTCTGATGGTTAGTGAGCACTAGTATTCAGTTGCTCTCTTCTGTCCATTAATCTTAAGCACCTTGCTAACTTTGGGGAGGTTTTTCTGGTATTCAGTAGTGAGTCTTGCTTATTAGCGTTTTTCTATCCCTGCTCTGTAAGCAAGAGAGGCTTAAATGTGCAGGGGGTGTGTGTATGGTCGCTCTGGGTTTTAAAATTCGTGCAAGGCCCGCCCGTGGCTGCGTGCATGGATTGTGCTGTGGACTACAGGGAAGGTGTGTTCAGAAGGGCTCCCAGCAGGCCAGCTTTCTTAGTGACAAGGTGCCTCTTGGAGCACATTATGTCTCCTTCCTGCCTGCATTCGTGGGCTTTCCTCCTTGGAAAACAGGAGGGAATGAGCATGCCCAGATTTCCATCTGATAAGCAGCTGTGACTTCAGCAAAAGGGCGTGCTGGGAATTAGGACTCAGGTAGTGCTGTATAGAACCCGTGCCTGGTAATACAGTCAATAGAGAACCTAGGCAATTCAGCTGTCCATCATTCCTCACCAACGTCAGTGGAATGCATGCCCAAGGTGTGCCAGAGGTCAACTTAAGTCTCCTGACTCTTCTGATACAGTGCAATTGATACCTTTAGGCATTTATGGGTGGCTGTTGAACAGGGGAATACTGATTTAAGGTTCACCGTGCTTCAGTGAAAATATTTAATAGTAAAAGGCCAGGTATTGTACTTGTCTCATCTATACATTAATAGTCTGTGTATGTAGCTGGGAAAAAAACAGGAACTCAAAAAGTTATTGTGACACAGTATGGAAGAAGCCTACTTAGAAGAGTTACTACCATCAATAGTAAAGTGCATTGTAAATGTTATTGATTTTACACTACAGATATTTCTATTCTGGATGTTTTTACTTTGTTTAAAGTACTAGAAAACAAGTTTTACTGCTGGAGAAAACAAAGCTGAAATACATTACCCATAAAATATTTTTATTCTGGAATTATTATCAAGTTGGCTTCAGGGGTTCTGGCACTATACAAAAATAGAATGAGAAGGTTATATACAGCCCACTGTACTTTGAGGTAAGTTTCTCAGTGTTACCCATTATTAAATGCTAGGACCGGTGTTTTTAAAAAGAAGGAAGAAAAAGGAAAGGTAATAGAGAAAATTCTTTTTGTCTTAAAAATGAACAAATTATCTAGAGGCAAATCCACAGCGAATGTGTTGTCTTAAAAGACTATTGCAGTTATTTTTTTCTGTGGTTACATTATGTGAGGTATATTTGTGTAGAAGATTGTTACCTTACGTTTGTTCCATTTGACTGCTGCAGATGACTTTCCTCCTGTCTTCAATCCTTGATAATGTCTCTTCTTCCCTTCCCTCTTCCTTATCCCCATGCCACAAATTTCCTTTCAGGCTCATCATGCAAGTATGGTGTGTATAGATAATATAAGCATTGAGGTTTTTCAAAGTTCGTTTTTAGAAACAGGAATGAATGAGACATTTTCCACTCTGAGTGCCTCATAATGCAAATTATACTGAAGTTGCTTAGCTCCAGTCCAGAGTTCCATGTAGAAATGGGCATTCTAAAACTTACTGGGATTGTTAAATTCTTATCCATGCTTGCCCGCTTCAGAAATTTTTTTCCTGTTATGTGTTACTTGCTCTTTTTGTGTCTTTCCTCATAACCATCTTTGTTCTAGTCTTTGACAGTATGTGTGGCATATAAATGTATATTAACAGGATTCTAAGTAGGTTTACGTGCTCATTTTATTATTGAAAAGGTGTTTGGGTTCACAGAGGGGTTGGATATTAATAGCCTTGTAAACTCCATTTGCAGCACATTATGTGAGTCACCATGATGGGAAAGGGGAAATAAAACAGTGAAGGAGGACTGGCTCCTTCAGAGTTTATCTAGTGAAAGCTAAATCATGACTTTAAAAACAAGAAGTATTAGCTTGTATTCTTAAGTCTTCAGCTCCCAACTGAGCTTTGCTCTAAATAATGTGTTTAAATAGAAGTCACCATTACTATATTAGCTCTAAATTCTAATTCTGTTTTTCCTAACAGAAGCTAAAAATTCTTTAAACATTGAAATATAGATTCATATATTATCTGACTGCATCCTCTAGCAGTTTGATTCCTGTAATGCAACACAAGTAGTTTGTGTGCAATCAGTCCTCCAGTAGCCAAGTACTAAGATTTTATCTGGTGTAACAAGACTTAACTTTGCTTTCCTGTCAGTATAACTGCTTTTTATGCAAATCATTTATAAAAAACATGTAGTTTGGTCAGTGTGAGATGTTTAAAAGATTGATAAACTTAGACATTACTCTTGGAGATGCAGTCACTGACTTGGAGCACATTCCTATTCTCTTGCAGTGAAAGTAAAATTATTTAAGTCTTCTCTTCTTCGCTTGCTGTGAATTGGTCAATCAGTTTTGTCTTGCCTTCTATGATCTCTCCTACTTAAATACACTTCTTGCAGAAAATTTTGTGGGAAAGTTTGTTTGTTTTTTCCTGTGGAACATGCTGTATCAGAGATTTCTAAATAAATAAATAAATTCAAAAAACTGTGTGAGGGGAACCTTCCCTAGCAACATAGGTCAAACTTTTCTCATATATAAACTTTTATCTAGTATTGAAATTTTAGTGTTGTAGTTTCAAAATGGAAAGACTTGATCTGTTTAGAAATAGTACACTGTTCATGTGAGTAGCATTTGTTTAGAACCAGCCTTGTGGGAAAAATCTCTGTTCTCTTACTTCCTCTCTACCCTTTGCTTTGTAGTTGTCTAGTTGCAGCATATATTTGTCAGGCTTTTTTTCAGAGCAGTAAAGGTCTTAAGCCTGCAGCCGTCCTGTTTTTCCTCAGCAAGACTTTGCAGCTTTCTGTGTTTGTTTAGAAGGAGGTAGAATTGACTACTGGATATTGTAATTCACACCAGTGAAGTTAGCAATACTCTAGAGCCTGTGTAACATAGAATCAGCAATTGCAGCTAGTGGATGCAGTCTCCATATCCTTTCCTGGTGTTGAGGAAATAAGTATGTAAGAGATTTTATGTTCAGGGGTTTTGTTTGTTTTAAAACCAACTAAAACACAGAGCTTATGATGTTAAAATGGTGCACAATGGACATAAATGAATGTTTTTTCCCCCTCACTCCTTGTAGGTTTCTGCATTTTGGAGCATTGTACATACATTTTTAGCCCTGTAAATGAAATGTGATCCTAACCACAAACTTAGTTAAAGAAATGAAACTTTTATCTTATGCCTCAGTTTTACCCAGATCATCAATTTGTCTGCATTCTCCTTTTAGCTTGAGGAGAATTTAGTAACACATCCCTCCTAAACCACTTCAGACAGTGAGACATTTTAGTAGAAAAGTATTTCTAGTAGCTTCCATTCACTTCCCACAAAAGAAGAGCAGTGTGCCCCGCATCTCTTCTGCACGGCCTTTCTGCCCGGGACCTCTGGCTATAGATCCCTGAAGGTACCAGTGTTGCTTATTTTCAGGGCTACCTAATTAAAGGTTTGCTATGTGTAGCTGTGGCATATTGTGTTCACATAAGTACATGGAGACCTTCTTATAATACATGAATTAATTGTTTGCAAGACTTCTTACACTGAAGCATTTGTTCACTAGACAGTTGTTCTGTACATGGTTTTGTGTAGAAGAGAGATCTAGATTGTTTTTAAGGCTGGGATTTTTCTTTAAATGAAATCGGAATGTGCATGTTATTTCTGAACTTTCTGAAAATTCTCCTTTTGGAACCTTTTATTAATTAGGAGATTTATTTTATGAAGTGGACATAGAAAAAAATAATGCATAGGACTGGCTGTAGATCTCTTACCCTCACAGCTGAGAGAATACCCTTCCTGTAAACTGTTCACTCAGTTATGAAGTGGCTCAAATGTGAGAAAGCAGTTAGGGGATGTTTCTAAGCAGATGATTCTGCAGTTTGATATCTAGGATTTACTACTTGTTATGGGAAAGGTCAGACCATGGCAGTCGGAGTTAATTAATTAAATTACTGTAGCTGCTACGTAACATGCTGAGCTCATGAGTGGATTTAGGACAGTAGAGTTACATTTCCTGTTTGTCCCTAGCCAGTGTGTTCTACGTCCATGGTCTTGCAGTTACCTGGGGCATTTAAACTGAGCTTGAGCAGATCTAAAAAAGTAACACTTATCCTAAAGCTAAAATAAAAGCAAACTCTGTTCTCAGTAAGAAATATAGTCCTGCTGTGCCAGTTCAAAAGTTCACTCTGGTCCATTATTCTGTTTTCCGAAGAACAACTAGAGCAAATTATAGGAATAAGGTAGGGACAGATGCCTTCCTTGGTATGCACTTCAAGCAATGTGCAACCAGGATGATTCTGATGAAGCGTATTTCCTGATCCTGGTGTACCTAAAGTACAAAACTCGCTTTGATACGCAATTGCATTAGGCTGATCTCAAAACCCCAAGAATAAACAAAGGCCACCAGAACATGTTTGTTCAGTAGACTAAGGACCAAATTACTCTATTTGTAGGTAGTACCAGTGCCTGATTCTCAGTTGTTGCCTTGTGTCTTTGTTACCTTTACTGAAAGCCAGTCGCTAATGTTTCTAGAGACATTTTGTTACCTGTTTTAGGAGAGATCTGTAAACAGCTGGTTAAGCTAATGTATCTTGTTAACTAAACCAGAAACAGGTGATCATGGCAGAGACTCAATTATTTTAAAAAAGTTAGTCTAGCCTCTATTTTTCCCCCCTTTATTGAGTTAAGAAAAAAAAAAATGAAAGAAAAAATAGGGGCGGGGGAGCTACTCACTGTCTGGATTTGTTGGAGTCTGCTTGTCAGTGTTGAGGTGTGTATGGTTTTGAGCTTCCCATTCTTGAGGCAGATATAATGTCTGAGATCTGACAAGGATTTTTACAGGGTGGGTGTGGCAAGTCTCTTGATGAGGTACTTCAGTGAACTGAAATCCTCATAGTGCACCAGTAGCTTCACAGCCACATGTGAACCACAACCTGTAGCCTACTCCCTCTGTTACCATCAAATAAATGGCAGAAATAGTTCTGATGTCCTCTGGTGGTAAAAACGTAAGCTGAACAAAACTGTTGAATCTGGATAAATTGCACTTTAAACCAAACCAACCCTCTCCCTTATGGCCCGCTTGTGTTACAAGCAATCACTTTATTCATGATGATCCAATGGTACTGCTATGAATGGGTAATATTTATTACTTTTATGTATACAGTGGCTTTCCTGAAAATTACTAGATGCATACCAGTTTCACAGCTTTCTCAGAAAATAAAGTACACCTTTTTAGAACTAGGTTTAAAAACCCTGTGGTAATAAAAACAAGAGTTGGTGAAAAGGAAAAATAGTCTATTTGGTTTCTGGGTGTAAATATGAAACCAGTCAGTGTAAATAGTAGAAAAAGCCTGCTCAGACTAATTCTAGGGGTCTGTGGTGTTCTCATTTTCTTAGTGAGCAATATTGAATAAGGTTAGTATATCTTTATTTAAAACCAGTATTCCCTCTGGGTTGTTTTTGTTTGGCCTTTACAATTTTATTTTTATTTCTTGATTTTTGTTCAAATAACCGGTAAGTTATTATTGTAGAGACTGTGCTCTGCACTGGCAATTTTTCTTGGTTTTGTGTATAAAGAGTGTGTTCAGCTTGATTATGAGAACTGGAAATGGTACAGTGATGACTCACACGTACATAGGAAAGAAAGGGTTGCTGTTCTCATAAGATACAAGTCTTGTGAAAGTGTCCAAAGCAGCTATGGATGTCCCAATCAACCAAAGATTTGTAAACCTTTAGGAAGATAAGCAAGCGTGTGAACCATGAATTGTTTTGGCTCTCTTTCTCAAGTGCTTTGGATACGAATAAACAGTATCTAGTGTTTTTTAGAGTCCTTGTTTATTCTGACAGTTCTGCTTATATGATGCTGACTCTAAATTGGAGTGACTGGTATAATCTCTTGGAATAGACAGGAACTGATTAAATAGTGGGAAATGGATACTTCTATTTACTTTGTGCCGAGAGAGAGCGCCTTATGTCTGTAATAAGGGATCCGTGGGAAGGGGCCAGAATATTAAGTTTAGCAGTGGCCCCCACATAGTGACTCAGTGCTGTCAGTGGCTGTGATAGACCTGCAGCTGAATGCTACCTCGGGTTCTTTTCGCTTTATTTTTTCTGCTTACCTAAGCACCATGCTGAATATTGCCAGATATGCCTGGTTGATGTATGGGATTGATCTGTATCTCTTTATTTTTTAAAATACCTTGAAGACTTTCTTATATTTGAAGTGTCCTAGCCCTCCTTGGCATACCAGCTTTGTTCATTACTAATGCCAATGCTACTACAGGCCAAGTCTTTAGATAATCCATTCTGTCTCAGTGGACCATGGTATACTTGAAAGTGAGGCTAAATGCTCACAAAAGAATTTGATGTACAGTTGTTCATACAGATGTTTGTCTGATCTCAGCTTCAGGTATGTAGCCTCTTTTGGGGGTGCTTTACTCAGTCTGGCTAAGTTAAAATCACGTATTTGTTCGCCTTTGTTCTACTTCTGCAGTACTGCCACATCAGTCATTCTGATTAACCATTTCTGATTATACAAATAATGTACTGGTACTTCAAGTTCTG
Source organism: Corvus brachyrhynchos (assembly GCF_000691975.1). Taxonomy (NCBI): domain Eukaryota; kingdom Metazoa; phylum Chordata; class Aves; order Passeriformes; family Corvidae; genus Corvus; species Corvus brachyrhynchos. The sequence goes on along the minus strand of NW_008237919.1, from coordinate 11,180,942 downwards.
TTAGAATCTGAATCAAGCCATGTGTGCTGTTAGGCAGTCCCCTCGAAGAAGAAAAGTTCTAAAACGGCTTTAGATTTTCCAGCTTGACTTGGTGATGACAAATCAGAGTACCTCAGGGCAGGGGTGCTGCTGGTGCTAGTTTAGTGAAAGGTATCACTCTTGAAGTCCTTCATTAGCTATGGTAGTGTTTTGCTGGAAGACAATGTTGCCCCAAGGAGGCTTATCTCCCTGGAGAAGAGAATGCTTAGGGGGGATCTTATCACAGAATTCTAATACTTGAAGGATGGCTACAAAGAGGATGCCTCTCTCTTCACAAGGAGCCACATGGAAAAAAGCAAGGGACAATGGGTACAAGTTGCACTTTGAGAGGTTTCATCTCAATATAAGAACATTTTTTACAGTGGGAATCATTCACTGGAACAACTTCCCCAGAAATGAGGTAGAATCCTCATCACTGGAGGTTTTAAAGATGCAATTGAACAAAGTGCTAAATAATCTTATCTAGGTTTTCTTTCCCATGTAGGGTTGGACCAGATGATCTCTTGAGGTTCCTTCTAACCTGGGCTGTTCAATGATTCTGAGATTGGTTCTATGATTGAATTGCTCTGAGATCAAGCATTCTAATGAGAGTTTATCTCTCTTCTCCTCCTCTCTGTCCTCCATTTTTCTAGGTAGGGACTGCCTCAATACAGATCAGCATTACTGCAGTTCCTACCCATGAAGCCAGTGTGCAACACATGGCCAACCCAGGAGGACTGTAGTCAGTCTATTGCTTTGAATTTGCAGTTGCAAGCTCTTGAATCAGTACCCTACCCTGACTGATACTGACAGTGGGTCTGAGCCCTTCCCCAGTCACTTAATTTCCTAGCCGTAACTTTCTTTGAAATGACAAGTTTTTCATAAATGAAGCTGTAAAGAACAAAGTCAAGAAAAGCAGAAATAAAATTGAGAACAAAAACAGGGAGCATGATCCAGACTCCAACATCTACAAATTGATTCGATTTCTTTCCCACTAGATCTGGAGATCAGTTTCAACTCTTCATTTTAATTACCAGTTTGTGTAGACCTGTTTAGAATACTGACACTATGTCACGAACTAGTGGAAATGCTAGAAAACTTTTTTAAAAGTTAGAAAGACTTCTTATTCTACTAGAAGCTGTGGGGTCTGGCTCTGCTCCAATACAAGTCTTGTTACTTGTCCTGAGACACACAGTTAGAAACACAAGTTTGTCTTCATTACTTGAAATGTAGTTCACTAATTAGTTGACGTCAGTTTTGGTTTGGCAATTTGGCAGTGAGAAATGGCTTTTCAAAGCATGAGAGGAAGCTTAGCTGTTCCCTTCAGGTACCAAACCAGAGTTATCTAGGCTTTTCTGATTAAAGAAAACCATCCATATGCTGAATCTTTTTATATGCAGTTAATTACTGCCACATGGAAAGAAATCTTACATCATCCCTCATAGGTACACTATCCAGTACTGCAGGCTGAACAGACCCAGGAATGTATTTTAATTGTTAATGGAAGGTTTAATACTTCTTACAAGCTGGAAATGCCAGGAAATAATCGGTATCTCAGTTCATGGGAGTGTCTAGCATGTAGATAGCCCTCACACAAACTCTAAGCAGTCTAAACACTAATGCTGGAAAGACCAATTTACATCAGTACTTAATGTTAGTCTATACTTAGCTCTTCCTTGTGTTTCCCATGAGTGCAATTCCCAGTGAGAGCAGCAGGAAGGAATACTGCTGATGGCAAGACACTGGAAGTATTTTTTTTAAATTTGAAATCAGAATACAATATTATTGGTAGAAAATCTTAAATGATGGAAACATCTAGAGCACTTTAGCTCTACTTGTACTCTTTGCTTGAGTATATACAATGAGCTGCATGTTGTAGGTTTGCAGTAGCCACCTTTAAATTTGGGCGGAAAGGCTGCAATCGCAGCTGTAGGCAGGTGTGTTCCTCTTGGTGCAGAAGTCCACATGGCAACTAACACCAAGGAGGGATGTCTGAACTTGCCTTCCAGTAGAGGGAATGAGAGCTGGGAGCCAGGGCTTAGAGGGCATAAGGACAGAGAATCATAGGAGCATTCTGGAAGGACTTCCTTGGTAATTCATTGTAAGTTGCCCCAGGATACAACTGTAGAGAGAATGACACATTGCAGAGATGGAAAATAAGTTGAGGTTGTTGTCCACACTTGATTATGAATAACAGTAGCATACTTTTTTCACTACTAGAATTGTTTTTAGTTCCAAACATAGGCTATTGCAGCAAGTCTTGTCATCTATTTTCACAGAGCTGCAGGATGGTTGAGGTTAGAGGGGACCTCTGGAGGTTTTGGAGGGAAGAAGGGCTAGGGTGAGATGATGTGGGTGTTCTCTTTCCTTTTGAAGAAGAATGTGCTTAAATGCTAGTATATTTGGGTTCTCCATCTACAACTTGTCTAGGCTTACAGAAATCAAGTTTTTTCTTTTTTTATGAAACAGTGGCTCTACATACAACAAGGCCAAATAACTAGCTTCTTACCAAATCAGTTGCCACAAAATTATTTTTAAAAGCACGGATTGCTTGCTCACATTGTCCTTTAATGAAAGAGTCAGTAGCAGCATCTCACAGCTTTGTGCATAGCATGGTTACAAGGGTTGAACACCAATGTCTTCAAGAGTGACTGTAAAACCAGGGGATACTGAGATCACTCCTTGTTGAGTCTATCAGGTCTCAGCACTGTTTTGTTGCTTCTTGATCCTAGGCCTAAGACTCTGATTCTGTTAACTGAGAATTTAGTTTGGCAATCACTGTCTTCAGTTTTACCTCTCTTCCAACTGTTTCAGTGCATCTTGCAGCGTTGCTTCAGTCCTCTTCAAGTTTTTCTCCCATTCCTGAAGTCATGACCCTTGTGGTATAGCTGCTGTGAGTCAGTCACATAGCTAGAAAGGAAAACAAAAATGCTGTGGCACATGCATGACTAGAGGGGTCATGGCTTCAGGAATGGGAAACTGATATGCTCTAGAGTTTGTTTACTGCAGATTTGATGATCCACAGAGATTTAGGAACTAAGGCTTTTTATAGTACTGCATATAGCAGTTCCTACGTTGCTATTTCCTGCAAGTAGCAGTGATGGCTGGGCTCCTCTCAGACAGGCTGTGGGCCCCAACAAGCCCCGTGTGGAGCTGGGGACAGGTAGTATGTTCATGAGGTCTGGCCATTAGCAATCTATAGGCTGTCACTGCTCGTATGAAGGAACTGGTCCAGTTTCATTGCTGCCATCTGCTGAAACTTGAGTTTTCCACCTCTGTGAGCAGACTAGTGGGAAGCACAGATTTGCAGATGAGGTCTGAAATGCCACAGTATCACTAAAAATAGTAACAGAAAATGCCCTCCCCTCGCCGTCTCCCCCCTGCTTAAGTGAGGACTTCCAAAATGTATGTATGTTTGTTTATTTTGTTGCTTAAAGTTCAGCTTCTTGTGCAGCTTTAGTGGTCCTAACTAATACTCTTTCTGTAGCTATTAATTCTTTCCCTGCTGATATATTTGGAATATGTCTCTGATGCAGCTCTTTCTGCTACCTCCTGTTTTCTGAGCAGTAATGCATGAATATGTTTAGCTTTTTTGTGTTGTCTTTTGTACAAAACCAGATGTTCTTTCTTTGTGATAATGAAAACTTCTGTATAAATTTCAGAAAAGCCTTATGATTCAAAATTTGGGGGCAGGAAGAGTGATCTTATTTGCTAAATTTAACTTGAAAAATGTTTATTACAAAAAAAAAAAAAAAAAGAAGCCTTCTTTTCTAGTCCTGGTTAAATGCTTTAGAAATTGCAGGGTTTATGACATACTTGGTCAGAAGGCAAAACATTCCTCTAACTAATATTGCAAATATTCATAGAATAAAGGAACCCCACAGTCTACTTTGATATGTTATATGTAGGACTGAGTGGGCACCAATGAAATACTGGAATTTGTACAATGGTCTTAATGACCAACTCTTTTTATTCTTCTAAGGCTTGTATGATTTTACACTTGTTTTAAAAAATGTCTTTTCCCCTTCCCCTCTTAAAGGTAGAGACCTGTGGGTTCTTGTTCTGGGAAAGTTTCCAACCCATCATAAGATTGGCATTCCAGAGTTCAAGTATGTTGCTAATATGCATGGGGATGAGGTACGTTTCAATTTTTGCAATGTCATTTATACCAAATACACTTACCAGAGGTTTAGAGTGAACTTTTCTCAGGCATGTGCTTCTTATTATTGAGGTATGTCATAACTCAAGGACAAAATATGTGTGTATTTATTGAGGAATTTTCAGAATAAAGTTCCCTTGTTTTGGTGGAAGGGCCTTAGGAGACCTTACATCATGGTGAAGAGTCCTACAATCCTACACCCAAGACCTCTCTTGAGTGGAGAGCTTTGTCTTCTCCAAGTGAGTAAACACAGAGGCTTTAAGTTTCCTGGCAATGAGTCAGATGCAGTAGTTTGCTTGTACATTATTATTGCCTAGGCATGAAATATGACTGATAGAACTCTTCAAACACATCCTAAGATTAAATAATAATTGCTGTGAAGCATCAAATTATTTATTTTAGGAAGAAAATTTATCTTTGGAACCTTAGGCTAGGAACACCTAGATTCACCTGAGATAACACTGAGAACAAAACAAAAATCAATTCCAGAACAATAAACTTGCTCTGGGAAGAATGCCCACTTATTAATGATAAAGAAGAAATGATGATTATGAGCCTACCTGGTGCGGTACTTGAATCTGAATCAGAAAGAATCAAAGCTTCACTGTCTTCTATAGTACTTCTTTGCTTTCTATTTCTTTTATTCTTTAGCTTTACCTGATTATATTAGTCATATTCAGGATAAGTTTAAACTACACAATATATTTTTATGCAGTCTTTCATGTGAAGGTTAAATAATTTAACAGGAGTAGCAAGATATGTATGTATATATATGTGCTCGAGACTCTGAATTCCCAAAACCGAGAAAAAACAGACATAGTGGAAATGTATCCTGTGCAAAGGGTAACATGTCTCGAGTTATTGCTGTTAACAATACTGTGTGTGAGCACTTGCACGCCTACAGGCACTTGTGACATTTTGTGCCAAGAATTTCCCCAAGTTAGACTAGTTTCACCTTGTTTGACACTGGCCTTGCTCAAAGTGCTGCTGGGAGCTTGGCTGCTTGGGAATTTAACTCTGTGTGGGAGGAAGCTGATTCATGGTTTCAAATAGGTACATTTGTTACTGGATGCCCAAGACAGGGTTTGCAGCTCCTGAAACCTGGTGTGGGTCACCAAGGCGTCCAGGAACTGAGGCTCCATACTGCAGTCCCTGCAGACTGCTGAAGGGGATTGCAAACCTGGGACTATAAATCACCCAGCTTTGATGGGAAGGAGGTGGAGGGCAGGATATTATCTCATCCAGAATGGCCTGGCTTGCAAATCCAATGTTGCTGGACTGCAGAGGGCCACACATACTGAAGTCTTCACAAGGAAGCACCCCCTTCATTATCACTGCCCAGCTGGATACTCAGGAGGAGCTTTGACCATAGAAATACACACTGTTTGCACATCCACAGGGCTGGGAGTTGCTGGGGATTGGCAACTTGGATCACTGCCTGGGATCTAAGTTTTTTGTTGACTTCATGAGGAAATGAGACATGATTTTCTTTTAAAGTCAGACACAGTGCCAGACAATCTGAGCAGGGTTGATCCTTGAGCTGCCTAGCTAAGGCATGTTACATTCCAGTTGTTTGTCAGACTAAGCTCACACCTAGGGAACATTCTGGAAATAGAGCTATTCCTCCTTTTTAGGCACTCATGATGATTTTTGCTGTATGGGTTTTTTTGGTACGTACAGGTAACTCACAGTTAGTGTTTGGGATTTTTTTATCTGATCATAAATGTATTTCAGATGGCAGGAAATTAATTCCTCATATAGAGAAGCATTGGAGAACTTGAATATTTTTTTTTCCATAATCTAAGATTCTGCTAGTCCCTGGGGACAGATTCAACTATCCCTGCAATATATTAAGCAGATAAGTTTTGCACTAATTATACAACAAGCTTCAACTTGTGTGCCAGAGTCTTTCATAAAGAGATTATGACTTCATTGATCCACTCAGGTCTTTTGTGCTTCAACGACACTTTCCACAAATGATACAAAATGAGAAGTTCTCAAGTATTGTTTGGTGATGCTGCCCTTCTAACCTGTTGTGACCACACAAATGAGGCTTAACTTTGACTCAGCTGGCCAGCTGCTCCAAAAACATAAAAGTTGGGCTGGAACCTGAATTACATGTGTGTGGGCTGTTCGCACATGCTGCTGGAAGAAAATCTAGGTTATTTGGAAAGCTGCCCAACAGGGAAGTTCTAACAAAGTAAAGTGAGTACACAATAGTAGAAAAGGAGTATTTTTTTTCAGAACTGGAAAGATTTATTTTTTTAAGTAAGTTCACTTTTCTTAATACTGTAAGACATAACCAGCTGAGATTTAAAAGATTTTCATTTGTGTTCACTGTTGCCAAATAGAGTGAACTTTTGCCCCAGATCCACTGAGAGGTAACAAAAGACTTCTCCCATTCTTTGTGTTGGCTGTGTGTAGCTGGACACCATTTTTAGCGGTACTTTTTGTTTAACCCGAGCCAAATTAAAACTGATTTAAACTGACTTTAATCAAAATGGCAGTAATTGGCTGCACAAAATGCATAAGCCTGTGAAATGTTAATAAAGTCTGCGGGGGAAGATGAGGGAGAGGTTGCCTGATCTTCTGGGGCAACTCCCATTCTGAATTAGGCACAGCTTCTCTTGTCCCAGCCTTGTATTCTTACTTGAAAGATCTTTTCTTTCTAAGTCACATATTCCTCCCTGGGGAAGTACTCCTCCTGCTTAACATTGACCACACCCTAACACCTACATACTCCTAGGTCATAAATGGAGCAGAACTATTACCTTTGGAACCTCTGTGCCAGGGACTTGAGTCCATTCTACACAACTGAACAAATAGGATCTAATTGGAAGGCTGTTCCTAAACCATGTATATCACTGCAGGGAAACCGTTTAAGGAAAAGCACCTCTGAACAAACTGTAAACTACCTGTGTGTTTCTGCTTTTTCCCTTTAATGTATTGAGTATATGGCTTTAACCTTCTGCAGCTATAGTGTAACCGGACCATCACAAGATAAACTCTTTCTCAGGGTGGCAATGCTGATATCAGTCCTTTTCTCCTGCAGTATCCACTTCTGATCGCTTTATTTTCTCATTGTGTAGTATAAAATAACAGCAATGCAAATAATCTTAAATAGTACAATATTTTATTTATAATAAACAATAATTTATTTATAATAATATAAATAAAGCACTAATAGAAATAGTAGAATTATACAGTAGTATAAAATATTATTAAAAATAGTAGTATTTTTCCTCTTTCATTTTGTGAAACTGAGCCTGTACTGATAGGTCTGAACTTGCCTACGTGAAAGGATGTATTTATCTGCTGACTTATCTTGTGAAATAAGTTAAAGAAACTATGCCCTATTTTCCATGTCATCATAGACACAGTCATATCCACAGTAGGCTCTCCTGAAATATTAGGGCTTAGGTGAGTAAGGACTGGAGTAGATTTATTTGTGATCAATATAATGGGGTCTTTTAAAATGACCAGACAATAAACTGATGAGTTTTGTGTAGAATTTCTCACTCTTATGTCCAAAAAATTAATGGAAGCTGCATTTACACTATCAAAATACCACTGTGGAAAATATGGCTGGTTTTTTATCATCCAATTGCACAAAAAGAATACTGCACATACTGCACAACTTGCTATAAGGAATTGTAAGCCTTTATTCCTATGTCGTCAGTCCTGTGTGATGTATTATTGAAGTGATATGCAGCGAAACAGTATTTGCTCTATGAAAAAAAAAATTTATAAAAAATATTTATTGCATAGTGAACTATTTTCCACCTAGCTTCAGAATTAGAAGGTCATAAGCACCAGAGATTTCAAAATTCAAAGCAATCAAATCTCAATGCTAACAACAGACTTTAAAAAAATCTGGATGTTGCTGAGGTCTGTTTCAAAACATTTTAACACTGCCCTGCTGCAGTTGCTTTTTTCCTTGTCTTTCCTCACACTCTTCTGAGTGGGAAAAGAAAAAGCTATCCCTGTCTCAGCCAGGTAAAGTCTGAAGCCTGTGGAATTTGTCCAGGTGGTAAAGACTAATGCCAGTTACTAGCTCAAAAGCAGGCTTTGTGTTGCCATTTCCTTCAGTGATAAACCAGGGAACTGCACTTCCCTATCATACACGTGGTAGTTCTCAGATGTCCACAGTGACTGCTGCTGGAGAAGTAAAGGGATGTGTGCCAAACTCTTTGCATAAACAGTCACTTTAACACTGGTGTGTTTTAGCAAAGCAGGACAACCCCAGTGGGGTGTGTCCTAGCGGTGCATAATAATTAGCACTGTACAAGTGTTAAAAATAACACCTTGCAAGTGTGATGGCATTTCAGTGGGAAACCAGGATGGCCTACTGGTTTCTCTGCTCTAACTCCACTTCCTTAGGTGGGGTTGTGCCTGGTATGCTGAACCTGGCCTGTGGAGCAGCCGGGGCTGGAGCAGGGAGACTGGCAAGACTGTGTTGCCCTGAAACAGGTCCTACCTGATGGTTTGGATCTTTCTTTCAACATCGTTCAACTTAAAAACCAGGCCATGATTAAGGGAAGAATTGTAATAATAAAATGGGCAGAGTCCATCCACCCATAGTCCCCTGGTATTAGGTCTCTATCATGTGGTAACAACAGTGTTCTAAACTCAGGGCTGATGCAGTAAAGTGTTACAGTGCAGGTGCAATTGGAGCTAACCTTAATCTCCTAACTTGCTGCTGCTCGGGCTTCTTGAGTAATCCCTGTGGTAGCTGAGCAGGGTGCTGACACAGCCCTGCCAGCAGGCAGAGTCAGAAGTTTAAAGGATTTGTGTGCAGAAGCAGCAGTCATGCCCTTTTCTACAGCGTTGATCTACATCCTGACATATGCACGCTTCTTCATTCAAGGCTTTCCCCTGAGGATCACTGAAAGCCTTTCCTGCTAACTCTCTCCCTTTGGGGCACAGGAAGATGTCTTCACAAGAAGACATCTGAAAGTGAACAGAGAAACTTAATGTCTAATTGTATCCCTAGAGGTGGGGGAAAGGGATTTCCTTTGCTTTCCTGTCACACTTCATGTGAATACAGTAAAACAATACACCTTGGCATCTCCCTTGGGATACTGCAGTCAAAACTAAGTGTTCATGTCCTCTCAAAGCCCCAGAACACATACATGCTTTTCTCTCTATCTTCATGTTAAACTTGAGGCAGGTTAAGTTGTCTGTCCTCGACTTTACTGTCAGCAGCCTACCTTCAGTCTGCCTAGATACTTTACTTGAAGCTCTAAAGTAAAACTAAGTGACTCATAACTCTTATCCACAGGTACATCTGACCTCTGTAGTAACAGGGTCAAGCTTGACTGAGCAGCAGATGCTGTCCTTCCAAGGGCAAAGATCAAAACTTGATCTTGAACTTTCCCAGAAACAAAAACTTCCTCAGATACTTCCAGATATGCTTTCTCAAGCAATGCAGGGTCCTCTGGACGAAAACAAAACCACCCCTCTGTTACCACACCAAAATAGTGGTAATAAGTGTATTCTTCTCTCACTGTGCAATCATCCAGGTGCCAACACACTTATGATGACCTGAATCGCTTAATGTCCTGAGTACAACAATAGCTATATACCAGGAATCCTATAAAATAGTTTGTAAAATACTGTACATGTAAGTAAGCCTGGGATTAACTTTTAAGTGCAAAGAATGTCATCTGTGAAAATCTGGTCATCTTTCTTTCTTTGTAAACACTGTCCTTTCCTACCACATTCTTGTGTTACTTTTCTTTTTTTCCCCCTTTCTGTTCCTGCTTCTCTACCCTTTCTTTCTGGGATTTCTTTTGGTCAGGCACTGAACAGAAGTACAGTAGGAGAAGAACACTTTCCCAGTTTCTCCAGACAGCAGTCCAGTCTTGTCTGTAGTTTAGCTGTCTCTGTGGTAGAGCCATTCTTGCTGATTCTGACCTTCATCTCTCATGCCCAGGGCCATGATTTGGCTGATTTCTCTCCTCTCCTTTCTTCCCCCACCCTTACATGCTTCCCAAGATGTCTATCATCCTTTTCAAGAGCTGCCTGTACAACATGGTTCTGTTGCATCCCTTCTTACATTTCACGGAGTGTATTTATCAAACCTGCAGAGCAGTCTGTTTTCACATACTCAGGTGCTGGTTTAGATCCTGTTGTGATATACCAGGCTTTGTTCTTGGAGATAAAGTAGAGATAAGTTATCTCTAGAATTCATCTGCTTGCAAGTCTTGGTTTGTTCCCTTTCCAGACAGGGCTTAGGAACCCTAAAGCACCCTTGAGGCATGGGTCACAGTGCCCCTGGAAAGTATGGTCCAGTGAACACTAGCAGTGGTTTCTGGGGTAGAATAGGATTGTCCTTAACTCTGGATCTGGTACTTGACACTATTTTGCCTAAAATCTGATAGACTAAAGGGAGATGTCAGCTTTCATGACTTATACAAACTTATATGAGCAAAAATACATGGTTAGCATTTTCCCTGCCGCTGCCTCTCCTTGATCTAAAGTCTGTATCCAAATGTCTTTCCGTGTCTTTTTCTAAGGATTTATTTGGTTTCCCCAATGCACATGTTCAGGACATTAAAATAATGTAACAGAAGTATCTATGTGGCCTCTTTGATCTTGTATTAATATTGGCTTTCCATAAAAGAGGATCAAGAAGAAAAAATCCTGCTCTGTAGCATCCTGGAAAACATGGCAGACTTGTCCTCCCTTCCTTCTGAACCACCACTGCCAAGTGGTGCCGCACAGCACCGGTGCTTGTGTGCAGGGTCACTCAGGCACCAGCACAGAGCTGGGACCCTCCTGTGGGACTGAGAAAATGCAGTGAGGTGTTCCCAAGCCCACATGATGTTTATCAGGCAACTTTAGTTTTTTTTATAGCTGTTCCTTATCCATGCAAGATTTAAGCAGTGCATCTGACACAGTCAGTTTCCCATTATACAAAAAGGTCCAGCTGATCTGGGTTTAAAACCCTTGTGAAAACCCTCCAGTGATTCCTTTAATCTATTCAATTGCTTTAAATATATTTAGGGGAGAGCATAAAACAAAGCAGTGTTTATCAGAATGCTCTCATATGCCTTGTATGTATGTGTAGTCCATAAGAAAAAGCTGGAAGTGCAAGGTGGTGGGTCTTTATTTATTTATTTTCTTCTTCTTTTTCTTCCATATCAGACATAAAGTAAAATCTATGCTTCTTTACACAGACTGTTGGGAGAGAAATCCTGCTCCATTTGATAGATTTCCTAGTGAACAGCTATGGACGTGACCCAGTTATTACCCGGTTACTCAATAATACCCGGATTCATATCATGCCAACGATGAATCCCGATGGATTTGAAGCTACAAAAGTGCCTGATTGTTATTACACACGAGGAAGGTAAGGGTGGCTTAGGAGGGTGGGAGAGGTAAAAGAGATGGGTGGGGAGTAATAATCGCAGATAGCCAGAAGACTGAGTCATACTTGGTGGAGAGCAGAGTCTACAGGATGTGCTAGGGCTAATTTTTGCCTGTGCCCTTCTGAAGACATGTTGTTACGGCATAGAGTTTCTGGAAGACTGAGTCAGACCAGTGTTTATATATGGTGTGGCCAGAAAAAATTGGTCAGAAAGGTGTAATGACTTCACCTTTTAAGCAGGAGACACAGATTGCTAATACAAGCACAATTCCCTATTTTGTAGCAACTTTAGAGTGCTACAAGAAAAGAAGGAAAATTCCACCCACAGGGATCTATTTCAACTGGAGAATTCTATAACCCTTCTTAACGAGAAAAGGTGTGTCTAAGCTTGTTGAATGGACTTCTAGCAATGTGTTTAAAATCATGTTGAATGTGCATTTAGTAAGAAGGAGGAGTTACACAAGCAGAGCTGGCTGTAATAGGTTCTGTGCTAATAGTAGTGGTAGGAAAAAAACCTACACAGAAGAAAATATAACTTGGCATTGCATCCTGTGTTACTTTTGCATTCTTTAATGTGACTATTGCAGAGAACAAAAAGGGGATGAAAAGCTTAACAAGCTAGAAGAAGGAAAGAGAGAGTGAGAGAATGGGAAGAAATGCCCAAAGGACAAAGTTGGAATGTGCAAAAAAAGCAAACCCATGAGCTAGAAGTTCTCTTGGATCGCTGGCCTTGGCAACATCAGAAACAAGTGCAAAGAGAGTGTTACAGTGCAGATACTGCAACACGTGTATCAGACACAATGCCCATGGAAAAGAAATATCTATGGACTGATTCGTGGTAGATGTTTCAGAGATGTTTATTTCCCCAGCTGCATGGCCGGGGCTCTGCCGAGGAACTGCTCAGTCACGGGACCCGAGGGTCCTTCCCGGGCAGGGGAACACAAAACAACCAAAGGGGAACGAGGCTGACCAGGGGCAGCGAAACCCCGTGTCTGTGCCCTCAGGGCCCCTCTGCCAGGGCTCCATGGCAGGAGGGGAAGGGACCCCAACAAGAGAGTTCAGGTAGTTTTGTTCTTTAGGTGACCAGTGTAGGCCATCCTTTTTATTAAAAAAAAATGCATTCCTCAGCAAATAGATGGAACTTTTATGGAGGGGGGTATTTTTTATCCTCTCACTGTCAAATAGAGTTTAACTGACTGAGTTCAAAAATTAATGCAGTCAACGGTGAATACCCTCTTTACTCCTGTACTGACCTGTCTGAGTGAAAAAGCAAGAGAGCATTTGCACAGGCTGGACCTTAAGGTTTAGGGAGAAGATGTACTGGTGTTTGACTCAAATTTTTTCTGTCTGTTGAGAGTGACAACAGTCCAAGGGATACAGCCATTCAGTAGTTACCTTGGTCCTCTATACAAGCAGGAAAAACACATATAGGAGGAGGACAAAGTCCTTCTGATCTGCCTGTGGTTTTTCTAATTCACTTACGTGTAGGTGTGCATGCTATGTGCATGTTAAATATTCTGTGTTTCCACTTGGAATTGTTTTATTGTGTCCTATGAAAATTCCAGTGCTGCCAGAAAGCAAACTGAAGTCCATCACCTTAATGCTTGAGAAATAAAAAATGGTCATCTTGCCTGTTCCCTGGAGACACTAGCACACCACATATCTGGAGTACTGGGAAGCTGGTGATGTGGAACTATCCACAGGCAAAACAGTAATGGTAATGTCTTCTCTCTTTCTAAGATACAACAGGAATGGAGAAGATCTGAACAGAAATTTTCCTGATGCCTTTGAAAATAACAGTGCTAGCATTCAGCCAGAGACTCAAGCAGTAATGGACTGGATAAAAAATGAAACATTTGTTCTTTCAGCAAACTTGCATGGGGGTGCCCTGGTTGCCAGTTACACCTTTGATAATGGTAACCCAGGTAAGCTGGTAACAAACTCTGTTCTCCACAACTGACTGGGTTTAGGAATGTTGTCTATACCAAAGCAAAATTTACAAGGATTCCTGCAAGGTTCTTCTAGCTTTTGAGTTAGGATGGGCAAAATTTGATAAACCCCATCAAAATTCCCTGCCTAATACGGCCATTTGGGTGATGTTTATCCTGCTCGTAAGCCAGCACTGTATGTTTTACCAGTAATGAGACAATGGCTATCTTCATTCTGCAGTTACTGGCTCTTTGAAAGGCTATAGCAGATCTCCAGACGATGATGTCTTTATTCACCTGGCAAAAACCTATTCTTCCAACCATGCCAGCATGTACAAAGGGACGGGGTGTGACAACAGGCAGACCTTCCCAGACGGCATCACCAACGGGTACTCTTGGTACCAGCTGGAAGGTAAGAACATCACTGATGTTTCATTCAGCTGCTTCTGGTAAGATGTTCTCACTTTTCATTACTGTTTATGTGTAGCCAAATAGAAAATGGGGCTTCTGCACTGTGTATGTTGTTTTCATTGTCTGAATTCAAAGACTTAAAAGGTTCTTGGAATGGCTTTGGCAGTGGAAAATCCTGTGCCAGCCTATCTGCCCCTTTTTAGTTGGGAAAGCTTGAATGAATTTAAGTCAAAGATCCACCCTTCTCAGCCACAATCATCATCATTTCCAAAATGAAGTATGCTTTAGAAAACAACACTCTATGAGTAACTAGAGTAAATAATTAAGTTGGTTTTCCACAGGAGGCAGTAAATACAAGTGTGGCATTGAGGAATAATTTATCTGATTTACTTTTCTTACAGGTATGATGCAAGTACCAACATTTTAACTTAGCCATTTGTCTTTTAGTTTGACCTTAGTGTTTCTTTGCAGCTGAACACCCTTTTATTTCACTTTTAAGGTGGAATGCAAGATTACAACTATGTCTGGGGACAGTGTTTTGAAATTACATTGGAGCTGTCATGCTGTAAATATCCTCCAGCAGACCAGCTGGAAAAGTTCTGGAGAGACAACCAAGTTGCTCTGATCGAGTATATCAAACAAGTACACCTAGGTGGGTATGCAAATGGGGGTGGAGTGAAAACTGAGGCCAGCTTAGGGGGAACTCCTCAGCAGCCTGTCAGTGTCACAGCTCACAGGGAAGAGATCTGGGAGCTTCTGAACAGGAAGTGCTCAAGGCCAGGGGATGGGTAAGGCAGGAGAACTTACAAGTGTGTCAAGTGAGGGGCAATGGGTGCTGCTACAGGTGTGCAAGGGGCTTAAAATGTGCTGGGGACAGGCTCTGGGGCATGTCTGACCATGCACTCCACCCCTCCCCTCACTTTCCTGAGCAGCCTTGGGACAATCATTTATTTCAGACATCTCTAAGTGTATGTGTGCCTCAGCACAGGGTCTTTGCTGCTTGGATTTTGTAAATTTGAAAGGCTTCTCTAGGTGTGATCTGACTTCACATTTGGAAGAGAACTCTGCTTAGTGAAGCTGTGGTGCTTTTCAATGAGTTGAAGGGTTTGCACAAATCTGTTGCTTATCTTGCATTTTGTTGCCTTAAATATCTGACTGCTATTTTATCTCTGCTTAATGCCTGTGCTGCCTTGAAGATGTTGTGTGGGAATTAAGGGAAACTACTTCATAAGCAGATATTGTTGGTATTCTGCCTTTGGGAAGTACTAGACAAGAGGCTGACTTATTTTAAATTACAAAAAGAAGGGGGGGGGGGGGGGTTTGTGTGCAAAGACTGCCAAACCTGTATTGAAGATTGAAGCCCTTCGGTAAAAGACATACAGTGTGTATGATGCCTTCAGCAAATGAGATTTAGGAGATTACAGTACTGTTTTCTAACTTAACATGAGGGTAAACTATTAACAACAGCCAAGAATTTTCTGGTTTAATTCCCTTCAGTGAGACCAAAGTGACTAGTGATATTATTAGATGTGCTGAAATGTGGTCAAACAGCCTTTGAGTGCAACAGAACAGTCTGACTTTCTCAGAGAAGGAGGCTCACCAGTTACAGCTCATGATTTTTCTCTTCTCTCCCTTTTTCATAGGTGTCAAAGGCCAAGTTACTGATAAGAATGGGAATCCTATTCCCAATGCCATCGTGGAAGCCAAAGGAAGGCCACACGTCTGCCCCTACAGAACAAATGAACAAGGGGAGTACTTTCTCCTCCTTTTGCCTGGGACATATGTGATCAATGTGAGTATGCAGCCTTACTGAAGTATTGCTTCTAATTGCGTTGCGTTCCCAAGCACAGTAAGACAGCATCCTTAGAGGTGGGTGAGCTGAACTGCTCAAATCATAGAGATGAGGTGTGAAGACTCTTAAACAGATTTTTTAAAAGGTATATATTTAAATATTAGCAGAAAGGAAATTTTTTGATACAGTCCTCAATGTCCAGAGATAACAATCCTCTGTAGAGCCAGATGGGATGAGCAGCTGGAGCACAGCAGCAGGAGCTTGAGGTGTTTGAAACAAACCACAGAGCTCTTGCAGGGTGAGGGGAGGCTGGGATCTGGGCAGCACCGGGCTGACACCACCACCAGTGACTGTCATTTCCTTGTGTCAAAATGGTTTCTCTGTGGAACTACTAGAGAACATCCATGCCCTGTAGGCTCTGCCTGCTGCCAAGGGCTTATGCTTGAGCATCACTGCAGGATTCCCTCTCTTGTACAGCAAGAGTCTTATTGCTGTAACGTGAAAACTATACTCTTTCTCATTCTGTGCTCTCAAATGTATCTTTAGAACAATTTTTCTTGTACATTTAAAGTGTAAACAGTGATTGTTTCACAGTTGAACTCAAGGTTTCAAACCAAGGAAGAACACTTTTGTATTTGCTCCTAGGCTACTGTACCAGGATTTAAATCGATGCTGAAGACAGTGGAAATACCTGACAACACTGGTAACTTCAGTGCTTTGAAACAGGACTTCTCTTTCCCAGAGGTCTCAGATCAGATCCGTTCAAGAGTTACTTCATGTCCCAAAACTCCCCTCTACCAAGAGCTCACACGGGCTTCAGCTGCAGTAAAACCAACCATACACATCTTGGTTTTAATGACTGTTATGCTTGTAATTTTCAAATAAAGTCAGACAAATAAAGAATGACAAAGGCAAAGGCAAAATCTTCCTGCACAAATGTGGCTTTTCAGAGAAGGAATTGTATATGCAAAAGAATGTATGTTTTTATAAACCAAATTCTCAGATTCACGATCATGTTTACTGGATTTTGTAAAATACTGGCTTGACAATTGAATGTTTTACTTTAGTTATAGCAGACATATTTTTAATTGTAACAGACTATCATATTTTTCTACGTAAGTATTTTAGTCTGAATAAATTTTGTACAGCCTCTGGAGATAACTGTAGAATTTTGATGCAGAAAGCACAAATGTGTTTTGAAGACTTTTCCCAAATTCAAAAACATTGAGGATTGTACTGCAATGTTTCCTGCAAGCTCAGGTTCCTCACTGAGCCAACAGCTCAGGTGCTTACACAACTGTAAGTGATCAGCTCAAAACTAATTTCTCATAATAAAGCCACTGCTATAAACGAGGAACAGCATTTTTATGTATGCTCTTTCTTACCTGGATAGATGAGACTGCTCAGGGCTCAAATGAGGTGAAGACCAGTAACACAGACATGTTTTAAGGTAAGAAGATGAAAATGAAATGTGAGTATCTGCTGAAGCTGGATGATAATCTGCACCAACAGGGAAAAGGGAGGAATTTGTAGCTCTGAAAACTGTGTTCTCTTATGGCAGAGCTGCTGAAAACAATGTGGAAAGAGTCACTGACAGCTTTATACTTTGTCCATTTTTAACTGAATTTGTTGTGGGACAGAACCACATACAATTCAGAATTCTTTGAATAGTTTTGGCAATGGCTTTATACTGCTTAAACGATTTCACAGCCCTGCTACTACACTGTTGGGACTGTTTAACACCCATGGCAGGAGCTGGCAGGCACACTCAGCACAGCACAAGCCAGCTCCAGTTACAGAGGGTTGTTTCAGTGTTCCCCGCCTGGGCTGTACTGCAGGCAGGATTAGCAGATTCCTTTTGCTTGGCCAGTTGCTAGTCATTTTCAGGGCCCTTTGAAGCTGCCCAATAACCACAAGAATTTATCAAGAAAAGCCAGTTAGTACCATCTCCTGTGTTTATTTTAAAGCTTTTTCTGCCAGTAATTTTCTTAAGCAATTTCAAAAGTAAACCAGCAAAGATTATCTTTGGTAACATCCATCTTTTCCTGTATACAGTAAATAAAAAATGCAGGAATG
>NW_008237919.1:11145062-11163170 GCF_000691975.1 Corvus brachyrhynchos | reverse complement strand
AGGAATGCAGTTAATTATTTAATGCCTTTTAAAATCTTTCCTGAGGCACTGCTGCCTGTCACACCAAGCCCTACCAGCTGGGCTGTGGAGCTTGGGCATCAGCCACTTGTCTGCCAGATGGCCACAATCAGTGTACAAATACACTTCAGAACTTGAAACAGCAATGCCAATAGCATTGAGGGCTGTGTGTGCAAGATACTGGTTTTTTAATGTCTTCCTCATGTCGATTTGCATTTTCTACCTTTTCTCACCCTCTGATCTGCTGTGAGTTGTTTAGCACACAGAGAATTAATTATCCACTAAATCCCATTACTGATCCTGCCACTTGTAGCAAGAAGAACGAGAGATTCCTTAAGTTAAAATCTCCCAGATCAAAGAAATCTGACAGAAGTCAGCAGTCCAGCAGCTGAGTGGGGGCAGAAAGAGCCTGTCTGCTCGCTCACAAAAAACAAGAATCTGTGTAAAAACAAAGTACCAGAACTTCTAACAATCAAGTAATTGACAGGAAAAGAAGAGCACCATGGAGTATATAAACAAATCTTTATTTAAAGCTTTTAAATGGAGCACAGTACTCAATTTCCTTCAGAAAAGGGAAAACTGAAAGATAACCGCAACACACGTGAAACTTCTCATAAATGGCTCTATACTGTGTGCAATTGGAGTGGATACTTGCATTTTAATGGTTACTGACTGTGGTCATACATGCACTGGGTAGCTGGAAAGTAATGCACCAGGTCAAGCTCTTGAAAGCGTGTTGCATAGTTATTTAAATTCACTATGAACTACTCTGTTTATCGTCATCCCAGCTATGTGTAGTCAGACAACAAAGATTCTGGTTTTAGAAAAGCTATTGGTACTTCAGGTGTTAAGTAATCATCATCCTGACAGCCACTACTGTGGCTCAAGACCAAGAACTGGCTTTAAAAGTGGGCTGTTAAGCTAAAACAACATCTGCGCTAAAGGGGAGCCACCATCTTTTTAAGTATCACTGACAAATTGCACATTTATAATATAGCTATAGGTACACTAGAGAAGCATTCACTTGAAGCTTTCAGTGCATCTGTGCTAAAAACACCCCTAACAAAACACCCACACTTTAGTTAAAAGCAACCATTTTTCATGTTCAGTAAGTGCAATCCATTGTTAAAACCTTAAGCTGGGTTTTGTGCTTTGCTTGTGCAACCTTTAAACAGCACAGCACACCTTGGACTCCGGTATGGAGGAGCTGGAAAGGCAGGGCAGGTAATCCCCCAAAGAGCCAGAGGACTGACGCTCTAGCAAGGCTCTGCTCTGCTGTGGAACCAAGGCCAGCCTACAGCCCCTCCACAACCACGCTGCTGGTCCACAAGTGCCGTGAATGTGTCCAATGCTCCTTCCCACAGGGAAGCCCCACAACAGCAAATGCCCCTTTTCAGGCCAAATGTTGCACAACAAAATGCTGTATCTTCCTGGGATAAGGGATAGCTGCTGCTCCACCGTGTGTGTGACAAGTTAATATATGCTGAATAAATTACCTGCTTTAAAATTATAAACTCTACCTAAAGTTACGCCCTAACACAACAGCAGATTTAGATTAAGATGGGGAAGAAAAAAATCTTCACCCCTGTATTCGTCCTATTTATTCGGTGTACTCAGTTTCATTGGGCTCCTAATAATTTTCTAATTTCTCTTTTGTAAGACACAATTTTCTGAACAATTATTCTTGTTGACACTTCCTGTAAGAACGAGGAATTTTCTTTTCCTCATATTAGTCATAGAAGAGAAAAAAAAATCTGCCTGAAGTCCTGCAAGCATCTTCATATCCCCAGACACTTCAGAGACAACATTTGAACAAATTTATGGCAAACAGAACTCAGTGATAAAAATCGTACCATGCTCTTAGAAGAGATGTAAGCTTTTCACCAGTGAGCATTCTGAAGCACTTTTACCCCTTCTAAATCATCTGCTAACAGGAACAGCACAGGACAGCACAGCCCACAATCCTGCCAGTGTGGGGTGAATTTCAATACTAATATAAATTCAATATCAACAAATAGGTAAATAGTTAAAGAGTTGTATTTAAATAGCAAGTAGGTTTATTGTACTTTATGATAAAGAATAAATGCAAGTTCTTGCACCATTTGTACGTAACTATTGTCTGCCTGATGTGCAAGAAGGAAGAGACTAAGAAAATTACTGAAAATCATGTACAGTCGCATCCTGTTGGCATCTGGCCTCCCCTGCAACCTTCTTGGTCACGTGTCCAAAGGCAAAAGCCATTACCACCTTTGCAAATTAACCTTAAAGCCTCTCATCACTGTCCTGCATCTCCTAGACCATCACTCCCAATGCTACCAGCACCCGGAAGCAGTCAGTCAGCTTCTTGCCTGCACTCAGGGATACAAAAGCATTCCAAAGGAAAGCAAAACACCACCAAAATATTTTCACTATGCTAATGCTGCACCAGCACCATCTCTATTTAATAAATCCTGTTCAGGTTCAATGCAGAAGTTGTTTTAAGGGAAGGAAAAAAGGAAACATAGCCATAAATCTTCCTCTGCCCTTCTTAATCTGAATATGAGTATTTCTCTGTGTTTTAATGCTACATTTCTTAAAATATTTTTCTTGTGCCTGTGATTTACTAAATAAGCATATTTATATAACTACACATGTACCAGTAGACTAATTCAATAAATTAGAGCTCAAAATATTCAACTGTGAGCACACGGATATTTACAAACAGCAATAAATTAAAGATTAAAATGTGTGTGACATTAAATAAGCATCTCAAACACATCACCAAGGAGGAACAACTTTTGTACCAAAACTTTACTGACTTCTGTGCCACTACCCAAGGCCAGAAATGTTTAAGGGCCAGAATAAGCAGGGTGCTCACTGCTCTTGCCCACACACAGAGTACAGCCAGGCTGGGAGATGGGGTGGAGGCACAGCCAAGGGCTCCGGGTCACAGCCGGGAGTCACCACAGGAGTCACTGTGACACAGCCCCTGGGCACCAGGCCTGCACTTGCACTCGCCTGCCAGCGCCCCCAACAGGAACAGGCACAGGCATCAACACCCATCACTTCCATTCAGAAGGCATGAACCCACACCAAACAAAATAAAGAATTCATTAAGAATATTAAGCCATAAAATGTAACTCAAACATTTTGAGAGTGATTTGTAGATGTAGAAATCAAAATTCCCCACTTCCTCACTTGCAGAGAGTGGAGGGTAGTTCCAGGGCTATTCTCTGCAAGAGAAGGCATGTGACTGGAAAAGAATGCCTAGAGTGGGATGGTACAATTTGTCCCAACAGGAACTAGGTAAGGACAGCTGCTCCCCCAGCACTGCAGTTACACAGCCATGGCAGTGACTGCAGAGAAGGTATTACGCTAAAAGAGGGGAAGACATGGGCGACCATGCAATGGACAAAGCTTCTTAGAGATGAAGCCTTTTAAGGACCGTCCCCATGTTACTGATGCTTCTGCATATACACATCTACAGTTCTCTCTCACCTGCAGGTGCAATGAAGAACCTCTGCAAGCCTCAATGCACCTAAGTTTATCAAATCAAAAATTAAAAAAAAATTAATAGGAAGTGCAAATTAAGGCAGGTAGCTCTCTATTAGTATCCTTACTTGAAAAAATTATTTATCTGCCCAAAGGCCTTCCCAATCTCAAACTGAAGGATTATCAAATCCTATAAAACCCATGAAAGGTTTCTGCTGATCAAAAAACTTCCAAGAAGTTCCAGCTACCTGCTGTCACTTTACAAACTGCAGGAGGCAAGAAACTTGCAAGGAAGAACTTGAATGTATACAACTGGGGTTTATATTTTGTTTAGTCAAAATGAACTATATTAGAACTTCAGGTACACCAGCATCTTTTAGTGGTATTTTTAAAGAAATAGCTCAAATGTATGAACAAAATGTGAATGATGCAAATAATTCAGTCTTTACTACTTTTCAAGCAAGTCACAACCAAGGATTCACTGAGTCTCTCCTGTAGATCTTTATGTCCTTTTCCTAGGTACTTCCAGGCATTTATAGCCCTGGAGTTAAGGAGAGCAGTAGAAGTCGCTGTTCCAGCACACAGGCATCAGGAATTTTAAACTGCTGGTGTTAGGGAAGATGTTGAACCTTGGCCTGTAAGAGGGTAACAAAGCAAATTCCTGCACTTAAGACTACATCTCCACTCCTGGCACTCCCCTGTCTGTTTATTTGCCATTCCCTATTGGGCAGATAGTCAGCAACTACCTGTAAAAATAAAAGGTGCTAAAAATATACAACTCTTCTTGTAAAATATCACTCGCTGGTACAGAAACTCACCATGTGAAAAGCAGCTGAGTGATCTTTACCGCATCCCGGTTTCCCTACTTCCACCACCTTGCCTGAAGGCCCCCAGAACTGAGGCAGGCAGCAGACTCCCTGGGCACAGAACTGGTAAGTTTCACAAAGTTTTTGACAAAGTACAGTAAGGAGGCAAGAGCTTAAAGCAGTAAAAGAGAGGTCCAACAAGACCAATTTTGAGGTGGCCAAACACCTTGCAACAGATTTTCAGAATTCTCGTGCTACAGGTAAGAACAGTGAGTGAGAAAGAATACCGCACTTAAAGAATGTGACCTAGAACTGCACAGCTTACTTATTTCTGCAGATGAAGGTGGACTTTCTTCTATTTTTATTCCAGTGAATGTAGCAATGCAGCTGCATTTATTCTGCTGAAGTCAGAACAAGTGCAGAAAAAAAACAACTGTCCCCTAATACTGCCTGACATGACAGTTCATAGCATATCCTTCATTCATCTTGTCTGCCTGAGACTGTTTTCATGCTGCTAAATTAGTAATAATCACCACCATAACCAGTACAGACCTCCAAACCCACAAATGTCAGTTTCTCAGGACGTTTGAGAGAGAACTGTATGACTGAGCTTGGATCAATGACTTCTCAGGAGACATGCAGCCCTTAAGTTTACAACGTACACTATAAAAATATAAGACACACAATACCCTTTTCTGTTTCTAAAATAATAATTATTTTCTATCACATCTTTCCCCACTTCCTGGTAGGATCTCCCACAGATTTTGGTTACTTGGAGGAATTTAATACAAGATTCTATTTATTCATTTTATTGACTTATTCAGAAGGGTCTGATTGAGCTTTATGTCTTCACCAGGCAACACAAACCGGAACCTGAATCATCATCTATTTTCTTAAAAAGAGGAACTTGCAGAAATAAACACTTCAACATGTCTCTTCTCCAACAGTCACTGAATTTGGGGTTTTAACGTGTGTATATAATTCAATAAAACAAATATCACTAACTTGTATGGAACATTAAACACTTGGAGAGGCAGGTGGTTTAGAGCACCTGGTTATTTCTACTGAGAGGGATTTAAAATCTCCAAGTTGACTTATGAGTATTAGGCAAACCTCTTAATAACTCCAGTGCATTTATGTCAGCAATTATTTTTCACACAGAATGTCAAGGGACACAAAATATTAATTTTCCAATATGCATACAAAAATAATTTCTTACTCTCTTAACCAGTTTATGAAGTTTCTTTTGCAGCTTTCCAGTCAATATGTGTCTAACTAAAATAAGTTAATACAATCATTTGTATGGGCTGCCTGCACACCGGGCAGGGTTTGTTCCTCTTCTTCAGCTTTTTTGCACACGTAAAACATGACATGAGGTGTCCCGTTTTGCCATGTACTATGCAGCCATTTTTAGGTCTACTCTGACATATGACACATGGCTCTATGCTGGTAACAGGCAGACTGGATTCCATGCTTTCCTCTTTGTCTTGTGTTTCTCTCTTCTCAGGTTCCTTGAAGTCCTCCTGACTGCTACCAAACATGCTGCTTGACGTTGATGGCTGGGAATAACCTTCACTTTCCTGGGACTCAGAAATCTGTACTGCTTTATCCTCATTCTCATCCACAGCTGGTTCTTTATCTTCAGTCATTCTTGTTTTCTTGCAGTCAGGAACATCAAAACCTTCTCCAGACTCTGAAAGGAAGGAGCCTTCTAATTTGCTCTTTTCCAATTTCACATTCTTTTCATCTGGAAGCCAATCCTCACGAAGGGCCCAGCATCTGTGGCAATGTCGTGGAAGCGGAGGATTCATTTCATTACATTCGGGACACTTCCAATAATCCTTTAGTGAATCAAAGGTTGGAACAGCTTAAGCTACTTGGAACACTTACAACTGAAGTATTCAGAGATTATAAACAATTTATTACCACCAAAATAATTATTGAGCTATCAACTTGTTTATAATTTTAAAATTCCATTCAGTGGCTTTGGCCCCATTTCACAGTTCTAGATTAAAATGGTTCTTATTTTAAAATGACTCTGGCTTTCCTTCTTTTTGCAATAGGTTTGCGAATAGAACAATTTATTACTTCTTATGCAAAACTGAAGAAACCAGACCGCAAAATTCTTCAGGGCACCTCACGGAAAACTTGTTAAAAAGGTCATAATTTCCCTTCTTTTCGACTATGGACTTCTGCAATGGGAACTGTTCAAGCCTGAGGGCCTTTCCCCTGCGGTTTGCTGAGCTGTTGGTGCACAAAACGGCCGGGGGAGGGCACTCCAACACAGCCGCATGAGAGAAAACCTCGGCCAATGGAAAAAGAGACGGGAAGAAGGAGGGAAAAGAAAAAAAAATAAAAGGGGAAAAAACCCGTGGTTTTTCAGCCTCTCAAAGGTTACTCCATACACTACAATGAAAATCAACCACTATTTTGTTAAAAATACATTTCTTTTTTAAGGAGAGAGACCCTTCTTAGAAATAATGCAAGCTGTGGGGGGAATCAAAACAAAAAAAACCAATCCACAACTTATTTACACGAGTCCTGAATAACATCAGTAACATCAAAAGCTTAAAAGACCAATTTTAAATCCTAAAAATAATGTACAGGCAGCCCTCTTTTTCCAAACATAAGCACTGCTATGTTTTCAGAAGGTGGTCAGCCCTGTCTTTCACAAAGTCCCCTCAGTCCTACAGACTATCAAGGGACTGGAACACTTCAGACAGTTCCACAAAACAGCTTTAATTCAAGCTTCAGTTGTGAGAAGCAAATAAGGAAAGAGCGCACACTAAAATGCAGTGTTTTTTCACATAAATCTCCACACTTTGCCTCAAGACTGTAAATTTCTTCCCACTCTTCAAGAATGTTCTCATAGAATGTAGTAAAAACATCTTTTAATTTTACAGTACTGTTCTGAAAAAAGGCTAGCCTTCACATCTGTATCTTACAGATGCCTTAATTCAAGTTGGAAAATAAAACTAGGTATTCTGACTTATAGCGAGAGTTTTTTAAATGTGCATTACTAAGATTTTAATTTTTTTCCATTTTGTGCAGAAAGTCAGATTTATGCTCCAAATAATTTCCTTCCATTAAGTCAATGAAATGGTAAATTAGTGCGGGATTGGGGTTTTTTAAATGGATTAGGAAGCTTATTAATTATTTAAAAAAAAAAAAAATCAAGATTCCTTAATAATCACATGTTCAATGATTAAAATATTGTATTGGAACCTTCACGTGTAGAAGAAAAAGTCAATTTAATTATTAAAAAATCACTGGTAGCAATAGAATTCATCTATACTTCTTGATCTACTCTGTCAGTTTACCCAACTTATGATGCTTCACTAGACAAGTTTTTACTCACAGCTAGAGAAATCTCTGGATCTTCATCAAATGAATCAGCATCACTATCTTCATCCTGGTAAATAGTCAGCTGATAAACCTGATTAAAATTAAAAAAAATATATATATATATAACTGGATTTTGGCATTTCATTAAAAACCCAAGATATTTTAAACTTGATAGGATTTTCAGATAGGGAGCTACTGGAGAGTCTCCAGGGATGGACTATTAAGCTTATTAATGGATTAGAGGAGCTCTCATGTGAGGAAAGGCTGAAAAGAGCTGGGACCGTTAAGCCTGGAGAAGACTCAGGGCAGGAGGTGCCTGATCAATGTGGATAAATACCTGAAAGCATGGCACCAAGAACACAGAGCCATGCTCTTTTCAGTGGTGTCCAGTGGCAGGACAAGAGGCAACCAGCACAAATTAAACACAGGAGGTTCCCTCTGACTGTCAGGAGACACTCTGTACTGTGAGGGTGAAGGAGCACTGGCACAGGTTGCCCTGAGCACGTATGAAGCCTCCATCCTTGAAGATATTCAAAAGACATCTGGACATGGACCTGGGGAATCAGCTCTGCCTGAGCCAGGGCAGATGGATAAGATGACCTCCAAAGGCCCCTTCCAACACCAGTTATTCTGCAATTCTCAAAACTACTGTCTGGAGCAGGGGCACACCTCAATCCTTTGTTCCTCCAAATCCTATCTCAGGGTGCAACTGTGCACTACACTACAACTTGGTGTTCATCAGTACAGTTGGTCCCATTCAGCCTCTCAAATACCACCATCATGTATGTCCCTGGTGAATTCTGCCTCCGGTACTTACCCAATCTTGCCATGAGCTGATCAACCTCTTTGAAGTAACAGATAACTAACCCAGAAAGAAAACCCCATATACATTCTCACTTCATTCCTGACATTCCAGAAATCTCTTGAAAATTATGGTAATCACAATTTTTCTGTCTTCTTGCCTACTAATAAGAATTTCTAAAACTTTGGTTCAGCATCTCTATGAAACATTTACATTCAGAGGCAAAAAACTTGGAAATACCCCTTTGTAAAAAGTTATTCAGAAATGTTTCCTTTGGTATCAAGTGTTGTCAAAGCTCAACACATACTCTTAGAACTAAATGCAGAAAAACTAAAGTACACATGCTGCCACAGACTCCCAACAGCTGGTGAGTGAAGTTAAGCACCCAGACTTTCCTATCCAGCCCATTTCAGAGCCTGCAGAAAGCCTCAGCACTGTTTCAGTCACTGCCTGGTGGATGTATAAGGGTGACCCAACTGCACTGACGTGATCTGATTTAATGAACAACTGGGTGCAGATTTCGATACAGCCCATGCAGTCAGAAAATATACCTGAAGAGTTCTCCTTGGAAACTTACAGGAATATTTCAGGCTGAGATGCCTTTTCCTCCTCATCCCCTCCCCCCAGGGTCAAACAAGGAAAGCAGATAGTACCTCATCATCTTCATCTGTGAGCTCCTGCCCTTCTTCATTATGACTATAATCTTCTGAATAAACAGACTCAACTTCAAACTCGACACTGAACTGGTCTGATACAGAACTGTGGTCAAACCAATCAGAGTTTTCACTTAATGAACTAGCATCAAGATCCTAAAAAGAACCAAAAAAACAAAGCACACATTCAACCTCACCAGTCCATACACACAACATTACTTTTAAAACAACTCTTAGAATAAAACTGCACTACTCAGTATAATTAGCTATGGAAGAAAAAGGTCCAGCTGCTGGTAGAGTACTTTTTATGAGATAAACAAATTACAGGTTGGTAAAAAAAAAGCTAGGTCTGAAAGCCTTTTGTTGGCTCTGTAATAAGAAACTGCACTCAGCCTATGGCCAGCTGAAAGGCTGCCATTATTATTTCAGAAAGTCCCTCCTAAGAAGTGGAAGAACAGATGCAAGAAGATGGTATCTTTTGGCTGTTTGTCATTAAATTCTCTACTCTATTCAACTTTGCTTAATCTGAGACTGTGGCTAAACAATTACAAAATAGGAAGACTGAAGATACACTATTAGTTCTGTCAATTTAGAACACAGTATGTGACTAGGAATTGTTTAGCTCTTCATGACTTAATCTAACCACAAATAATTTGCCTTGGTGTTTGCTAAAAACAATACAAAACTTCCAAGCAGTAGCATGGCAAATGAATACGATGGGCCATCAGCATACATTCTACTGGATACAGTTACCAAAGCTGTACCACAACTACAAACTAATTCTGAATTACGGAATGTCTACGACTCTTTTCCTCTCTTACCATTCTAAGAAATACTTATTTTAAAGCACAAAATACATCTGACATTTTTCCATGCTGTGCCAAGCAGTGAGGATCTTGGTTTTTAAAGAATATTCCACGTTAATATTTTAAAAAATTTCACTTCAGCTTTGCCAGCAGATCCGTGCAAGACCTTACTCCACTCACACACCAACTTTTCTTTCAACCTCTTCTCCTTCCTCAGACACCACTGAAGGCACTGCTGCTTTTAATTAAGAACATTATGTTTTCAGATGCATGCTTGCACTTGTGGCATCTGCAAAATTCGTACCGCAAAAATATTTTACATTTCTATTTTGACTTACAGGAATGGAAAGAGAATCTGTTGAATCACTGCTGTTGCTTCTTTCACGGCACAGACCACTGACTACACACCACGAGAGACTTTCATCAAACGTCAACGAAATGCTGTCTGACTTGTGTCGCTTTCTTCTGTCACTATGCAGTTCATCTGACGAATTTTCTTCTGGGCACAGTCAAGAATTTTTTATTACTCAAAAAACATCTATGCACTGTGCAGTTATGAATATTCTAAACAGAAGCTTAACATATAATTTACTATAAAGAAATCTAATAGAATAAAGTATTTCAGTATTTTTTAATGTGGCAGAAAGGCACTGAGACTTATTTTAAAAGACATAATAACACTTATACCCATATAGCGTGAAAAATTTCTGAAACCAGGATTTCAGGGGCTGGCTTTCCCCACTTGTCCCATCAGTACAGCTTATGAATGGCAGTATCCACACGCAAAACAATTGCAAATTTGAAAGAATTTTTACTCCACACATGACACGTTAAACTCTTCCTAATTTTAAGAAATACTATTAGAATTTTACTTGTCCTCACTCCCTCTACAGGCAATAGAGAGAAAGGCACTTTCAGAGGGCTTCTAAGTTCATCCCGGAATTTGCAGGGAGACAGAGCAATTAGCTCCCAGGTCACACGCATACAGAACACCTTGTGCTAAACAAGGTAAGTTCAGGTGCAAGTTTCAGACACCTCAACAAATTTATCAGTGAATAGTTGCACTATATGTAATTGTATTTACTCAACAAGATTTTTGTAACAAACCATTAGAACTTTCATCACACCCTAGCAAGAAAATCTTCAAGACATACTATGCAAAAGCTGAACTCTGAAAGCATTGCTTTAAGCTCTGCTTACTAAGCATGCTTCGTTTGAAGGCAAAAAGACAATGCTTTTTAAGTACACTGTGTTTTGGAACAACCACCTACAGCAATGAAAGGAGTAAGGGTACAGCATTTTAGGGGTAGGTAAGTCAAAATTCAGCTCCATTGACTTTTAGAGCGTTTGGTAAAAAACGTGTTGTAAATTCAGAATGTCAGTGCAGCGGAGCGAAAACCTCCCAAGATGACAACAAGTTTTGGTTCAACAGACCTCAGGATGAGTCTGCTGCCCCCCCCACAGGTGCCTTCTGCACCCACCCTCTGTTGCCCAGCTTCTCCCTCGCCTTGCAAAACACACTGTGACAATCCACAAGTCTTCAAGTCTTGAATCTTTCATTGTAAAAAAAAAAAAAAAAAAAAGAGAACAAAACACTTGTACATACTTTGAGACTTCTCTTATTTTCCCTTGGTGCTTCTTGGCTCAGCCCCTCTCTTTTCTTTTTTCCGCCCTGAGAGCCCCACCAAACTTGGTGCCCCCAGGCCCAAGGGCTGCTCCTGTCCATCGTTGTCCTCATTTAGTTGTCATGGCTCCATGCCGTACTGATACTGTATCACCACAAGGTCTCTATACACTATTTAAGTGGCTCCCAAGGAGCCGCTACCATCCCAATTTAACAAGAATAGTGGTTTAAAGGGAAGATTTCCTATAAATTAGAAAAAAAGTGTATATAAAAACACTATATTAAAAGAACTTTTAAGGTTGTAACAAACTAATAAATGGATGCAAAGACAAGAGTTAATAATCAAACCTGCAATAAGTAAGCACAACACAGGACCTATGTGCTCTGGGTCGTGCCTAAGTATTACAGGTTGTGATGTTTAACCAAGACTTTCCATCCTTTCATCAGTTTTAGTTACAACATTAAAACATTCTTTTAATGTAGTGCAAACCGCTCAGCAACGCAGCACTGGTTTTGGACGGACTTAACGTAACAGGGACTACGAGGGACACAAAAAATACTACTTGAAAGCTGAGGAACTGAAAAATGTTCCGGAGCAAGTGAAGAAAAGAAGTTCTACCCAGTGACAGAAGGTTATCACTGCCCAGGTAATTACAACCACCTAGTCACGAGGTAAGAAAGTAAGTGATGGAACAAACTAACATAAGAAATTCCACAGAATAGTACTTAAGTAGAACTGTAGAGAACACTTCCATTGAGAAACTTTTTCAGGTTTATGCTGACCAGCTTGTTACTGCTACTTATCAGAAGAAACAATTTGTATTCTGAAAATGTATTTGCCAGTGATTATTGAATAACCACTGTAAAGACAAAGGGGAGGCAAATATGATGCTTAGGTCACCAGATGTTTTAGCAAGTGCTTAATGAATGGTGAGATACCTGAATATATCCAAAATCATCCTGTGTTACTACCACACCTTTGGTGCCTCCCACCAACTGAAATCCAAAGAAAACTGGCTTTAGTGAACAAAAAAAAAGTCAAATTTTGTGGCTGTCTAAAGAGGGAATTAAAATGAATTTGATGGTATCAGTCGATTACAAACAAAAGTGCTCTCATCATGAAGATAACTGATAAAGTCCTGCTGATGTGAAGAAGTTTAACAGAGCTGTGGAGCAAGTTATCCATCATCTTACTAACAATTCTAGAGATCCAAACTGTAACGTGACACTGGAGCAATGCAAGGAGTTGTGTTTTTCTTTCAGACTGAACATTTTGTTTTAGATAAGCAGAGAAACATGAGTAGTATTTGTCAGCAAGGCAAGAGAATGTGGCTTTTCCCCCTAAGTGGCTATGCTACTGAAAGCTCTGCATCATAAATCTGCAGATACCAGATTCACTGTGTGTCCTCCTCCTAGAAGACGTAGTTGCTTGGGAAGTCACGTTTGATGAAGTCTGCTTCTCTTCTAACTCTTGCACAGACTCCTGGTAACAGAAATACTGAGTAAGCCTGAGCATGAATATGAGGTAAAGTACTAGAATCAACTTACTGCATTAAGCCATTAACACTGTCATGCAAAACTAAATAGAATTACAACTCAGCAATTTATTCAAATAAAATAAAAATAGCACCTTAATAACATTTTCTTCTTCAAGCTGAGATGTGGCATCATCCTCAGGTGTGTCACGAAGGGCAGAGTCTGAAAGCAAACCAAAATAAATCCCATAATACAACATAGCAGAAAAAGTCAATTTCAGGCTCAAAGAGTAAATTCTAAATAAAACTTAAAATCCAGACATCTCGCAACAATGGAAAAAAACACACTACTCCTTTGCTTCTCAGCTGTGTGCAGCACATTTCCCGAAACATTACTGAAGTGGGAATGTGGGGAGAAAGAATAAATGTCAACTGAATGCAGCTCAGAATTTTATTATAAATGGCTTCAAATGAAGGCTGTACATAAGTTGTGAGTCTGCAGATATGAAAGAATATATGCACAAAATGTAATTACTTCCTCCTCTCCAAACTGCTTTTTACTACTTATCATCTTATGGGAACACTGAGTTAAAAAGACATAAAATAGAAGAAAAATTAGCTGTTGTTAATGATATATGCTTACTAACAGACAGATCCTGAATTACTAAAGACTCTTTCATGAAAAAAGAATTGAAAGATAAATTTAAGTTTGTAAACTTAACAATGAGGACGACAAAGAGAGCAAGTTTCCCATCTTCAGCAGCTGAACACTTGCCTTTGGGAAAAATTAGAAACAAAGGATGTCTTTATACAGATTTAGAGGCCAATTTACAAAATGGCTTCCATTGTTTAACTTCTGTTTCATACCCTGTGTATTAGGCAAAAATTACAGCTATATTGAGCATTTTTATACTGCAGGACTGTATGTAACAATTCTCCATTCAAGGAGTGGCTACCCACACTCACCACAAAGCTACTTTTTTAAGGTATACAGACCTTTTAAAACAGGGCTGAGTGTAGCTAAGAATGATGAATTCTAAAGGTACTTCACATTCAGTTGTGAAAATTAAAATAGACCTTTAACAGAAAAGAAAAAAAAAAAGACCATCTGCCCTTATTTCACTGCTGGCCTAAGTTCAAGAAGCTAATTTTTCATAGTAAAAATTTTTATGTTGTTGAGGGCTTTATCCATACCAAATACAAGCAAATGACTTAAGTTTTTTAGTACTCATTTTGTTCAGCTGTTTCTTCTGGTTCTAGTGCAATAAAAGAAGAATTTTTTTCTTCTCCTGAAGAAACAGTGTTTGCTCTGATTCACTATTTGTGATTGTTCTGGACCGTAGTGAGTAAAGCCAAATAGCTAATGATGGAGAACTCACTGTTATCTGATCACTACCTGCAAGATGCATTATATAAATTATGTTTTCCCTCCTGCTGTTTCTCAAAACAAATCATCCTCCTAAACTAGCTTACCTTGTTGATTGATTGCTATCAGATTTCTGGAAATCATTGAATATAGTCTCCTTAAACAGGGATAAAGAAAGAGATGGTACAAGTTAGGTACATGTAATCATAAAAGAGAGCTTACCATCTTTGAAGACGAAAAGAGTTAAAAAAGGGACATATGCATTACGTTCTTCATTATTTCCCAACCAGACTCTCAGAAAGGAATCCCATTTTACCTGTGTTCTTTTACTGAAAAGCTTGTAACTCCAAATAAATCCCCCAGGAGATCATTTGCACAGTGTACAATATGCTGTTGTTTTTCATCATATAATTGTTTAGACATAATATATTGTCCAATATAGAATATTACCTGTGAAATAAATAAAATACAGGTATTAAATATTGGTTGTTGCTTCAAGTTTAAGTGTAAAAGACAAAGTACATTAAATACACTGAAATTTGCTCTTCAAACTCTAAACACCCAAAACTATCTCTGAGCTGAGAGATTTTCATGTATTACTCCAGAAGAATGCTGCTATCCTACTGACCACCAGGAACTTTTGCTCAGATTTATGAGAAACTTGCCAAATACCCAGTTACAAGTCAGCGGCAGAATAAACACAGTATCTTACCTCAATAACTTCTAGAGAGGCTATGAACAACACTGCCCCCCCATTCACCCAAAACAGAACAATTTATCTGTACTCACTGTAGTTTACCTTTAGTGGTTAAAAGTTCTCACCTCCTTCATAGTAAAAGTGTCCTTTTCAGCACCAGCTAACTTTAACAACTTCAACAATAGTGGCTTTGGTTTAACCTGTGTGTGGAAGTAGAAAAACAGAATGTACTAACTATTCACCAAAAAAAGT
Organism: Corvus brachyrhynchos; assembly: GCF_000691975.1. NCBI lineage: Eukaryota > Metazoa > Chordata > Aves > Passeriformes > Corvidae > Corvus > Corvus brachyrhynchos. The sequence goes on along the minus strand of NW_008237919.1, from coordinate 11,147,855 downwards.
TATTTTTACAGGTTGCCTTCCTCCTTCTGTATTAATCGGATAGGCAAACATACAACTGCATTTAAACCTAGCTACATTCAAGTTTTTAATTTTGCAAAGTTAAAATTTAAAAGCAAATACAAAATAAAAGCAAATATGAACCAACCATACTAAACTTCTCATACACTGTACATCTTAGCTCAAATCCCAGTCTTTCATTGTCCCCTGGCTTCAGCTGGGATAGTTAAATTTTCTTCCTAGTAGCTGGTACAATGCTATGTTTTCGATTTAGCAGGAGAATAATGTTGACAACACACTGATGTTTTTGTTGTTGCTACTACACTAAATCAAGGACTTTTCAGTGTCCTATGCTCTGCCAGTGAGGAGGTGCACAAGCCATGAGGGAGCATGGCCAGTACAGCTGACCCAAACTGGCCAAAGGAATATTCCATACCACAGAATGTCAGGCCTAGTTAAAAACAGGGGAGCTGGCCAGGAGGTGCTGATTGATGCTTGGGGATGGGCTGGGCATCCATCAGCAGGTGGTAAGCAATTGCACTGTGCAACACTTGTCTTCCTTGGATTTAACTGCTCTCCTTTTTTTTCTTTACTATTATTTATTTACTAATATTAATATTATTAATTTTCTTTACTATTATTATTATACTCTATTTCAGTTACGAAACCCACAGGTTTTACCTTTTTTTCTACTTCCCCCATCCCACCACAGTGGGGGGTGGGGGCCGGGGAACAAGCGGCTCCATACTACTTAGGTGCCAGCTGGGGTTAAACCTCAACACACTGGGAAATACAGATTCCTTAACTGGAGCTACAGGATTTGTTTATTAGTTCCGAGTCTAGGGCTGCATCCTGGGGAATTTCGCTTCACTCCTTTAACCCTTAAGATGACTCCCAAAGGGGAGGGAGGATGGAAACAGACCTCTGTGACTGTCAGGTCCAGAGTGCAAGTCATAAAGAAAAACACTGGTCCACCTCTTTCTTATTCTTTTTCTGTGACAGTTTCTGGGGTTTTGGTTTTGCATTTGCCAGCTGGGCTGCTTTACCTCTGAAGACTATTCTTAGCTGGGACAAGCACACCCTGCCTTTTCAGTTGTACTTCACTCACTCCTACCTCTGCAATGGCCTCCCACCCACTCACCATGCCAGCAGTTTAATCTACAGCCAGTCTATGACAATTTCCGAGATAGAGGAAGGAAAAGTTAAACAAGAAAAATCACTTCCCCCATACAGCACCAGTGCAGCAGATGAGAACAAGCTGCAGGGGCTGCCACGACAGCAAAGCCTGTGGAGCCACTGATGCTCCCAGCGCAGTATATTCTACTGCCACCTCTTTAACACTAGCGTAACCATTCTAAACCCAAGGTAATATTTAGCTATCCTGATATATTACATAAAATAAAATGTAAAAAATAAACACAGAAGGGAAAAAACCCCCCAAAAAACGGAGAAGTGTGAATAAAATATCATGAGACAAGGAATAAATGTTTAAAGGAAGGGTGGCGGATGGGAACTTCCCTACATTCCATTCCAAAGATCTGCTAAAACCAACGTTAAGTTTTAGTGAGTTAACAAGAGATTAGTTGCAAGAATTACAGATAATCAAAAAAAAGATAAATTTGTGGACAACATTAGCTGTCTATTCACCTCTTCCTAAGAACTGAACTATTTAGAACATGCAGCATATACTAGAGCTTCATAAAGGAAGCAAACAATAACTTATTCAAGTACTACTGACAGCTGACAGTAGGAAGGCAGTTTCAGAACTCTGAATCCACAACTAAGCCCACTTTTCCGTCCCAGCCCTCTCTTCCTGACTCCTCCAAGTATGAAGTTCTTCAGCCTTGCAGATCTGACAGCAGACAGTAATATCACAATTTGATGACGTAAAAAAAAAAAGACACAAATGAAAAAAAAAAATTTCGAACAGTCTGCTGTTCTGCTATTTCACTTTTTTGAAGTTCTACTGTCAGTTGTACACTTTTAAGCTTTACCCTTCTACACAAACTAATCCAGTTCAACCATCATCGTACATAGGCCATTTTTAACTCGCTTTTCAGGAGTAAAAGGCTTCCATCCTCAGGAAAACTTAAGCACAAGACAGCAGAACTGCCACCGTATCATGGAAAGCCTGGAAATGCAAAGCTGTAAACACAAATGCAGACTCTTACAACCTGCTTAGGCATCCCAACACATGAGAAGGTCGAAAACCTTCAGATTATTTCACCAACAGTATGGTTTGTACGGAGATTGTCCACAGCTCTTCAATTATGATCTGTTAACAATTTTCACCACAAAATACTTACCACGATCATATCGGCTCATAAGATCCTCTTTATTAAAAGAGAACAAAAAACATCAAAGGATGTTTTCAGAAGGAAGCAGTCTAGATCTAAACCATCACCCTCTACTCTCAACTATGAATAAGATTCGCTTACTACAGAACCAAAGAGAGACCACCTTCACTAGCTGGACTTCCTGGCTTTTCTCCAACCATCGCTCGCTAAGCACAGTGATTCTTCTGAATTAGCCGCTAAAAACTCTGCAAAAAGCATGCAAAAAAACCCCGCATCCAACAGAGTTACTGACCAGCGCCTCTTGCTCCGAAGAGGTGACAGAGGAGGCATCCGCAAGGGAGGACATCTTGGTATTGCACATTTGCCTGCAGTTAAGGGGAGAACAACCTCAGAACGCGGCACTCAAGCGACACAACGCGGGCGGGCGGCAGCCGCCACCCCGGCGGAGCCCACTCACCTCGGTGCCTCGTCCAGCCACCACGCCGGGCTCCCGCTGCGC
>NW_008237919.1:11143218-11144496 GCF_000691975.1 Corvus brachyrhynchos | reverse complement strand
GAGTTGTTTTTTTAACTGAAATTTAAGAGATGGAACTAGGAGAAAACTTTACATCCAAAGAGAATTGGATGTTGTCGTCCTATGTTTTTGTCAACTCCCACTCTGTAATTTTCTGTGTTTTTTAAATGGAGGGCATTTGGAAGTATGTTACTTTCATAGGTACTTACTAGTTGCTGCACTTCAACTGGAACTGGTTAGGTTTTAGTCTGACTGCCTTTTCTAATTCTCAGGTTTTTTCTTTGCCCATGGTGACATTTTAAAATTATTTTTGAATGATGAAAAGCTTTGTCAGAGAACATGAGTGCTGCAGACAGTTAAAGAGCAGAGGGAGCGTAATGGTAATTTCCCATGACAACTGACTTGTCCAAACAAGCAGTGGATAACTGCCTGGACTTGTCTGTTGGCCAAATACAGCTCCTCAGCAACCATGGCACCTTGTAAAAATTCCAGCAACGGTTTAAATCTAGATATTTGTGTGATGATGGATTTTCAAGATGACCTTGTTATCTCTCTAAAAGCATAAGGCTCAAGGTCTAGTGAGGGACAAGCAAGAAGCTGCCAGAATTTTGCAAAGCCTGCTCACCTCCTTTTAGTGCTGGGATTTCAAGGCAAACAGAAATCTGTTTTCAAGTGGAGTAAAGAATGTCCTGCAGCAGGCAAAGTCAGATATCTGCTCTTTTCCACCCAGCACCCCAATTCCTGGGATCCTTAGCTAGCTAATATCATTGTTAGGAGAAAACTCCATCTACACAAAAATGCAAGAGGACGGAAGCAAATGGCTACTGAATAGCTGTACCACTGATTCTCAATCTTGTCCTCATGCAGACAACATGAGAACTATTTAATTCCAATGCAAAATGTATTTTACTGAACTGAAACCAAACCAAACTGTTTATGTAGTTCTCCCCAAGGTATCACATTATTGATCCTTGTCTTAAGAACAGTATCATTTTGCTATGGATGTGTGGAAATTAAAGAGCTTTTTTAAATTAGCAATAAATTTTCTGCAGTCCAAGATTTACCAAACTTGTAACTATGACTTTCTTTTTCCACTTCTCTACCAATAAGCATCTTGTGACCAATGACTCAGAGACTGAGATTATTTAAATAATAATTTCCCTTACTGATTCATTAACTGCTAAGGATAAAAAACCCCAACAGTTTCTGTCTAGAATTTTTATCAGTCTTCAAGGACAATCTTATCTCTTTTCTCCAACAGGCTAATCTTGAGTTAAGGGAGGTTGTAAGTAGGTAAAATATGCTGTCTGTGCTAGCTTA
>NW_008237919.1:11122850-11143183 GCF_000691975.1 Corvus brachyrhynchos | reverse complement strand
GGGGATACTTTCTGATATGCAGTGCTGCAACATTTGTTTGTCACTAATAACAGTTAGTATTGCTATGTCATCAACGTACGTAATTATTTTCTTGTGCTTAACAATTCAGGACAAGTATAATTAAAAAGTTTTACTTGAAGGGTGAGTAATAAGCTTGTATAGTTATGAGAGCTGACTTCTCCACTATTTGAGGGTTGTAAATGGAAAAGGAGACCTCACTACAGCTGTGTGTTTTACTTATAATGCTACAGAAAATATCTGGAGCAGTTAAGGCCCAGCTGCCTTAACAGGAGATACTCACTTTACATTGTGGTTAACTAACATGATATGAGACCCTTTTTAATATAAATTCAGATTCTAACTGTAGACATTTCACTGTTTAATGCTTACACACGAAATTATTTCCTGAGATGGATCTGGTCTACCTATAGGCATCTTGTGTCAGAGGAAAGGTGGGACCCTGTGCTGCAGGAGTGCCCAACTGAAGTGAATGGATGGAGCATTAAACACTCCAATTTCTGATTTTTGTTCCTCACTGTAATCTTTTTTCCCTGAATATATCCTGCCTACCCTTTCCTGGCAGCTGCCTATTCAGCATCCAGCACATACATAAAATGGTCCTTGCCAGATGCTGATCAGAGGCATAGGTGGCCAGGGTTTGTCCGGTCTCATGTCCAAGCCATTTGCTGCTCCTAATCAGATAGACTAATCTCATGTACTGACTATGAACTGCTCCCAGACAAAAACCAAATAAATTCAAAGCAAGCCTCCGGGGTTTTGCACTGTGCTGATGTATCCTTTCTGAAGCCTTAGACTGCATCTCTGTTACTGTGACATAAAGCTGGGATCTGTTGTGTGCTAAAGATTGTCAGGCACCTCAAGGTAAAAGGACAAAGGAAGAAGGATGCTGAAAAGCAGCTGGGGCATGTGTTGCTTAATGTGGCTTTCTGTCAGGCCTGCCTGCTGCAGCTGTGACCCCATGTTCCAGACAGTGGGTCAATTCAATTCTGTACAAATACAGGGGAAAGAATTTTGTTGTTTTCTTGACACTCCTGTTGTGTAACAAAAAACACAGTGATAAGAAATCTTCATGCTAGTACCTATCCCAATGGAGAGGTCTGTCAGCACCTCCACCAGAAACTTCTTACTAGAAATGACACTCAGATTCTACTAAGTGAAAAGCAGATGCAGCCTTCCTGGGAGCAAGTTTGAACAGACAGGCAGGAATCAAGAGCACAGCTCATAGCAGCAGTGGGAACCCAAATACCACATGCAATGCTATTGCAGCTGTTTAACAAGGAACACTGAACTCAACTTGTGTTTTCCTCGTGTGCAGGAGCCGTGTCTTTGAGCTGCCCAGGGCTGCACTGCCCTTCCCAACAACCCTGGCTACTCTGCAGGCTGGGTGGCACGGTAGGCATTCTGCAGCTTCACCTGGGTGCACACCCTGGGCTGTGGTGTTACCACAGAATCACAGAATATTCTGATTTGGAAGGGACCCAAAAGGATCATCAAAGTCCAACTCCTGGCCCTGCACAGGACATCTCCAAGAATCACACCATGTGCCATGTGGGTGCTTTGGATATGAGATCGGCACTTTTGTACATTTCTGTAACTTCAGATGTACATTTTGAAAAATGTAAAATTACTTCAGGTGTACTGGAAAATAGAGTCTCAAACAAAATGTTTTTCTAGCAGCTGTTCATGAACTCTTACCTCCCTCCCATAGGCACGCAGTTCAGGTGTGTCTGCTCTCGAGCACATTAACTACAGCTGCTTCAAAACCACCCGGAGCTGGAATAACCCCACATCAGAAAACAACAGCTCTTTTGCTTTTGTTTAGTTGGTGTATTTATTCCTTCATCCATCTGGGAGGCATTGGTAATCTGTCTGCCCAAATCTGATTCCTATTTAGTAGCAGCGCAGTCAGCCACAAGCACAATTAAACAAAACAATAATGTATGCCTTCTGAAGGGAAGCCAACTGGCAAAAATATAAACCAATTATTTTGAACTTCTGCTAAATATCTAACACAGAATGAAAGGGTTGGGTGTTTTCTTTCTCCTAGTTTTCTGTTTAGTCATCACTTCTGAAAGAAGCTCATGGAACAATTCTAAAGAACTGAAAGGAAGAAACCTCAGGAAAAGATTCTTTTTACTCTCAAATAGTTTTTGTTATGGGCACATCACCGAGTGAAGAAACACGCTTTTCTTCTTAAGCAGGGTGAAGTATGTGGCTAGGTTGTCACCATATCCTGCTTTACTAAACTGTGAAAATTAAACAATCCAGTGATCTCTCCTTTCCTAGATATACTTGATTGTATGTAATTAGATCAGAAAAGCCCCAGGATAATCACGATCATCTGCCTTATTTAATCAAACTAGGATGATGCCAGTTCAGTTTAGAATTGTTCTTTTAATTCAGTGCTCATTTGTCATTCAAATGTGCTGTTCAGTCCAGCACAAAACACATTTCTTTTCAAGGGAGTGGCCCAGAAGGGTGTCTGGGGTGTGCACGTGCTAAAAGGACTCATGTGAAAGACTGAGGCATCTTTCAGTCTGAAACTGAAATGTATTCAGGGACAACCTAGGTCTAGGAGAAGCTGAGAGCAAATACAGCGTGCAATCCAAATCCAGTCTGTTTGGGATGCTATGCATGGACAGAACTACAGCTGATGATGAGGTCAGGCCTGAAGTACTATTCAAGTCAGCCTGTAGTCTAGGTTAGAGGAGGAAAAGACAATAAATTAAGTGTCCGGCTGTTACTTGAACTGTTTGTTTCTAACAACAAAACCCAGAAAGGATTTTATTACACAGCTAGCTTCTTAACTCAGACCCATTCTATGTACCTGGTCATTTATCTCCCAGAATTCTCCCAGTCTTGCCGACCCACTTGCCCACATCTCCTCTGCATGATTCCATACTTGCCTTCTAGCTCCCTGTTATACAAAGAATATATGCTTTGCTTTGGATCACAGGGTCTGTAACATCCTTCCTTGCAGACCTTCTTGTGGTCCACTCCACAATTTAATGTTTGGATGATGCAGTCTTACTGACTGGTGTATGATTTTACTTGACACAGAATGAACCACCCATTCCTGACAACAGCCTCAGCCCTCTTCTTGTCCTAATAGAATTGATTTACTGATGAATACAAAGTCACCTTTCTGCTGGCTCTCTATGTTTGAGAGCACAGCTTCGACAGTACAACTTTCAGCATACAGCCTGTAGCCCATGCAGTTAAACAACAGTGCAAGTGTCCGGACAAGTAGTTTGGAGCATTTACTAGAGGCAATAGTGTCTGGGGTAGCCTCAACATGAAACCCTCAAGGTTAATTTGAGTAGTTTCCAAGAGTTTGTTGCCATCACAAACAGGGCTAAATTATCAACCTTGGATGTATATTCTGAAGCCCACTTTGGAAGTAGATTTGCTGAGAAGAGTTTCCTTGAGGTTAAATGTCCCCTCAAATGAGGCATAGATCCATATACCTCCTGAAATAAACTGATTCGTCTTGCTAAGTCGTTGTTCTGAAAAAACACATTTCTTACCCAGTCTGTCTTTTTTCTTTTGTGCATATGCCCTCTCTTCATTCAGATGGATCCTGATCATAAGTCACCTCAGCACCCAGTAGCTGCTATGCAATAACTTGTTGCCAAGCAAGGGAAGTTTTTTACAGTGCACAGTTGCCTGCCTGTGAGGTAGTACTTGTTTAAACACAAACATGAAACAATGGCATGTAAGTAAGGAGCACATTCATGACACTGAAACAGAAACAGTTTCTCTGTGGAGCAAGGGAATAGCAAGTTCAGCACTGCACTCAGGAGAGAACTGGTGTAGAACTGGGTGTTCCTGGGAGGAGTTTGGTGACCCACAGAGATGCAGCACAGTTCAACTGCAACAGCATTGATGGTTTACCTGCTTGTTCCAAGCTGGGTTCCAAGGCCCTGGAACGTGACAGTCACAGAAATCAAGGGAAAATGCCATGTTTTCCCCCTGGGTCAAAGAAAAAGCTCTCACACGTGTTTTACATTCTCACATCTGCAGTAAGAAACACTAAGAAAGTAGAACTTGGGCATCCTGCAGTTCAGGTGCCTGACACTGGTTGGGATGACCAGCACTGTCTTGAGCTTCTTTTTCACATTCACCTCTGAATTTCCTGAACACCTTCAACGGTGTTTTCTTCCCAGTACTTGCATATTCTGTGTATCTTTCTGTCTTCCATGTCATTTCCGCTTTTCAGATTTTGTTATTATTTCCACAGTATATTTTATATATACACACATACACTCTCTAGAGATATAAAAAGTAGTTTCATACAAAGAGCTCACAAACTATTCTGCAATTACTTTTATGTGTCCTGATTTTTGGTAGTTATAGGTGAAAATGTTTGTAGAATTTAATCAATAAAGAAGCATATAGCAAGAGGGTTTGCTCCTTTTAAAAAAGTGTTTTAATATCCATATATTTCACACTCTGCTTTTCTTCTTTTATTGTAGAGTTTTAATTCTTCATAACTTCCACCTGAAAGCCAGCTGGTAGTGGTTTCCAATATGTGGCATGCATTAGCCTAAGGAGGACTGTGATGGGGCTAGCTGCACTAGAGACATTTGAAGAAGTAACAGGTAGTTCTTGTCCAAGTCCATGACTTGGTTTTGTTACCAGAATATTTTTTTTTTTTTTAACTAAATATGAAACAGGAAAATTAAGGGAAATCCCCCACCCCAGCTGCCTTACAAATTGAAACTTCTTTCTAAGTACCAGTAGGCAGTACAGATCGGGATAACATCCAGAGCCTTTATCAGGAAGGTAGTATTTGATGAGAGGGAGAGGAAATAATAAGCCAAATGATATATTAATTTTGAAGGCTGTGTGTGCCACTGAACTTGTTTTTCTGCCACCTGCCCTGATTCCATTAGCCGGTCTTACAGTCACCAATGCAGTTTCCTTACAGTCACCAGTGCAGTTTCAGAGCCTCGGGACTGAGAGCCCCCGCCCTGCTGACCCCGGCAGGAGGTTTGTCAGGGGAGGTTCGCTGGTGGTTGCGCCATCTGGTGCAGAAAAGGGGTTTTTTTCCACCTACAGCATGCAGAAAAAGGTTCTTGGAATTAATGCATAAAGTCGCACAAACCCATTGATACCCCTGGAAAAGCAGGACACAAACTAAGCTCTGACTGCAGATGATGAAGCCATGCAAAATACTGTTCTGTGCTTTGTTTGGTTCCGTTGAAGCATTAGTATTTCAGTTATCTCTTGCCTCCACAAAAAGCGAGTGCACGGACTTTTGGTATTCCTTCATTCAGCTGGTTTTGTAATATCCATCCTAGCATCTTAGTTTAAATCACCTTTGTAATTTAAAAATAATTTGGCCATTCCTTCTGTGTTTGTTTGTGTACTTGGAGAGATATGCAGGCGCTGGGCTTTGACTTCTGACCTACCTTATTTATCTTAACAACATGTTGTCCATGTAACAACATGAGCCAAGGCCAGAGGGTAGGACACCTTGAGAGAAATATACCGTGTAGTGCTACTCTCACAAGGGAAAAATCCCAAATCCACTGTTGTGGGACTGCAAGATATTGCTGCATCGTGCCTTTGCTGTCAGAGGACAGGCTGCAGTTTCCTCACATAAGCAAAACAAACCTCACACAAACAGACCCTGAAATGCGCTGCAGTGAGACATTTGAGAACACAGATCTGGTTTTCATGCCAAAATACAGTTTCAAAAAGATTCTCAAAACCACTTGTTTTCCTCCATATCTAGTGAAGAGAGTCTGTTAGAATACAGACCATCCTTTTTGGCAGATAACTGCCAATCCTGATCTTTAACTCATTCAATGCAGGGGATACCACAATATCTAATTTCCTCTTTCTTATTGGATGGGGTATAGGTAGACCTGCAGAGAGTCATTGACTTGGGTCTGTCTTACCCTCTCTCTGATCCTTAATCAGCCACATTACCTTCTCTGCTCAAGAAATGTAGCAGTTGTAGGGCTTACTCAGCTGCATGGCCACACTAAAATGGTTGTGTTTAATGGCAAGATAATGAAGACTCAGCATGCATCCCTTTGTAAAGGGTTTGGTGGCATGTTACTTCAGAGAGATCAGTTCCCATCCATTTCTTCCATCCTCTTGCTGCCCCCTCTGTTATTTATGCACTTATGGTATAAAGAGAATAAAGTGACCTGGCACACCTGAGAAATAATGCTTTTTTTTTTCTGTAGATCAGTTCCCTGAGATAGTCCCGAACAGCTACAGAGTAGCTGGCCCAGGACATCACTGGAATGGCAGCAGACAGGCAGGGAAAAGGTGGGATCTGCTTCAGCTATCTTAGCAGCATTACTGGGGAGGAAGATTACATTAAGCTTGGCTGATTTCAGAGCACACCACTTCGAGAGGGATGTTCTGTTCTCCTCACTTATGGTTGCAAGCTGATGGTGAGAACTTTTTTGGAAGAAGTGTGGTGTTGGATTGCCTCAGCCTCCTTGTAGTGTTTGATGATGCAGCTGAGCCCATCATTTGAATGGGCTCACCTTAAGAATGTCCTGAGCTCATCTAATGCCCTGGTGAAACAATGGCCTTGCCAGGAGCTGTGCATTCGAAGCCAAGTATTTCTTTGAACTGGCTTTGGTTCATTTGACCACAGATTTAGCTGATTCAACAGCAGGATATTTACTTGCATTTGCTGCTAGTATGTCAACTTGCTTTATCAAGACTACATAAGACATCGTAAAGAAAGCAGCAGGAACACACAGCTGGAAGCAGAGATTGGAGATGGAAATGGGGAAATAACTCCTTCTGAAGGCAGGGAGCCATTCAGTGGTCTTTTCCTTATCATCTAACCACACCTTGAATGTTATCTCCTGTATCAGTCACCTGGGTTGATAAACCAGTTAGAACTGGGACCATATTCCCAGTTACTTAGGGAGAAGCAAAGTGTGCATGTTAGCACTGATAATTACTTCAGCTACTCCAAGCCAGCTTTTCCTGTGTTGCAAAGGAGCCCAAAGGTTGCAGGATGGGTTGTGTTGATACTACGAAAGAAGACACTTCTGATGGTAATTTGCAGGCCGTTGTGTTTTATAACTCATTTTCTCTGTACTTCAAACTGAACGTGTTCTTTACTGTGAAAGCTGATTTGAAAATATACATCTTGAAATCTGTAGAAAGCATGTCTCAGCTGCGTATTTTGCATTCCATTTGGGCAGATATCAAGCAGCTCTAGCAAGTTGCTCCAGCTCAAGATATCACTCCCTTCTGCTGTTGTTGGGACTTTGTGAGCAAAAGCTACTGCCTTTGCAACACAACTTAAGTTGGAGGGATTGTTGGAAATGATACAACTTCTAACATTTTTTATGTAACTTTAGTCAGGGGCTTGTTCGCCTTTGCCCAGGGGGAGGGGAATTGAAGCTTCTCTTCAAAAGATGCTGTTCACCGGGTGAAGTCTGATGAGCTTAACCTCTACAGACTGGGAGTAGCCAGAAGATACACAGGAGACGAGCGAACATTAACGAACATTACCCCCCCTTTCCCTTCCCTCCCCCGGTGCCGTCGGAGACACCTGGTCAGAGAAAAGATCGCTAAGAGAACCGAAGAATGAGGACCAAATTAGCATCGAAGGCGAAGGGATCAATAACCAATAGGAAATCGAATACTAAGAATTGTGTAATTTAAGACCAATGAACGTGCATTTCTTTGGGATTTGTCTGTATAAATATGTGAAAAGTCTGGTGAAGAACCATTTTGGATGGAATGATTTTCACTGCACAACCCGGGCATGTGTGGACGAAATAATTTCTATTGGACATCCTGGCCGAAATAACATTGTTGCCAGAATAAAGTACTGCCTTGATTCTCTAACAATGAAAAGATGTTGTTGGGGAGTTTGTGTTTTTCCCACAGCCTCGGTGACAGGATCACTACCCACATCTCAGTTCTCAGTCTGGCATGTTAAACTGATACTCAAAGGATTGTATCCAAGGGAGACCACAGCATGGGCACACATTCCTCTTTGCTGACACAGACAGGAAAAGGGCAATAGTCTCTGGAAAAGCAGAAGCCTGAAGTAGCTGGGGAGCAGTACTGTCACACACCACCTCTGCATATAGACTGAGTCTTTTTGGTTCATGCAGCCATACAATTATTTCATGCATGACCAAAATGATGACTGCACTAAAACTAAGACAACTGTATGGTTTTATCTACATTTTATATGCATATCAGCTCTCCATTTTTACTAGATCCTGGTTCCAGTTTCCAATGCAAGCAAGCCCTCTTTTGAGCCCAGTGTCTCTGGCTTCCTCTACTACAATCCAATCCCGCCAAACCACTTTTGTACCGGAGTTTTTACATAAGTTTTTCTTCATCTCGATTATTCCTAGCATCCCGAATTTAAATCTCATTAGACAATAAGGACATCACATCATAAAATAATTTCCTCAGACATCTTTGCATATGCTGATTTACATTCATTTTTAAAAGGAAACTCTGAAGACAGGGGGACTTGCTTTTCTTACTTTTACACTCAATGAAAACACTGAGAATACTTAACTTGAAGGCATTTAAATCCTGGCTTGCTTAGGGACAAGTAACTGATTAGAAAATTAACCAGCCTTTAAAAATAATATCCCTGTGATTTGTGTGACACCAGTGAATTACTACAGGCTATCAAAGAAGCAGAAACAGATGATGTAGCACAGACTGGTTCAGCTAAATAAAGCACACTGAAAAATAGGACCAACATACAATTTAATTTCCAAAGATCTTCCCTTTATACAGGGAACAAGGGGAATAGAGAACTGCCAGTCCACAGGAGGCTGCAGAGGCAGGAAGCAAGCCACTGAGGCTCAGGGCCAGTCTCCCAAACACTTCAAGATCACTTACAGGCTCATAAATATGTTGAGTGCTTATAAGAAGCTCTTTGAGGGCTTCTGTCTGAGCGGCTGGTACCTGTATATAAAAACAGTGTTTTCTCACCACTTCGCTTATGTGTGACACTTTCTCCTTCAAAACCTGCCTTCTGAGTCTGGGCGCGTTGACGTTACATCCGGCCCATGGAGCGGGGCGCCTCCCGCCCTGCCCCGCTTCCCTCGATCCTGTTTCCAGCCGTGGGGTGTCACTCTTCCCCCTTGTCCCAGCACGGAAACTTGCCTGCCTGCGCAAGAAGGCATCGACTTGCTCGGTAGCCAGTCGTGGCTATTCTGCCAGCAGAGGGCCATATAAACTTCCCAGTTCAGACAAGATCAAGGGCAGAAGCAAATGCCCAGGCTGGGTCCATGGGAGAAACGGGACTTGTGCCTTTAAGCAGGAACATGACATTCCAGTGATGCTGCCGTCTCATATGATGTGTGCTAGGAGCATGTCTTCAACTACATCTGCTAACTTCCCAAAGTTTCTGAATTTAAATTTCTGTCTTGCATCCAAGATAAGGTCTGAATGACACCCAAATACAGCTGGTTCTGTAACCTTGCATCTATTTCTGTAAAACCAGCTAGGTTCAGGTGCTCAGCAATCCCAGCTCAGTGCCAACCTCCCATGTGGTCCATTCACACTGCTGTCAGCTGGAACTCTTTGAGACTCTAGGTTTAGGGCTATAGAATTAAGGTTTACGTGTCCATCCCAATAGAGACAAAACTATTAATGAACTGGAATATGTTTTGTGGAAAAGTTTTGCTCAGGCTTTGTTTGGGAAAAAAATCTACTACATCTATATGATATTTTTCTCTTTTTTTACTTATACGCTAAAGTCATACGCAAACTGTGCCTGAAGAAAAGTTGAAGAAGTGGGTCTCTGGGGAATACTAGCTGAAAACCATTGGTACATTGTTAGTCCTGATCAGAAGAACCACCTTAACACTCAGAAAAGCAAGATTGTGTGTTTTCAGAAATGTATCATAATTTCCTGGAGGGTGTGTGATCACCACTGTCAGTTTCTTGTCTCAACTGCGTTAACAAATAAAAAAACATTTTCTGACTAACCACCACAAGAAATGCGCTTAACAAGTAACCACCTTGGATCCCAGAAGACCTTAACATTACTCTGGACTCCCTGGAGAGAAGCATCTCTTTCACAACAGCTGATGCTGTATAATAGGAGCTGGAGAGGCTTTTTCCATTCAGCTCAAAGACAGAAACCCAATTAAGAAGATCTTAATCCAAGTTTTTAATACTCAACTTAGTTATATTGCAAAACAAAACTGATTCAGTCACTCTAGTTCAGTCACTCTAGTCACAAATGGTTTGTTTTCCCCAGAGAGTAAGGAGGATTAAAAACATTATGGGCAGAGTAAGGAAACAGAACAAGGAATCAGTTTCTTGGTCAAGTAGCACACCTAATTAAGTTGAAGACAAAAATGTCAAACTTGTCAATTTTGCAGCTTCCTTTCTGGAAATGCTGAACCAATGCCATTCTCTATTAAGTTCTATTGAAAGAGAAGAAATTCACACTGACAAATCTGTCCCTGTTATTGAGCTGCCTAATGGTGGAGTTAAGCATCTAAATTTAGACCTTATATTTAAAAACCTGCCTAGACGTGTATGTGCTGTTTACTCTTCTCAGTTGTTTCTTAATCCATTGTCTCACTTTTTTTTCTTTAGTCACAACCACTTCTATTCTATGGTCTCAGTAACCATGAATATTCCCTGTGCTTCAGAACACAGTTCTTTTAAACAAGTTTGCTTCTCGATCTCTGCTTAGTAAGAAAGTAAAAAACCACAATTTTTTCTGCCAAGGTCATTAAAAATTACATTCTTATGCTCTTCTTCAACCAAAGATCTCCTCCCTGCACTTCCTGGATGAGACACAGCCATCTATGATTCTAAAAATAATCCTGCTCTGACACACTGCTTAGCCTGCATGTGCATCGTGCATGTGTGTGTTACCCACACAGCCATGCTGGACTTCTTGGAGCTCCTTGAATACAAACATGTGCCTTCAAATGAATGGCTTGTATTCATGTTCCAGTGAAGCCACAAACAGATCAGAAAGTATCTTTGCAATGCCAATCCTCCAAGCAGCCTTTGGGTTATTCCCACTACTTGCTTCTAAATACATAACTTACTTTAATTACGTTATTTTTAATCTGCCCATGTCTGTTCCTTCCTATCCATTATAAAGGCAGCACATTGTTCCTGTTAGATACTGAGTGAGTACAGCTGGGAAGGCACGTGCAACTCCAAAGCTGACTAATTACCCCTTAATTCAGGTTAACCTGACTCCTCCTGTATTTTAAGCAAATAATTTTTTCTGGATTGGAAGGCAGACAAGGGCCCCTATGTGAAAAAAACCAGCAGCAGTGGGTGAGGTCAATGTATTTATGTGAGCAGTGATACAATTTCTATCTCAATTCCAGAATTCCATAAACTATGTCATAATTATACAGAAAGGACAGACTGGAACAGGAAAGGTAGCTTTCTTATGCACCTACAAAAGGGAAATGACAAAACTAAAATTGCAAAGCATTAGAATCTACGTGGCAGCTAAACCAATGAAAAGGGATCACATTTCCCCTTTCTTTAGTCCTTGTACTGCAGATTTTAACCATGACCTCTTGGGCTGGGCTGGATTCCCTACTGCTGACTGGACACTGCAGATACACAAGGCAATGGAGTATGTTCTACTCCCCAGGGTCACAGCATCACAGAACAGAATCGTTAGCTCCATTAGACCTTTCAGGTTGTTTTACACACACAAGGAAGACAGGAGAACAATGCGAGCCAGTCAGATAAAAGCAGAAACAGCTACGTCAGTGAGAGAAGTCCCATAGGGGAGAGCTGATACGTTTTCATTGGACCAAATGATACAGCTGAAAAAAAGCAGAGCAGCTTTCTGGAACACATACCCTCCTTCACCAGGCCCAGTATCATTGGAGCAGGGGAGGAACAATAGCTCCCTTCTCTCAAGGAAGGTTAATCACTGCTGTGGAACAAGCCTGGCAAAGATTTTATACTCTCTGAATCCAGCTATTTTTTTTTGCATGGCCTTTGTATTTTAAATTTTATATTATTAAAAACTACTTTATACTACATTTGTCAACTACTACAGCACAGTAAGAATGCAAACAATTTAGCTCTTGCATTCTTTGCAATACCTGCCTAGAGATGAACCCACACCTCTCCCTACTGCTTAGCACAGGCCTGTTTGGTAAGATGTCTCTGTGTCTTACAGGAGGATTTCTCATTACCCAAGATTGTATCAGCTCCTGCTGATAGTTTCTTTCTTTGTGTTCTTAACCCTCTGCAGCTGACATCCCAATCATGTTTGCAACAACTGAGCTGTCAAATGGAAGGCTGAGACTTCGATCAGAGGGAGAGCACCTGTAGGAAGAGAGTGAATTTGTATGAAGCAGAAAAGCTGGTGCTTCTTTACATCTGCCAGATTGTAACAGTAGAAAAACAAAGAACTGCATCTTCAAAATTAGAAGAGTGGAATTCCTTTGCTAAACAAAACATATCTTCACTATATATATATATATAGTTGCCTTTCATTTATTAAAAATAATACTCCATTTTTTGTTTTCTCATTAAGCAGGGAAGTTGAGTTTTGAAAGGCTAAAATAAAATTTTAAGAGGGAAAAAAACCTGTAACATAAACACCTGCAAGTCTTTAATCCAAACTCTGTTTCTTTTAAAATCTAGGTAAGACATAACTATGTAACTGGGAGCAAAATGGACATCTTGGGAGAAATGCAAAAGGTGATATGAGGGACTAAGGCCTGCTCTCCAAATTCCCCTGCAAGGTTAAAAGCAGGAAGTTAAAAAGCTCTCACCAGTCAGTGAGCCTTTTTCCTTTACCAAGAATGCTGGTGAATTTCAGGCCAGATGTTTCTTAGTCACTGCTAAATACCTTAACAGTGTGCCAGTGTCCAGCATTGCTCAAGAGCAGGCCCCTCCTCAGCAGCCCAACTGTATCGATATATACAGCCAGCTATGAAATCCAGCATCTTTTGATAGATTTTGCAGACTTGACAAACCAGACGTGGGTTAGACATTAGCTGAACTCCAAAATGTTATAAAACCCTTTTTTGAAACTCTTATATAACAAGACATCATAAAAATGAGACTTTTACCTTAAAATTTAACCAGCATCAACTACCACTAAAGATTTTTAAAAAGTTTATTAAAAAATATGGGTAGCCTAAACAAAGTTTTAATGTTGCTTTAGCCCCAGGCCATCACTGTCCATTCATTTCATTAAATGAGACAGAGAGGATACAGTCCCGCTGAATTGCAGTTCTGTCCTGAACGTTGTAGACTTCCTGCAAGACAAACCTCCTTTTCATACGTGTAACAGCAGCAAACCACTCTCCAACCTCAAGCCTGAGAGAGCAGCTGTTCATGCATCAACAGGAAAACTCCTCTGGCACTCTGCCCCAGAGCCTGCAAGAACTTAACAAGTTGTACAAAACCTGATGCAAAAGCTGTCAAACAAGCGCAGAGTTACCAAAGTTAAAGGTAACAGAGCTTTACATCTCTTAAATGAAGATATACTTCCTATTGCTTTGGGTAAAATGGGATAATCTTGTGCATGTTGTTCTAAAGCATTTTTGGGGACAAGGCTAGATAATTTACTGCCAGTCACTCACATTTTAATCAGAATCATCTGCTCTCATTTTTAAATTCATCTGGATATCTACAGTTCCATTCGAACTACATGAACGGTAGCTTTTTAAAGAAAAGAATGCTAATATAGCAGCAAAGCACTACATGGCAGAAAAGGACCAAAGCCTATCCTGCTACCACAGTTTAGTCATATATAGAATATAAAGTAAAATGAAAAGCAGAAAGCAAACACCAGGGCATGTATGGTACAGCTCCAATTGCAACAGCTCACACAGGGTGATGACTACACATTGCTGAAGATGGCAACTCTCTGATTTCTCTTTCAGGAAAGACAAAACTGATTGAAATACACATAGTTAGCAGGAAAACACATTCAAGTGATGTAGTAAAAACTAGAATAAACAAGTAATTATCAGTAATTTTTATGACTCCAGTTTTACCTCAGGATTTAAAGTTTCCCTCATTTGTGCCATGATTCCAAAATGTTCAAATGCCCTGCCACATTCATATGGAAGAAATCCATGTGCTACCATTTTGTCTTATACACACCTAGACCCCCAAAGTTATGCAATTCAAACAGAAGATGAAAAAAGACAAGAACAACTCCTCTCTTCTGCAATAAGCAGGCATCAGACAAATAATTAAAAATTTATTCCCACCCTACATGTGGTATCCAAAAAACCAATACATACAAAGATCTATTTATCCCACAATTACACAAGCCTCCTGGATTTAATATTTTGAACCATATGACAAAGTTCAAGATACTTTATTTATTAGATACAACAAGTAAATCTCAAGAGAGAGTTCTTGAATGCATGAAAAAAAATCACATCACTTAAGTGACTCCCACACACACACCTTCCAGCACCAGATACTTATAATGTACTTTTTTAATGATGCTGTTAACTTTCTCTTGCAGATCTGCTCCTCTCCTTAAGGAGTTTTTTGTATTTCCAGACTTGGTTGTTTAGTTCATTCTACCACTTTATATATATATATTTACATCCATCTCATCTCAAATATTTTTGTCATACAGGCATATAATTCAGTTGTTTTCTAGCTGTTTTTCTGCAGTCTATCTACATCTCAAAAGGACTTGTGCACAGCACAAATTAATGCAAATGGCTTTCTCAGTGTACATACTGAAGGATATGCATCCAGAGCTTGACCATCTGAACACATCTTCCAGTAGTCCAGGCTGTATTTTTAAACTAATTATACAGATCTGTAAAAATGTATTTAAAAAATTATCCTTGGACCAGTACAATGTCCAAGAAACTGTTGGTAAAGATGAAAAATTATTCAGGTATTTGTAACTTTGAAATGATATAGAGTGTTACAGTGTAAACTTAGGTTACACAGAGGAATAACTTTTTCTTAAATCAAGAACTCTGTAACAGAATAAATAATTTACAAACTTGAGAAAAGTTGCATTGTTTCCATCATAAAGACTTCTTACTTCTATTGTAAAAAGCTTAGAGGAACTAAATATTATTTCTGTCAGTGGCTGCAAAACTTAAAATACTTGGTTTTGTCCACAGAATTCCCCTCTTTAAATCTGATAGAGGTAGATGAAGACAAAACAAACCCCAACATGTAAGGATTAAGATACTGCAATTAAATTCTAACCCTGCAAATCTAGTGAACATATGTTCTCACCAGATTTACAGAAAGCAGTTATTTTTTCTTTCCTTTTTTTAACTAGAACAGCACTGAACTTTTTCCGTCCACGTTGTCAAAATAAGTGCCTGATACTGTCATAAAATCATTTCAAAGCATTTTTTAAATTAGAGCAGAAGCAGGTCCCACCTTGCACTCTTTAGTCATTCAGATACATTGCCCATGACTGTCTGTTGAGGAAATGCTGCCTCACACTCAGCATTGTCCAGACAGCCCCATGGCCTCTCCCCTGAAACAATGAAAACAGACAAACCTGCAGATCCCACCCAAGGTAACTCTTGGGGAAAGGCATGGGAGCAAGGGAGGTGGTGCTGAAGGCAAGAGAGAGAACTGGGCAACCTTCACTCCCATTAAAGATGGTGACCTTTCTGAAGCATTCTCTGAAATATGTTTTTAGCATGGGTGTCTGTGTGCAAGAGCTGCAAAACATTAGGTTACTACCACAAAGCCAGAGATTTTATTAGGCTTACAAGTATTTACAAGATCTTGTGTAAAGTCTTGGTTTTGGCACAGAGAAAATTATAAAACAGTAACAAAATTTTTCAAAGCGTTAATTACTTCATTAATGTCCTGAAAAATTAAAAGTAAAAATTAAGATGAGCTGTTTACATCAGATTTCTTACTTTTCCACAGCTTGGCCTGTGGCTTCAAGTTTTCTGCTTTCCTCTTCACCTGTAATTTTATCTACTTTCTCCATCTAAAAATCTATCCCTCTGCTGAAGCCAAACATAGGTAAGGAAGCATATACAAGAAATAGAAATAAGTCTGGCAGCCTTTTTTTAAAATGACGGACAAAGTATGTTTCCCTCTTCATTGTTCATCAGACAAAAATGAGGAAGCATCACTACATACCAGAATAACATACATCTGCATAAAAGTGCCTTCAAGTTTCTTCACAACAGCAATACTGGCTTGATCACAGAGACAGGATTCTTTTTCTTTCTCTCTCTCTGTATTGTAACTGTAGCCATCATGATCTCATTTGGTATGCAAAAAAATATAATTACTTCAGTACAATTTCCACAGCAATTTGAAGTGTGCCTTTTTCTCTTTTAAGTTACTGTTTTAATTTAATGAAAACGATAGGACAGACTGAGATGGCAAACCCCCAGTATTTTACATCCTTTAGTTCGTTTGGTTTAGTTACAGGAAAACAATCCTGGCAGTTAAACTAAAACCATAGATCTAAATGGATGAGGCAATTTTGTGCATTCTAAAATCAATGCATATTTAAATACTTATTTTCCTTCACAACAGTCTTCAGAAACTCTTGCTCTATGGACGCTGGACCAATTTACTCTTATTGCTTTCCTGCTCACTAAGCTTGAAGTGGGTGTAGGCTAAAATGCCAAACAGTGTGCACAGAATCCCAAGGCCTTGGTTAACAGACAATGGATCCTTAAATAAGAGGCACCCTCCCAGGAGGGTGATGCAGAACTTGAAATGTCCAAACATGTTATACCTAGACATCTGTTAAGGATAACAGCCAACACCAGTATTATTTTTTGTAAAAAGAAACACTTGGAATTTTCTTTAGTTCCACACAAAGCATGCAATGGTACACAGTGCTGACTCCAACTCATATAGTTTTCCCCGATCTCTGTGGCTGTACTAACCTCCACCTAAAGCCTTTCACTCACTGTATACTCCAGTCTGATGGACATGCCAACACTTCCTCAAGGCAGCCGAAGCATGAGATAATATTCCTTGCAGGTATGAAGGTCAGCAAGTTAACAACCATTACCTATACAAACCCCAAACAAAGGAAAAAATACACTAAACATGAACATGCTTTTCCAGCTTCTTCATTTAAAATAAACCAGGAAGGTTATCAAACAATTTTCCCACATAAATCAGCCCAAATGAATTCCAACATAATTAATCTGGAAACAGGAGAAATGACTAATGTTACAAAGGATACGTGACAGGTGACGTATTTCCAATGATCCAGTAAATGGACAAGTTTACCATAAAGGCTATTATTCCAGACAGCAGTACCATTATCTGTGGATTAATGGACACAGTCAGTAATCTGACTCGCTTTTGGCTATTTGTAGATACATTCCAAGTTATTTATTTAGTTTCATTTACTTTCAAATGCAAAATATCAGGCAGGAAAAACATATGGAGAACAAAAATAGCAATAGCTTCAAATCAGTACAGACACTGGTGATGTGTATAAGCAGTTCAGGGTATGGTGTCCATAAATATACACTGACAGAGCCACAGGCCTTTTCTCCTTTACTCTTGGTGAACATTTAAAAGTGATTTGGACAATCTGGATACTCATTCACACAGAGGTTGTACTCTTCAACTTTGAGATAAAGTCTTATTTATGGTCACAACAAAAACTATTTTAGCAAAATATCTGATTTTATTACTGTCAATACTTGCTATCCCATTCATAAACTGCAGTGCTACAAGAAATGACCCATCACTGAGGGGCACAATCAGCAGTAGAAAGAATATGCCACTGGCTCTTTTTTGGACAGAAGGATACGGAGAGAAGTTACAGTCTTGGTGAAAATAAACTACTAATTCTAGAGAACAACCAATTCAATGGTTCAGCCAACAACAAACAATGTTGTCATCCTTGCACAGAAGAGAAGCTGTGACTGTCTTTCTCTGAGTGGACAGTCAGAGCTAGAACTAGAGAACTTAATACACCAGGGGAAGCTTCTGGATTTTGATAGATTTTCCTGTTGTTCAGATGCCCTTTAAATAGAAACAAGAATAAGGAGATAAATCAATTGACAGACTCATTCCTCTCAGAGAAAGTGGGGCAGACTCAACAAGGGGCTATTTGTCCTGCACATGCCCCTGTCATCTCACCCTAGCCAACAGCTGTACAAAAATCTGTTTCACAAAGAAACAGGTCTTACTATCAAATTTAACTACCTCGGTGATAATTATTTAAATAAAGTCAAAAGCCTTACCACAGCAGAAAGCGTCCAGGGCCCAAATATTCCCCCTTCTCCAAAGACTGGCTCGAAGAAGGGTATGATGAACAACAACATAGCTGAGGACATTGGTGCCTGATAGTACAACAACTGCATAGAGTTTACCTGCAACTCATGCTGCTTAGCGCCTACCCACTAAAACCAAAAGAGAAAACTGTTAAACATGAGGAAAAAAAACCCCATAAATTGAAAAATCTCAGCAAAAGCAAACTGGCTACTAACACAGAGGGAGTCTCACGTGGACAATACTATTTAAACAGGGTGTTGAGCCTCAACTTTGCCTCACTGGAGGTCCCATGTGTCTGTCTCTTTCAAGTGAAAAAGCCATGAGAGAAGAAAATCGTATGCAGGGGCAGTGAAAAGAGTGCCTAAACTTTCCTTTTCCCATAGCCTGAGGGTAAAGCATCGTACTAGAGGAAGAACAAAAAGGTAGCAGAGCTGGGAAGAAAATACCAGCTCCCCTTCTCAACACAAATTCCAGACCCTGTCTGTGTTGGAGCTGAGTATCCTTGCCTAAGCAGGGGCTGGATTCTGTTCCTTTCTTCTCATTTTCCTGTACATACAAGCTAACAAAACCGGTACACATTTGTCCTTCTTTTATCAGTTTATTCCAGATTTAATAGATTTCATTTCAATATTGATTATAATTGACTCTCACTTCAATTTTCAAGGTTGCATGCTTTCACAAATATTACTTATCTATGGCTATGAAGATGTTACAGCCAAAAAGACACATCTTTATGTTGTGCTGAAGAATGACGTTTAATACTTCTTAAATCACAATAACTGGTGACATGGATTCCAACATATAAACTTGTTCAGGTTTTTTTATCTATATAATTTTGCCCAAGTACCATTATTTCTCCAGTACACACATCATCACTTAATGTTATTATGCAGCACCTTTCCTCCCCCTGCCCCAAAACAGGACAAGAGACCATTATTTATCATCTTACAGCCTATGGGTCAAAGAGCCTCACTTTTTTTGGAGGCACAGTACACCTCGTACAAAGAAATTCACGTTTAAATCTACCACATCAACATGACAGGGGTTTCTAATTTAGGAGGCTCTTACAGTCATGGTCAATAACAAATCGGGTGAGCTATTAGTACAATGTTACAGCAGAAAGGGCTGAGACAGTCCTCGGACATAACAATTTTTTCAACCGCAATCATCCAGAAAGGTTGTATGGTGTTTATGTATTAATCCACCCTCTACAAAACCATCTTAGAACGTGTATAGTCGAAACTGAAGAAGGATACTGATAAAATGTAAATAGCTCAAGGATAAACCATGGGATTGAAGGACTGGAAAACATCCTTTCTAGGGAAAAAGCTCAAACGCAAGGCACTTGCTTCAGCAAGGAGAACATCTGTTCCCTCTAGGAAAAAAGGAGTTTTACCGCTAAAGCAATCTTCACCCCTTGAAAGTAATGCTCACGTTAAAGATGACACCCCAATTTTTAGCAGCAAGGACGATCAGTTCCTTAATTTATCAGGGGTTATGGTGGATTATCATAATTTGGTGGGGTTTTAAAAAACAAATACCGGAGCACGGAGCGTTTCCTGGGAGGCTGGGCGCTCCTTAAAGGCGATCAAACCGAGGGGCAGCATCCTGAAGCCCAACCACCCCAACGCTCCCGCGCCGATACCTACCACTTGGTACAGGGAGGTCACCAGGACGCCCAGGGTGGCGAACGCCATCCCCAGGACGCTGAACTTCACGTCGTAGTAGGAGTTGAGGAAAACACCCAGTGTGATAGGGACCTGTGGAGGTGGACAGGGCCGTTTTAGGCAGGGTCGTTGCCCTCAGCGTCGCCCCTCCCCGCTCCCCATAGCCCGCCGCCTCCTCACCAGGGTCAGCTTGATCCGCAGAGGGAAGGTCTTGCCGTAAGCCACGCTCTGGATGACCACGATGACCGGCGTGGTCATGGCCTTGGCCAGCTGGTAGGTACCGATGGTGTTGCTCTGCAGGGAGAGGTTGGTGAAGACGACGAAGCCGCAGAAACTGAGCGCCAGCGGCAGCACCTGCGCGGGCTGGAGGCTCTTGGGGGAGAAGGCGCCGAGTGCCTGGCACAAGTAGAGGCCGAGCCAGGTGATGGCGAAGTGCACCAGGGTGAGGCTGAGGTTGGG
>NW_008237919.1:11097112-11122437 GCF_000691975.1 Corvus brachyrhynchos | reverse complement strand
TGTGTGTGTGTGTGTGTCTGTGTGTGTCTGTGTGTGTGTCTCTGTGTGTGTGTCTGTGTGTCTGTGTGTCTCTGTGTGTGTCTCTGTGTGTGTGTGTCTCTGTGTGTCTGTCTGTCTGTGTGTGTGTGTGTCTGTGTGTGCCCCCAGCTCCTGCCGGACAGCCCCCGCTGGGCAGAAACGCACCTCAGCTCCAAGCCACAAGTACCTCTCCACAACCGGACAGGGCATTTTCGTAAACACAAACACGTAATTGTATGTACAGATGTACAGCACGAAGTACATTCTCTGTCGGGTGTCAAAAGACACCGACTTGGGCAAAGGAGCCAAGGTCCTTGCCTAACTGCACTACGTGTCCTCTGCACTGCGTCTTGTTAAGGGAGAGGCAGCTAAACGTGTGTTTACACGTGTAAAGGACAAGCTTTCAATATAAACTACAAAATCTTGAACGGGGGTTTCAAAGTATGATCATCTTTCCTGTGGTTCAGGATTTCATCAGCATTTTAGCAACTTCTTAATGTACAGGAGAAGAGTACAAAGCCATGAAACAAGGCTGCCTTCTCTTCTGAAGGGCTGGAAGTAACCCCTCAATTTTGCTTTTTGGTTTTCCTTTCCTCCAGTGTGTGTTTTCTTCTCCCCTGCTTTCTCCATACACCTTCCAGCAGTCTCACTTTCTCCCCACTGTATTAATGCACATTTTACTGCCAAGTAATGTTTCCAGTCTATGGGTAGCTCTTTTTGGCATGTAGCAAATAGCTTTAGGAGGTTCACACAATCACCAAATTTATACAATGACATTTTCTCTTTTTCAAGCACTTTTATTAGGAAAAAAATATGAAAAAGGTTGTATAACAAATAACATCTCTGAAGTTGGTCATACTTTTTCAAGTTTAAACTGAAATCTGAAGGTTTGGGGTTTTTACCCCACACAAAGAGAATGCTTTGCCCAAGTAATGATTTTGCTGGGGTCTTTTGTTTTGTTTTATTAATAACCAGAATGTCCATGCTCAGAAGTTTCTGCAAGTATCTACATGAAAACTTATGACTGAATTTCATATCCCAAAGGATCAAGATCCTGGTCCAGAAGTATCAGAGAGGATTCCCTCAGCTTCTGTAGAAGCTTTCGGAGTTCTTCTTTTGAAAATACCTAAGAATAAATAATAAAAACCCAAACATAATAAAGTTACATTTATTTGCAATGAATAACACTGATATAAAAAAGTAAGTGGTGGTTAATTAAGTTACTATTTTTCTGTTTGATTATTTATTTCTATTGAAGATAGTGTGATCATCAGGCATTTCAGAAGGACATTTAGTAAGGCACAGGAAGTTAGCAGCAGCATCCAAAACCTGAAGGTAGGCTCAAGATAGCTCTGTCTCATTTTGCGGTTGTGTTTCTCAGGCTTTTGGAGGCAAAGATGATTATGGGTAAACCAAATGCTCTAAAACAAAACCTGCTTATACAGTGTTTGCAATGTAATGGAAGTAAAGAAATCAATTACAATTCTACAGCTAAACTTAGAATCATAGAATCATTTAGGCTGGTAAAGAAACCTTTAAGATCAAGAAGTTAAAATTCAACAGCCCCCATCCAAAAACTAATAACTGCAGTAATCAGAAGAACTGCTTGTCCTAACACTGGTCATCATCCTCAATGTTTCAAAGTTAACTCTTTGATTCCTTAAGTCATAACACAAGGAAACCTTTTACTACTGCAGTGAACGGGAAGCAATAAAGAAACGTACGATGTTAAGGAACATATGGTGTCTTCCTCTCTATATAGAAGCTTTTTCCACAGCCAACCCACAGAGCTTTTAATGTAAGCTCAGCTGCCTGCAGCCCGCCCTAACTCACCGTGTACAGCTTGTGGCGCTCTGAGGCGACCATGTCAGCGAGGCGCAGGCACTCCTGGTGCTGCCCCGTGCTGTGGAGCACCGTGTGCAGCAAAAAGCACATCATTGGCAGACACAGCTTTCGCAGCAAGATCATCTGGTGTGTTCGCTCAGGGTCGTCCTCAGCATCCTTACCAGAGAAAAATAACATACTAGTGTTAAGAAAATCTAACAGGCAACTCAGCATAACCACATAATTAGTCCTGTCAGAGGCAGAAAACTGGCCTAAGCAGCCTGGAGTGGACTGTCAGACATGATCTGTATGGTAACTAAGGGGAGCAAGCTCTAAATGCTCACAGCAAGGCCAGAACCAATTAAACAGGAACACATCAAACTAAATGTCACAAAGATACAACTGCATCTGATCTGTGCTTTGTGGTCTGCATTGTGATACAAAAATTCATTTTACCTCTCTAACGTCAACCATCCATCCTCCATCAACAAATAGCAACACATTGTACATTTTCTCCTTAACATCAGCTGTAAGAGCATCCAAGAGGCCTTTCCAAATGCCATAATCCATCTGGCAAAGAAACAAAAAATAAACTACTGCAGAACAGGATAATTTCCAAGGCTATTTTAAAACAGACTGCAACAGACAACGCAGCTCCAATTCAAATTAGAGTCTTCAGCCAGTGGCTGAAACTTAAAAGCCTGCTGCTAACAGCTATTTCCATCTTTGCTTAATGCCCTGTCCAGAGAATCAGACAGGTTGTTCAGAAGCAAAGCCACTAGAGGAAGATAATTCTAAACAACTTATTCTGCCATGCTTAGAAAACAAATGTTTGTATTAACTGAATATGGTATATTTGTACTGGCCAGACATGCAAAAAGAACTTCAGTCAAAACAAAACTGCAGCATCTTTTAGAAAACAAAAGGTGATAATACAAGAATAAAGAGTTAATAGCAAAATGAAGTGCTCAGATTTATTAATAACACTGACAACACATTATAATGAATATTTACTACTACATTACAATATTTCATGTAAAGCTGAGTCATTAAAAAACCAGAATTTATTGTGCAGTGGCCTTATTATTCTACTCTCTCATACTCTCTCAACCTATAAATAGTTTACAGGAGTCCTAAAATAATATGAGATACCGTCTTCTACTCTGTTTCATTAAACTAGACTGTGTCTAAAGCAAGAATATAGAAGTTTACAGTCAATAAGATGGACTTCTACCTACCTCATACTTCTTTTCTTTATGTTCATGGGCCACTGTCTCAGTGAAACTTGCTTGGGGTAACAAAGAAGGCTTCTGTGGAGCTGAGTTCATGTGTTTGAACCATTCATTAAAGGTTTCGTGAGCTTCCTGGATTGCATTGGAAACAGTGTTTGGTATTTTTGATTCATCTAATAACCACAATGTCATTATACATACAGTTTTAATGCATCAAAGAATCAGACGTTAAATCAAATGGACAAAGCTTTCACCACCAAGGCAAAGCCACCAGTATTTCTAAACAATAACTTGGAATATTGCATATTTGAAACTCACCAAATATGCACGAATACATAAATGTTCCCGGATAGCATTGTCATCCTCAGCTGGAAGCGGAGTATCCATTCCCTGTTCTTCCCACTGGTTATATATTTCTGCTATAGAGTCTTGGGGAATCTTCACAAACACATCTTTTGCAGCTTCATGTTTCTTGGATGCTATGAGAACGTGAACCGGGTATCAGAGCTTTGCAATTTCCATACCATATCTTCTTAAGTTGGCAAACCCATGCTTTTTAATAGACTAGATTCAAAGTTATATCAAATGTCGTGCCAAGAGTTAATGAGAACAAAGCCAACATTTAAAAATAAGTCTACAATATTTGTGAAGCTTAGTACCCAAGAACTTCCTCATGATTGCATTGCTTTGCTTAAGTGCTTCTGCCCTCTGTGCAGGATCGAATACGAGCCAGTCAATTACATCTATTTTCAGCTGATCCGCCTGTAAAAACCAACACAAAGACTCACCACCATTTCAAGCACACAGCTGATGCAACATACATTAAATCTGGTCAGGGAAATACACAAGTTTGGAAAGCATTACAACATAGTAACAAGGATTGCTTTTTTCAAAAGCTTATAAAATCTCTGCCACCTGGGGAAAAAAAAAAATTTCTAAGTGTTCCCAAGATATTCAGAGCATCACCTCTCAAAATTGTTTATGGATTATGATGCATTTTCCTCAAATTTTAGTATGAATACACTGTACCAACATGTTTTATGGAGCTCTTGCTATAATCTTCAGGGGTGCCATCAGCCTGTAACCACAGCTTTCCAACTCTTGTGTTAGATAAACTACCTTTTTATCTTAGGGAGCTTAAACTTTGTACTGAACAGCAAAAACATTGCCACAAATTTGCAAATGACCAGTTGCTTTCTAAACACTATTTTGAATAGAGGCTATTAACATTACCTTGCTGTCCCTAAAGCACTGAGTTGGCTCCAATCAATGCTCAATAGCAGTGACAAGGAAACTGTCAGCAAAGGCAGTGTCTGCTGCAGCTAGAAATGCCACTTCAGCATCTTAAAAGGTACATCTGAGATCTAAAGTACTAATCCTCATAAATCATACTGGCTACAACAACATACTACTCCCAGCTACAACATAGGGTGCTGCAGTCATTTCATGGGCCTTATCGTCACTCAGTGTTTGTATACACGCATGGCTGCTGATAAGCACACACCCAAAGAGCAAGGAGAAGTAGAAACAGAGTTACAGATTAGTGCAATGTCCTCACTTGGTCACATGAAAAGCACATTTCCCTCACAGGCTTTTTCAAAGCAATTTTCACCACCGTTGGAAGAAAAATATGGCTCATACATGGTCAAAGACTCCGTAGCTGATTGCAAACTGGAGTAACTGCTCTGTGAAGCACTCACCTCTGTTGTGCCTGTGTCCAGCACGTGGTCATGGTGACTGAATTCCCCAGCATCCTTCTTGCGGATGTTTTCAACAACAGTTTTTGTTATGGTGGCAACGTCCAGACCTGGGTTAAAAGAGAACTGTGTAAGAACTACCATGAATTCAAACTTGACACAAATTGAATTTCAGACTCCTGTTGTTGATCTTATTGCTTATTGCTGGTGATTCTTATCAGTCTGTTCACATACACATTGCCAGAATAAATTATAAGCTTTTGTGCTTATAAGCTTATAAAGCGTATAAGCTTTTGCAGGTATTCTACAAGAATGAAATTTGATATAACAGAGAACATCAAATATGAGAACAAGACAACCAATAAGTTTTTCAGTCTGTGCTGAAGATAGCATACAGATATATCTGCTAAGATCACTGATTCCTACAATTCTGACAGCAAGACTATGATTTGACAGGAATGTACCAGGAAAAGCTCAGAATAGTTCTTTTACAGATGCTTAAGCAGGATGTTTTATTTTTGAAACCTTAGCCCAGTTTAAAAGAAAATGACTTAAAAATGACTGAAGAGAAGTTAAGACACTGAAATCTGCAGGAAATCTATTTCTTTGAGTATTCTGAGTGGCACAGAGGTGTTGTCAAGCAATGGACAGTGTGCTGCTTCATTGTAATCCTTTGCTTCATTGTAATCCTTTCTAGTTTCATGTACAGGCCTGGAAGGAAGTTTACAATTAATGCAAGCAACCCACCATGAAATTTAAGATTCTCATAACCTTCCTAAATCCACAAAGAGGTATGTATTTTTACAAGTAGTTATCTGAAATAATATGGTCATGTCAAGCTTCAGAACATGTATTTGAGACAGGCAGCTGGCATTTACTTCCTGGTGTGTTTGGACATAACCCAGAAGCAGCGATATTTAGTTTAATCAATTCCAGGTTAATGAAAACACACCTAATATACCTACTTGAAGAAGTGATCAGCAAATTAATTTTATTTAACTGAAAAGTAGAGAGACACAGGAAGGAAAGAATACCGTATTCATAGCTAGGTTTTGGAGCAAATACTGAAAGACAAAATAACCCAGGATATAAAACGGTAATTGGACTATCAGGGTCTCTCACCTGCTTCTTTTGCTAATTCAAGGCAGTGGTGGCGTTGATCGCTCTCAGTGACATCTTCAAGAAATAAAGCGTACTGAGCAACAGCAAGCTCTGGGGGCAGGTGGCTGACATAAAATGCTATTAAATCTGTGTGCTTCTCAGACACCAACCGCTGCGCAGAAGGAAGCAAACATACAGAATGAGAAGCAAATATTTAAGAAGCAAATATATAGAAGATATCCACTAATATATAAATATATGTAATAGATATGCATACTGTATTCCTTAGTGTAAACACCTAAGTGCGTTTACACTTAAGTAAAAACATATACTAGGCAAACCCAAAAATGTGTAACAAATTTCTGATTAATTTATTCTGACACAGGAAGATTCCGCTCAGCTTCTAAACAAGGATCACTAGAACTGTCTCTTATTTAAGAACTGCTGACAGATACTTTGCGTATTATGCAAGCTTCCATGTATCTCTTGAGAAGAAAGCTTTAGCTGCATCACAGCTCTTTTCATCCTGAAACCTTAGGTCTCCTTTTCTTCCTCCTTTACATATAAATTACATTAGAGAAAACAAACTATACTTCTGAAAGCTTACCTGAATGTACGTCTTTAGGACTTCAACAGAAACTTCCTCCTTATTGCAAACAAATACAAATTCAATTTTAAATCAGACAATGTGGAAAATAAAATAAAAGATACTTTACAGGCTATCACTATTAAAACAGACACAAGGTTATTTGCTTATTCCTGCTTCAGTAATCTACACAGACTCAACTGGAAGAACTGTTTCTCTTGGAGCATGATTAAAAAAGTATGTCTTCTGTTTCAAAGCTTTAGTGTTCCAAGGATTTTCTTTTTCAGCAACTGGATAACATAGTCTTTGGTCTAACCGGAATGTTACTTTTTACATGATTTTTAAAACTTTCCATTTTACCGTATTTTTTTAATTAATAAACAAAATGTCAGGCATATAGATTACTACTGCAGTGTACTACATGCCCTGTTTTATTATAGAAAATGATAATGTAACAGGGTATAAATATCATCTGACTCATCTGTAATAGCCTATGCTAAACAACTAGTATAGCCCGAGCACCTGAAACTGCTTTAGCCAAGACTCAAGTGTTTGTTGCTGTCAAGAATTATCATTTTAGTTTTGTATGTGTAAACTGAAGACCTTCATCTAAGCATATACCTATATGAACTCTATACAATCAACAAATAATAAACATCATAAAAGCTTGCATATCTGCCTCTTCCCCCTGAAGTCTACTTAGGGTTGATCGAGTAATCATACAATAAATTCACCTACTCCAAAACTGTAAAGGCAGAATCAACAGTTAAATTCCCACAAGGGAATTCATGTAGGAAATTGCACCTTTTTTGTCCCCTCTGTCAAACATATGCTAATGGCTAGTTCTACTGCACTTTAGCATAAAGACCTACTCTATCTGGCTAAAAAATCAGTATGCATACATACACACACACACGTTCCTCTTATTTAGCTAAAGGTAAACTAACTTCAAAACAAATTTCCACAAGGGAATCAAGCAGTGATTGGAAGTCTGAATAAACAATAACTCAGAGCTGTATTTAAATCATCTAATGAAAACATGCATTTGTCTTTTGCCAAAAGAGGTTACATTCAAAAACTTATACATAAGGTCTTTCTAAATTTTAAAACAGTAGAAAAGGAGAGCCCCAAATTACTTGTGATATTGTCAGAAACGAGTTAGTTACAGCTATGTGACACATCTGCATATTTAGCATAAATAGGTCAGGTAGGTAGTAGGCTATACTTAGTTTATACTTGGAGATAACAAGAAAATTTCAGCTAGTACTGATTACCTCAAGCAAAAGCGTTCATGAGCTTACAGCAGCAACAGGCACAGTTCCAGTAACTGTCTGTAAGAATAGGTTATATTCAAAACTTCTTGGCTACCATGAATCAGCCTAACGCTGAAGTTTGATTCAAGACCTCCTCACCACAGGGCTTCTGAGTAGAATCCACCATCCTCAAACTCCAATTTTTAAGCTCAGCTGGGAGGGAGAAGGATGCTCCTTTCTCCCTTAGGCTCCAAGATCAACAAATACTCTATTTAAGCATGCAGCTTCCTCATCAGCCTGGTAGTAATTTACCATCACTCTATGTTGTCTATGTATTTGCACACAGGCATTTCTACTTCAAAGACTGGCTACTGCTATGACAACAAATCTAGGACAAGTGAACTGACCTTAGTCTGCATACCCAAAGTGCGGAAAAAGAGAATAAGATGTGTCATGAAACGAAGCAGGTGTCCTGGGAGCACACTTCTGTCTTTGGAAAGCCACCTGCTGACTTCTTCCATCAAACCTATAACCACCAAGGAAATGTCTGCATTAGCCATAGCATGGAGAAAAAAAAAAATCCCTAAGAAATATTTCAAAATTATGCATTTATTCAATAAATGTAATTTAGCCTCCGAAGTCCAACAAAACAGAACAGCAACAATTTTGGAAAGATGTAGATGTTTGGCTTAAAAATGTACTGTATGTATTCTATCATTTCTCAGAAGTTATAGCTATAGTCTGGCATGTATCCTGACATATTCACATGATTTCATTACTTCTTTGAAAACTATCTTGTAGGCCAAACTGTCCCTCCAGTCCTTGACTAGAGCATAGCTTTAACTCAGTTCTCCTACTGTGTGCTTCTAGAAATCCATTCATACAGAAGTTTCTGGAAAGGTCACTCAAAATAATGTAGTCAGTTGACAATAAAAAAAAAAATCACTTAGAGAGAAATGCTTACCATCCACATCTCCAAGTATAATGTATTTCTGAATCACATGATAGTGTTCTTGATTCTCCTCTATAACCCTCTGGAGACAAAAAAAGAAAATTCAAACTCTGAATGAATCTTCAAGCATAATGTATGAAGAAAACAAACTTATAAATAAAGCAAAGGCTCCTCAGAGGAAGAAAGCTATCCTATTTCAAAGGGCATAAAGAGCAAGAGAAAAAGCACTTGCTATCTCCATGTAAAATTACAAGAACATTGACAAACTGAAAGAAAGAACTGAAATATAGACCTGTACAGTTAATACTGTCATGGAAGACATCCAAAACTAAGGGCTTTTTGCTCTGAAGGGGAGAATAAACAATGATGTTACAGATAAGATTTACAAAATCACAGAAGAAGCAACAACGTGCATAAATCCTTAAAGAAAAGGCCTGTGAAAGTTGCTTCAGGAAGAAATTCCAGTCTCCCCACAGGAATGAATGCATTAATGCATGAAATGCAATCCAAACACACCTGTAAATTTGCTTTATGGTGTGGATTGCGCTATGTTGCAATGGCAAATGCAGCTGGGTGTATCTGTGGCTGACGGCATGTCTTTGTCTTAGCAATATGATAAATGCTATGTGTCCATTCCATCAAACAGAAGTGTAGTTTCAATTTAATCACAGCAAAATTAACCTGTAAGTTATATATCCCCATCTTACATGAACTGAGTATTTTGGGTACTAAAAGTAACAAAGAATTACAGTCTAAGCAAATATGCTTTTAAATTTAGAAAGGCTTGTTGTGAAATATGCACACAAACCTCCTATGAAGAAAATGGAATGTAATCGATCTTGAACATTTTATTGAACTATTAAACAGTTGATTTACTCTGTCTGCTTTGTATGTCTGACAACATTTCTGTCTTGGGGTGATTTTATGATAATACTGTATTTCCCTATCGTCTGTTTATGCCCAGAAATGGATCCTGCAGCTTTAAGCTGGGTCCAGGAGAGGGGGAGAGAAGCCAGGCATATTCTTCAGCGCAGTTTGTGTTTGAGGACTCCCACACACTCCCCCACGTTCTCACCACTGCAGAGCTGAGGGAGCACCTTCCTGCTTTTAGCCAGCCTGTTAGCTGAGGCAAGAAATTTTCCCATACCAGCATACCAAAATCCTCCAGAACTACTACTACTTCTTCTGGAACTGTTCGCCCTAGCTGTGATCCGAGAACCAGGTCATTGGACCCCGTGGACTTGCAGGGAGGCTGTGGGGACATGGCATCCTGGCCTTGGACATCAGAGCTGAGCCAGCTACAGAGGGAACTCTAAATCCACCAGCTTTCTCTTCATCAGGAAGGTTTATTACTTTAACAGTTACACATTTTTCCTGTGCCCTGACAGCACTTTGTTTGTTAAATAGTTTTTTTCACTTTCCTCCAAGAAACTCCTTTTGTATCGGCGGGGGAGGGAGTGCCGAAACCTAGCTTCTAGAGGGGACGTTCATTCCAGAGCATCTTCCTCCTAAATTTGTCTCAAACTGAGACTTTGTCAGTCATCTGTTTCTTTAGCACACCCAGCTAGTTTTGCAGATACAGGGCAACACAAAACCTGTATCACTTTCACTGTTAAGAGGTAGCAGCATATAGAAAAATCTATTCGAATTGAGAAGTCACACATCATAGAGGTAGAAAATACGAAACAAATTAGTCACTGTGCATATTTGAGCATTTCATTAAATAGTGCAGTAAAAAGCAGAACCTTAATTAAAAATGGTAAGCAGTGAGGAGAAACACTGCGATTATTACGTACCCTTTTGTCTGTTGCCTGAAGTTCTTCAAAAACTTTTTCTGAAGTCCAGCTTCAAAGGAGGAAAGAAAAGACAAAAAACGTTGAATATTCCAGACAGATCATACAGGATGCTCTGTAGAGTGTAGGAGCATAATTTTACTTGAAACTTACTTTGTTTCTAAATAATCTCTAGGGAGCTCTTCCATCTCCTCTGCAGTTACTACTGAGGTTCGTATTTCCTGCTCAACTAGAGTGTCCACCATGACCCTGAAATACGCCCAAACAGTATCTTCCCAGGTATCACAAACTGGAAGAAGCTACATATCAAAAAAAACAGAGCAAAAATTATCAAGAGATGAAGAAACATCAGAACCCAAACAGAGCAACTATAATTTTGGATTAGATTTTCAGGCACCAAAGCAGAGTAGTTGCCGCCTTAAACAGCAGCCTTTCCTTGAACAAAAATTCTATCATATTTTTAATTAAGACATGTCAGTACTACAAAAGCATGTCTACTAAAGCAGCAATGTTTGGTACTGCTCTGTTTACTAGATCTTTAAAAGTACAGTAACCAGTAACTGCAATATTTCTGATGATATCATTGTCACGTATGAGAAAGGAATGCACAGCTACCGAACACTGCTTACCTAGGGGGTTTGACTTACCTGTTTGAGGTTTCCACTCAGGGCTGCATAAATTGCTCTTTCATATCTATTAAACTGCTCCTAAAATAAACAGTAAAAACAGCCAAACTTTTAATTGCGAAGCATTTAAGTTTTCTAGTCACTTCACATTTTATTAGAGATTAATTCATTGCAAAATATTCCATCTAAGAGATTCCAAGAAAAGCTGGAAAATCACAGGATACACAAGGAGTCAAAATAAGAATAGCAAGTGACTTTCTCTTCATTAGCATCCCCTTGTAATTTATCTGAAAAATTTACACTGACCTGGAAAGAAAGCAATGTTTTCTCTTTCCCATTCAATTAAGTCAAGATGAAAGTCAGTGTCAGTGGTTTTACTTTCAAACAGAAAAAAAAGGCAGATATTTCCTGAAAAAGTGGTGCTGATTACGTAGATTTCTCACAGTACATAAATATGGTATTTCAGAAGTCCTCTTAGAAACATTAATTGCAAATCCTCTAAGCAGCAAACACAGAGTGGGTATGTTAACTTAAAATCCCATTTCAGAGTTCAGAGAAGTTCAAATTTATGTACTAAAATAAAGCAAACCAGCATTATCTTACCTCTTCAGCCATGCGCCAACAACTTATTTTCCAAATGCACCTGTATGGATTGCCTTCAACAGGCTCCAGCTCTTTTCCTACGTGCAAAGAATAATTTAAAAAAAAAAAAAAAAAGGGGGAGGAAAGGAAAAAGAGAAAAAGTATTATAAAGAAAAGAGAATCCAGTAACAGGTAAAGCCTATTTTCTTTCCACTTTCCATAACCCAATTTCAATCCCTTTGGAACTCTTCCTAAAGCATTTTGATGCTTTTGACTGGACTGCAAAGTGGCTTTTCTGCTAGTTTGGTGAATTTGCATCTATAAGTTACAGTAATTTAAAAACTTGGCTGCTATCTAGCTTTTATTATTAAAAAAATAATTCTTTGGACTGTAATATATCTACAGTGTCTACATTTGGATAAAAAACGAAGTTAAGGGAAAAAAAATTTATATCTTAATCAAGGCTTCTTAAAAATGTCACTGCTTCAGTGCTGCCATTTTGCATGCATCTGCATGGGCATTCAAACCTTTGTAACAACAGGTTAGGTATGTAGACTCAAGAAAAGCTATGACAGTGGTGTGGCACGAAGATAAAATCGACAGGCTATCAGCATTTGAAAAGAAGGAAAGCATTAAGCCTTCCACACCCAGCTATAAACACTTAGACTTGTCCTTGCTAAATCCTGCCATGTGCTGAACACAGAGAAAAGTGAGGTACTGTGTTATAAATGGGGAACTGTGTGCAAGGAACCAAGGAGAAAGATAGTTTAACAATTTTCAAATATTTTAAAAGCATCTATTTTTCCTGCATTTACATTTGCTGAATTCAAGTCCTTGTACACCTTTCTGAAGCTGGATATATAGTCCAGTTTGAGTTTGTAAGCAACAAAATGTGTGCTAGGTGGCATAAGTCAGATGTTAAGAAAATAAAGACCCAAGTATTATATGGAGGTGAAGAAGATCTGTACAGAACTTTGAGACATCTATTTCCTAATGATTATGTCTAAAAAAGAAAGTGGCTTTAGTATGTTTAGATGGATTCAATGAACTCATACCTTCAACTAAAATTTCATGTTAGTTTTTACATGTTCAACAGACACGGTAAAATATTTTAGATACCAAAAAAGGCTCATACGGTGAAAAGAAAGAGCTATTTCTCTTTGCCACAAACAGATACTATGAGATCTTAGAATTTTTATGTGAGTCTCAAATGCACTTTGGAGAAGATACCTCCATTTATGTTAGGATCATGATACAATTTCCAGCCTTCCAAAGTTGCAGCCCTCCAGGCCTGACCACATCGTTTGCATAAGCGCTGTGCCTGAAAAATAATGCATTTTCTCAGCAACACACTTCAAGGCAGGAAAACCTCCAGCTTCTTCTTTAATAATGTGATTATTATTAAAATAGTTAATTTATGCAGAGATTCTGCTATGTGAAAAATAAGCACAGAGGATCTTCAAACACCTCGAAGACTTCAAAGTAAATGTCATCAAATTTTTTTCACTGAAATTTTTAGTTTCTCAGTCAGTATTTACAGCAACATGAGAAATGTGCTACAGGCTCATCTTTGTTACCTAAACAGCTGTTATGCATCATTCTGGTAAGTTTAGTGTAAAGTGTAGTCCTTTTGCTTAGATGTTTAATCCATGTCTTTATGCAGTCATCTACTTTCCCAGTTCACTTAGCCTTCCCAACCCCAACTGAAGCTGCAAATTTGTACTCACATTGTCCTGCAGCAATATGCTCATGCTCGTGTTCCCATACCATCAGAAAATTAACTGATGTGCACCATACTGGAACAGAGTATGAGCGAGTAACCATATTCCTCAGTTAAGGTCTTCAGCACGAGAATCTCAAATCCCCTTTCCTCCCCATTACTCAAATGTCATTATATATACATGTTGGATAATCCACTGATGATTAGAGACACAATTAGGAAGCTTTTTAAAGCATTCTGTGTGTTTTTCTGGCAGTACTTAGTATCAAACCACAATAGTGAAAAAATATTGTCAAACAACCCAAAACCCCAAAACTACATTTTTTCCATAAAATCTATTGTACACCCAAAATTACTTAACTAAAAGCAAGTTTTGTTAAAATGCTAATTTGGCAGTCAGTATTGACACAACAAATTGAAAACTGAATCACTACAAGCCGAATTTAAACAGACATTTTAGTATACAGCTTTTCACTGGCTTTAACAGTAAGATACTTATGCTTAATTAAAAGTTACACTACCTCATCTGTCATTCCCGCTCTGATGAGTGTGAAGAGATACTTCAACAACCTTGCATCGTCTTCTTGGTCCAAATCATCAAGTGGCAGTTTCTGTCGAATAGGAGCATCAGGATCCTGCAAGGAAAAAGTCATCACTCATCTACACAATGCCTATACGTCTCTTCCATTAACGTCCTTCCCTGTTTTATAATCTGGAGTCACTTTTTCCTGTTGGCACAACAATCTGTACAACCCATGTAATATTGAGCATGATACTTCTCTGTTTTTCCTCTCATTTCTTTTATTCCTCTTCTGTCACTGCCCCTATCAGAAGGACTCAAGGCAATTCATTTACTCCACTGCCTTGTTATTTCCCCCCAATTTCTCATCTTCCAGCTCTTCTCAGCCATTCCATCTATCTGCCTACCAGACTTTCTCCTCCTCCACCTTCTATCTGAGAAGGTTTTTCACAACAGCTACACTTGCTTCCATTTAATCCAAAGAGATTTTCTAAAGCCAATCAATACCTCAGATCACTCCCCAGTTGAATTAATCTTGTACGGGTGCTTTGCTGTCACTAAGGCAGCTCATCACCTTCTTCTAATGGACTTTCTTTCCTTGACTTCTCTCCTATTATTTCATTATAGAGCTCCCAAAGTATTGCATCAGGACTTGGTTTCATTGTACTAGTTACTGCATAAAGACAGCATTCCTTTATCTGCAAGGACACCCTAATACTTTTATAAGCTTTTCTGGTTAGGAACGTGAGTTTGTTTCAGATGTAAAAAGGCATAATAAAGCCATTTACTTCACCAAATAGATCACAAGTACTTGTGAGGGGGGGTGGGAGTATGGAAGCAATCGCTGAAAGAAAACACAAGTCCACAGTGATCCTGAAAATAATTTTTGAGGTGTTCTGTCTCACAATTTCTGTACCAATTTTTAAGTACTACAACTACTTTTAAATAGCATAACTATGTAAGATTTGGTGAGAATCTGTGAGGATAGCATGTATACTCTTTCTAGCCCATTTTGAAGCCAAGCCTTATTTTTATATAATACTTACCAACTCTGTTACCAGAGGACGAGAACTTCCTATGTATGTACTTGACCGTCGCTGCATCAGAGTGTGCAGTGTGTTATCCCTGAAAGCAGTGAAATGTTTTAGAGAAAAATGGCTTTTTTAGCAAGCACCTTTTAATAAGACAAATATTGAAAGATATATTTTGTTACATGGAATATGTTAACAGAACAGACAATTGCTTTGGTTGATATAGCAATGGACTCTGCCAGTATTGTGAAAACGCAGCATTTCACAACAAGTACAATAGTAGAATTAATGCACATAAATTTGATTTTTTTCAAAAGCATCCGTTATTTCAATCATTCATGTATTCAACTATGAACTGATTTCTGCATAAGCAAATTTTCCCATTAGCATTCACTATAAAGTCAGTCTAGGATAGAACTTCAACTTAGAATAAACACATAATTCCAAAAGCCATTAAAAGCAGGTTTATTCTAGGCATCTAGCATGAAAGGTAGTCTTTGGTCCTTTCTGCCATAAAACCCATCAGTGATAATAAAGGTGACAATAATGGCTTCTGGTGAAGGGTCAATGACACAAAGTGATAAGAACTTAAACAGGCAAAAATTAAAGCCAGACAAAGATTAAATTAAGTTGGTTTGATGGTTTTTCCTTTCATCCTTGCCTCCCAAAAGGCACTAACTAATTTCTGAGATTTACTTCAGTGGATGGGTAAGAAATCTCAATTTTTACATGTATGAATTTAAAGAAAAGAAGTGAATGAAGTGAACAACTTAAAAAACTTCAAGAGTGATTCTGTGACTGTGAATCTTACACTTGATGGGAAAATGTGTATAATCAAAGAAAGTCTGAACTCACCAGTATACTGTTTTTGCATAAAACTCAATATTATCGGAGAAGTCCCCAATTTCATCCTTAGCAATGCTCTCTAGCCAATCTACCACCAGCTGGAATAAAATTAAATTGTGTTTTTAAAACAACCATGTAACAAATAGTACTTTTACTGCCTTCCTCTCATCTCTGGATCCACTTGTTATCTACGTGGCAACCAAAAAGCTGACAGATCCAGAAGACTATTCCACTTGCATTTTAAGTATCCAATATGAATGTGGTTGGCACTTGATCTCTATTTCTCATTGGATACTGCAGTTTACTACAGTGCTACTTAACAGCTTATCAATCACCATCAACAGTAACGGATGCTGAAAATGGGAACAGCTCTCAGCCTTCCATCCTTTCCGAAACAGCCTGAAAACCCTTTCTGATCTTTAGCAACTAAAGAGCATCATTTTTATGCACACAATTAATACACCCTTGAGTGGATATTAAAAAAAAAGTATTGGAAAAAAACCCAAAAGGTGCATAGAGCATTACTGTTATAAACATTTAATCTATTTTCATTCTCCTATTATAAACTTTCCATCATACCTGACTTTGTCGAACAAGTGAATCTTTCTGAAACAAGTTGTCTACAGTAGTTTTTTCACTAGCAGTTAAAACCTATTGAAGAAAAAGCTGATTATTACTTCATGGAAAACTACCACAAACCCAGAAATACCAAACCAAGCACATACTAATTCAGAAACCTGCTACAAGTTTGATATGCTATCTCTCCCCTCCCTATTTTAAAAAAATAAATGCCTTATACGTTGTTTTATTTGATCTTTTACATCCAGTTACACTAAAAACTGTAAAAATGAGACTTGGAATATAACTTACCAATATATGACCACAGAAAGATTCTACACAGTAGACTGATTCCTTGACTGCCTGCATATTAGCCTAAACCCATTTGTTACTTTAAATTAAAAAGGTGACATTTTTCAAGGTCATACATGCATTTAACATTAAAAAGTGTGAAAAACAAACAAACAAAATACCAACCCCAGAGCCCTGATCCTGCTATCTGATCTCCTGCATTAATTTATCTTTCATTATACTTGCAATAAAAAGAGAACAGAAGATGCATTTTCCTAAAAAACACAAGTAGTGGGAAACTGGGTATTTTTGGCACAACAGTGTTTAACACTGACAACTTAGCAGTGGGAATCCTAGAGGAAGCTATTCAGTGACTGAGAAAAAAGATCTGCAATCATAAATTTTACAAAGGCAGAGTTACTTTACTTATTGTTTCGTGTTCCTAAGCATATTCTGGCAGCAAAGGCTGGAAGCACACTATTGACATAGCCAAGATGACTACAGCTTGAACAGGAATGATAAAAAATTTGGATTTCTCTTGAGATAAATTGGAATCAGGATTCCAAAGGCTAGACAGCCTGAGACCACATGTACTTCTTTTATGCAAAGCAAAATTATCTCTGACCTATGGAAACATCACAAATATTGATGCAGCTTTTAAAAATAAATATATAGTTATTTCTAGTGAATTTAGGGTTGTCTTGTGCAGAGCCAGGAGTAGGACTCAACGACCCTTATGCATCCCTTCCAACTCAGGATATTTGAAGAAATACAACAAAGAATAGTTTACAGTAATTTTCACACTAGCATTCTCTCTTTAGAACCGAATATTTAGATTTACTCTTCACAATAGATGAAATAATTTATAACTGTATTGATAAAAATCAGTCTCATTTTTCACTTTTGAATTTTGAGTGGCTGCCACTTTGAGACTGTAAAATACAAGCATTTAACCTATATTTTGCTTATTTAGCTTCTTATATCACTTATAAAAAACCTCAGAGGAGTTCATGCTTACTGTGACATCAAATGCAGTTTCATCTTCCAGTGCAGACTGTATTCTGTCTCTAGAAATAAAAGTGCAAAATGTTAAAGATTAAAACAAAGCTGAGAAAATTTAGCAAAATGCCTAAGTAAAAATGCTTAAAAAAACTTTACAAAAATGTTCTTAAAAATACTAGAAGTTGCAAAGGTAATAAGAATAGTCCTATTTACAACTTTCATTTTTGTAAATAGATAATGAATAGACATATATATTAGAACCTAGTTCTATAAACATCTTATTAATAGGTACTTATTTTCTTAACTTCCTATTTATAAACTCATAAAAAATATATCCAAGAAAGTCATCTCACTACAAAAATGTAGTAGTGTGCTTTTCAAAGGAATTACCTATAAAGTGAGGACAGCAGTCTCCAAGTTACCATCTCCTGCTTGAGAAGCCACAAGACACTGGCAGTTTTGGAAAACTTCTGTTGTCCAGGAGTTGCCCGATAAACTATCTTCCCTAATATATTCACCTGATGGAAATAAATTTATACAGAGTTAATATAGCCCATAATTAATACAGAATTGATATGCCCAGTGTATTTTTTTTCCTAAGCCATTACAGCAATCTTTTCATTATCCTGAATGTTTCCAACAAATGGGTTTGATTACCATCTCTTGAAATAGGTAGACAATACTCCCTATCATAAATTTCCTGAATTAGTAATAAAAATAACATTAACATAAACTAGAAGATATAGACAAACAAACTGGCTTTGTTTTGCAACACATTGTACAAACCCAGGATAAAACCAGCTTACATCGCACAATTGAAAAGCACCAAAAGACTGGTAGGGAGAGGGCAACCATTGTGGGGAAGCTCCCTTCCCCCCACCCACCCACCAAAACCACACACAAACCCACTAACAAGCTGCCAAAATCCCCAACTTTTTTTCCTACATACATCAATATCAAACACAAAGTTAGCCCTGCTGGTATTTGTGGTAGCATTTATGCATTTATTCATGCCTGAAAGACACTTCTTTCTAGCTCTGTTAAATGAGGGAACCCAATCTGCTGATTACCACATAATTTACAGTAGCACCCCAAAGAAATTCTACTATCTTTTCCTTTATTTATTATAAAGAAAACTTAGACAATAAAGTCTTTTCCATTGGTAACTAGTTCTACAGCTCTTACTACTTCCAAAAAGAGCCCCAAACTCTTACATTTTAGGTGTACCCAATTTGTCAGGCATCAATATATTCATCCATTTTCAAATGGGAGGTGAACAACAGATTTGGAGAAAAGAAAGAGGTGTACCATCATGATGCAAGAGAGGAGCACAGTCTTCTGTTCCTTTCTGTTACCCCTCAGAAAACATGACGAGTTTACGGCTGCTAGGAATTACCGGGCAGAATCTCAGGGTACACCTGAGGGACTGCATGATAGCTCAGGGCTGCCCCTCCACCCCAAACCCCAGCAGCAGCATCCAAGCCACACCTTAGAGCAGCATCCTCCACTGTACTCTTGTACATCCTTGGTAACATACTGCCCTCGTTGCTTAAAACAAACACTCAGTTCTGCCCTGACCTTGTAGATGGTATCCATATTCTCAAACAGGGGTTCCATCATCTCATAAAACTTAAGTTCACATTTATTTTCCTTCTCTTGTCTGCACATAATGTGGTACAACCTCATTAAAGATCTCAGCATTTTCCAACTCAGCCCCCACAATAAAATTGCACAAAAGAGGGCTAGCAACCTTCTACCAAGAAGACATTTTCTTAACATAGACACAGGTAAGAAATCTCTTAGAAAACTTATCTGTACATCTCCCTTGTGATCAACACTTATTGACAGAAGAATCATAATTTCTTACTTTCAAACTATCAATCCTGCTAATCCTGAACTGTTAGTCAACAACCAGTCATATAAAGAACTCAAAAAGTGTCTAAAAGCAGACATCTTAAAGCTAATGCTGAGCCCTCTACTCCCAGCTTGTTAGCAATGTATCAGAAAGCTTAAAGCATCATAATACAATGATTTCATTTATTTATATCTGAGAGAAATAAGTACATTTTAATCCATCTTATTAACATTAGCAAAAACATTTATACATCTGCTAATGTTTATTGCCACTTGACACTGTCAGTGGCATGGCAGCCAGATGACAATTTTATTATTCAGCAAACTACACCATGGGTATTGCTATGCCAAAGTAGTGTCTGAGGAAAGTGAGATGCTACTCAATGCTAGTGTTCAATGACTCGTAAGATGGAAAATTTAAAGTATGTGTGTTAAGCACTGTGACTTGGCAGCAATGCTGCTTTGGGAAGAGAATGTAAAATAAAGTAAATAAAAAAACAAGTAAACTACTTACCTGATTGTTACAAATATTTTCATA
This sequence comes from Corvus brachyrhynchos, assembly GCF_000691975.1. Lineage (NCBI taxonomy): Eukaryota > Metazoa > Chordata > Aves > Passeriformes > Corvidae > Corvus > Corvus brachyrhynchos. The sequence continues at coordinate 11,102,413 of NW_008237919.1, read as the reverse complement.
CTCATCCACAAGACCAAAAATGGTAGTTGATGTATGCTTCAGGAAGGAATGCAGAAAGTCTGAGTACATGCTCATAGTAGCTAGGACAGATATAAGAAGAAACAGCCATATTAGTCAGGCACAACTCAGTAAAAAAATCCCCACCGGACTACAAAAACATCCTTCTGATGACAAGACATCTCATTTTTGCAAATTTAAATGATGATATGAACTATCTCACGAAGTCAGAAGAATTTATCAGCTAAGATAGTAAGATATACAGAAACTCTGAGCTGTGTCAGTTATACAACTTTTGGGGTTAAAATGCCACCTGCAAGAGTTTCAACAGCAAATTCCTTTGTGTATCTCCACAAAACTAATCCAGTTTGCGACCCACATCACTAGAGCATCCCATTTGTTCCATCAGAAAAAGTTCCATAGAAAGCACCAACTCACAAAACTCCAATAAACTGGAACAGCGTAATTTTCTGAACTTTTTAAACTAGACTGCTTTTGACTGAGAAATATCGGCAAAATAATTCAGAAAATACACAAAAAAAGGAAACATGTATTTATACCCTGCAAATCAGAACTGGGGTCAATTGTTAGTAAAACTTCAGATTGTCTCACCAGCTTCCCCAGGATCATCCTCACGCAACAATACAGCACTCATAGTGACATCTTCTGTCATATTGGACATGTCTGCATTTACAAACATTCCTGTCTGCTGAGGTGAGAGTGCCATTGTCCAGCTACTTTCATCCAGCTAAAACCACAACAAGAACATAAAGGAAGTAAATTGTAATCTCAGACATTACAAGTCTAGCTATGCCTTTCTTCCTTCTATACGAATGGTATATAAACAGAGAATCCTAAAAAATTAATAGTGAAATAACTGCCTTTAGATAAAGTGCAGCTATGCCTTTAACGAACAGCTCTGAGAAGTTAAATTTTAACCTGGAAAAAGAAAATACCCATTTTTTTCTGAAAATAACTAAAACAGAAGCTAAAACAAATAGGAGTAAAACCATTTACTTTAGAACACGCATCACTTTTCATCTTAAAACAAATAAATCTCTCAAAATTTTCATATTCTATTATGCTATATGCTTATCTTTCAAAGTAAAAGGATAATAAAATTGACTAAGCTGTAAACAGCTGTGAAAAGTTAAGCAAAATACCAAAAATATAAATCAACCATTAGGTGTCATCAACCTTCTTGGTGAATTGCTCAAAACCATTTGACAAATGCAGCAATATGCTTAAAATAATAGGAAGTATGAGAATATTAAAGGAGGAAATAAAGACATAACCTCTATTTTGTGGGGAGCATTTCAGAGGAGGTATTTGATAACATATCCGACAACAGAGCAGCAGAATGACCAAAAGAGGAGACTGACTGTACATATACTGCACTGACAGGACAGCTTCCTAGATGTGTTTCCATGCCAGCAATTGCCTTCTCAGCAGCAGTTAATACTATACAAAGACTTACAGATGTGCCATTGGCTGATTCTTTTTTCTGGATTCTTACAATAATCCTACCCATACAAGTACAAAAACACAGAACCAGATAACATTGCACTAGTAGTCTCTTAAGCATATCTAAAAACTGTACACATATACCTGTTGTTCTCCCTTTTATGGCCCAGTTTCTACTCAAAGTATTCCTCTTGCCTCTGCCATTACTGCCCTTTAGCCAACCAGAACCCAATGCCATAGCCCTCCCACTGCAGAGCAAAAATACCACAGTTTCAGCACAATCACATTGAGTTGCTGTGGGAAGTACAAAAAGGGCCAATGTGTGTTCCTATCAACAAGCAAGCAAATTTCCACAAGCAAAAGTCCTTTATTCTGTCACCCACCTCTGAAAGCCTGTGTCTAGTCACAGGTTTCCCCTGCTAATCTAAACTGGATTCAAGGCAGAACACTAACTCTAACCTAAAATGCAGTCCACTCACAAAACATTAGTTACAGGAGGCTCTAAAAGAGAGAAAAAGTTACCAATACTAAGAGCTCTGTATACATGCTGATCAACTAGGCCTCAGAAGCTGATAATTTATAAAGAAACAAATGACCTGTATCAAACTACAGAAACAACTAAAAAGGAGAATGAATTAAAATGCACATACAGAAAAGCTTCTTTTCAGTTAGCTTAAAAACAAATGGAGATAAGATACTTCAGACGTTCCTACTGATAATTTCTCCAATCAGTGTTTTTCCAAAGACATTGCAGTAGAAGATAATCAATGTCTCTAAGAAGTCATCAGAAGAGCTTGTTCTTTGAAGTCTAAAGTTCAACACCCTAGGGAAGCCTAATACTGCAGAATGCTAAAATAAGAGAAAACCTGAAGTTTTAACTTGCTGACACAAAACAATTATCTTTGAAGAATTTGTAAACAAGCAAAGTCAGGATTTTTGTAGTCACAAGCCGATGTTATGAACACTAGCCTAACACGCATGGTATATTTGGAAAGTCCTTAAAAACCTCTATTATTCCTCACTGCACCATCTCAAAGAACAACACAGTAATAAATAACACCATCAGTAAACAGCAACAGCAGTACTAGCAAGCTTGTAGCACCCACGGCTTGTCTTTGGAGCAAACAACAGAGAAACACTAAACTTTCTTACGTTTCACAGGGATGAAAGAGAAAAAGATTCTCTAAGCATCTTACCATTGACAGATTGCCAAAAAGTCCAGAAGTTGGTAGAATCAGAGGAGATTTCCCTCCTGTTCCCAGGATAGCAGACATATCTGATGGCTTCATGGAGCTCCGATGTAATGCAGTACCTGAAAGAGAAAGAGGCTTTTCTGAAAAGAAAAAGTATTTAATATACTGTGCTCTATCCAGAAACTCCAAAAGAATTTTTTAACAGACTGAAATACTTATGAAGTGGAGAGAGAAGCCTGAAAGCAGGTTGTATATATACACCAAATAGGCAACATATCCTCAGTTACTAGAGGTCATTGTAAACACACACGAGCATAAAGAGCAGTACGTCTCCACTCACTCTTTCTTGGAAATTGGTCCCCAAACCCTTAAAGCAAAAGGCAGCCCAAAGATGTGTTAACATCTTTTGAAAAGGTTGCTCAGGACCTTGTCCAGCTTTAGTTATGTCCAAGGATAGAGACTCCATAGACCATGTGGGCAACCAGTTCTAGCATTCAACCACCATTACAATAAAAAAGGGGGTGGTTTTTTGTGTTTAAACAGAGTTCCTTGTATATGTTGCTGTGCCTATTGCCTCTTGACTTTTCACTGGGCACTGAGAAAAACTCGGCTCTCTTTTTACTCCCTCCCATCAAGTATTCATATATATTTACAAGATCCCCCAACCTCTTTCCCAGGATAAACAATCCCAGCTCTTCTCAATCTTTCCTTGTATGTCAGACACTTAACCCACTAATCAACTCTGTGGGCCTTCACTGGATTACAGCACATCCATGTCCTTCTTATGGATTGTTATTAAGTCCAAGCACATAAATCCTTTTACTAAATAGTAAGCAAGCACGCAGTCTTACCTGGCTGGTGAAGCAATGAATTAGGAGTTCGGGGGAGAAACTGGCTTTTGGGCGTCATGTTTCCAATAGCATCATCCAGGGTTGTAAGTACTGGTTAATAAACAAGTTAAGAAACACTCTCCTAAACATACTTTTGGATCTATTCTAAATGACTGTGACTGCGTGGAAAGGAAAAATATTTTGCCATAACTCAGATGTTATGAAAATTACACATCTTGTCTTTCAAGTCCTGTTCATAAGCCTGAGTTAGGTCATAAAATGTTTCATCAGAACCTTAAAAGCTGGAGGGTTAAAAGGGACACCACAAAGTGAAGTTCAGAAATACAGAACACAACAGGCCTGGGACTCCTCACAACGGCTCAGATCGAAGAGAATCCTCCTGCCCCACGAGGAGCTGCTTTATGCTACATTAACCAAAACAAGAAAAGCTGAGTCTGGATGCATTTTCAAAAACGGTCTCGTTCTTGATTCCAGGTGGTCTGTTGCTCTATTGTCCTCCTTCCTGTCAGCAACCATGTTCAGTGCTCTAGGTATGGTTTACTAAGAAGTAGTTGTATAAAAGTTTCAGTAGCTTGTGTTATTAGTGTTCAGAAACATCTTGATTCTTAGGCACAATATCATCAGGGCAAATATCTCACTAGCTTTATTTTAAATGCAAAACCCAGAAGAACAAGCAAATGTACTGCATTCCTTTGCTATCATAACCATGAAAATACCATTATTTTACCTGTCAAACTACATGGGGGGTGGTTTCCTTATTGTAAAAAAGCAGCGGGGAAAATTTCTATGGAAATTTAAATCTGTGCACTACTCTTGCTGTTACAGTGGATGGAAAGTTAAGATACACTAGATCATCATAATACTCTCATACTACAATACCTACAAATAAGCATAAAACCATAAAATTAAGATATAATGAAGAAAACTTATTTTTCTTTTCCAAAAGCTCAGAAATGGAGCCAGCTATAGCTCATGTAGTTCTCTGGGTGGACAACCACCTGGAGTTCATAACCCAGGAAAATCAAAGCAGTATTAAAAATATACACACCTGGTGAACACAGCAGTTAAAGACAAAAATTCTTTACAGAAAAAGGATACTAGAAACCCTTTTCTGAGAGCCTTGCTTCCGTCCAGGTCTGGCCATCTCTGTGTCGTGGGGGGATGGCATGTCTTCAAAACCATTTCTATGAAACAGCAACACAGACAGAAAAGCAGGTGAATTCAAGCAGGACATCCAAGATCTTATTGTCGTGCCAAAGTAACTCCACAACCAGGAAACTTAAAAGTGTTAAGTCATCTCCAATCTTACTACTGATGTCCAGCTTCCTCTGTGGAAATGTGGCATTGCTTATTAGCTCAGGGAAACGAGCTTGCCTGAAACACCAGACTTTGTTCCTCCTACACCATATCTAACCTTTTATTATTAAAAAAAAAAAAAAAAAAAAAAAAAGCTAGTAAAAGATGCAAGAGTAGGAAATTCTATTCTGAACTGAAAAATTAAATTGAAAGAATGGCATGATTTCACTACATGATTTTTTCCGTCGGACAGACGCAATCACCGCAGACTGGGAAAGTTCGCGTGTCTTGCAAAGGGAAAGTACCCATTCCCAGTTACTCCGAGCAGAGGACCCGCTCCCGGTGGGCTGTGGAGGCAGCACGGCCTCAGCAGGCCTGGCAAAGGCCCGGCCCCGCGACCCCTGAGCAACTCACAGCTCCTGGTTAATCCAAAGACATATTCAAGAAGCAACAGCCAGACTTAAAGCTCCCGGGAGACAAAAAAATCTCCGGTCCGCTCA
>NW_008237919.1:11064297-11097022 GCF_000691975.1 Corvus brachyrhynchos | reverse complement strand
GCCCGGAAGGACACGGGCGCCTTCCGCCCGCGCCGCCCATGCGCCCCGCCCGCCCCGGGGAGGCCGCGCTGGGGCCCGGCTCAAGGCTGCTCTCCTCTGCTGGTGCCCGAGACCCCGCGTTGAGGGTCACAGCTTAAAAAAACCCCCGTAGTTTAAAAGTGTCAGGTGCTGTTGGGGTTATCCCGCCTCACAGAGAAAGGCTAATCGGACGCGCAAAGTGTTTCACACGTTCAGCTGGAGCGGCCTCCGTACCGGCCTTTGCAATGAGGAGTTTTGTTCTCCCCGAGTTGCAAACGCGCGTCTGTTTCTTCCGCGTTTCTCCCAGTGTAACTCACTACTGGCACCAACGGTAAAGGGTAAGCAACGTGCAGGATCACTCAATCCCTACAAGGCTGGACAAATTTAACAGAATTATGAAATTACCTCTCCCTTTCCTTCCCCAAATGAATTTAGCCTACTCTTTAACTAGAGAAAAAACATTGTTACTACTTTATAAGTACAAACGACTGCGCAACTGACCGTGGTTCGTTTAGTTGCGCTCTAGGACAAGGAAAACTGTCGAAACCGAATCTTTTCATGTAGACCGGCAAGTTCTGAAAAATACTTGTAAGTATTTGGGTATTTTTAGGGCTACAGCTACAATGGGGTACTTCAAATTAGACGTTCACATTCGTCAGAAGGATACACCTGACAACAGCTGCAGAAGGCAGCAGAAGTGCAAGACATGGTCTGAAGTCCTCCAACTTGCTTAAGATACTGACAAAATGCCACAGTTCCCAAGCATAGGGTCTCACAGAAGCTACCAGGGAGCCTAACGTCAGAAGGCTCCACAAGAAGAAAGCTGAGAAGACTGGGCTTGCAGAAACACAAGCAAGCAGAGGACCTGTAGAGAGTAGATTAGTCACTTAGTAATTTTGGATTTAAACAAAAAAAAAAAAAAGCCCTATCTTGTAGACTATCAAGAAATCACAAGTAAAGGCAACAACCTTCTTGATAACAGAAAACCAGAAGAGTGTTAAAGGAATTATTACATTCTAGTTTAGTACTACATATTTAATAGAATTTACCTCTCAACAGATCCTCCTGAAACAGTGTAGCATTATCGTCTCTAGTGCAGTGGGAAATTCAAACAGAGTAATGCACAAATTAGTATCTGGTTCAATCGTTTGCTAACAGCTCACACCCTCAGGCTAGCCCTGCCTCAGGGCAGAGAGTAAACAAGTGAGAAATACATGGATGACAGAGAAGATGCTTCCCTTGTGTGCTGTCTCAAATTCATTCAAAGCAATGACAGATGAGAACAAAGCAAAGGAAATAAGTCTGAGGAGAAATTAAGAGGGCAGGATGCATGCTTTTAAAAAAACCCAAACCCAACAAACCTGTAAAAGTATACGAAAGATTGAGGCTTTTGAGAGAACTTGTCTTAGTATGTACAGCCTCTCTTAAGTGCCGATTGGGGAAGCACCTTAGAGGCTCCAGTGAGGGGGCAAGGCAGGGGGAACTGGGTAAAAACCTGGAAGTGTGTTTCAGTACTTTTTGACTGGCATCCCATTTCATATTTATCTACTGAGATGGAAATAGGGGAAAAAATGAAAAAATAACTGAAAATCTCATGAAAGCAAGAAGCAGAAGGGAACACAACTTTTTTTCCGAGTCAGTTATATAAAGGACTCCAAATTTACAATTAAAATTTCTAAATCCATCTGAAGTTTCACATATTTGCATCAGATCACTGGTCTTAACTCCAGTTGTTACCAGAATATCAGGGGAGGTAGCAATGCTCCTTACTTAGAGGCAGGACACCCAAAAATGACTCTGCAGCCAGCTAACTAAATGACCCCCAGCCAACTAACACAGAAACCTGGCATGTTTATTGCCAGTGCCTAAGGTTCCTCTGTTCCCTACTACCTTTCTGCAAAGGTAACAGGACCTACAGGATGTACTATGTTAATTTTAATCTAGTATATCCTGAACTTTAAACAAGTAAACTAACTGAAAACTCCAATTACCCTTTACAAAATACATTTTAAGACAGCTCATGACTTAAATAAATTTCCTTAATGCCCTGCAAAGCTGCATACATGCCATTTACATATACAAAATTGTTACTTTTAATTCAGAATTACCAAAACCAAGAGCTCAACAAAGTTCATGTGCAGTGTGTGACAGCAGCTGCATTTAGTACAAAGAAAACTGGAAACTACACTATACCTTGCCTTTTTGTAAGAGAAGCAAAGTTTTTTAGCTCATCTTTTCTTAGCTGAAACACATTCCTGGAAGTGTATAAATTTTTACTTTTTCATTTGAATGCATGGAAACTTTTTAAAAACCAATCTCAAGAATTTAAGTAAAGTGTTCATGTGATTGCTTAGTATTTAAATACATGTTGACTCTCAAAATGTTTGCTCAGGTTCTTACCAGAACAAATTGATTCTCATGCTACTTCTACTGAGGCAGCTCAGCTAAAACCAGTTTTTATTATTAAACAGGAAAAAGAAAGAGACAAATTTGTAACTCATTTTATTTGTGTCTGAAAATCATGACAGTACTGCCAAGGGTCTTTGTTGCTATTGGGTGCATTACAAGCAGTAAACCCACTTGATGAGAGCTGGGATTTCACATGTAGAGATTTTTTGTACTTAGAATGGGAGCGAAGCTACTGAGTCCTCCCTACTAGATTGGGAAGGCTAAAACGCCACAAAGGTAAAGTATACTGACAAAAGAAGGAACTGTAACATCCACTATGATTTCACTCAGTATTCAAGATTGCAGAAATGCCCCATGCCTCCAAGTTTATGCTAAACAAAAGATATTACATGAATTAATTAGAAATGACAATGATTCTCAAATGAAGTTCACCCCAGTCACAACTTCAAAGAAAAAAATCCTGGTGGTAGTAAACTTTCTTAAAACAATGAAGCTGTAGAGCCTGTTGTTTGGCAGAACTAGGATCTCTTGAGACTGAAGTGAGTACGATGGAATTACAAAGACATTCTTTTATCCATTCACAAATCTCTTCCTAAAGAACAGCTCTTTGAAAACAGGAAGCCACTCTCTGCTTGATGATTCAAACTTCTGAAAATAAATGGCTTTGGAGGTTATTTAAAACAAACAAACAAACAAACAAACCCCCCAAAACACAGAAAACACAGCAAAATCCACATTTATATGTTGTTTGAAGCCCAGATATTGAAACACTGTGAACAAAATCAAGACTATGAAATGACTTTGCTTATAATAAGTTCGAGACTCAGAATGTAAAGTTTTCCACAAATGTAAGTATCATTCCAAGTTTACTTTATAAAATGGAAAAGGTAGATGAGGTTTTAGAAGTCTTCAAGTTGTTCATAAGCCTTTGAAAGAAAAGCATAATGTGCTTGAGATCCAGAAAAAAATTTAATAACTAATTTAATAACTCTGGTACTCTAATACTACCTTAGAGAACAACTTACAACTGCATTTCGCTATAATTAATCAACTTTTTATTTGTCTTTATTCTCGTCCCCACACACAGGCAAAATAAAAGCAGTAAATTGAAATATAGCCTAATGCTGTTGGGACAGCAGTTGAAAATTGAACAAAAAGCTTTCTGTCTACACTTGGCTGCATCATCAGATTACAGTTTAAAAAGTGCTACATAGCTGTACATAGACTATTTTTGACCATTCACATCTAGTGTAACTTTCTACTGTTGATATGTCTTAAACTGAAGTCTATTTAGAACTAGTACAGTATTGTGGCCAAATTTCTCTCCAACTAAGCTATTTTCAAAACTGGCAAAGATTAGAAAACTCAGGGAAAAAAAACTCATGAAGTTTGATTCATCCAGTTTGTTTACAGCATTTTAAAAGAAGAAAAATTCTCATCTTTACTGTTCACCTGTAAGAAAACTGCAATTCTACTTACAACAGTTTAATCCCAATTTCAAACTCCTGCCACCTTTAATTTCTAGCATCACAGAATCAGTACATCTTATGAAAGAAATGTAATATCTAACTCCATGATACTTTTCCAGAATTTAAGTCTCTTATGCAGGAGAGCAGTAGTAGTTTGAGCATACACTTAGTTCATTTGGACATCTGAAAACATCTTGCAATGTCTCAAAATAGTCTTCCAAGTTAGGCAAGTAACATTCATTTCACAGAATAATTTGAGAAGGAAAAAGAGCACTAGGATAAGGTAAGGTATAAGAGAAATTTATACTGCAAGGAAAGAGTCCTAATATGAAGAGTGCAATTCCATTAAATAATACTTGTGTATTTCAGGATATAAATACTACTTTTTCCATAGAAGGCTCAGACTTTAAATACTGACATATACCAGTTTCAGATTAGAGAGGAAATAAAGCAGTGTGCACTGCAAGCATAAGCTAACTTTACAAGCAGTAATACATGTGCATTAACACCAAATTTGCAAAAATGCCTGTATTAATTCTCAAAATGTGAGTTATGCATGTTTTCATCCAAAGCTTTAGGAGAAGTGTTCTGTTTCTGTACAAGTAGTTCAAGCATGAACTTCTTAAACATTGGTACATAACGAAATTGTCTTGAAGATACGTAAAAGTTTGTTCAAAAATCTCAGCAGACAGGATTCTTTTCTAGAATTGGTAACTGCTTACATAATTCCAATTCCCATGGGGAACTGGATGTTCAGTTCCTCAGTGGTAACAGCTTTTTACACCACAATTATTTAGACACGAAAAGAATTCTTATGTGTTTTTCTTTGCACTTCATCATTTAATTAGCAACATTTTGTCAAGCATCTTCCCTTTACAACTGGGACACTGCTCCCTTGAAGCTTGCCTAAATTTTCAAGAATACCGGAGTTTGGGTGTTACGTGGGTTACAATGTGCTGGCTTTACAATTCTGACATTAGTTCTAAAGATGGGGGAGGGGGAAACATACTTCCCTTCTTTAGAATAATCTTCATATGCTAAAGCCTAGAGATTCTGAAAATTTTACTTCCTCAGGGTTTGATCCAACTGAGTACCTCTAATGCTGAGGAACAGAACAGCCAAGAATGCTTCAGTACAGAGCTTTTCAGGACAAAGCCTGACCTTCTCTGTCAATAGTACTCTTTGACTGGACACCAAGACCCCAGACCAAAGCCCCTTCTCTGATGTTGTCAAAGAATTTTCTCTCACTCCCACCCAATGCCATCTGTACAGCTGCCTGGAAAAGAAACATATTAAAAAAAACAGTAAAAGGACAACCAGGACATAAATGTGTTACAAGACCTGAATAATGAGAGGTTGGAAATGAAGGGAAGAAAAATTCAGATTAGCTCACCAAAGAAGGCAGGTACCTAGTGAGATAAGAACTAGGACACCTAGTGCTCCAGTCTCCTCTACTCTGGGGACCAAGCAGGATGGGGATCATCATATCTTATGGTTTCTAATGATAAATGAAAAGGAATTTCAGTCTTAAATCTAGCTCTGCACAGTAGAAGTATATTACCTCCATTAAACAATGGTGTTGGACTGATGAAACTACCAGCAGGAAGGATCTTACTTCACTGTGGGCAACATAAACTATTTCAAAGCTTACCAGTATTAGCTAACCTAGCCTGATTGAACTTGCGAGAATGAATTAGAGAACAAGCTCTCTGATAACTCTGTGCCAGAGAAACAGGAGGTACCAAGTATTTGGGTGTGACATTAATTTTCAGCAGCACAGCCACGATCAGGAAATCATCTACAGTCCATGCATTCCACTTCTCAGTCCAACACTATTAACAGGTATTTCAAGTCTGAAAAACTCTACACTCAATACTGCAAGAATGCTTTTCTGCAGATTTCCTTAAAACCAACCAAATAAGGCTTGGTCATGCAGAAATCATGCAGAAGAATCATGCAGAAAAATCATATTGTCTCCCAAGATAATTTTTTTTTGCTAGACTAAGTAAATTTTAACAATTAATTCTCCCTGGAAAGAAAGAAAATAGCAGGCAACATATTTTCAGGTTTCCAAAACAGCCACTGATAGTCTAACCTTTGAAGACAGGTATTTTTCTGTTAGACTTTTCGTTTTGTTAGATCTTGGAATATTCCAAGTCCAGAAATAAGTGGAATTTCATTCAGTCAGAAATTCATTCACACTAACACATGGTATACTATTAGAAAAAATATCTGTGGCGTGTATTTGTCAGAAAAAGTCATAAGTGTTCCTCTTCATCCTAAGATGTATGAATTTGCACTGTGCAAGAGATTTAAAAATCAGTATTTACTAGCACTACTAAAACACAAAACATTCAAGTAGTATAACTGTAATGCAAGCCCTTGCATGGCAATCCAAATTTATTGAACTACTGATGCTAAGTCATACAAAATTGCACCACTTTAATTAAGGCTTTTAGTTTACATTTGGCCACCTCAAAGCAGTTGTAACATTAGGTTGGTCAATTTAAATACTGTGGCTCCCTGTTGGATATACACACAATCTTTACACCCAAACGTTAATGCATACAAAGCAACAAGGCATTGTTAAATAAATCAGCGAAAGTTAATTACTGCAACTTAGGCCCTGTGACCAATTACACATGATTAAAATTACTTCCCACATTCACATCCACAGTACTCTTCCACCATTTAACATCTCAACCAAAACGTTACACATGTAAAACAATCACTAACAGGCAAAAGTACTAAACCTGTATATTTGGTATTGCAAATACACTTATGCATGAGCAAGCAAGGGAATTCACAGTGAGAATCTACAGCTGCAGAAGCCCGAAAATGATTTACAAAAAATTGTTAAATCATTAAAAAATTGTTTTAAAATATACACTTCTTGTTGTAGACCCCCACTGTACACACAACTATAAACATTGTTCCCTATGTAAACAAGGAAAAGGAAACATACAATAAAAGGTTGAAAAGTCTGGACATTTCCTTCCCAACAGATATTAAAGGCCATGTCTTTAGTCAGACGTTATACTGAAAGGACTCTTAAAGACTAGTTCACTGTCTCCACAGGTTTTTCCTAAAATTAAAAAACTATATAGCCGTTGTGTTAATCAAAGCGCTTTTGTACAATACGATGATGATGATCCTGTATTTCTTTAAAAAAGTTACAATAAGCTACAAATACCGATGAAGCAAAGTTATCTGGAGTAGTCTATATAGGAGCTCTTTGGACTTTCTTTTATTATGCTAAAATAGTGGTGCTTTTAGGATTTACATTATTGTACTCTCCAATAGAAAGTGGGGATTGTTGAAGTATACAGTACACAGTTTTCATACATGTACAACATTGGTGGATGAACAATGTCTCTTATCAGTAATACTGGATGTAGGCTCTGGTTTTACCAGTTGCATACATAGAATATTTAGAAGTAAAAATCTCTCATGACACTGGAAAGTGATAGAATGTGCAAACTGATGTAGCTTTCATCCATTTCTTAAAGGGTACCACCACAGGAAAGTCCATTTAAGATGTTGGTAGGTTTAATAAAGTTGGAATGCTGGCACTGTTGAATTGGGCAACAGTTCTTCAGACCTGTAGCAACAAAACAAGGGGTTAGTATTAGTAACAACTATTTATCCTTGCTCTTTACTTAAAACAGCTACAGCAGGAACTAGCAAAGTTCTTGACAAACAGAAAACAACCTTAACACTTCTCTAATAATACACTTTCTACTGTGTACATACAAATAACAGACTATCTCAATTATTATCCTAACTGGATTAGGATACATAGAGGAATCCAGGCTGCACTGTGGAAGTAGTATTTGATTGGTGGGACTAGTTTTGCTTACAGCATGACAGTTGCCATGGCTTTAACAACACACACAGTTGAAGGATCAAAGCTCCTGAATCAAAAGCCCTGTTAAGGAAACGGAACAACCATTTCTGCCACCCTCAGCTAATGCTTTTGGAACCATCTTAGTTTTACTTTTAACTGATCTAAGTAGTTCAATTTGAGGAAGTTTGAATATACCAAAAAAAGAGTTACATATGGCGCTACCTGATTATTAATAAAAGCTTATGATTTCTGACAGTGAGATGTCCTACTAGGACCCTTCAGTATATCAGATAGGTCTACTGATGACAAAATAATGGATCATAGTACTGAAGTAACTGCACCACTGTATGTTCAATAAAACTGAAGGAAAGGGAGGTAACAGGCAACTTTGATGAAGTCAGGTCAATCACGACAGACCTCTGCCCATACTAAGGCTTGGAGATGGAAAGAGGGAAACAACCTACTCAGAAAAAAAAAAAAAAAAAGCAGAAAAAAATCCATGCCTCCTGACTAACTTCTGGAAAGGCTTGCTTTAAGAGCAGGCTGGAGCTTGCTTGATCTTTCAGCAGCATTCTTTGAGCACAGATTAAGTCATGTAGAAATTTAGCCAACTGCAAACAAGTAAGAAATTGATCCAGTGACCAATAGCTCCAGGTCAAATATTTGGAGTGTTACAATGATCACTTTGCCTTTCTCATCCAAATATACTAATCACAATTCAATTCAAAATATCCACACAGTCTCAAGGACAGAAGCTAAATTCCTATGACATCACAAAAGCATATGCAGGAGTTCAAAGCAGAAAGAGACACCAGCATGCAAACTACAATATTGTACTGTGTGCATTCCAGATAACTGAGCTCTTGCAGTCTATTCTATCAGGCTTTAAAAGACAAAAACGTGTTTCCAAAAGCTTTGAAGTATAGGAGGAAACACTTAATTTGAGCTCTATCAACACCTTAAAGCTTGAAAAAAACCCCCAGACTAGTGTTAACAGTGTATCTTGCACATGTTTATAGTTCTGACTTTGAAACAGCAAAATAAAGACCAAAAACATTTATATGATAATGAAAATCAATAATTTTCAATGCTGTTCTGCATCAACAGCTACCACAGCTGTTTAGGGTTTTTTTAGTTGTTGTTTTGTTTGTTTTTCAAAGCCATAATGCACAGAAAAATTTAAAACATTTACCTGGCTCAGAGCTACAGTACAGCTATGCATTAAAGTAGCTGACATGATGACTTTTTGCGTGCTTTTCCAGGCACTGGAGTTTTTCTGTTAATTTGTCGCACAAGGTCATAAAAGATCTGAAAATATAAAAATCAGTTGATTATGGATTTTAGGAGGCATCTCTTATAACCTTAAGCCTTGAATCTTCACACATAATGCACTCACATACTCAAGAACCCCTGAAAATATTTAGTTACCACAAAGCTATTAAGTTCAATTGTATACTTAGTTAATAACTGGTGGTTTTTTTTTCTTGCTTAAGATAATTGTCTGCCAAGAGTTCTACACTTTCAGTGAAGCAAACTGGAAAGGCATCTATAACCCGCAGCTATTTAATCTCTGGGTCAAACTCATCTGAACTCACATGAAAAATGCCACAGTGATCAACTACTCTATGGTATTACTTTGCAGTTTAGCACTGAGGTCAAGAAACAGGTCACAGCTTTCTTCTAATTCAAATCACTCTTAGGATATTCTTTTCAAGAAAGTTCTAGTAAGTTTTTACTACACATTTTTCATGGTAACTCACTACATACTCAGTAATAGTCTCTTGTATTTGAGTGAGATCATGCTTTTCAAGATACTTTCAAAATACTGAAGTATAAAGAATTAATTCTGCCTCTCTAAACCTACAGCATGATAGAAGCATAAAATTTCCCAGAAAAGTAACTCATTTATGAGGCTCTCACACTAAGTCTCATAGAATTCTAAAGAGAACATGATTTTTTTGAAAGGCTAATTTAAAACAAATCAACATACTACAGTTCAACAGCATCTGTTTCATTCATAATTGACATTGCTCCAATTACTTCTGCATCTCCTAAACTAAGGAAGCCCTCATACCAGAGCCATCCTGGCACCTTCCTAAGCACTGGCTGCAAAGCAGCAAATGTTCCAACAAGGGCTTATAGTATTTGCTGGAAGTTCTAGTTTATTGAACATATGACTTTTATACAGTTATGGTGATTAATTTGAATTTTAAAAAAAGTCAATGGCTTCCAGAAATTCCCAACTAATTAAACACATATTACTTATTTTAAAAATCAGCTGTGCTAAAACCCCCATACTGTTTTCATTATTTGCAAGTCTTGCACAGAGGCCCTTTCAACTTGACTGATGTTGCCAACAATGTTTTCCAGATGACCTAATGAACTGTAGGATTTATCATAAAATTCAAGCTGTTCCAGAAATGTAAATACTAACACAGCTTCTTTTTCTAAAATTTTTGTATCCCTTTCTTTATGCTGGCACCCCCCACTGGAAAAAAAGGCATGCATTATGGCAAGTCCCCAAAATGCATGCATTTGATCAATTGTCTAGCTCCTGTTAAATAAACAAGTAGATATATAGTAGAGAGGCTTTTGCATCCCTTTTACTTCACAGTAATTTTAGCAGCTAATTCTAACAAAACTTATAGTTTTTCAACTTATCATCTCAAATAGTGTTAACACCAAATAAACAGTTTTAATGACTTAACTTTCTTAAAGGTCTTTAAAAAAGTAAGTCTAGCAGTACAATCTCAATTGATAGAGATTGTATCAACTAGGGAATGGACCATAAGAGAAATATTTATCCCAAATTCATACGAAGATAATTTGAAAATTACATTAATTACAATAAAATCAGTATAACTTGGAAAAAAATCCCACATCAAAGATAAATACATCCCTTAACATAACCATCTCACAACAGCAGGAACAGTTTTGCCCATTATAGTGAATATTATTCATGATTAGTTTTTTCCTTGACAAACAGTAAATGTTTGGTTATCAGAACAGTGTCTCTTTCTTCTCCCCCTGACACCTCTCCCCACCAAAGGTAAAATGCCTTACCTCATTAACATTTATCTTTGATTTTGCAGAAGACTCTAAGAACGCACAGTTATTCCATTGCCTTGCTAGGTTCTGACCTTGTTCCTTTCCCACAACTCTTTCATCTTCCAAGTCACACTTATTGCCAACCAGAATCATAGGCACCTAAAAAACCATTCAATGACAGCAAAGAAACAATTAACATTTTAGAATGGCACAATGTAAATGCACACCTAAAAGCCATCTGAATCCTTAGAGGATCCTGATTTTCAGAATAATCAAGCTCTAGTATAACTGTAATTTAAGTTTACAGCTCTGTGATATTTCAATCTTCAAATGAAAGTGACTGCATTTTGGCCAGCTTTTGGCAGGGCAATAGGGGGAATGGTCTGAGGATTCAGTATGCCGCCAATTGAGCAAATTTCATGTTTTTTTAGATGACTTAATGAGATTTCATTTTTATATGTTTAAGGCATCAAGAAGTCTACTGAAGAGTCTACCAAATGATTCTTACAAATTCCGAAATCCTGGAAACAGTGTCCTGTACTGGGTAGCATGATGAAGGATGCTAAAGCTCCTCTCACCATTCCTCTACTCTCAGCATATCAGTACACCTTTCAAGAGCACTCAGTGCACACACTTCTTATTAGCAAGCTACAGCACACAGAGAAAAGAAACATGCTACCTTACCAGCATTCCCAACTACAGAAAACGCTGAATTGACCTTTGCAGCAAGAAAATGCCATCATCTATTCTTTTTTCTCCTTCTTTTCTTTTACTAATGTGACATAGCTAAACTCTTCATGTATTCAAGTGTTGAAAAAAGGTTTACAATATTTAGACCATTTAATTTTCCCCCACCAAGAAAGCAAGTCATGCCTAAGCTTTGGCGTAAGAGAAACTTTTTCTGTGAATTCTGATGGAAACTAAAGTTGCAACTGGAAGCTTATCTTTTTCCTGATACTATGAAATGCCTTCCAAGTCTGAGGGGTGTCTTCTAAAAAAATAACGTTATAAGGAAATATTACCAAAATGATACTAATCAGCATAAATAGACCACATAAAGTAAGATTTTAAATATCACATTTACCTTGATTTTATTGTACAAAACTAATTTCACAGTAAACAAGGCTATAACTTGGTAGGTTGTGGATGGGAAAGGTCCATGTAACTTAAATACTAACCTTTTGAGATACCTTTGTGATAATGGGTAATAAATTGTTCCAAGAAGAAATCTGCTGAACATAGGCAAGACTTGCAAATGCTTATGGTCAAGGTGATTTGTTTTAAAAAAGTCTTAATGCACTTCCCTGGAACTGAAATGGTTTATATATTCTGTGTCTGCTGACAGCAGAAGCACATATATATACATGCAGTAAGGAAGGTATCAAAGTTTGCATAAACAGTTTAAATGAGATGATCATGCTTAAAAACTGTTCATAACTTATTTTTTTCTTCAAGAAGGGAGTTTTTCCTGCCTGAAGGCTACAAGGTGTTGCTGTTAAAAACTCACTGCTATTTTCACAGTTGAAATACCTCTTTCCTTTATTAGGGGACCAAGCATTCACTTCCTCCAACTGTTGTAAGGTTTTTTTCATCATTTATAAAATACAATGTTTTAGCCTCACTTTATAGCTTTAATAATGCTAAGAGATGCATAATAATAGAAATTGTGTGGAAATAGGATGACCGAACTTAACTGCAAGCAGACAAGACAAAATATAAAAGCTACATAACACAAAGTTTAAAGGTTACAACTTAAAATTTTATGCTTTTAAAATACCATAAACAGTAGGGATATTGAGGAGAAAATTAAACTCTAAGTGATTTTAAAACTTCACTGATAGTGATTAAGGCAACAATAGTTGCTTTAGAAACGTTTGCTGCAGTCTAATGAATAAAGTTATTTCCAGTGTCAATTAAAGTATTTTAAAGAAAGAGAATTCTCTATATAACACATGACACGTTACAATTTCTCCAGTTTACCTTAAGAGTTGCATTTCTGTACTATGCATCTTCTGGTTCATACGTTTCAACTTAAAACTTGGAGGCCACCTGACCACAGTGTATACACCACAACATGCTAATGAAAACTCTAAGTATTAAGAATTTTTAGAGATCTTACATCATCAGTGTCTTTGACTCGAAGAATCTGTTCTCTTAGATCCTGTAAATCATTAAATGTGGACTGAGCTGTGATGGAATATACTAATGCAAAACCTTGTCCATTTTTCATGTATAGATCTCTCATCGCTGTAAACTGTTCCTGTAATTAAAAAATGAAACAGATGTTGCATTCAATTTGCATTTTCCTTGCACAAACTGCTATAAACTTCAGGTCACAAATGGATCACAAGTACAATGCATTTGTATTGCCTCCCTTTCCTGTTAAACTGACTAGTGTTTTGTTATTTGACTATAAGCACTACAGCAAACAGACCTGCTAATAAAGAAACCTCAGGTTTGGAACACTATCTGGTGTGGCTGAGCAACATCTAGATATTGCCAACAGCCACAAATCCTGGGGAAAAAAGGTCAGAGAAACTAGAGTAATTTCACTGGAGAGAAGTACAGCAGAAGGTACACTGTAATCTGTAGATCACAGAAGTTAAAACTCCTCCTGAATATCTCCTAACATAGCAGCATTTTCTCCGTATCTTGATAGTTCCTTTAAATGGATCATAAAGTAAATGCATCCCTTTTCAGATTCAATTTTGTAGTCTAGGCAATTCCTATGTTAAATTCTACATTAATTTTCAAGGAGATGGACTAGAGGATGAAGACACTCAATAGACTTGTCACATTTCCTTGACTTCAGTGACAACTATGATATTGCATATAAAGACTTGCTGGTGCACTCTTACCAATATGACTGTAGAACAGCATTTGCCTCTTTCAGCTTGGTGACTTGGCTATCTGGTGCCTGATCAATCACTCCCTGTCCCTTGCTGTATGTCAGATGAAAAGTGCAATTTATTTCTAGAAAACAGCTGCTCCATCTTACTGTATATTTACAGAGTATTAATCTAATAGGGAATTGAAATAAGTTATTATTGGACCATATTACTACCACAGTTCAGAGAACACATGTTGAACTCCCAAGAGTCTTGAGCTTAAACTCACTGGAATCAATAAAGGAAATTACTGATTTCAATAATTTTGGAACTAGTCAGAGAAAAACCTGACCAATATGCAAAGAGTCAGCATAACCTTTGTGCTTTGAGCTCCTATAAGCTGACTGAAGCAATACTATTTTTATCCCAATGTCACAGTACATCTCACACACAAAAGAAAAAGGACATCAGAAGAAAGCACATTCTCTACAGCAACAGAAATCAAATCTCAGTAGCCAGTGGGCCTTAATTTTTTTCTGGGCAACAAACTTAAAACAAGAGCACAATCTCTTTTCAAATGTTCTATTTCTTTCCCCTGTTACAGAATATGAGCTCATGGGAAAACCTGCAATTAATTTTCTGCTGCAATACTCAAGTTTTTTTAAAATACATTGTACATCAGTATTTAGGAAAGTTGTTTTTTACGTACCGTTCCTGCAGTATCTAAGATTTCAAGCATACACTGTTGTGCATCTACTTCGACTTGCTGTCAAGAGAGAAAGATGTGGTTGTAACTTTTCCCCTTGCAACTCTCTCCTCCAAAGACATCACAAATTGTGTAATTTTTATAAGCAAATTCATAATGCATAAAGCAACATAATGGCTTAAGAAGTTTGTATGGATATACACTTTGAAAACAGCAGGAAGAAGCCTTTCAAAGAGCCCCAGTGACATTTTCAAATGCAGTGTCAGCAGCCAAGTACCACTTTGCAAAATGATTAGGGATTTTTGATTATTTAAAAGGAGGCTGCTAAATTTGTAATGATGGTTATCAGCAACTAGCACAACTAATTTTCCCTTGTTTCGGGGATCATCAGAGATTGAAAGAAAAGTACAAGTAAAGCCAGAAAACTGGATTGGCATACTAAGGCTCATTTAATTGTAATGTACATCAACAAGAGAGTAAGTAATACACAGCAAACAAGTAAACAACCACTAGAAGTGGTGTCCCCTAAATAAGCCTTTAGGAACACTAATTAGAAAATTTATCCAGCTTAGAAAAGTTTGCAAAAAAATGGCAGGTTTAAGAAGACAGAACAATTTCTGTATCCATTCCAGAGTTCCTTTATCTAGTGGAAATACCTCAAAGAAATGGCCCTGAGGGAAGCAAAGGACATGGAAGTGCCCTCAAGCTGTTTCAAGCAGACTACCCACATTAAAAATTTTTTTTCCTTTCAAGCTACTGGTAAACTTCCCTTGTTTCCTTTTGCATGTAAAATTCCTAGTTAACAAATCAGCACTCAAAGAACTTTGTGTCACCTCTTCCCCACTTATGCACTGTCACTTGTTTAATTTGCAGCTTTTCTTCTGTAACTAGATTTGAGCTTGGGACAGGGAAGGGGAGTATTTCCCCTCCTCTTACACCTCCCTCATGTCTCCTATGGATTGCAATTCCTTAAAAATAAACACTGTTTTAACAGGTATTTTTGTCAAAGTTATTCAGCTAATTAAGCAGGATTTATTCACTTTATGAAGAAATATTTGGGGAGTAAACCAAGACCATAAAGTTCTAAGACTTCAAGCTCAATTATTTAGACAAACAAGTCACATCCTTTCAACTTTAAATATTATAAAATTACATTTAAAATAAATAACATAGAATTTCAGCTGCCAAACCAATACATTTTGAAGTCAAGAAGCAAGTTAGAATTGCAACTAACAGTAAGAAGGTGAAAATGACTACATAAAGTAACTTCAGCAAGACTCAACAATCTGGCTGATTTGAAAAGAAGAATGCCCAGAGCTATTACTAGTTATTTCAGGAACAAACCTGAAAGGAATATTGTAAGATCTTTATTAGCAGCAACGACAAAAAAATGTAGTTAGCAAAAGGCAAAATCCCTTAAGATGGCTTCACTTTTTTAGGCTCCATGGAAACAGTCTTTGGAAAAATTGACCCAGCAAACATCATGACTCTAGTATGACCTAAAGAATGTAAATATATAACAAAGGAAACATTTCACTTAAGATCAGCCTGTGAATGTTTTTTGGAATCATCTACTGGGCCTGACCCAGCAAAGTCCTGCACCAAACACTGGTATATGGTTAAAAATTCCTGCTTCTCTAATACAGAAAAAGTGTCAACACAGAATTTGGTTCTGCTATTGTCTCTTTAGTAAGAGTTCTAACTTTGGCTGGAAGCCCATGTACTTAAGACAGACTCAAGTTTTTCCAACCTACAGTTTATATGAGGTCAAAGAAAAGAGGTATGAAGTTATTATTTTGCTCTCACTAATTCCTCTTCTAGTCAGAAGAGATTCTGGTGACTGTGGGCTGTAACAGTTCTTAATGCATCACCTTTGTTCCAATATAAATGTACTTCAGTGCTGAAAAAGAAGGTCTTGCAGTTTGCCCACTCCCAGCTAGGGTTTGTGCATCTTGCCTCCCTTGTACAGATACCAACATTTTTGTGGCCATGTGATAAGGGTATCAATGCATATGAAAAGTAATTCAGCTAAAAAAGACAGATAGATAAAGAAACTGACACAGCCGAAAATTTCTCTCTTGCACCAAATGGTTAACGGTAGCAGGCTGAATATAAATTATCGTAGTCTGGAATCTTAATTGTGGTCTTAGGTGAAACTGAAGAGTGAGCAATATGGAGATTCAAGATGATGCAAGCAGAATTAGACCTTTTAGCCTGTCATGCTGAAGATAGGAAGAGAGAAACTAACAGGCCACTTGCTGTAAATGCTTGTTCATTTATGATAGGTTTGTGTTAACTTATTAATAAAACAACAACCCATCTAATGGAAGCATATCTAGCTATCATTTAAATTGTTATGAGTACAGTATGATAGATGCCTCCAGTGTTCTAAGGGTATGAATTTGTTCTTAACTATTTTTCTAGTAGCAAAGGAGCTTAGTACCTCCAAGTCCTAATCTACCTGCAAATACTAATGCAAAAACAAACTAGTAATAAATATTATAAAATTGAAAAGTGGTAGTGTTTTTACATTTTTTTTTCAATCCATGTTCCCAACTCTGACAATGAAATAACCATTATTACTGACTAGCCAGCAAGGTATTTGCTTAAACATTAAAAAGCTAGTCTTGAATTATTCCTTTTAAACAAACTTTAGGAGAACACTGATATTTCAAACTTGTTATCTGGTTTAATACTGCATTATGAGGCATACCCATTTTCAAGCAGTGACTAAAATATTTGACAATATGTACTACAGCTTTAATTTTCTGTAACACTAGAGAGGTCTTTTGCACATACCTTTCTGTAGGAGTCTTCTATCGTAGGATCGTATTTTTCAACAAATATTCCTTGAACAAACTGTACAGTCTGCAATACAAAAGTTCTTGTAGGATTCTCTTGCTTAGTGACAGTTTGTAAACATTGTACACAAATCACTGTTCTAGGTGTATACTCTTATCCATAACATTTTTAAAGCAAATTAAATTATTGCCATAACTATAATTTTAAGAAACAACAGAAAGTTAGATGTGTATGCCTATTTAACTATTTAACTGTTAGATGAAGCAATGCTACACTTTCCTTTATCCACCGTCACTTGGAGGGCAAGAATTAAAGCACGCATTGATTTAAGGTTCGCCTAACTCTTAGAATCAGTATGAGTTTCTAGTTGACCAGGATACCATACGGCTGCACAGCTTTGACGTTTGCATTTAGAACTACTTCATCTTCTGCTACTTATCTGCCAGCACAAGACTTAGTCAAAAAACAACTGCCAGCTTTTACTAGTCTTAACTAGACTCAGTAGGCTGTTCCTGTGTACCGAAGGATGTTTTTAGCACAAGTCAAATGGAACTTAAGACTCAGTGGCCAAGTCAGAGCAGGCACATTCAAATCCAGAAATGCAGCAGTGAGATAAAGAATTCAGAGGTGAACGAAAATGTTCTTTCACAATCTAACACGATTTGTCATTGAAGTTTTTAATGAACTGCTGCACAAGAGAATACTTCTTATCCAAGGAAAGTGAGTAAGCTCTGGAACCTACTTTATGGTAAGGTGCACAATTAAATGGAAAGATGCAAAGTTCTTAGGTAGGCTGAGAGCATCATGTTTTGTGAACTTTTTCAATTCTGGTCTAGGTCAGAGTAGACCGTTCGGTAATCATTTAATTGTAAATAAAAGAGCTCATGAATTTTAATCATCTACCTGCCACAGCTATATACCTACTTGCACAGAAAGGATGCAAGAAACACGTTAAACTTCCTACCAACATGCAAATCTATATTTCTGTCTGCATTAAAAATATTAGCGCTGAAGAGACTGCTATTGAACATTAAGCAAACAGCACCCTGAAGACCTAGAGACAGGACTTACAGGGGCAAGCTAGTTCATATCCCTTGAGAGATTCACAAAGGAGCTTGATTTCCCACAGACTGATGGCTGGTTTATCTGTTGAAGCCAGACATCCTCATAATGCTGTGGCTCGGCACCTCACTGCATGAGACTGATCAAGCACCATCAACCAAACCCATTCAGAAACAGCAGCATGTGAGAATGCACCAATGGATGCAGATGCACCCAGTAAAGGATCTACCTATTCTAGCCATGATGCCTCATTACTAACATTTATATTTATTTGTGCACACTTACATAAAGAAATATACTTTAGTAGAGAGCGTATCAGAGAAGAAATACAATAAGCCTAAAAAACCATACTTGAACTGCCTCGCACTTACCAGAGCAGACTTTCCAACACCTCCAGAACCAAGAACCACTAGCTTGTATTCACGCATGATGCAAGAGATAAATCACCTTCAGTACCTAGAACACACAAAACACCAGTCTGATTAAAACTTAATCTATATGCAGGAAGTACAATCATGACACCACAATCCAGTTCACTAAGCAAGGTTTGATAAAAATTCCTTAGTTAACTTCTTTAATACAGCAGATATTTTCAAACTATCAACACTCAATGCAGCTACAATAAAATGCTGCAAACCATCAGATATAATATTTCCTCTACCTCATTGCTGGTTCTCCCATGAATATCGAATAAACCCTATGATACTAAAGCTAACAGTTACTATTCGTAAGAAATAATTATCCAAGAGGAGATAGCATGAATTTTATCATTCTGAAACACTTAAGCACTGAACAAAGAATCACAGAGAAAGACTTGTACAAGAAAATTAAAACCTCCCCTTCCCAGCAAACGAACACTTCTTAAAAAGAACAGCAGGATCCCAGAAATCATTTTTCAAAAAAAAAATCCCTTCCCTAGTCTGAAAACCATTTAATGTTCCACTAGATCTCTAACTGCAATTATAATGACTCATTTCATGAGTAAGTGGAAGCAACTAAAATAGTATTTTGAGACTATACCTCTTCTACAAGCTAGATCTGCTGCCATGTTCCACACTAGCTGGTGTGGCTATCTACAGCAAACTATGAGATCTGCTTGCTCATCTTTGTTGGAAACTAACCTGTCAAACCAAAACAAGGCCACAGATTTTGGGACATGTCTTTGGGTCATACTGCTCAAAAACCCAGACCACCTCTTACAGTCCTGCTGGCAACTGAGCTAGCAGGACTGTTACTGCTTCTCCGAGAGGAAGGTCTCAGTTCCTTTCCTGCAGGGACTCTAGCACTTATCAGATTGAGTTACCCATTTTCTCCCCTCTCCACCGCCAAAGAAAGATGAAACCCTCCCCAAGCAATGAATAATCTGTGGGCTGGGGAAAAGGGAAAGTGCAGGGATCCAACACAAGTGTGTGCAAAAGGTAAGCAGGGAGGAAAGTAAGGTAAAAAAGACCGTTCTCATCAGCAGTAATTTGACAGTATCACTGAAATCACAACATCTGTTAGGTGTTTAGCACAAAATGCTAAGACGATTTACACAGAACTTAAACCACTATGGTAGAGTCCTGCCTCTGCCATCACTGATTAAATCTACTGATTGTCAGAAGACTGAGAAATCAAGAGACCAGGTCCTATTTCTTCTTGCAAATGCAAAATCTTTCAATTTATCTAAGCTGTCATTCGCAAAAGGAACACAAGGAGAAAGCCTTGAGGAAATAATTGACCTGATGTCCAACAAAGGAGGTGTCTCCACAGGCTTCCATTACCAATACATTTTGTGACTCTGGTGATTTTCATACCTAATAGGACATCTTTTCACTCCTGATTTAAAAAACTGTTTCCCTCCCTACATAATTTTTTGCAAACACAGACCATGAGAACCATTCACACCACAAGTTTCATCTATTTGGCACCACAGTAAATGCTGTTAGATCTACAAGTCCATCAATTGTCCAGCCTTTCTATAAACAGGATTGTTTCTAACTGTACTGAAAGGCACCTCTCAAATTCATGACAAGTTAAGCTTATAACTACAATACCTGTCATTTCTTTAAAACAAACATTCAGTTATCCCTTTCTTTTTAGAAGGGTGTCACTAGAATGACAAACACAGTGGGTATAGTGGAAATCCCAGTACAGTAATCTGGGTGAACTGCAAGCAATTTTACCGTCTTTGAAAGAAAAGTTTAAGCTGAATTTTTCAGTCTTCAGCCTGAAGTTAGCAACTAAATATGGAGATATCAGTAATGAAGGCTGACAGTAGTTTTAGAGTAACAGAACTTAAGCAACAGGTATCACGTATCTGTTTTAAGTTATTTCTGACTTTTTCTTACTCAATGATCTGTAATTCCAAAGAAAATTCCAAATGCTGAAATAAACTAGCTTGGTTTTAGTGAGAGACTGCCAGTTTCATTTTTGGCTCAGAAATTCAGGAATTCAGCAATTCAGGAATTAAATGCAAGCTGAAGCTTCTTTCAGCATCCAGATTTGAAAGTTCAACTCTAAATATCCAATCACTGTATAACATTCTGGAGCTGATTTCTCTACTTTAAGTGGTGGCACATAATTAAAGCATATATACATAGTATTACAGCTTGGTTAGGCAATCTTCTTAATCAATGAACACCTATGCAAGAAGCTTTTTAAGATCTTTGAGGACAAAGCCAGACTGCAGTAGAGGTTAAACATTTCTCTGACCTTCCCTCCAAACTCAGGCAATGGACAATACAAGTACTAACTCCTTTCACCATGACAACTTTTTTGAAATTTGTACAGTTACTCTTTAACTCATTGAGAGAACATAGTAATGCTTTATATATGCACACACCCATATAAGCACAGATGCAGCCTGGTATCCCTGCACTGGTGTTATCATCTGGCCATTATACCCTGGAATAGAACACAAACAAATGTATTCTCTAAAACACTTTAAGAAAGCTACCCTGGACATCCCTAACACAGCATAAAGCAGAAGCACCATCTATAGACTGCTGCCACTTACATCTACCACCCCACTGCCTTTGAGCAACAGTACTGATGTCACTTCACCTCTCTCCTCATGTTTTCTAACAGAAAAGAAAACCTCAACTCCTGGCTAGAAGAGCTTTCCTAAGAAAACTTTCCTGCTTGAAGGTCTTTGCCTCCTCATCCAAGAAACCACTGACTCATGTAGGACGCTGCAGTCTGCCACACTATTTGATGTTGTTAAAGACTAGCACAAACTTTTTCACTGACCACTATGCCTGATGGCTGCAAGCATGCCCAAGACTGAGCTTGGGCTCTGATCCTTCCTGAACTTGACTTTCCAGTGATTCCCAGCTAACCTGACCCGGATCTGCTCTTGATCAAACCCATTTTTCCAGATCAGATCTTGTAGAAAGTGCTGGCATCCTAAATCTCAATCATGCTCTTACTTTATTTTTCAGTTGACACAATGCTTGACTCTGGAACTAATAAAGTATTCAGATTCATCTAGTGCCAACAGGATTTCCTTTTGACTCATTAGTGACAAATGACTGGGGGAAAAGGAAGAAGACAAAGTCTAAAAGAGGAGGTTTAAGCCACAAAACACCGTATCTGGCTGGCATTTCTAGAACAAGTTAGGGTCAAGTACAACAACAATATCTGTCGGTAGACCCCAGATCACCTCTGGGATGCAAAATGAATATACTCAAAGAGGCACAACAGAAATAAAGATACTAAGATATGTGCGCAACAGATAAACAAGACCTTCCCAAACACTTCAGAAATACCTACCTAACCACACAACAATTAGATACAAGTTTAAACTTATTCCTAGCAAATATACCAAGTAAATTGTTTGAATCCCCCTCTTCATTTAATGGAGTTAATTTTAAGGGAGAAATTTTGCTTTAAGGGCTGGCTATCTATAAGGTGACTGACCTGCAAGAAATGAGGGTAATGCCAACTTTCCTTTGGTTTTTCATTTTTCCATTCCCCTAACTTTAGGCAGGAAAATACTATGGGGTCAACTATGGCCCCTATGCAGGAGCTAAAGAGCAGGAAGATAGGAAGCATGCAAAAACTTTTTTTTTCATTTAATTGGAGCAGGTACTGCCTTTGAACAGCTGAGTTGAGTATTTATATGCACAGATATATCTGACATAAGTGACCTGTGGAGATGCCTAATGTGTAAGATTTTGCTAGAAAAAATGAGGGAAGCTACTCTTCAAGAAACAGCACTATCACAAACTTGATTCTAATGCAGTCTCAAGTATAGAATCCCTCAAAAGTACAGAGCTCAATTCCAGATTGCCTCCATCAACTGCCAGCAACACCCCAGGAACTGCCTTGCACGCTTCCCGAGATGCAACTGTCCATAAAACCACCGTGTCTGTGCAGCCTCTCTCTCTCGTGTGTTCATATTACTTTTTGTACTTAGTGTATTAGTGTAGTGTATTAATCTAACTGCTAATTCTACTTCTTCATGACACACTTAAAATTTAAGTACTTGATAAACTAGAAGAGCACATGCACACACTTTATATGCACACAGACACTTTTCCCAATAAAGATTCTCTCTGAAGGATGAGCAGCAAATCTTTGAATAAACCCACTTGAACAGAAAAAAGAAAGGTTAACCAGGACAAGTCACTGAAAACACAGCATTTCAAAAGCTTCAGATCTGACAAGGACTGTGAACATGGGACTTGCTTTCTGCTTCTGTCCTCAGATGAATCGGGAAAACGTGCTTCCTGGACATTTTCTTCAATAGTTTCTTAAAGCACGTCTCCAGAAAAATGCAAACCAAAGATGATGCTAAGGAAGTTGAGGAATAAGTAACCTTACTTTAAAAGCGAATGAAGAAACCGCACACTTACTGCTTGTAAAGCTTTTCTAAAAAGCAACCATGCAATGCAGAATTCAAGGAAGTTCATATACCATTGGTAATTGGGCTTGACGTCATAGTTGTGAAAGTGGGATGGGTTTTTTTAATTTAGTTTTCTTTCAATTCCTTCAGCTTCAAATTTTGGGTTCTGATTGAACTTTGTTATCTGAGGGATGGGAAAGGTAATAATCCAATTTTTTCAAGTGATATTAAGCCATATGAAGCTGTAACTGGAGCTCAGTCCCAGGCCGAAGACATGAACTAAGTATAGTCACTTACTTGAAGGTATTTGCAAGGCTTGCTTATATGAACTAGTTGTTCAGGTATGGAATTAAATAAATTGGCCCTCCCAGAAGCCTTATCATTTTCAGAAGGGATCATAATTATTTAGTACTTCATAGACATCATGATTCTTATCCAGACCCTAACATTTTGGTTGCATCGTATTCACTAAAATTTTCCTAACACTTTTGCCTCAGAACATTGACCTCTCTGGAAGAGAGACTTTGTTAGAACAACCTTGAGAATAGCACTCCTAAATTAATCTCAACTATTTGCATGAGAAAAAAAAGATTCAAACACTAGATTGACAGATGAAACAAATGAACTGACCGGTTTAGGTGGTTACATTTAGCAGCAGAGGGGAAAAAAGACCAAGGGAAAAAATCCAATTTTTTTCCCAGAAAGGGGATACCAGCCCTGAGACGAAACAAGATGACAATGGTCAGACATTTGAAAGACTAGCACTAGTTCAGTCACGGGACCAGCCAAGCTCAGAGGATTATGTCTTTCCAGAGATGTTTCCCATTTCTGATACTGGAGCAGCCTCAGACGGCCAAACCATCAGACTCCACTAAGTTTGGAATCTCCTGGTTTAGAACCTCCTCTTTAGATAAACAACTAATTAGGAGATGATGTGTGCTGTTCTTAATATTCCCCAAATCCTTACATGTGAAAAGTCCTAAATTCTTATCTCTCAACTCCAAGGAGAGTCCCCCCTCCAAATAATTTCAGCGCATAAGCAGAACTTTGACAACATAGCCCAAAGTGAAAGCCCATTCATTTTCACCAACTTTTAGAGACTTTAGGAACTAAAGCAATTCCAATAACCCTTACTCAACAGGGTAAGTGTACCTCTTATAAAAGAGAAATTAAAATACTCCAGAGCTGACTTTCACACATTTATAAAAATTTATAAAAAACATTATTCAGAAATAAATTCTGAAAAGCTGATCGGGGTCTAATTAAAGACTTTCATACTCAAGACTCCTGGAAGAACAGGTATTTCATTACTAATGCAGACTCTCTGGAAGCAAATCAACTGTTCAGTAAACAAAGCTAGAAGCAATTTTTATTTCTAGTTTTTACCTGCTTTTGATAGTTTCTGGTCTTGACAAACATGTATTTCGTCAGCTGAACAGCTAGTTCTTCTGGGCACTAATACTGTCATTTTTCTTGGACAAAAATAGCTCTTCAATTATGTTCAAATATTTTAACTGATGTCAGACAATCTTCAGAGGATTTTCAAAAAGCTGTCTGGGTGGTTAAGCTTATTCAGTGACATGAAATCATACTAACCACCTGAGAAACAGCCAGAGACCTGAGAACAAGCTACTGCAGCACAAACATGGCACCAAGGTTTAAGCTGCTCCTTGAACAGCCCACCGGGACACTTACACAGAGAAAGCGTAACCAAGTTTTCTTCCTTCCATTGAAGGGAGCTTCCTTGATTAATACTGCACACAGGGACCATTTCTGCAAAGCAGCTAACAGCATCTGACCTTGTGAGACTAGTTCTACTGTCTATAATTAGTATAGCTGAATAAAATATGATTTTTTTTTCTTAAGTCAAAGTTAACTCCCAGCTAGATCTTATATTTGAACACAAATTTAGTGGATGTTTTAAGGGTAAAAACTGCCTGCTTCAAGTCACTGATATCTCAAGATGAAAGCTTCCTGATGTGAGAGACTAACAATCACGTGCAACTTGCAGTAGATTCACACAAAATATAAAAAGCATTTTCAAAGCAAGTGATGTAATGAACATTCTTATGCTAAGAATATGCTATGCTTCAACACTTACTGAGTTCAAGTTTCAACTTTGTGCAAAAAGTCTAAAGTGTCAATTCAAATGTGGAGTACCTTATAAAGCCTATCCTATAGAATCTATTTAAGCTCCAAATGGCATTTGTAACACTTTTCAGATATATTCTCATTTTTGGTGACTGTTTGCCATGATTTGGCATTATTTCTGTTAAATAGTCACCATCCCCCAGGAAAGTTGTTTGTGAATGTCTACCAGTCAGACTTACAGTTAAAATTATGACCTCAGAATTCCTGAAGAAACTGAATTGCAAATAGTTTTTATGCTTGCAAAGAAAATCCAGGCAAGCAATAAACAGAAACACACAGATTTAAAAAAATATTACAAGTACATTAAATTCAGAGAATGCATAATTACCATGTTACAATATCTTGCTATGCATAAGCTAGATATTCAACCATAAAGCCACTTCTGAGAACTGCGCCAGCAATTTGATGCTGTGAATTTGGCTCTATTGTCATTGCAGCGAAGGATCAGTACTTAGCTCCACAACTTCTAAAAGTTAATGGATTGCCACATCATAGTATACACAACATGCTTTACCTGATACACATCCTTCTGATTAAAAGCAGATGTAAGCATTTGTTTGTCCCCATAATTGTTACACTAAATTTTCTCTTTCAAGCTATGAAACAAGGTAAAACCCAGCAAGACTACAAGTAAGGCATGGAAGTTTTCTGAGTTAAGATACTCCTTCTGTAAAATGCACTCAGGCAGTTTGAAAGTTACTTTAAGAACAAGCTTGCCAGTTGGCTTAAGACACTCTTCTTTGGAAAAAGGCATCTTAATTTCTCTTTCAGAAGAAAGACCTAGCCTCAAATTCCATCTGGTATTTGCTTAATATCTGGCAAACCTATCTCTACTTTGATTGTGACACTGGCTGCTGAACTGGTAAAGCCTTGTATCAGGTTTCCTTCTACAGACAGAAGCCAATGCTGGGTTCAACTGCAATTCCAGGATCACCTTTTGTGTCTCCATTTTTCCCCATAACCTACACATCATATACACCCCTGGCAACACCAGAGCTTGCATGCCAAGGTATCATTACTTGTACTGTCTTCATTGTAAGAAGTTTGGGTTTTATTCAGGTTTGTTTAGATTACTAACACATCACCAAGGCACAGATAGAAAGACTTCTTTCATAATTATATGATTTTTTGTTATTGGCCATTTAAACCCAGCTAGTGTAGGCCCTTTATGTACAAAGTATCCTTCCATAGTACAATTTACAGTAATTCTATTACAAATCAGGTTGGTAGCCAGAGAGAAGTCTTACAAATTCCCATACCTCATTTTAATTAAGATTAGAAGTTTTATCTGTTGAAAAGACACTGATTCTATGCAAATTGAGAATACTCACTACTAGCATTTATTAACAGGAATAAAATTAGCTCTTTCATGATAACGGAACCACTCCAGCAAAGTCCCAAGTAATTGTAACTCATGTCTGTTTTGACCTCTCAATCGATACTTCCCTAATAGAAACATGGTATTTGAACATGAGCAACAAACCTCACTAAAAGTCACCCAAATTTTACCTAACAGCTCTTTTGTTACAGCTTCAGACATCTGTCCTGAGAGCAAGCTGAAAAAGGCATACACTAACACCCAGCAACAACTACTATTTTCTGCCACTTGGTTTTGCTACTTGTGCAATAATGGAGGTGCAACCTTAACTGCTTCTTTTCACAATTAACTTCATTAGCTGAATCCACTGATAAACATGAGTTTCTATAAGGTCTGACATGCTTAACTGAAGTGGGTGAAACTTGGGCAAAACATCCTGTTCTGTTTCTGGCAGCAAGGCAGTAGCACTTTGAACCTAGGGATGGCTGCTCCACAGACAATATCCAACCCACAAGCAAACTTCAACTAGAAGATGACAACTGCAGGAGTTGATCTTCACACCTCTGCCCATATGGAGATGCACAGACAACTTGGTTGTTCCTTAGGAAACTGTTAAGTTGCCACAAGCTTCAGAAGACAGTATTTAAGAAAACCCCAAACACAAAACAAACTCAACCTCACAGAAAAATCCCACCCACTAAAATGGCTCCCCATCCCCATGTCCCCGCCCCCCCCCAAAAAACAACCAACAAAAAATCCCCAATCCAAAACCCAAACCAACAATCCCCATAAAAACAAATTCTAGCTAGTATTTGCATGCAAAGCTGTGAACTGCCATAGCTCTGCATCTGCTCTGTGAGCAGCTGATGCACCTTAGCCCCCACAGAACTCTCATTTAATGGGTCACAAATTTCCAAGAGGTGAAAAACCTACGAGTTAGGAACACAACTCCAAAGATAAGCAATTCACACTTGCAAGCCTGAGCTCATAGACATGAGGACACCTACGCAAAAAGTGGAATAATTTTAACCAAATGAATTTGAATCACACTCATCCCCACACCACTTTCTATTATATGGACTAGATCTTTAGTACAGAGTTATCAAATTAATGAGGGTTAAACTTGTTTAATCAAGTCTTCACAAGATTCTATTTGAATCTTCTTAAGAAGATCACTCTAGTTCATGTTTAGACCATAATTCTTGTTTCCTCTGCATCTTCAAAGCTTGTCACTTTCTGGAGAAACCTGTCATACCTCAAGACTCACTTTGCTAGAAGTCAAATTTTATTGGGTTTGCATGGCAACATTTTGGTAGCTAGGTGGCTTCTGTGAGAAGCTGGCAGAAGCTTCCCCCATGTCCAACAGAGCTCCTGCCAGATGGGCTCCAGGACAGACCCACTGCAGGCCAAGGCTGAGTCCATCAGCAACAGTAGCACCTCTGGGACAATGGTATTTAAGAAGGGGGTTAGAGGGGTCAACTGCTGGGAGAACAACAGCAGCAGAGAGAGGAGTGAGAATATGCAAGAGCAACAACTCTGCAGACACCGACTTGAGTGAAGAAGGAGGGGGAGGAGGTGCTGCAGGTGCCAGTGCAGAGATTCCCCTGCAGCCCATGGTGAGACAGGCTGTCCCACTGCAGCCCATGGAGGCGCACAGCGAAGCAGAGACCCACTGGTAGCCCTTGCAGGACCCCAGGCCAGAGCAGATGAATGCCCAAAGGAGGCTGTAACATTATGGTAATGACATGCTGGAGCAGTTTGTTCCTGAAGGACTGCACCCCTAGAAGGGACTCACACTGGAGAAGTTTGTGTGGACTATCTCTATGGAAGAGACCCCGCACTGGAGCAGGGGAAGAGTGTGTGGAGTCCTACTACTGAGGAAGAAGGAGCAGCAGAGACAACATGTACATGCTACTGACTGTAGCACCCATTCCCCACCCCACTGTGCCGCTAAGGGAGAGGTGGTAGAGAATGTAGGAGCAAAGTTAAGCCTGGGAAGAAGGTGTTATTAAGATTTGGGTTTATTTCTCATTATCCTACTCAGATATGACTTGCAATAAATTAAACTGATTTCCCCAAACTGAGTCTATTTTATTCCCATGACAACAACTAGCAAGTGCTCTTCCCCATCCTTATCTTGACCCACAAGCCTTGTGCTGTATATTTTCTATCTGTAGTGAGTAACCCTGGCTGGATGCCAAGCACCCACCAAAGACTCTTTATCACTCCCCTCCACAGCAGGATAAGGGAGAGAAAATATAATGGAAGGTTCATGAGTTGAGGTAAGGACTGGGGGAGATCACTCACCAAATCCAATCAGAGGCAAAACAGGCTGGAATGAGAGATATTAACTGAATTTATTACTAACAAAATCAGAGCAGGATAATGAGAAATAAAGAAAGACCTTAAAAACACCTTCCCCCCACCTATCCCTCCTTCCCAAGTTCTACCTCTTTCCCAGAAGCACAGGGAGTAGGGAATGGGGGTTACGGTCAGTTCATCACATGCTGTTTCTCCCATTGCTCAGGGAGAGGAGTCCTTCCCCAGTCCATTTCACAAACAACAGTTCTCCATGAATGGCTGCAATATGAGTCCATCCCACAGGCAACAGAACCCCTCAATCCTTCGAGGACAGGCTGCTCCAGCATTAGTCCCCCTCAGGGTCAAAGGTCCTACAAGGACACCGCTCCAGCATGGGCTCCTCTCTCCATCAGTCTGCAAGTCCCTGCCAGGAGCCTGCTCCTGTGAAGGCCTCCCACGGGGTCACAGCCTCCTCTCAGGCATCCTGCTCTGGTGTGGGTCTCCTCCACAGGCTGCAGGTGGATCTCTGCATCCTCATGGTCCTCCATGGGCTGCTGGGGCACAACTGCATCACCATGGTCTGCACCACGGGCTGCAGGGGAATCTGCTCCAGCACTTGGAACACCTCCTACCCCTCCTTCTCCACTGACCTTGGTGTCTGCAGGGTTGTTCCTCTCACGTTCTCACCCTGCTCTTCTCTGGCTGCAATTATGACTGCGCAATAACTTCTTTTTTCCTTCTTCTTCTTCTTCCTGAATCTGTTATCACAGAGGCATTACTACCATTTCTAATTGGCCCAGCTCTGATCTGTGTCATGTTCATCTTTGGAACTACCAAGGATTAGCTCTGCCAGACATGGAAGAAGCTTCTAACAGTTTCTCACAGAAGCCACCCCTATAGCCTACACACTACCAAAGCTTGGCCATGCAAACCCAATACCCTACCCCGTACAGTTGAGGAGAGGAGTGATAGAGCAGCTTTGGTGGGCACCTGATGTCCACCCAGGGTCAACCCACAACAGATCAAACACACTGATAAGGAAACAGAAGATGTCCAAAGGTTACTGAAATTTAAAATCAACTCTAAGGGTTTGCTCGGAAAGACCTCTCTAAATAAAATCCACAATCTAAGAGTCATCTATTATTTAGGCTATGACAATCACAATCACTACAGCATTTAAATGAGCATTATCATTACATCCTTAATCTTTCACTGAAGAGTTTTACTTTCAGCAAATTAAATACAAGCATCTCAAAACAATCTGTATTTTAGGCACAGCCCAAGCAGAAGAATGACTTTTCAGTCTACCTTGACTGACCCAGTGCAGCAAGTTTATCCTTCAGGAAACCAGTCCTTTATTTCTACATTGCTTGGGGTGCCTGCAGTTTACCAAATGCTTACTTTGTTTAGGTCCTTGTGATCTGTGACTTCAACCTTCTGTAGGCAAGTCTGTGAACGGTTCCTTATTTTCACTTCTACTACCACAGCAGATTCCGCATTCAGCTCAGAAAAGAGGCTTCAGCTTTCCTCTGTGAAACTTATAGCACCAAATTCCATTTAAAAAGTAGTCTCACAATAAGATTAAGTAATGAAAGAATTGCATTACCCGTAAATACAAATATTTTCAAATTCATCTATTTGTCTTCCAAAAAAGTTTTTGCAAACTGCATCTTAAGATCTTGCCTCTGTCTAGAAGCAGAACTAGTTAGCAAGACTGCATATGTTCAAAATATTGGTCACTGCAGTTAAACTATGTTCAAACTAACATGCACTTAATGTTGCTTCTTCACTGGTTTCCTGGCTAAACAGCACCCAGATTTCTAGCAGAAAAGGAGGACTTCAGGACTTCTTTGTTCTTCAAGCATAAAACTGTACAACCTACTAGATCTTTCTCTTCCAGGCTTCATGTGAAATATTCTTATTTTCTCACTCTAATTCATACTCACAGTAATACAGCACTCTTCTTCAGAATACTACACACATCAAAAGGATGCCAAACACAAGCTCACACAGTGGCCTAAAGCACTTAATTGTAAAACCTCATTTTCAACTCCTCAGTCTTTACAGAGTTTCAGCTACCACATTTAAGTTTTCTATGCAAGATCTCTGGCTGAACCTCAAATTGGCTTTGGGCAATTTCTGAAATAAAAGATTTAGGGAGATCGGAAAAAAACCCAGAGGATCATTAAAAATATAAGCAAATATAAAAATTTAAGTTCAAATATAAAGAAAGGTGAAAAGGTAACAATAAAATAAGAACATACAATAAGTAGAGGTATACATAGCTATAATTCAGAAATGCTTCCTTTCTTCTCTAATATTCAGATACAAAAAGGAAGTAGAAAATTGTACACCAAAAGTAAGAACATTTGAAGACCAAGCATCCAGATAAAAAACTAGTTATGAGTGTCTGCTTATTATAGTATTACAAATTCTCTCTACTGGTCTCCAAACTTACTCAGTGCCCACAGAGATTAAGTGCCAGGGTGTCTCTTCTTTGGTGAAATCCCACCTAACCTGCTACTAAGTAAAAAAAAAAAAGTATCAGAAAAATAGAAGATTGATACTCTCCAGCATGACAGTCAGCTATTCTTGCCTCTTCAGTCCTCCTCAATGCCACAGGACTACTACAGTCTCTTTGATTCCACCAAGTGACAATTTGATGACAATTTGGCATCAGTTTCTAGAAGTATGGCACATTCAAGAACTTATCTTGGTAGAGGTTGGATTTTTGAATGTAACATTTCACACCTCACAAAGAACAAAAGTCCAAGGCATCTTGAACTGTATACTTGTTGATATAAAACTACCTTGGAAATTCATCTATGGATTGGTATTATATTTTTAAGAATTCTGAAGGTGAGTTCACACTTGCCACAAACTTATTTTTGATGCTCCTCATCATAAAACCCATGAAAACACATTCCATCTTCTGTATGCTTCTACCAATACAGATAATAAATAACAAAAGGACCATTCCCTGAATGGGAATAAAACCACCACACTCACGGACTATCTACTGCCCATCAAATCTCCATTTTTAAACAAGTCAGAAGCCACAAAAAGACAGTATGATATATCCTTATTCTTACTAATGATATAAATATAACTCCAGAAGTGCAAGAGTCAAGATTTTGCAAGCTGTGTTAATTTATACACTTACCCAACCCAAAGAAAACCTTTCAGTAATATTTTATGCAAAAAGCAATCACATGAAGACAAGTAGGCTACGTTTATGGGTCAACTGGTACATCAAGCTTTCAAAATGTTACCTTGCAGGTACCTTCAGAATGAAAGATCACAGGAGGGTTATTGACAACATCTTACAACCTCTAACAATCCCCCATAACTGCTTCACATTTAAAAGATTAATAAAACAGGTTCCTGCACAGTATGTCATTGGGCTGCCCCTCCACACACCTGGACACACAGTCACACACACAGAACAGCTTGGGTAGGAAGGGACCTAGAAGATGATGTAGTTCTACCAGACACGGACAGGGATACCACCCCCTACATCAGGTTGCTCAGGGCCCCATCCAGCCTGGCTTTGAACATTTCCAGTGATCAGACATCCACAACTCAGTATCAACAGTAAATCTCACCTGATAAATAAATCAATCCAGTCCTAAACACTGTACTGCAGAGAATAAGATTTTTAGGTAACTTCCACTTCAATGGAGATTACTTCCACTCCACATTCCAGTTTACCCTTCTGAAACACTTAGCAACTTTCCACTAGTCTTCTAACAAATCTAGGGGAAGTATTAGACCAGATGTTATAGAAGTTTGATTAACTGCAAGCAAGGATTGTACAGTTTCACAACTTAACTATCACCCTTATCTGGGTTTTGATGCAATCCAACTACTGTTCAGCATGATAGCTTAATCTCAAATAAAAAAATACTGACCATACATGAAAACTTAAAAAAAAAAAA